>NC_045956.1:127137043-127773920 GCF_010909765.2 Amblyraja radiata
GGCTTAATGTGAAGACGGTGCTTTTATGTTCGGCAAGAAAGGGCGACCTGGCATTCTGGCGTGGACGAGTTTGGAACTTTCCTTCTTCAGCTGGAGGACTTTGCTTTTTGAGGATTGCTTTGGACTGTGACTGTCCCTGGGAATTAATTTGCTGAGCTGCTGGAGGGACGGGAGCTGGTTTGTGCATCTGCCCGGATGGCGATGGCGGGGGCGCCGCCGAAGGCGAGGAGCTACGCAGCAGCGACATCAGCAGCGGAAGCGAGGCCATCTGAACATGAGCCTCATGTTGACTTGGACTGGGACAGTTTGGTATCTCGGTTCAAACTGGGCCCCAGATGTCCAGGGGAGCAATTACGAAGGCTGTGAATGCCCTTCTTGGTAGGGGGGCTATTGTCTCTTCCGAGCTCGAGAGGGGAAAGGTTGAGATGATATTGAAGAAACGGGAGGATGTGGCCACAGTGGTGGAGAGGGGGATTTCAGTGGGGGGGGTCCATATACAGGTGGACCCATGGGTGTCCAGGGTGAGACCGGTTCTCCTGCGGAGTTGCCCTACATGTATTCCGGATGCGACACTCATTCCACACCTGTCTCAGATTGGGGAGGTGCGGTCTAAGTGCTTTAGGCTCATGCACCCTGGGGGGGACCCGGAGGAAAAAGGGATTCTCAGTTTCAAAAGGAGGGTGTTTGTAAAGGTGGGGGAGGGGGAAGGCGATGAGGGGAGTTTCAAGGTGGAGTATAGGGGTCTCCCTAGAACCGTGCGTTGGAGTTGGGGAAAGGCACGGTGTCATGCATGCGGTGGTTATGGACATCTCCGTAGGGAATGTCCTAATCATGGGGTCGCTGCCAGAACCTCTAGCGCAGCGGCCCAGGAACGCACTGCTGGCCCATCAGCGGTGGCTCGTCATGCCTCGGAGGGGCGGGGTGGAAGCGCTGACCTGGTTGTGGCTGCTGGCACTGCCTCGGTGATCCGGGGCAGCGGGGATAGCCCTTCTGGGTCTGTAGTTTCCGCCTTGGGGACCCGGGGCAGCGAGGGCCCCCACCCCCTACATTCTGAACATGTGGGGGTGGCTGAAGGTGAGGCACAGGGGGAGGGTGGAGAGGAATGGGAGCAGCAGAAGAAGAAGAAGAAAAAGCAGAAAAAGATCACCCAAGCGAGTCAAAAGCAGGTGGGTGTGCAACTGCCGAGTGCGGAGAGCACCCAAGGGGTGCCTGTCAGCTCCAGGGAGGCCCAGAGTGAAACTGCCGTGGCCCAGCAAGGAGCTGAGGTGGCTCTGACGGGAGTAGGGAAGGTAACACGTGCGGGTGGTAAAGTGGCTGGGGGTAGTGTGGAGGCGGAAGACCCTTCCTTTATGGAGGTCACCACACCGCCGCATGCTAGTGGGACAAAAAGGAGGATTGGGCCTGGCGAGGAAGAGCAAAGACGTGAGTCCAAAGTAAGGGGGGTGCAGTTTTCCAGTCCTTCCACCACCGATGTGGGTGGAGGTCAGGAAATGACGTCTTCTGGGTTGGAGGTTGAGCCTCCGCTTCAGGGTTCTCTCGAGGGTACCATAGGGTCAGGTGACGGGGTAGACCCCTCTGGAGTGGTGTCCTCTGGGCGGGGGGAGGTTCTTTCGTCACAGGGGCCCTCCGAGGGAGGTATCTCATCGTGTGTTGATCTTGGCTCCCCTGGGGGTGCGTCCTCTGGGTCGGAGGAGGTCCCCTCGTTTCAGAGGCCTACTAAGGGTGTTAGCACGCTAGAGGGTGGGGTAAGCACCCCTGGTAGTGTGGACCCTGAGACGGGGGATGAGCAGAGTCAGCCCGAGGGAGGGGGGCCGGGGGGAATGGTGTACCAATCAGTGCTCAATATTGGAGTCAGTGGAGGTGCCGAGGTGTGTATTGTACTGCCGGCTGAGTTGGCAGGGGAGAGAAAAAAGACTGGTGGAGAGCCTCTGGATGTTGCCAGTGGAGGGGGTGCTTTCGGTGCTGTGGAGGTCGGAGTTGTTTCGGGCAGCGACCTTCTTTCGGATTCTGGGGGTGCCAGTTTACCACAGACCCTGGGGGTGCCTCTTGTTTTCTCTTCCCCAGGCCCAGATGTGGAGGGTGAGGACAGAGCGCAGGAGCCCAGCCAGTCAGTGGGCTGCGTGATGCGGATAGGGGCTTCGGGACCCTTCCCCGGCATTGACCCTGGGGGTGGTGACATGTCGGAGGAGGGGGAGAGGGATGGGGCCAGCTTGTGTGAAGGGGTTTGCGAAATTCCAGAGAGCTCTGGTCTTTCGACTTCTGAAAATGACCTTGGTGATGCTGAGCGTGTTGTGTCAGGTGCGAGTAACTTGGCCGATAGCCCAGGAACCAAGGACGAATCTCATGCAAGTGCTATCTGCGAGTTGCTGGAATTCCTAAAAACAAGTCGAACCAACAAGACAAAGTTTGAGGCGGCTAAGAGACGGTGGGGTGATCTGTCGGCCTTAGTTGAAACTCTCGAGGCTATCCTTGCCAGCGAGGATAGTGATCTTCCAGGCTCTGAGCAGGGCCAGCTTAGGGGCTTTTTGGAGTTCCTAAGAGAGAGGGATACAGAGCCCAGGAGGATAAGTGGGAGGATTTCAAACTAATGTACCAGTGCATTCACGTTAGTTACCCTAAATTTAAACGGGAGCAGAGCGAGTTTTCGCAGATTCCAGCTTTTATCGGTCCTTAGGGAGGGGAAATTTGCAGTGTGTTTTCTGCAGGAGACGCATACTGTTGTCAGTGATGAACCCACCTGGAGATTGGAGTGGGAAGGTGAGGTCTATATGAGTCATCTTAGCTCAAATTCGAGTGGGGTGGCCATTCTGTTGGCTCAGAATTTCCTGCCCAATATTATAAAAGTGCAAGAAATTGTGCCAGGACGTTTGCTCGATCTGGCAGTGAGCCTGGATGGCATGCCGTTGCATTTCATTAACGTGTATGCCCCCAGCTCCGGCACGATGCAGTCCGGCCTACTTCAGGAGGTGAGAGGGGATTGATAGGGGAGAGTGTGTCTTCCTTGGGGGGGACTTTAACTGCACACTTGAGGTGCGAGATCATTCTGGTACTCAGTGTGCCCCTGCTGTAGCGAAGAAGCTGAGAGGGTTGATTGATTCTTTTGAGTTGGTAGATGTGTGGCGGGACCTCAACCCAGACTCCACTGCTTTTTCGCGGAGGTCTGAGGGCGGTGGTTCCCGCATTGATCGAATATATATCTCCCGAGCGTTTGTTTCCCGTGTCTCAGCGGCCTCAATGCAGCTGGTGCCATGCTCGGACCATTGTCTGGTGCGTGCGGATTTTAATCCAGCGTGCGCTCGGGCCGGGTCTGCGTACTGGCACTTTAATAACCGGCTGCTGGAGGATCGGTGTTTCCGGGAGTCATTCAGTCGGTTTTGGGTGAGGTGGAGAGAGAGGCAGAGGTGCTTCTCTTCCCTTAGGCAGTGGTGGGATGTGGGGAAAGCTCACATCCGTATTTTTTGTAAGGAATACACGTGGGGGTCGACCGGGCGGCGGGACTCAGCGGTTGAGAAGCTTGAGAGGGAGCTGAGGGACGCAGAGTCTCGCCTGGGTCAGGTTGGAGGTGAATCTTGCGAATGGGGTGTGTTTCATGAGAAGAAGGAAGCCTTGAGGAACCTGCAACTTGAGAGGTCCCGAGGCGCTTATGTGAGGGCGCGGGTCCAGATGCTGCACGATCTGGATCGAGCTTCGCCTTTCTTTTTCTCTCTGGAGAAAGGGCGGGGAGCCCGCAAACAGCTCGTGGAGCTGCTAGCAGATGATGGCTCCTCTGTCACGGATCCAGAGAGGATTAGTGACTTGGTCAGGTCCTTTTATGGATCCCTGTTCACCGCAGGTGGAGTCAGTGGGGAAGCTCAGCAGGACCTGTGGGAGAGTCTACCGATTATTGATAGGGAGGAGGCCGATATTCTTGATGGCCCTTTATCTTTGGAGGAGTTGACTCGTGCATTGCATCAGCTCAAGAGGGGTAAGTCCCCCGGGCTGGATGGGCTGACGGTAGAGCTTGTAAGAGCTTTCTGGGGTATCCTGGGGGGTGATTACATGTTGGTTCTGGGGGAGAGCCTGGCGACCGGGGAGATGCCCCTCTCGTGGCGTAGAGCAGTTGTTGTCCTGCTGCCCAAGAAGGGGGAACTCCGCTTGTTGAAAAACTGGCGCCCGGTCTCTCTCCTATGCACAGAGTATAAAGTTTTTGCACGGGCGATGGCAAATCGCCTGGGCTCCGTGCTGTCTCAGTTGATTCACTATGACCAGTCCTACACAGTCCCTGGTCGGTCCATTCAGGATAACATCCACCTGGTTAGGGACCTGATTCATCTAGCACAGGGAACTGGTCAGTCAGCTGCTTTTCTGTCTCTTGATCAGGAGAAGGCTTTTGACAGAGTAGAGCATGAATACCTTTTCGGGACGTTGCAAGCGTTCGGATTTGGACCGCATTTTGTGGCCCGGGTCCGCCTCTTGTATGCTGCAGTGGAGTGCCTTGTGAAGGTTAATGGTGCGTTGTTGGCTCCCTTTCATTTTGGGAGGGGGGTCCGTCAGGGGTGCCCCATGTCAGGTCAGTTGTACGCGGTCTGTGTGGAGCCATTCCTGTGTCTTCTTCGGAGGAGGTTGACAGGCCTGGCCCTACCGGGCCCGGGGGTGGAGTTGGTTCTTTCGGCGTATGCCGATAATGTACTCCTTATGTTCACCGATCCTGGTGACCTGCGGAGGATGCGTGATTGCCAGAAGATATTCTCGGCTGCATCTTCTGCCAGGATTAATTGGAGCAAGTGCTCTGGACTTTTAGTGGGTCAGTGGCAGGTGGACTCCCTGCCAGAGGAGATGGTAATGTTTGCGTGGAGCACCACGCACCTCCTCTATCTGGGGGTGTACCTGAGTCCCACTGAGGATGCTTGGCCGGCAAACTGGCAGGAGTTGGAGACGAAAGTGGTTGCCAGGCTGGGGCGCTGGTCAGGCCTGCTTGGAGTTCTTTCTTTTCAGGGGAGGCTGTTGGTCATAAACCAGCTGGTGGCCTCCATGTTATGGTACCGGCTGGCTACTCTTGTCCCGCCTTCCATTTTTGTAAATGCTTTACAGAAGAAGCTGGTGGACTTCTTTTAGGGAAATAGGAAGCACTGGGTTTCCGCAGCGGTCCTGAGTCTCCCGTTAGAGGAGGGTGGCCAGTCCTTGGTATGCGTGCGTACCCAGGTGGCGGCTCTCCGCCTCAGGACTCTGAGGAGGTATATGTATATAGAGAACCCCCCCAGATGGCACGTTTTGGCCACGTATTTTTTCCGACGGGGTCGTTGTCTAAGGGGGGTCTCGCGGCTCCCGGAGGCGGGCATCAGTCGACCCGCCCTAAGGAGCTTGCCTGTTTTCTACCGGGATGTGTTAAGAGTGAGGAATCTGGTTATTTTCAGCCAGCGTGTTGCTCCACGAGGGGAGGGGGATGTTGCGGCTGCGGGAGTGGCCGGTCCTCACCAAATCATGGCGGGTGTCGAGGAGAGGCGCGAGCCTAGAGTGGTTTTGAATGAGCTCTTACCCGCTCCATCAGATCTGCTCATCGGGCCTCGGTTCCGGGACATATCTCGGGCACCGGCTCCACACAACCTGAGCCGCCTTTCGGAGATGATTAGCGTGCCGTTTCGTGACGCGAAGAGACGCTCACTGTATAGAATGTTCCTGCACATTCTGCACCTCCTTGCCTTCGTCTCCCGTCCCGACACTCCATGGCGGACGGTGTTACCACCTGAAGGCGGGGAAGGTTCCCAGTGGGGGTCCCTCTACAAGGGAGTTGTCCCCCTTTACATTGGGGACCTGGGGTCGAGAGTGCTGCACGGAGCGGTGGCATGTAACAAACTTTTGAGTCGGTTCACGGACTCGTCCGCTGCCTGTATCTTTTGTGGCGAGGAAGAGACCGTGTTCCACATTTATATGGAGTGTGAGAGGCTACTGCCCCTGTATCAATATCTGAAGGGGTTGTTGCTAAAGTTCTGGTTACATTTTAGTCCTACGATTCTTGTGACACAAGGCAGGTTGTGGGGAGAGCCAAGTGGGAGGGTGGGACCTACCTGTCGGTCTACTCCTGGGCCTGGCCAAGATGGCCATACGCGGGTCCAGGCAGCAGGCGATGGATGGTCAGGCAAGGGTCGGCTGCTTGCCCCTCTTTCGGGCCTACGTCCGTGCACGTGTGTCCCTGGAGAGGGAACATGCGGTGTTCACGGGGACTTTGGAGGTATTCCGTGGGCGCTGGTCACCGCAAGGGGTTGAGAGTATTGTGAATAATTATTGTAATGTTGTACTATAATGACACTTGGTATAATGTAATTTCGTTTTGTGTATGACGTGATCTGTTGTATTATTTGATGTGTTGAATAAAGTCTTGGAATTTAAAAAAAAAAGAAAAAAAAGAGAGACAGACAGAGAGAGAGACAGAAAGAGAGAGAAAGAGACAGAGAGAGAGACAGAGATAGAGACAGAGAGTGCAGAGACAGAGAAAGGGCAGAGACAGAGAGACTGCTGGCTGGCGTGGGGAGGCCCTATCCCAAACCCCGGGTTTGGCGCTCACTCCAGCTCCAGGCTCTGCTCGAACCCAGGCAGGAGCCTCCCCACCAGGGATCGACCTGAGGATCCTGAGCGAGGCGGGGGGCGGGCGGTTGTCGAACCGGGCTTTCCCTGCGGCGGCAGTCTCCGAAGAGGGCGAGGGAGAGACAGAGAGAGAGGGAGAGAGGGAGAGGGAGAGAGACAGAGAGAGAGGGAGAAGGAGAGAGAGAGAGGACAGAGAGAGAGGACAGAGAGACTGCTGGCAGGCGTGTGGAGGCTTCTGTTATGGTCGCTGGTGAGAGAGAGAGACAGAGAGAGAGAGACAGAGATAGAGACAGAGAGCGAGACAAAGAGGGCAGAGACAGAGAGACTGCTGGCGGGCATTGGCAGCGGCTGTGAAAAATGGCAGCTTCTGTGAGGCAGCGCGGGCGTCAGCAGCCGTTATGGTCACTGGCCAGCAGGAGGCGACAAAATGTGTGAGTGGGTGTAGGATTTTATTAAAAAATGGGTAAATAAAAAGAAAAAATGTTTTGAGGAGTGCAAAATTGAATGTAAA
The DNA here is from genome assembly GCF_010909765.2 of Amblyraja radiata. Taxonomy (NCBI): domain Eukaryota; kingdom Metazoa; phylum Chordata; class Chondrichthyes; order Rajiformes; family Rajidae; genus Amblyraja; species Amblyraja radiata. The sequence continues at coordinate 127,144,116 of NC_045956.1, forward strand.
ATGTAAAAATGAGCTAGCGACATGGAAAAAATGGCAGAGTTTAATGACGGAGTGCTGGCGTAGCATGGAATCAAAGGCCGAATGTGGCACCCACAAACATACGCAGGCAGGCAGGCAGACACGCACACACACACAGTTTTCATATATAGATAGATTGTGAGCTTTTTTATTGTATCGCTGCTGGCAAGTTCATTTCACTGCACTTTATTGTGTATGTGATGATTAAATCTGATTGATTGATTGATTGATTGATTGATTGATTGATTGATTGGTTGGTTGATTGATTGATTGATTGATTGATTGATTGATTGATTGATTGATTGATTGATTGATTGATTGATTGATTGATTGATTGATTGATTGATTGATTGATTGGTTGGTTGGTTGATTGATTGATATCCGCACATCTAATTAGGTATCAGCCAATCCACTGGTCTGGTTGCTGCTTCTCTGCAACCTTCAAAGTAATTACCCCGGGCTGACTAAAGCTCCCAAAGTATACTCACCTTGGAGAAAGGCTTCCTTCAGCCAATCCACTCGCTCGCTGGTCTGGTTGCTGCTCCTCTGCGACCGACAAGGTAATTCTAATCAACTCCTTGTACTAACTCCTTGTGTCCTCCCATCTGATTTCCCAGTCATATTGTCATCCAATGTTCATTTATTTCTCATTATCTTCCCTTTAGCGTGTGCAATCCACAACTGGATTGGAATTGGGCATTGTAAAGTTTCCTGGGTGAACATAGGCAGACCTGGAATGAGGGGGAGGGGCAGAACAAAGGAGGACCTGGCGTGGGATACTTTGTAACTTTGGCAGCACCCTTTATGTGGCAACTATTTGCATACCTCTGGTATGCAAATAAAGAATTTCACCGTGGCTTGTCCCATGTGACAATAACCTATTAATTCATTAATTCATTCAGTTTGTTTTCACAACCCATAAATCTTACTTCAGAGAACAGGGGATTTCACAATTCTAATTTTTATTGCATTTTGTGGTAAAATGTTACACAATGTACTCAAGATATAGATGGAAGCATGCTGGTTATCAAAGCCAATTGATTGAGCATCACAGTTAGTAAAGCAAAGTGAAGTAGCACTCTGATTGCTCAATACAGCTTTTCATTGGTCATATTGTAAGCCTGCATGGCAATGGTTTTCCAAATCCAACAAAGATATTTAGAAACAAAGGTGTAAACTCCAGGCTTTTTGGGATCTGCACATCCTATGCCAAAGGACACAATCCCGGCGTATTTTCCATTGCAAAGCAAAGGACCACCTGAATCACCCTGGAAGAGAAAACAATAAAGATGACAATTCAGTAGAGTCAGATAAAATAACATTTCACCAACTTTCAGTCTGAAAACACATCACAACGCTATATTTATGACCCGTGCCCAGCTGGTTTGAGGAGATGGTGATTTTACATCATGGAGCATATGTGCCTAATCAAATTCACAAAGAGTCTTTACGTGGAACAATTTCCTTGAGTGGATAATAATGTTCAGCTATTTTTTTTTTTAATTACAAAAACAAGCTACAATAATGCCAGGCCAAGGCCAGTGTGAGGATGGATGGAATGTTTCAATCTATGGAAGGCACCAGTGAACCATTTGGGCTTTTGCACACACTCTGATATCTTTATGGTCATTTTACTGATAACAATGCTACACAGCACACTCACCGCACACGAATCTCCTCTGCCTTCACTGTCACCAGCACAGATCATGTTCTGGGTAACTTCAGGTTTGTGATCGTAATAGTCCTCGCTGTTGCATGTTTTACGATCTATTACTTCTATTGTCACCTCTTGAAGTGTGTCAGATGGAAATTCTTTACTTGTTTGTCCCCATCCTGCCACGAAGCAGGAAGTTCCAGGCTTCAGATCATCGACCATTCCTCCAGGTAGTTTGAGCACATTCACATCATTGTTGATCATTGCATTATTCTCCAGCTGTGATACAATAATAGTTTATTTTTATTCTTCAGAGTGAAGAATATCTTAAACTATTGCTCTAATCAAAAGAGGTTTGTTAGTTTCCCTATTTAGTCAAGTCAAGTCAAGTTTATTCATCACATACACTTGACTTGACTAAATAGGGAAACTAACAAACTATTTTAGTACTTCATTTGCTGAGTTTCTGTCCTTTGCAGAATGAAATGTTTATTTTTCTTTTTTTTCAGATGATCAAAGAGGCAAGAAAAATTGACCATAAAATGTAATGTCAATTACCCTTCATGTGAGACATGAAAATATTGTTGCGGCTGATGCTCATAAAGCCCTACGCTACTGTCGCGGATGATCGTTCGATTGATTGAGTGATTGATTGATTGATTGATTGATTGATTGATTGATTTATTGATTGATTGATTGATTGATTGATCGACTGAGTGAGTGAGTGAGTGAGTGAGTGCAAGATTCTGCATGGAAATGCTCTTCAGCTCACCAAGTCCACATCGATCACCCATTCACCCTATTTTAACCTTTAACCCACTTTCACAGCCACTCCCGACACACTCGGGACAATTTACAGAGGCCAAAAACGAAGTAATGGGTTGGCGACAAGGTGGCGTAATGGTAGAGCTGCTGCCCTACAGCGTCAGAGACCTGGGTTCGATTGTGACTATGGGTGCTTGTCTGTACGGAATTTTTAGATCTGCATGACCTGCATGGGTTTTCGGGGATCGGGATCTTCTGCTTCCTCCCGCACTCTAAAGACGTACAGATTTGTAGGTTCATTGGCTTGGTGTAAATGTAAAATTGTCCCTATTATGCGTAGTGTAGTGTTAATGTGTGGGAATCTCTGGTCGGTGCGGACTCAGTGGGCCGAAGAGCCTTTTTCTACGCTGTATCTCTAAACTAAACTAAACTAAACTAAAATATCAACTAAACTATCTGGATGAAACCCACATGGTCCCAAGGAAAACGTGCAAACTCCACAAAGACAGCACATGAGGTCAGAATATAACCCAACCTCTGGCGATGTGAACAGCAGCTCTCCCAGCTGTGCTATTGTGCCACCCCTTCAAGGTTCTTCACTATCTAAATCTTTCTTTGTTAACAAGTAAACTCTAATTAGTCAAACTTAGCTTTGGCTGTTTTACTCTAAAAAATATCATATCAGATGGAAAGTGAACAAAGTAATTGATGGAAATATAAAGTTGGGAATCCAAATCTTTCAGCACTTTTTGGATGCTTATTTAACGATGATTAAGAAATAATATTGATTGAATGTCATTAATGTCATGTCATTTATTTTCTATGACAGACTGTGGAACCAACTCAATGGATATTTTTAAGGCAGAGATAGATAGATTCTTTATTAGTGCGGGTGTCCGGGGTCATGGGGAGAAGGCAGGAGAATGGGGTTAGGAGGGAGAGATAGATCAGCCATGATTCAATGGCAGAGTAAATTTAACGGGCCGAATGGCTTAATTCTGCTCCTAACAGTTATGACTTTATGACCTGATGATCTTAAATATACTTATAATCTTGCTATGTGTCGCTTTGATTATCTTTAGGTTGTTTCCTCAAATAGCATTTTGTTTGCCACCATTTTTGTTTGCCGCCGTTTTGTTTGCATTTTGAGCTGCTGAGTAACTGATATTATGGGTCTTGTTATAAATTAACTCATCTGGGAAAGAAAAGTTATTTTCCATCAAATGAATTTGATTCAAACAATCATGGCTGGCTGTTTTGTATCATTTTACTTTCCAATGCCTTAAGTGAACTGTACAATAAGGCAGAGTAAAACATGTGAGTGATACAATATGTTCCTTTCTTCTCTGGGTGGCTTGCTTAAAATTACCCCCTCATATTCCTGCTGGGATGCTGCTGATTGATTGCGGTAAAAAAATTGGCTATTCCAGAGGTGTTTTCTTGCAATAGAGATAAGAAGGAGGATATGTAATTCAGAACATTTCTTGATCTCATTTGAAGATCAGGATATGTTGATGCAGAAATTTTCTTCAGGAACCTCTATCATATCAATTCTTTAATTCGAAATGTTAAGTTTCCTAAACTATAAAAGGAACATTTCCTCATCAGTTCAGTGCACCATCTGACCAAGAAGGCTCCACACTCACACAGAGACATCTGATCTCAACTGCGACTAATACAAGTTTATTTTACACAGAAAGTGGCGGGTGCTTGAAACACAGTGCAAGGGGTGGTGGTGGATGCAGGTATGATAGTGGTGTTTTTAGATAGACACATGTATATGCAGGGACTGGAGGGAGATGGAGCATGTGCAGTTAAAAAGGTTTAGTTTAAGTAAGTACCATGTCCGGCACCAAACGACCTGTTCCTGTGCAAAGATGTTCTATGTGCTACATCCTACACCTGGTCAGGTTGTGGTAGACTGAAAGTAGGGGAAAAACCCATCAAATGATCATTCCAATGATCCTTGCTGAAAAACTTCCTGACATGCCTAAAGGAGGAGGACAAGGTTAACTCTGGTTTCCCCTGTGCCAAACGGCATCCTAGATATCACCGTAAGTAATCTGAAAAATTATTCCCCCAAGACATCGAAGACATATTCTTTTGTGGAATTAAACATTGCTAATTAACAAATTAAGGGTTCAGAGCATTGTATACAGATGAGAAAGAAAATTCATACTTCCAGCAGCTTGATGTCATTTTCCATAGTATTACCACGGAATTCGGGATGGGGAATCAGTCTCTTGATATGAAATATTTGTTTACTCGACTCGTTTCGTGAAAGAGAATGTGCGCCAAGAACCACTTGAAGCTTCCATTTTCCACCAATTGTGCCTTCTTCACTAACAATCAAAAAATAACATAATCACACTTTTTTCAAAAAAGGCCATTTTCAGAAATTCATCAGAAGCCAACCATTAAATATTGAAGTTCATGGAAATATAAGGTATATATATATATATATACACCACATCATATTTCGTAGTTAACAAATATGCAACTTCCAAGGGGTGATCCATACCTAATGATTTGCTCTTAATTAAAAGTCATTAATGTACCAATCAAAACAAATTGCTTGTAAGTAATACCCTTAAAGCACTGAAATCATGGGTCTGAAATAGGTATTGCAAAAGTGATCATTCAAATTGAGTTTTTCCAACACAAAAAATGCATTAACCTGGTGATCTACATATTAATGAAGACATGACCAAACAGTGGAACGTGACAATTCCACACAGGCTAGGATTAGGAACTGATCACAAATTTTCATTCATACACATTAGAGCTTACGTTTATAAATTTTGGAGTGATATTTTCGAAATATTTACAAAATTATTCAAGATAAGAATGGAACCTAATACTGAAATGATTATATTTGGAGTAATGGAAGATGGGAATAAATTGAACACATCTCAAAATTTATTTTTTAACTATGGTTTAATAATAGCAAAAAAATTAATACTTAAATTTTGGAAAAATACATCAATACCAACGCTTAAAATGTGGATTGCAAATATGTTGGACACCGCACATCTAGACATCTGGACACCGCAAATGCGATTCCTCCTAATGGATAAATTAGACCAATTCATAACGAGTTGGTCTCCATTTGTCGTTTTCTTGGAATCATATGGTGCAACACAATTGTAAAAACTAACTGTTTCAGGACTGGACGAGGGTTGGTCAAGATTATAAACAATCTCCTATTTTTTTTTCTTTTCTTTCTTTATGTCTTATTCTCTTTTTTCTATTTCTTTTCCTCAACTTTCTTCACTCATTCGTCTTTCTTCTTTTTCTTCACACACTATATATCTCACGCTTTTCTATCCTTTACTATCTAATTTATTTTTCTTATTCTAATCTTTCTTTAATATAAAAAAAATAAAATAAGAAGCTGTACATAAAATGTATTATGCAATATATATTAGGCACTTTGGTGCCATATGATTGTACTTACTTCTAATAAAATAAAATATTTAAAAAAAAATAAGAGCTTACGTTGTACAGTGAGCTGCAGTTAGAACCCATTTACGGTTGATCAAAACCCCTCCACAATCATGTACATACTGCCATTTCCCCCACTGAAACTTTTGGAGGGATGCCATATAGGGTCGTGAATGAGGTACAGCAGCATGCCCTCCAATAATTTCATCTCCATGATCTGGAACAAATAAAAGATATTTAACTTTTTTTTTCATATTCAGGCTCTGAAGATAACTGACAAGGCCAGCATTTATTGTCCACCCCTAACAAGATTACGGATAAAATGATCGATTAATTATTCTAAATAGATCTTTACATGATTAATTGAACAATATGTTATGTAAACAATAATATAAGTAGAACTTTCCAAAAGAGTTGAAGTGAGATTTCATTACAATATCCACTGATGATTAAGAAAGGTGGAGTTGAATTCCCCTTCTTCATGCAATGACATAGTCTGTACTCGTACTCATCAAGAATTTTATAGCACACAGCTTTGGACTGAGTGGCAAGTGGCAAATTGCATTTCACCTCATGAACGTTTGGCAATGACCAAGTCAGTGAAGAGGGAACGTTACTGTTTCTCTTTGAAATTCAGTGCCAGAACCAGAAACCAAATTGGACAAAAATGTAAATATTATGGTTATAAGGGTAAGACTCAGAGGCTGAACGTTCGACTAATGGTCCAAATGTACTTTATTGTCACATGTACCTAGGTGCAATGAAATTTCTTTGTTGCATACAGTTCAGTAAAAATCTTACTCTACAAAAGCTCAATCATACTTAATAAAAAATAGACAATAGACAATAGGTGCAGGAGTAGGCCATTTGGCCCTTCGAGCCAACACCGCCATTCAATGTGATCATGACTAATCATTCCCAAACAGTACCCCGTTCCTGTCTTCTCCCCATATCCCCTGAATCCGCCATCTTTAAGAGCTCTATCTTGCTCTTTCTTGAAAGTATCCAGAGAACCGGCCTCTGTGAGAAAAAGTGTTTTCTCGTCTCCATTCTAAATGGCTTATCCCTTATTCTTAAACTGTGGCCTCTGTTTCTGGACATCGGGAACATGTTTCCTGCCTCTAGCGTGACCAAACCCTTTATAATCTTATATGTTACAATAAGATCCCCTTTTAACCTTCTAAATTCCAGAGTATGCAAGCCCAGCCGCTCCATTCTCTCAGCTATGATAGTCCCACCATCCTGAGAAATAACCTTGTAAACTTATGCTGCACTTCCTCAATAGCAAGAATGTCCTTCCTCAAATAAGAGGACCAAAACTGCACACAATACTCCAGTTATGGTCTCACTAGGGCCCTGTACAGCTGCAGAAGGACCTCTTTGCTCCTATACTCAACTCCTCTTGTTATGAAGGCTTTCTTCACTGCCTGCTGTACCTGCATGCTCACTTTCATTTACTGTTGAACAAGGAGCCCCAGATCCCGTTGTACTTCCTCTTTTCCCAACTTGACACCATTTAGATAATAATCTGCCTTCCTGTTTTTGCTACCAAAGTGGATAACCTCACATTTATCCACTCACCCAACCTGTCCAAGTCACCCTGCATTCTCATAGCATCCTCCTCACAGTTTACACTCTCCCAGTTCCTTTCTGCCATCCACAAGTCGGGAATGGGTTATCAGGCTCTCAACTTGCTTGGAGCACAAATGTTCCACCAACAGTCAAAAATCATGACACCTTCCAGGAAAAGAACAGACTTGATCCAGAGGCGATCCAACCCCCCAGACATTCACTCCCTCCACCAGTGGCGCATTGTGCCTGCAGATTGTAACTTTTGCAAAGTCCGTTTAGTTCCAACAGCAGATTCTGAAAGTTCTGACCTCTATCAGCAAAGAGGATGAATGCAGCAAGAGCAGTAATACATTTTCATTCCAAATCACACACCATCCTGGATTTGCAATATATATTGCCATGCTTACTTCTTCACAAGGTCTAAATCCACACATTTCTGCACTGTAGAAATAACTTCAACAAATGTTTTCAGCACCTCAAACAAGTGTCTCACTACCATCTTCACAAATGCAGTTAGAAATGAGCAATATCTGTCCCTTTATCAGCACTCCTAAGCTGCAACTTGGACCACCTAGGAAGCAAGTGCAGCAGAAACATGGGAACATCACCACTTACAAGTAACACCTTTACTGAAATAAATTATAACATGAATACAATAAGGTTAAATATTCCTTATTTTGCTACTTACAGGCTGGACTTAGAAAGATGACAATTAGCAAAACATACAGATTGTACAGTAGTTTCATCTTTCTTCTCGTGCAATCACACACTAAATGATGCCAAACGTTCTTGCGTAAATTTATAATAAACTCAGTGGGGAGTGGTTAATTTATGTTAGTTGCAACCTGATGATAGGATGGATTTGCAAATTTTCTAATCTGTATTCACTGTAAGCCATATGGCAGGCTCAGAGCAAACCAGAACATATATTCAAATGTTAGGGGTTTCACAAAGGGTTGGTCTTTAGTTTAGTTTAGTTTAGCTTATTATTGTCACTTGTACTGAGGGAAGGTAAAAGGCTTTTGTTCGCATGTTATCCAGTCAAAGAAAAGACAATGCATGATCATAATCAAGCCGTCCAGAGTGCACAGCTAATGGGAACAACATTTAGTGCAAGATAAAGTCCGATATGGAACACTAAAGATAGTTAAAGGTCTCTAATTAGGTGAGAGGAGGTCAAGACTGCAATCTCACTGATGAGAGTACCGTGTGTCAGTTGCTACATGTTGCTTGAAATTTAGTTCCAATAACCAGATGGCACATGGGACATATTTATTCAAGCCTGCGTGAATGTATAATAAATGATGCCGAAAACTAGCATTAAATTTGAGAAACCATCGACTCAATAAACCACTTTATTGTGGCTTAATTTATTTTTTATTTATTTTTATAATATTTTTATTAGAAGTAGACATATTAGAAAATATAGTTACATATTATAGTAAAAAAACTTTTCATATACATCAGTCATACATTATTAAAATTTTCCATTATCAATTGCTTCTGCTTCTAGTGTTTTTATTTTTTATAGAAAGAGAGAGAAAAAGAGGGTAGAAAGTTACAAAGAAAAAAAGAAAAAAAAAAACACACAACAGAAAAACAAGGGAGGTGGAATGGATTACCTGTAATATGTCAATGGAGATAGGTTCGTAGGTTATAAAGTATAGCTTTTCATCTGGTCCAAGTTTCAGTTGGGTCCTCGTGCTGTGCCAATCTATCCCTTCAGATAGTTAATGAATGGAGCCCAAATTTTATGGAAAAGATCTTGTTTGTCCATTAAGACAAGTCTAATTCTTTCTAAGTCTAGGGCCTCCGACATTTCCGTAATCCACATTTTAATTGTGGGGGTTGTAGGGCCTTTCCAAAATTTTAATATTAATTTTTTCCCGGTTATTATACTGTAGTCGAGGAAATTTCTTTGGTTTGTTGTGAGTGTTAAGCTTTGTTCTGATATTCCAAGTATTATTAATTTTGTGTCTGGGTCCAGTTTTGTATTAATAACTTCTGAAGTTATTTCAAAAATATCAGTCCAGAAATGTTTAAGTTTTATACAGTTTGCAAACGTATGTGTTAAATTAGCCTCTAGATGTAGACATTTATCACAAATAGGAGAGATTGGTGGGAAGGTTCTATTTACTTTTATTTTAGAGTAGTGTAGTCTGTGTAAGACCTTGAATTGTATTAAAGTATGTCTGGCATTTAATGAACATTGATGTATTTGTTGTAAACTTTCGTCCCACATATCTTTCGTTATAGGGTGACCTATTTCATTTTCCCATTTGTATCTATATGGTTCGGTCGGTGGTACCTCGTTGTTTAGTAGGGTGTTATAAATATAAGCTATTAGTTTTTCAGTATTAGGATGCTTGTTCAAACATTCATCAAGTATTTCTGATTCCCTATTCCTGTAGACTTGTGTATTAGATTTAACATAATCTCTAATTTGTAGATATCTGAAGAAATTATTTGAGTGCAGTCCATAATTCTGTTGTAACTCTTGAAATGAAAGAAAAGTACCTTTCCCATAAAGATGTCCTATATTTTTGATTCCATAATTTTTCCATTGTGTGAAACCTTTGTCCATAAAGGATGATTTGAATAAAGGATTATTTACAATGGAAAGGCAGAGTGGTATATTATTCAATTTTAAATCTTTTTTTATTTGTTTCCAAATTCGTATTCCACTATGTATTATGGGGTTTTCTTTATAGGTTTTTTTGTGCAGTTTTGTGGGGGCAAATATGATCGGTCCAATTTCAAAAGGTAGACAGTCTTCCTTTTCCATCATTAACCAATCTGGTTGTTGATCCATTTCTTCCAGCCAGAAATTCATGTTTTTAATATGGACTGCCCAAAAATAAAATAAAAAATTTGGCAAAGCCAAACCTCCATTTATCTTTGACTTACATAAATGTTTTTTACTTATTCTATGATTCTTATAATCCCAGACAAAACTTGTAACAATGGAGTCGACTTTTTTGAAAAAAGTTTTTGGGATATACATCGGAATTAATTGAAGTAGGTACAGCAGTTGCGGTAAAAAAATCATTTTTATAGTTTTCCAGTATTGAATATTCTTATGTAGTTTTGTTCAGTAAGGGTGGGAAATTTAGTTTAAATAAAGAGGTATATGTCTTAGTTACATAGATTCCTAAGTATTTAAATTTATCTTTAACTATTTTAAAAGGGGATTGTTGTATTGTATGTAAATTGAATTTTGTTATTGGCATGATTTCGCTTTTATTCCAATTAATTCTATATCCCGAAAACTGAACAAATTGAGTTATTAGATTTAATAGGTTTGGGATACTAGTTTCTAACTTTGTAATATATATTAGTACATCATCTGCATATAAGGAGATTTTATTCCTTGTGTCTCTAGTATTGTATCCAAATATTCCTGGATGGTTTCTAACGCTTTCTGCTAGGGGTTCGATTGCAAGAGCAAATAATAGTGGGGATAGTGAGCATCCTTGTCTACAGCCTCTAGAGAGATTAAATTTAGTTGATAACATTTTGTTTGTTAATATTCTAGCTGTTGGATTAGAATATAACAATTTAACCCATGTACAGTACTTCTCTCCTAGTTGAAATTTTTCCATCACCGAAAATAAATATGACCATTCTACCTGGTCAAATGCTTTTTCAGCATCTAACGAGATAATTGCTAGATCTGCATTAGGGATTCTATTGGAGTATATAATATTAAATAATCTTCTCAGATTATAAAATGAATACCGTTTGGGGATAAACCCTGTTTGTTCGGGATGTATTAATTTGCTGATCACTAAGCTCAATCTATTAGATAGAATTTTAGTTAATATTTTCTGATCAGTATTTAAAAGGGCTATTGCTCTATATGAACCTGGGTCTTCAAGATCCTTGTCCGTTTTTGGTATGAGTATGATTGCAGATTCATTTAGAGTTTCTGGGAGTTTCTGTTGAGTATATGCGTATTACATTGTCTGTAGGCGTGGGGAAAGCAAATCATAAATGTTTTAATAAAATTCAGAATTTAGACCATCAGGACCTGCAGACTTTCCGTTTTTTTAAAGATTTGATTGACTCTTCGATGTCTTTTATCGTAATTTCAGCCCCTAGCAATTCTCTCTCTTTCTGATCTAGACCCGCAAACTTACAATTCTGTAAAAATGTTTCCATTCCCGTTGATTGTTCTGTTATTTTAGATGAATACAATTTTTGGTAGTATTGTAGAAATCTATCATTAATATCTTTAGGCAGTGTTAATGTTTCTCCCTTGTCTGTTCTAATTTTGTATATTGTTTTTTCCCCATCCAATTTGCGAAGTTGACGCGCTAATAGTTTTTGTGGTTTATCACCAAATTCAAAATTTAATTGTTTTGTATGTTGATAAAGTTTTATAACTTGGTCTGAATATATCTTGTTTAATTTATATTTCAATACTGCAATTTTATTGTGTTTTATCGTGGATGGTGCTGCTGCATTTTCTGTGTCTAATTGCTTTATTTCCATTTCCAGTTTCTGTTGTTTGGCTCTATTCTCTTTATTAAAAAATGATTGGGAAGAAATTAATGCTCCTCGTACAAATGCTTTAAATGTTTCCCAAATAAGGGAAGCAGAGATTTCAGGGCTATCGTTAGCCTCAAAAAACATTTTAATCTGTTTTACTAGGTATTCATTACCATATAACCATATAACCATATAACAATTACAGCACGGAAACAGGCCATCTCGGCCCTACAAGTCCGCGCCGAACAATTTTTTTCCCTTAGTCCCACCTGCCTGCACTCATACCATAACCCTCCATTCCCTTCTCATCCATATGCCTATCCAATTTATTCTTAAATGATACCAACGAACCTGCCGCCACCACTTCCACTGGAAGCTCATTCCACACCGCTACCACTCTCTGAGTGAAGAAGTTCCCCCTCATGTTACCCCTAAACTTCTGTCCCTTAATTCTGAAGTCATGTCCTCTTGTTTGAATCTTCCCTATTCTCAAAGGGAAAAGCTTGATCACATCAACTCTGTCTATCCCTCATCATTTTAAAGACCTCTATCAAGTCCCCCCTTAACCTTCTGCGCTCCAGAGAATAAAGACCTAACTTATTCAACCTATCTCTGTAACTTAGTTGTTGAAACCCAGGCAACATTCTAGTAAATCTCCTCTGTACTCTCTCTATTTTGTTGACATCCTTCCTATAATTGGGCGACCAATTACATAACTTATCTTTTAAGATTTGGGGATTAAATCTCCATTGTGACTGTGTCTCTGCCATTCCGTTTACTTTGATCATAAATGTTAATGGAGCGTGGTCTGAGATTATGATGTTATGATATTGTGAGTTATAGGTAAATGGGATAAGTTTTGAATCTACTAAAAAATAGTCTATCCTTGAGTAAGTTTTATGTACTGGTGAGTAAAATGAATATTCTCGGCCCCCGCTCCCCGATGGGCCGCTACGGCGACAAGTGGCAGTTCGCCCACAGCCCGAGCTGCGCCCCCCCCAAGAACAAGACGTACCTGGAGCGGGGCTGGGCTAGAGTTGCTGATCTGGGATCTCCGTGCTTGCAGTGGGCCTGGGGGTCGGTGTCCCGATGAGGGGGCACAGCTCGGGCTGTGGGCGAACTGCCACTTGTCGCCGTAGCGGCCCATCGGGGAGCGGCTTCCTCTGGAGTTGGAGGGGGAGGGGGGTATTGTGCTGTTTGATCGCCCCCTACTATCCCAGGGACAGGGAGACAGGACGTTCACCGAGGGCGGCCCGCAGAGGTGACAGCGGAACCTCCGGTCGGTCCTCGAAGAAAGGGGAACTAAATCCCCATTCATAAAAGAGAAGGTGAGGGTACATTGCGCGGGAGAGTAGGAATCCCAAGACAAAGTTGAGTGAGCGTTCACCGAGGGTGGCCCGCAGAGGTGACAGCGGAACCTCCGGCCAGTTTGCAGTTTTCCTCTGGAGTTGGAACGGGGCTGGGCTGCTGCTGGCTGTGGGTCTCTGGGATCTCCTTGCTTGCAGTGGGCCTGGGGGTCGGTGTCCCGTTGGCCCTGACGTCTTTGGTGACTGTCACTGACCTGCTGGCATTGCCGACGTGAAGACAGTGCAAAGCCCCCGCGCCGGTGCAATGGGCGGGGAGCTGGAGAGGGGAGGGAAGGGGTCACACACATGGCCGGGAAGCAGAGGGGTGTAGGTGGGGTGAAATTGAAGGGAGCGACAATCTGCTGCTGCCTGCCCGCTGAGTTAAAACGTTCCCACGCAAGACTCACAATACACTGTGTATCGTGAGTCTACCGTGGGAACTTTTTAACTCAGCGGGCAGGCAGCAGCATATTGTCAATTATTAACCCTCCCGCGCAATATACCCTCACCTTCTCTTTTATGAATGGGGATTTAGTTCCCCTTTCTTCGAGGACCGACCGGAGGTACCGCTGTCACCTCTGCGGGCCGCCTTCGGTGAACGTTTTCAAGGACCTTTCTTCAAGGACCGAAAAAATGTCCGTTATTCGGAGGTTTTCGTTATTTGGATCTTCGGATAAAAGGTTGTGCACCTGTATTAATGTATGAATTTAAAAATTCACTTGATCGAGATTTTAGTTTTCTTTGAGTTGATGATCTATCCAAACAAGCATCCAATGTACAATTTAAATCTCCACCGATTATTAAGTTTTGTTGTGTACATTCCGGGATATTGTTAAGAATTCTCTTAAAAAACAGAGGGCTATCAAAATTTGGTCCATACACATTGAGGAGAGTCACCTTTTTTAAGTATAACTCCCCTATTATTACAATATATCTGCCTTCAATGTCTTCTATCGTTGATATATGTTTAAAGGGTATACCTTTACGAATTAATATTGCAACACCTCTAGATTTATGTGAGAATGAAGAGTGGTACGCTTTAGCAATCCATTTTGCTTTCAATCTGTGTTGTGCTTCCTTTTTAATGTCTCCTGGAGAAATATTATATCTGTTTTCAATGATTTTAAATGAGCTAACACTTTGCCTCTCTTGATAGGTTAATTAATTCCCTTGACATTCCAACTACAGAATTTAATTCCCTCACCCCCAATTTTTATATTCATGTCTTGCATCTTGTGATTAAGTGGTAGAGCAGATGATTCAGCACACTCAACCCTACTTGAACATCAGGTAGATGAATTTTAGGTCACGTCTGTTTTCCATCGAACATATCTCCTTAAATAAAATATGCAATTCCATTCCAAATACAAAATATAATATGATATAAGATAAAAAAAGTGATAGCAAATTGGCTTAGTAAAGTGTGGAAAGTAAAAAAGAAAAGCAACTACAACTACAATTAGTGCAGTTAGTGATAGCCACCCTAATGTGGCTAAGCATCTATGGACTTCCGTAGCTTTTGGTTAATAAAAATACTAGCTCCGTACTTTCCTTGAAAGGAAAGTTTCCAATTCGATGCAAACAATTTGTGGGGGGGAAAGAAATAATGATTATATTCCATTAATGGTATAATTAGTAGTCTCAAATTGAAATGTTAGTTTTGTATAATATAAACATTTATCAAAGAATAATCAAAAACAAAAACATCAGAGAGAGAGCCACCATACATTTCTCATTATAAAATACCTGAATCACACTTTACTTATATTTCATACTTTTAGTTAATTCTTAAATAATCTAAATAATCTTATTATCAATAGTTAGTGTTAGTTAGTATTCTTGATTATTAATAGTTGTTAGAAGTTAGTACTAAAATGTAAGTATTATATATCCGTTGCAGGATATTTACCCAATTCTTATTGCGAATTTTAGGCAACTCTTAAATATAATAGTTTAAAGTTTAGAGCTCCATATCTTCTCTGCGAGATAGCAGTATCCAGGTAGGTGTTAAGTGTTGAATATTTTTCAATCTTCGATCTTGTCCTCGATGTTCTTGGCAAATTCAAATGCTTCCGTGTACTTGATGAAGAAGTATTCCTTCTTCTCGTAGCTAACTCTTAGTGTTGCGGGGTATAACAGTCCATATCTCAGATTCTTTATGTTCTTCAGTATTCTTCTTGTTTCTATGAACAATGCTCTTTTCTTAGCAACTTCCACAGGATAATCTCTGAATACGCTAATCTTGTCTCCTTCATATACAAGATTTCTGCTTTTGCCAATTTTCATCATCATGTCATCCAATACATGGTCATATTGGACCTTTACTATCATTATTCTTGGAGGGTCGCCCACCTTTGGGGGACGTCTCGGCACTCTGTGCGCTCGGGCAAGTAATGGTGCCTGGTCCAGGTTCAAAATTGTTTTCAGTGCATCTGCAGCAAATTCACGGGGGTCACGAGTCCCCTCTCTGCCTTCCTGGATGCCCACGATTCTTAAGTTCTGACGCCTCTGTCATCCCTCCAAGTCTGTACATTTTTCGGTTATTTGACGCAATAACTTTGATAGGCGTTGGTTCTCAGTGATGAGTTGTTTTGTAGTTGCGGTGCTTGTCTCAGCAAGTTCCTCAAGTTCTTTTACAATCTTGTGGTGTTGGTTTAATGTCTGGAAGATAGGTTCAAGTTTAGAATCAAATCTGGATTCCATCATATTCAGTTTTTCATTTACTTCTTCAACATTTTGAGTCATATTTCTTTCCATATCTAATTTCCAGTCTTCAAGGACTTCGTGTACAATCTCTGTAACATCTTCTTTAATTTGTTCTTTAATTTCTTTTTTAAAAGATGTCAGCTCTTCTTTAAAGCTCTGTCTAAGATTTTTAAGTTCCTCCGTAAGAAACGTTTTTAATTCTTCGATCTCAGTCTTTTTCTTCTTCTTTGAGATGTCTTCTTGGGATGCTGTTAAACCTGAGGCCGAGGCTTCAGTTGGGCCTACCTCTTTAGTCTTGCCGGTTTTTGTCCTGGGGGGTGTATGCTGAGTCGACATACTGCCGGTGTCGCGCGCCTGATGACGTCACGGGCCTACTGCAAAACAATCGGTGCCGTTCTCTGCAGGTAGGATCTGTCTTTTCCCCCCGTTTTTTCGTTTTTTTCACGGAGCTAGTTGGCGCGATCCTCTCCTACTCCATAGCGCCACCGGAAGTCTATTGTGGCTTAATTTCAAAAGAAAATAGTCCAATTGAAATGGCATTACTAAACTGGCAGCTTTTTGTCCATAAAAGTCAGAAGATTGTAGAGAGCACTCATCAAAATCCATGATCCATAAGGTGTATGGATCAGCTGTGATCTGATGTGTGTTAGTTAGAATGAAAGGAGAGGGACGTTGATTGGACCAATGCCAATGGTAAGATGCAATGTCATCAGATTTCCTGTTTCTGACCACAACTGACCTGCAACTGCTCCTAGAAATCCTGTCCATGTTGACAAGATCAGTTTCAGTTCTAATGCAATGCACTTCATATCATCTATGAGTCAGAAGAAGGGTCTCGACCCAAAACTTCACCTATCCATGCACTCCAGAGATTCTGCCTGACCTGCTGAGTTGCACCTGTAATTTGTGTCATATTGAGCAATACCTAGCATCTGCAGTTCTCTGTGTCCATATAATCTTTCTCATTCACTTCCATATTAACCCGGGTCAGTAATCAACATCAATGGGTCCTGTGTAATACAAATGAACGCTGCATTGGTGTGATATCGCCTTTCACATGAGGTGTTAAACTCTGGCTCAGTTTAGCTCCTCACATAGGCATAAAAATACCAATGGTGCTATTTGAAGAAAAAAGTTAAGTTGCTTTGGAACATGTTAAATTCTCAAAAGGTAAAACACATGTGCTACTTCTTTTTAGCCACAGTTCCACAGAACAAGGATATAATGCTGAGGCTTTCCCGACCTTCGCCACTCCACCGCCCTCCAGCAGGCCGCAGCCGTCGCCCTACCTGAGTCCCAGGCTCAGCACCTGGCCTAAAGTCTCCACGCTGCAGACTCTGCATCTAACTGTGCCAGGGTCTAACTGTGTTGCGTTCCCCCCCCCCCCCCCCCAACACTGGGAACCTCACTGGTTGTTCCACTGGGTTTTCCCCTCCCCCCTCAAACCATGTTACCCCAGCTCTTCCCCACCCACACTATAGTCCTCATACTCCCCTCCTCCCTGACCATTCACCACCCCCATACCAGACATCGCTTCGGCCTCCGTCCACTCACCTACTTTCCTCCGGCCCCAACCCCCCAGGGCTGCCAACTCTCACGCATTGAGCATGAGAATCACGCATTTTGCCAAATTCTCACGCTCTCACGCTGATCACAAATTTCTCACGCTCTGTCGTGAGAAATTCTGTGATCACTGAAATTGTAAAAACTCATATCAACTGCATGGGCCGCGGGTGTTGGCGAGCCCGGGCTGAGGGAGGGATGGAAGCAGAAGCAGCGGCGGGGACAGATGCGAACAGGGAGCTGGGGCTGGTGAGTGTTTGCTGTAGCTCCGGGCATGGAGCAGCCTCAGTGCAAGAGTCCCAGGCCATCGAAGGCATCGGAAGCGTTGCGCCGCTGCCGTGAGAGTCTCTGTGCCGAATTCGCCCAGGTGACCGGCATGGATCAAGCTGCGGCTCGGTGCATCCTGGAGGACAACCAGTGGCTGCTGGAAGTAAGTACCAAGCTCTGGGTAGAAATGGTAGAAGATAGTGGCCTTCAAATGGGGGTGGTTGGAGAAAGCATCCTGCTTGCCTGCTAGATTTTCATTTACTGTAACTGCAGGAAAAATGTTCCCGATGTTGGGGGAGTTCAGAACCAGGAGTCACAGTTTAAGAATAAAGGGTAGGCCAGTTAGGACTGAGATGAGGACAAACTTTCTTCATATAAACCATATAACCATATAACAATTACAGCACGGAAACAGGCCATCTCGACCCTTCTAGTCCGTGCCGAACGCGTATTCTCCCCTAGTCCCATATACCTGCACTCAGACCATAACCCTCCATTCCTTTCCCATCCATATAACTATCCAATTTATTTTTAAATGATAAAAACGAACCTGCCTCCATCACCTTCACTGGAAGCTCATACCACACAGCCACCACTCTCTGAGTAAAGAAGTTCCCCCTCATGTTACCCCTAAACTTCTGTCCCTTAATTCTCAAGTCATGTCCCCTTGTTTGAATCTTCCCTACTCTCAGTGGGAAAAACTTATCCACGTCAACTCTGTCTATCCCTCTCATCATTTTAAAGACCTCTATCAAGTCCCCCCTTAACCTTCTGCGCTCCAAAGAATAAAGCCCTAACTTGTTCAACCTTTCTCTGTAACTTAGTTGCTGAAACCCAGGCAACATTCTAGTAAATCTCCTCTGTACTCTCTCTATTTTGTTGACATCCTTCCTATAATTAGGCGACCAAAATTGTACACCATACTCCAGAATTGGCCTCACCAATGCCTTGTACAATTTTAACATTACATCCCAACTTCTATACTCAATGCTCTGGTTTATAAAGGCCAGCACACCAAAAGCTTTCTTTACCACCCTATCTACATGAGATTCCACTTTCAGGGAACTGTGCACACTTATTCCCAGATCCCTCTGTTCACCTGCATTCTTCAATTCCCTACCATTTACCATGTACGTCCTATTTTGATTTGTCCTGCCAAGATGTAGCACCTCACATTTATCAGCATTAAACTCCATCTGCCATCTTTCAGCCCACTCTTCCAACTGGCATAAATCTCTCTGTAGATTTTGAAAATCGACTTCATTATCCACAACCCCACCTATCTTAGTATCATCTGCATACTTACTAATCCAATTTACCACACCATCATCCAGATCACTGATGTACATGACAAAAAACAGTGGACCCAACACAGATCCCTGTGGCACCCCACTAGTCACTGGCCTCCAACCTGACAAACAACCATCCACCATTACTCTCTGGCATCTCCCATTCAGCCACTGTTGAATCCATCTTGCTACTCCACCATTAATACCCAACAATTGAACCTTCACGCAGAGCGTTGTGAATCTGTGGAATTCTTTGCCACAGGAGGCAGTGGAGGCCAATTCACCGGATGTTTTCAAGAGAGAGTTAAATTTAGTTCTTGGGGCTAGCGAAATCAAGGGATATGGGGAAAAAGCAGGAAAGAGGTACTGATTTTAGGTGAACAGCAATGATCATATTAAATGGCAGTGGTGGCTTAAGGGCCGAATGGCCTATTCGTGCACCTATTTTCTATGTTTCAATGCTTGAGTATATGGCAATAAAACTCAACCACTTGTGTTTGAAGCATTCGTGCATGGTGGAGGTATAGTGTAGTCATAGAGTGATACAGTGTGAAAACAGGCCCTTCGGTGCAACTTGCCCACAGCCGCCAACATGTCCCAGCTACACTACCAGATTTTGGTCCATATCCCTCCAAACCTGTCCTATCCATGTGTCAGTAACTGTTTCTTAAATGTTGGGATGAAAAATGAAGTGGTCGAGTTTTATTGCCATATACTCAAGCATAGAAACATAGAAAATAAGTACAGGAATATGCCATACGGCCCTTCGAGCCACCACTGCCATTCAAGAGAGCCATTCAGCTCCTATATGGAGAGAGCAAACATGTTTTTCACGGCAAACAATATAATGGAAATTAGTGGTGAAGAAGAGATAATGACTGAAACAAGTAAGGCCGTTTGCGAACGCATGAAAGCGATTCTGCTCACGGAGATTGGTCCTGAAGTGTACGGTACACTCGTGAATCTCCTTGCACCCTTAAAGGCAAAAGACTTGCCATTCAATGACATTATAAAGAAGTTGGAGAAGGACTTCAACCCAAAGCCTCTTAAAATTGCAGAAAGCTATATATTTGTATCAACTAGAAACCAGAAGCAGAATGAGACAATCAATGAGTACATTGTTGCCTTGAAAAACGTAACTTTACACTGTAACTTTGGAACCATTCTGGGCCGCACACTACGCGGCAGAACTGTTTGTGGTCTAGTGGTCCAAACTCATGAACACTACTGATCTCACATTCGAGAAAACATGCAAGATTGCTACCACAATGGAGATGGCATCAAAGAATGTTCGCGAGTTTCGCTCACCACGGACTGCATGGCCGTTTACAGTCACAAGGAAGTGCCTATGGCCAAACCTAGAAGCGCTAAACCAAAACCAAAGTATGGCGGGAAGCCGGGTTCAGCCAGTTGTTATCGTTGCAACAGTAATCACTCATCCCAATTTTGTCAGTTCAAAATGGCCAAGTGCTATAACTGCCAGAAGAAAGGCCATATCGCCTCAGCATGTCGGGCCAAGCTTAAAACAGGAAACCAACAACCTGCGGGAATCAAGCGACAACACCAGAGAGGAGTTCACAACCTGAAGGTGAACCCAGATGTAAATGAACTTGGGTTGTACACCATTTATACATCCAACATCGATAAGCCTACAACCAGCCAAGGCAAGGATTTTCTAACTAAACTATTGATAAATGAACAGTTAATCGATATGTGTATTGACACGGCAGCAGATTGTTCGGTCATGAGCAGAGGCCTGTACGAAACAAAGTTCCCACAGATACCATTATTTGAGAGTAAGGTCAAGCTGAGAAACTACTCAGGCAAAGTTTTGGAGACATGTGGACAAATGAACTGTAAAGTTCAGCATAATGGTCAGTCAGTAACACTGCCCATCATAGTGGCTACAGAAATAAACCAACCCTCCTTGGAATGGATTGGCTGAGTAGAATCGATTTAGACTGAAAGAACATTTGCAGCGTCAATTTGTCCAAATCATGTCTTGAAATCGTCAAAAACAAACATGCAAACATGCAAACATTATTGCTGACAGTTACAGGGGAATAACGGCGTACTCTGCACACACTCGACATAATCAAGATGTGAGACTTGTGTATTGTCGACCAAGACCTGTACCATATGCACTAAAGCAACAAGTGGAACTCGACAGATTAGAGTGGAATAGCGTACTCATGAAGACAGACCAGAGTAACTGGGCAACGTCAATTGTGGC
This sequence comes from Amblyraja radiata, assembly GCF_010909765.2. Taxonomy (NCBI): domain Eukaryota; kingdom Metazoa; phylum Chordata; class Chondrichthyes; order Rajiformes; family Rajidae; genus Amblyraja; species Amblyraja radiata. The sequence continues at coordinate 127,165,464 of NC_045956.1, forward strand.
CGTACCCAAGGCCGACAAAACTGTTCGACTATGTGGTGACTACAAAGTCACAATCAACCATGCCGTTGATGACGAACAATATCCGTTACCAACCTCGCAAGATCTGTACGCAGAACTTAGCGGAGCAAGAGGCTTTAATAAACTGGATTTGTCCCATGCTTACGCCCAATTCAATGTCGACAAGGAAAGTCAGCAGTACTTCACTATCAACACACATAAGGGCTTGTATTCATTTACAAAGCTGCCCTTTGGTTTGAAATCCTCCCCGAAAATGTTTCAGTCTGTCATGGACAGTCTGTCCCCCTCCCTTTTATAATTGTTATTACTGAGATTTTTTTGTCTTTTAAAACACGGAACAAGTATTATTTTTTTAACAAGGCTACGGAAGTCCTTAGAATTCTAGTCTAGCCAGTGTGGCTATTATCACTAACTATACTTACTGTAGTTGTAGTTTTTCTATCATTTTAGCGCATTACTAACTTTCTATCTATCTATCTTAGTTTTAATTATATAAATTATAAAACTTTATCAACAAACTAGACAATTACAATTTGAATTTGGTGATAAACCACAAAAATTGCTAGCGTCAACTTCGCAAGTTAGATCAGGAAAATACCATTCATAAAATTAGATCAGATACGGGAGAAACACTATCATTGCCTAAGGACATCAATGACTGATTTTTGAAATATTATCAGACACTTTATTCAGCCAAAAAAACAGATTGTACTATAATAATGGAAACATTCTTAAAGAAATGTAATCTTTCTGGATTTGATCTGAGAGAGAGAGAATTATAAGGTGCTGAAATTTCAATGTAAGATATAGAAGAGTTCATTAGATCCTTGAAAAATGGAAAGGCCGATGGTCTAAATTCTGAATTTTATGAAAAATTGAATGATTTGATCTCTCCATCCCTACAGACATTATATAATTATGCTTTTACACAGCAGGTATTGCCAGAAACTTTAAATGAATCAACAATAACACATACCAAAAATTGATAAAGATCTTGAAGACCCTGGCTCATATAGAGCAATAGCTCTTTTAAATACCGATCAGAAGATATTAACAAAAATCCTAGCCCACAGATTAACCTTAGTAATTCATAAATTAATACATCCCGATCAAACAGGTTTTATCCCAAAATGCTATTCATTCTATAACTTGAGACGATTGTTTAATATAATATACTCAAATAGAATAGCTAATGTAGATTTAGCAGTCATCTCGTTAGATGCTGAAAAAGCATTTGATCAGGTAGAATGGCCTTATCTCTTTTCCGTGATGGAAACATTTCAATTGGGTGAGAAGTTTTGTATATGGGTTAAACTCAAATATACTAATCCACCAGCCAGAATATTGACAAATCAAATGTTATCACCTAAATTCAATCTATCTAGAGGTTGTAGACAAGGATGCCAACTATCTCCGTTTCTATTTGGTTTCGCTATTGAACCACTTGCAGAAAATATAAGAGCTCATCCAGAAATTTATGGGTACAATACTAAAGACACAGTTAATAACATTTCTTTATATGCAGATGATGTATTATTATACATCACAAAATCAGAAACTAGTACGCCGCTGCCTGAAAAAAGCTCTGAGAATATCTAAGGACAAACTGCACCCCCTCCACACACATCAGGCAAGAGGTACCGTAGCATCAAAACCCGGACTACAAGGCTGCTAAACAACTTCCTGCCATAGGCTGTGAGGCTGCTAAACAGCCACTCTGTACTCATAGTCACCTGATTCTGCGGCTTTGCACTGACATTTTAATAACTCTAGCACTGGCCACTCAAATCAGCTGCCCTGGACATTTTAATAATTGTTTTTACTGTATTTTAATGTTGCTGTTTTACCTGCTTTTAACTATTTATACTGTTTCATCAGGGACTGGATTGTTTTGATTGTTATTATGTGTGAAATGTTTTATGTTTCATGTGCGATGCTCCAGTATTCCCAGGGAAACGTCTTCTCATTTTGCACTGTACAACTGTTGCTTTGCAAGATGACAATAAAGTTCCAGTTCAAGTTCAAGTTCAAGTGAGTTTTTTGTCATGTATTCCTGTATAGGACAATGAAATTCTTGCTTTGCTTCAGCACACAGAACATAGTAGGCATTTACTACAAAACAGATCAATGTGTCCATATACCATAATATAAATATATACACACATGAATAAATAAACTGATAAAGTGCAAATAACAGAAAATGGGTTATTAATAATCAGAGTTTTGTCCGAGCCAGGTTTAATAGCCTGATGGCTGTGGGGAAGTAGCTATTCCTGAACCTGGTTGTTGCAGTCTTCAGGCTCCTGTACCTTCTACCTGAAGGTAGCAGGGATATGAGTGTGTGGCCAGGATGGTGTGGGTCTTTGATGATGCTGCCAGCCTTTTTGAGGCAGCGACTGCGATAAATCCCCTCGATGGAAGGAAGGTCAGAGCCGATGATGGACTGGGCAGTGTTTACTACTTTTTGTAGTCTTTTCCACTCCAGGGCGCTCAAATTGCCGAACCAAGCCACGATGCAACATGCTCTCGACTGTGCACCTGTAGAAGTTAGAGAGAGTCTTCCTTGACAAACCGACTCTCCGTAATCTTCTCAGGAAGTAGAGGCGCTGATGAGTTTTCTTGTTAAATGCATTAGTGTTCTCGGACAAGGAGAGATCTTCAGAGATGTACACGCCCAGGAATTTGAAGCTCTTGACCCCTTCAACCATCGACCCGTTGATATAGATGGGGCTGTGGGTCCCCCTCCTACTCCTTCCAAAGTCCACAATCAGTTCCTTGGTTTTGCTGGTGTTGAGGGCCAGGTTATTGTGCTGGCACCATATGGACAGTTGCTCGATCTCTCTTCTGTACTCTGACTCATCCCCATCAGTGATACGTCCCACAACAGTGGTGTCGTCAGCGAACTTGATGATGGAGTTCGCACTGTGACTGGCTACGCAGTCATGAGTATAGAGTGAGTACAGCAGGGGGCTGAGCACGCAGCCTTGAGGTGCTCCCGTGCTGATTGTTATCGAGGCTGACACATTTCCACCAATACGAACAGATTGTGGTCTGTGAATGAGGAAGTTGAGGATCCAATTGCAGAGGGATGCGCAGAGACCCAGTTCTGCGAGTTTGGTAACCAGCTTGGAGGGGATGATTGTGTTAAATGCCGAGCTGTAATCAATGAATAACAGCCTGACATATGAGTTTTTGTTGTCCAAGTGGTCCAGAGCGGAGTGGAGGGCCAGCGAGATCGCATCCACCATTGATCTGTTGTGGCGGTAAGCGAACTGCAGTGGGTCCAGGTTTTTGTCAAGGTAGGAGTTGATTTGTGCCATGATCAGCCTCTCAAAGCAATTCATCACCACAGGCGTTAGTGCCACAGGTCGATAGTCATTGAGGCACTTCACCTTGCTCTTCTTGGGCACTGGCATAATTGATGCCTCTTTGAAGCATGTGGGGACCTCAGAACTCAGAAGTGAGAGGTTGAAAAAGTCCGTAAAAACTCCAGCCAGTTGGTCCGCACAGGTTTTTAGAACACGACCAGGTGTACCATCAGGTCCAGGCGCTTTTCGAGGGTTCACCCCTCTGAAGGATATCCTGACATCGGCCTCTGTGAATGAGACTGAAATACCATCACAGCAAATGGGGGCTCGGGAAGGCACATCGGTGTTCTCCCTATCAAAGCGTGCGTAAAACACATTGAGCTCATCAGGGAGTGATGTTTCGCCGACATACGAACTGCCTCCTGATTTCACCATGTAGGAGGTGATTGCATTCAGGCCCCGCCACAGCTGCCGAACGTTTGTCTCATCCTCCAGTTTGGAGCAGAAGTCCCTTTTGGTCTTTTTGATGACCTTACCAAGGTCGTATCTGGACTGCTTGTAGACCACTGTATCATCAGACATGAATGCCCGGTGTCTGGTCTTCAGAAGAGTGCGGATCTCAAAGTTCATCCAAGGTTTCCGATTGGGAAACAGGCGGAAAGGTTTGTAGGGATTCAGTCCTCCACACATTTCTTAATGAAGTCTGTAACCACTGTGGCGTATTCGTTCAAGTCCGTTGCCGAGTCCTTGAACATTGCCCAGTCTACAGACTCCAAACAGTCCTGTAGTTGTTCCTCTGCCTTACCCTGGGAAAATCTACTCTTTACAGACCTCTTATCTATATTACTAAAAGTCTGATCTTGACCACTTCCTGTTGTTCTGTATATTGATTTTTGGCCATCTTACTCAGAGTCCTCCTCCACTGCGCAGGACAAGAGGATTTTTCCCATCAATGAAAAATAAAAGAGTTATTAGTGTTTAAAAAAGTTGAGATTCTCTCTCCTGAAGGCCACGCCCCTTCCGGAATGACTATAAAACCCGGAAGTGTTGAGTGCCTCAGTCAGGTTTGGCAAGATGGTGGAGCGAGAGGGTCATGTCTCTCAGTCTGAGCTGTGAATAACACTGAACACATGTCTACTAAATTGTGAGTGGTTTTACTGACCTTTCAGTGCCTTTAATGTGGTTTGAAAATATAGTTTGGAAATGCTAAAGCTGTGTTGCCTTTGGTTTGGAAATGCTAAAGCTGTGTTGGCTAATTAAAGTTGCCTTGCCTAATTAAAGTTGCCTAGCCTTCTATATAATTAAAAGTCTAATCTTGCCCACTTCCTGTCTGCGCTTTATATTGATTTTAGAAAAAACGCTACCACATATGGCTGTGATTTTTGGCCATCTTACTCGGGGTCCCCCTCTGCTCATCAGGTGCCAAGGATTTTTCGCATCAATGAAAAATAAAAGAGTTATTAGTGTTTAAAAAATGTTGAGATTCTCTCTCCTGTCAATCACGCCATGAAGGTCATGCCCCTTCTGGTGGGAGGGAGGGAGGCACTATAAAAGATGGAGGAGGGAGAGGTCAAAACTCGCTGTCTTTAGTGGCCTTGCACCCTGCTTGAAATGGTATGAAACTGCACTTGAATTTTGTGGCCTTGCACCCTGCTTGAAGTGGTAAGAAACTGCACTTGAATTTGGTGGCCTTACACCCTGCTTGAAATTGAATTTCAAGGAATAGCCGTGAGTCAACTGCCAGTCCACCAGCCGTGAGTGAGGGAGCTGTCAGGACAACAGGCTTGAGTGAGTGAGCAGCTAGCCCAAGATTCCATTCGGCCTGCAATGTCCATACTAGCCCTCTGGAAACCAGTCTCACTTAGTCTAGTTTAATTATAAAATTCTGGTAGAACTCAGCGGGTCAGTCAGCATCTATGGAGATAAATAGACAGGCGATGTTTCAGGTTGGGACTCTTCTTTAGACTGCCATTTGCACTTTGCTCAAGATTCAAATATCGGCTTTTCCTTATATCCACCATTTAATCATGGTCAAAGCCACGTGCCAAATCAGTTTAATAATTACACTTTGTTCAGCAAAAAAATGCTATTCATTAACATATATAACATATAACATATAACAATTACAGCACGGAAACAGGCCATCTCGACCCCTCTAGTCCGTGCCGAACACATAGTCTCCCCTAGTCCCATATACCTGCGCTCAGACCATAACCCTCCATTCCTTTCCCATCCATATAACTATCCAATTTATTTTTAAATGATAAAAACGAACCTGCCTCCACCACCTTCACTGGAAGCTCATTCCACACAGCTACCACTCTCTGCGTAAAGAAGTTCCCCCTCATGTTACCCCTAAACTTCAGTCCCTTAATTCTCAAGTCATGTCCCCTTGTTTGAATCTTCCCTACTCTCAGTGGGAAAAGCTTTTCCACGTCAACTCTGTCTATCCCTCTCATCATTTTAAAAACCTCTATCAAGTCCCCCCTTAACCTTCTGCGCTCCAAAGAATAAAGCCCTAACTTGTTCAACCTTTCTCTGTAACTTAGTTGCTGAAACCCAGGCAACATTCTAGTAAATCTCCTCTGTACTCTCTCTATTTTGTTGACATCCTTCCTAAAATTAGGCGACCAAAATTGTACACCATACTCCAGAATTGGCCTCACCAATGCCTTGTACAATTTTAACATTACATCCCAACTTCTATACTCAATGCTCTGATTTATAAAGGCCAGCACACCAAAAGCTTTCTTTACCACCCTATCTACATGAGATTCCACTTTCATGGAACTGTGCACAGTTATTCCCAGATCCCTCTGTTCACCTACATTCTTCAATTCCCTACCATTTACCATGTACGTCCTATTTTGATTTGTCCTGCCAAGATGTAGCACCTCACACTTCTCAGCATTAAACTCCATCTGCCATCTTTCAGCCCACTCTTCCAACTGGCATAAATCTCTCTGTAGACTTTGAAACTCTTCTTCATTACCCGCAACCCCACCTATCTTAGTATCATCTGCATACTTACTAATCCAATTTACCACACCATCGTCCATGGTGAATTCAAAGTATGTTCAGCGATTCAACAATTTAAATGCAGGAGACTTCATTTAAAACAGGAAATTTAGCAAACATATTGCAGGTCCATTTGCAGATGATCAGGAAACCTGAATCATCCTTTGGTTGTAAAACCGCAGCAGTTGGTTTGTAGTGTCTCTCACCCTGCGAAATGTACTGCATTTACATTTTCACATGTCCCTTGGGCAGTTGTTTGAGATTCTATCTGCAGATGAATGTATCATTAATGATGAAACCCACCAGTACCACCAAACTGGTCGTCACAAGTGAGCTTTGCAACAGCATTCTTAATAACTTATGATGATGTTTTGAAATATTCAATGCTTTACTGAAACCTTTTGCAATGATATGTTCAAGTTTCTCACACAACAACAAAAGTGCAAGTGAAGTCCATCCAACGCAAATGAAGGTTAAAAAAACAGGACTATATGTTGCGGGAGCAGAAGTGCACCATTTGACCATTTGATCCCATTCCATCATTCATTGACACATGGTGGTGCAACTGTAGAGCTACTGCCTTACAGCGCCAGAGACCTGGGTTCGATCTTGACCAAGGGTGCTGTCTGTCCGGAGCTTGTACGTTCTTTTACGTGACCTGCATTGGTTTTCTCTGAGTGCTCCGGTTTCCTCCCACACTCCAAAGACGTACAGATTGTAGGTTAATTGGCTTTGGTGAAATATGTAAATTGTCCCTACTTTGTGTAGGATAGTGTTAGTGTGCAGGGATCGCTTGTCGGCGCGAACACATTGGGCTGAAGGGCCTGTTTTTATGCTGTAACGCTCAGCTGAACTAAACTAAACACTGTCAAACACAATCATGGCAATGTCCCAAGGGGATGAAAAGGCCACATTATGAACATGCATCCCAAGATGTGGGGGTATATCAGCACTTCGAGGGTCCCTGCCCTCTACTACATTCATCCTGCTAGCATTTAAAGTAACAAATTGCATTAATTCACATCCTAAATGTTGCGAAAATACCTATTCATCCTCTCAGTGTGTACCAGATTCCAACCACAGATTGAAACATTCTTTCTCAGATCCATCTAGATCTCTTTTCCTTTACTTTAAACCCACATCCTCTAGATGCCTTTGTAAAGGGGAAAGGTTTGTCACTGGTTTCTCAATATTATGCGGTAGATTCTTTCTTTATTTGGCTAGATTTTGCGTCCTTGCAGAATGTACATATGGAATCTGCCTAAAAAAAGGGGCAAGCTAATATAAAATAAAAATGGTTAGTCAGCAGTATTTAAATGGCCTCTACTTGGAAGGAAGCCCAGCTAAATATTTATGACCCTACCAATGGGTGGAAGAACCACAGGAGATCCCAGAATGCTTGCATGGAATTTTGTTCACAATCATGACCATCTTTGTACCAAGGTTTCACATTAGTGAGGGTTTGGAGAATGGAGGAGAGTTAATCGATGTTTAAGAAACAGACAATACCCACTAGAAGGGGCACTTTGAATATGTACAGTCTGAAGAAAGGTCTCAACCTGAAACAGCACCTATCCATGTTCTCTAGAGATGTGCCTGTCTTGTTGACCTGCATGGGTTTTCTTCGGGATCTCCGGTTTCCTCCCACACTACAAAGCCGTACAGGTTTGGAGGATAATTGGCGTGGTAAAATTGTAAATTGTCCCTAGTGGGTGTAGGATAGTGTAAGTGTGCAGGGATCGCTGGTCGGTGCGGATAAAATGGGCCGAAGGGCCTGTTTTCATGCTGCATTTCTGAAGTAAACTAAACTAAACTAAACTAAGCTAAACTAAGCTAAACTAAACTGGGTTTCGGCCCGAAACGTTGCCTATTTCCTTCGCTCCATAGATACTGCCGCACCCGCTGAGTTTCTCCAGCATTTTTGTGTACCTTAAACTAAACTAAACACTGTCAACCACCATCATGGTCGTGTCCCAAGAGAATGAAAAGGCCAATCTGTGGTTGAAAATCAAGAACTGAACAGCTGTTCAAATCCCAACAAAAGAATTAAATGCTGGTGGTGAAAAATTACTGTCACACATTCATAACATCTTTCTCTTCTGGGAAGAGTAGAGCATGCTAGGGGGTCTTGACATGTATATGCAGGGAATGGAGGGATATGAATTACTGTACAGGCAGATAAGATTAGTTTATAAGAAGGTACACAAAATTGCTGGGGGAACTCAGCGGGTGCAGCAGCATCTATGGAGCGAAGGAAATAGGCGACGTTTCGGGCCGAAACCCTTCTTCAGACTCCCTTCTTCAGACATGAAGCCAAGATTAGTTTATCTTGGCTTCATGTTCAGCATGTTCCTGTTCTGTTCTGTTCAATGTTCCATGAAGACACTGTAATCATGACTGTGTTCAAGTAAGTAAGTAAGTAAGTAAGTCATTTTTATTTATATAGCACTTTTAAATCAAATCACATTGAAGCCAAAGTGCTTTACACGGAAGAAATTAGATTACATCCATATAAAAGAAAAAAGAAAAAAAGATTCAATACACTGTAGGATTCAATATGAACGTTCCCCCCCACAGCAGAATCAACACATTCTGCTCTGAGGGAAGGCACCAAAAAGTGTTCAAGATGGGGGATGCCTGATTGTGACAATTCGCAACTCTTCAATCTTGTCTCACACTTTCTGCTTTTATCTCTGGCCTTTGTATCAACCACCTGCTTATCATCCCCCTGCTCCCCCATCTTCCCCCCGCCCTTGCCTGTGTAGCTGCCACGCTTTGTCCTGCCTTTCCCAACTTCCAGTTTTCTCCACCCACACCCTACAATCAGAAGGATCTTGACCCGAAACCTCATCTATTTATTTCAGAGCTGCCGATTGACCTAAGTTACGCAAGCACTTTGTGTTTTATTGTGTATTAACCAGCATCTGTAGTTCTGTCCTGTTGTGTATTAACCAGTATCTGCAGTTCCTTGTTTCTACATTCAAGATTAATGCAGAGAGCAGCACCAAAAGTCAAGTCAAGTCAAGTCAAGTCAAGTCAAGAGAGTTTATTGTCTTGTGTCCCAGATAAGACAATGAAATTCTTGCTTGCTGCAGCACAGCAGAATACAGTAAGCATAAATACAGAACAGTTCAGTGTCTATATAGCATACACCATATATATATATATATACATAAATAAACATATAAAGTGCAAGAAGCTGTTATAGTTCAGAGTTTGTTTGATGGCAAATTTAATAGCCTGATGGCTGTGGGGAAGTAGCTGTTCCTGAACCTGGATGTACCAGATTTCAGGCTCCTGTACCTTCCACCTGATGGCAGCAGAGAGATGAGTGTGTGGCCAGGATGGTGTGCGTCCTTGATGATGTTGGCAGCCTTTTTGAGGCAGCAACTGCGATAGATCCCTTCGATGGTCGGGAGGTCAGAGCCGATGATGGACTGGGCAGTGTTCACAACTTTCTGCATTCTTTTCTGCTCCTGGATGCTCAAGTTGCCGAACCAAGCCAGGATGCAACCAGTCACCATGCTCTCCACTGTGCATCTGGAGAAGTTCGAGAGAGTCCTCTTTGACATACCGACTCTCTGTAATCTTCTCAGGAAGTAGAGGCGCTGATGTGCTTTCTTTATAATTTCATCAGTGTGCTGGGACCAGGAAACATCTTCGGAAATATGTACGCCCAGGAATTTGAAGTTCTTGACCCTTTCCATCATCGTCCCGTTGATATAAATGGGATTGTGGGTCCCTATCCTACCCCTTCCAAAGTCCACAATCAATTCCATGGTTTTGCTGGTGTTGAGAGCCAGATTATTGTGCTGGCACATTTGGTCAAAGGGCAAGAATTGTGAGTGTTAATGCTGATTGCTGAAGATTGAGAAGAGAGCAAACTCTCAGAAGAGATATCCTAAGGCAGAGGGGGGTAAATGTGGGCCAGATTAAGGAGCTAAACGCTGAATTTAAACACACAATGCATCAGGTGACTGGACGAGTCTGAAGAAGGGTCTCGACCCGAAACATCACCTAATCCTTTTCTCCAGAGATGCTGCCTGAACCGCTGAGTCACTCCAGCTTTTTGTGTCTGTCTGGTTTAAACCAGCATCTGCAGTTCCTCCCTACATACTAGTTTTCGTTGGTGGGTTGGTAGAGAGAAATAGGAGCTTCCCATTCCCTGGCATTAACATCTCAGTTCCCCTGTCCTAGGCTCACCACATAAACCCCACTCTCACCATCGACGGCACCACTGTCTCCCCATCTCCCCAGGCCCGCAACCTTGGCGTGATCTTTGATTCCACCCTCTCCCTTGAGCCTCACATCCGCCATGTCATTAAAACCTCCTTCTTTCATCTCCGCAACATCGCCAAACTCAGACCCTCTCTCACACCGCCCGCTGCTGAAAGACTCATCCATGCCTTCATCTCCTCCCGACTGGACTATTGCAACTCACTTCTCCTTGGCATCAGCTCCACCTACATCAACCGACTCCAACTGGTCCAGAACGCAGCCGCCCGACTCATCACCCACACCAAATCCTGGCATCACATCACTCCAGTCCTCAAACAACTTCACTGGCTTCCCATCTCCCACCGGATCACCTACAAAATCCTGGTCCTCACCTACAAAGCCCTCCACCATCTGGCCCCCCCATATCTCACTGACCTCCTCTCCCCCTACCAACCCTCACGGTCCCTCAGATCCACATCAGCCGGTCTCCTCTCCATCCACGTCCAACCTCTGCAGTTTTGGGGACAGAGCCTTCTCCAGGGCAGCTCCCAGGCTCTGGAACTCCCTCCCCCAACTGATCCGCAATTCCGTGTCCCTCACCATCTTCCAGTCCCACCTCAAGACCCATCTCTTCACCTCTGCCTATCCTTAGCCCCACGTCCCCGTCCCCTTTCATCTGTGCATTAATTGCCTCATACTGTGTTTTGTATTGAATTCTGTCTTTACTTTGTGTACTAGTCATGTCTCTACTATTTATTTCATTCCCCTTACATGTTTTTCCTCTACATGCTCAATTTTTGTAAGGTGTCCTTGAGACTCTTGAAAGGCGCCCATAAATAAAATTTATTATTATTATTATTATTATAAATGTAATCACAAAGAAGGCAAGTCATGCCCCTATTTTCATAGAAGTTTAAAGAAATTTGGCATGTCACAGAATATTCTGACATTGTTCTACAGGTGAACTGTAGGCAGCATGGTCCAGTGTGGCAATTTCATTGCACGTGCAATGTGCAGTGCATGAGATTGCACAGTCCTTCTCAAGATGATTCAGCTCTTTCTTTGTTTTTCCTCACAAATTCAGTTTAGTTTAGAGATACAGAAAGGAAAGAGGCCTTTGGCCCACTGAATCCGCACCGACCAGCGATTCCCTTACATTAACACTATCCTACACACAATATGGACAATTTACATTTATACCAAGCCAATTAACTACAAAGTTGCACATCTTTGGAGTGTGGGAGGAAACCAAAGATCTCAAACAAAACCAACAGTCATGGGGAGAACTTACAATCTCCGCACAGACAGCACCCGTAGTCGGGATTGAACCCGGGTTTCTAGCACTGTGACCAGTGTAAGGCAGCAACTCTACCGTTACACCATTATGCTGCCCTATAATTTTTGAACAAGTTGTTTATGTGCAAACCAAACTATATACCATCTATATTACTAAAACTAAGATCTTGACCGCTTTCGACTTTCTGTTTCGTGATTTCCGAGAGAACGTCGCCACTTACGACCGTCATTTTTGGCCACCTCGCTCAGAGTTCCCCTCCGCCGGATTGGAGTGGAGGATTTTTCCCATCGATGAAATATCAGGGAGTTATTAATGTTTATAAAAATGTTGCCATTCTCTCCGCTGCCCCCGCTGGCGGCAGGGGGGAGGGACTATAAAACCCGGAAGTGTCATGCCTCACTCTGTCTCTGCGAGAAGGAGGAAGCGAGAGGGTCACGACTCTCTGAGCTGCAAATAACACTGAACGCACGTCTACTCCACTGTGAGTCCCCTCAATGGGGTTTTCAGAAAATTTGTTTGTTGCTTGAAAAGTGTTTGCCAAATTGGCTTGACTTTTAAAGACTCTTCAGAAAATGTGTTTGTTGGCTTGCAAAGTTTTTGCCCAATTGACTTGGCATTTAAAGGGCTTTCAGAAAATGTGTTTTGTTGGCTTGCAAACTGTTTGCTCAATTGGCTTGGCAATTAAAGGGCTTTCAGAAAATGTGTTTTGTTGGCTTGCAGTGTTTGCCCAATTGGCTTGGCTTTTAAAGGGCTTTCAGAAAATGTGTTTTGTTGGCTTGCAAAGTGTTTGCCCAAGGTACACAAAATTGCTGGGGAAACTCAGCGGGTGCAGCAGCATCTATGGAGCGAAGGAAATAGGCGACGTTTCGGGCCGAAACCCTTCTTCAGAGCGTTTGCCCAATTGGCTTGGCTTTTAAAGGGCTTTCAGAAAATGGGTTTTGTTGGCTTGCAAAGTGTTTGCCCAATTGGCATGGCTTTTAAAGGGCTTTCAACAGTTTTCGGATGGATAAAACGTGAATAAACATGTTATTAGATCCGAACTGTGTTTGATTGCAAAATTGGCGCTCATTCCGTGACTTCCGCTTAGTGGCAAGATGGCGCCGACTACGTCATTTCCGGTTAGCAGCAAGATGGCGCTTAGTGCGTCATTTTCGGTTCTTGGCAAGATGGCGCTGACTGCAGAAGGCACAGTGAAGATGTCATTGAATAATTCAAGAGAGCTTACTGCTGTGAGTGTGTTTGTGTTGGATGATATTTAAAGCACATTTTTTCTTCAGCAGCAGCCTTTGCAAGAGGCTTTAAATGTGTGAATCATTCGGTTTTCACACTGTATGTTCCCCATGTTCTGAAGTTACTTGGCATTTAATATTAGTTGTGTGTGAGTGAGCCTGTGTGTGTGTGAGTATGTGTGTGTGTGTGTGTGTGTGTGTGTGTGTGTGTGTGTGTGTGTGTGTGTGTGTGTGTGTGTGTGTGTGTGTGTGTGTGTGTGTGTGTGTGTGTGTGTGTGTGTGTGTGTGTGTGTGTGTGTGTGTGTGTGTGTCTGTATGAGTGCATGTACATGTTACTGAGTGTGTGTATTTGTTTGTGTGTATGTGTGTGTGTGTGTGTGTGTCTATGTGTGTCTCTGTGTGAGTGTGAGTGTCTGTATGTGTGTGAATGTATGCATGTGCACTCTGCTTGAAATGCTGTGAAATTGGATTTGCTGGCCTGCACTCCGCTTGGAGTGCTGTGAGGTTGGACTTGCTTCCTGCACTCTTGCATTGGGGGACAAAGCCTCCCGTGTGACAGGGACCCAATGGGTATCAATTCTTCTAGTTTAATTATAAAATGCTGGTGAAACTCAGCGGGTCAGTCAGCATCTATGGAGGTAAATGGACAGGCGATGTTTCAGGTTGTGACTCTTCTTCAGGTTGTCATTTACATTTTGCTCAAGATTCCAATACAGGTGCACAACCTTTTATCCGGAGTTCCGAAAACCGAAAAGCCCCGAAAACCGGACATTTTTTCCAGGATGTCGTCTGCACACCAAAGCTCGCGTTTGACTCCGGGGAGACACTTAAACATCTGTAAATCATTGCTTAAATGTTAGTCAGTTAGTTTGGAGGGTTTTATGTGAAGGGGGGGGGGGGTGTGAAGGGGGTAACTTTAATTCTTAGTCCCCTACCTGGTCGGAGAGGTGGGGAGCGGGCAATGCCTTACCGGGTCGCCGTGCAGTAAGCTCCGGAGCAGTGTGGCCGCCGACTCCCAACATCGCGGAGCTGGGGCTGCGGGCATCCGGCCGCGGGCGGCGCCGGTTGTAGCTCCGACCCCGGCAACTTTACCCCTGGCTGCACGGCGCTCCAAATCCAGCGCCGCCCGCGGCCGGACGCCCGCAGCCCCAGCTCCGCGATGTTGTGTGTCGGCGGCCACAGCGCTACAGAGCATACCGCGCGGCGACCCGGTAAGGCATTGCCCGCTCCCCGCTGGTATCCCAGCGCTGTGACCGCCGACTCCCAACATCGCGGAGCTGGGGCTGCGGCCGTCCGGCCGCGGGCCGCGCTGGATTTGGAGCGCCGCGCAGCCAGGAGTAGAGTTTGCCAGGGTCGGAGCTCCAACCGGCGCCGCCCGTGGCCGGACGCCCGCAGCCCCAGCTCCGTGATGTTGGGAGTCGGCGGCCACAGCGCTCTGGAGCTTACTGCACGGCGACCCGGTAAGGCATTGCCCACTCCCCGCCTCTCCAACCAGGTAGGGGACTAAGAATTAAAGTTTCCCCCTTCACCCCCCCCCACCACATAAAATCCCTCCAAACTAACTGACTAACATTTAACCAATGATTTACAATGATTCCCCGGTCTCCGGGGAGGAGGCAGCCGCTGCAGACTTTTCAAGCCGACCGCGCTACCTACCTAATCTACGCTAAAAATCTTCCATTCCGAAATCCGAAAAATTCCGAAATCCGAGAAGTGTCTGGTCCCAAGGCTTTCGGATAAAAGGTTGTGTATCTGCATATGCTTTTCCTTATTTCCACCATAATCATGGTCAAAGCCACGTACCAAACCAGTTTAACAATTACACTTTGTTCAGCAAACAAATGCTATTCAATAAATTGAAATTATGTTCAGCAATTCAACAATTTAAATGCAGGAGTTCAATAAAAACTGAAAATTTAGAAAACATATTGCCAGTCTATTTGCAGATGATCAGGAAACCTGAATCATCCTTTGGTTGGAGAACCGCAGCAGTTGCTTTGCAGTGTCTCTCACCTTGTGAAATGTACTGCATTTGAATTTTCACATGTCCCTTGGCCAGTGGTTTGAGATTCTATCTGCAGATGAATGTATCATTAATGATGAAACCCACCAGTGCCACCAAACTGGTCTTCACAAGTGAGCTTTGCAACAGCATTCTTAATGGCTTATGATGATGTTTTAAAATGTTCAATGCTTTACTAAAACCTTTGCAATGATATGTTCAAGTTTCACACAACAACAGTGCAAGTGAAGTCCTGACCAAGGGTACTGTCTGTACGGCGCTTGTACGTTCTTGTACGTGACATGCGTTGGTTTTTTCTGAGTGCTCAGTTTCCTCCCACACTCCAAATTGACTTTGATGAAATATGTAAATTATCCCTACTATGTGTAGGATAGTGTTAGTGTGCGGTGATCGCTGGTTGGCGCCGACACAATGGGCCAAAGGGCCTGCTTCCGCACTGTATCTCTAACCAAAATCTCTAAACTAAACTAAACTAAATTGTAGTTACCTGCAGTTAATTTAATCTTCAATTTAATCTTCATCTCAATTAATTTTCATTCTCAATTTAATCTTCCAATGTTCTATAGACTCAGGTTCAGTTCCTGTGGATTGGATGGTAGCTAATGTAATCCCACTTTTTAAGAAAGGCGGGAGAGAAAATGAGGAATTATAGACCAGTTAGCCTGACATCGGTGGTGGGGAAGCTATTGGAGTAAGCTATTTAGAACGGAGACGAGGAAACACAGAGAGTGGTGAGTCTGTGGAATTCTCTGCCTCAGAGGGCGGTGGAGGCAGGTTCTTCGGTTGCTTTCAAGAGAGAGAGCTAGATAGGGCTCTTAAAAATCTGGGGGTTCTGGGGGTTCATCAGTCTATGAAAATAAGCATGCAGGTACAGTAGGCAGTGAAGAAAGCGAATGGCATATTGGCATTTATAACAAGAAGAATCGAATATAGGAGCAAAGAGGTCCTTCTGAAGTTGTACAGAGCCCTAGTGAGACCACACCTAGAGTATTGTGTGCAGTTTTGGTCCCCTAATTTGAGGAAGGACATTCTTGCTATTGAGGGAGTGCAGCGTAATTCCCGGGATGGCGGGACTGTCATATGCTGAGAGAATGGAGCGGCTGGGCTTGTACACTCTGGAGTTTTGAATGATGAGAGGATATCTCATTGAAACATATAAGATTGTTAAGGGTTTGGACACGCTAGAGGCAGAAAACATGTTCCCGATGTTGGGGGAGTCCAGAACCAGGGGCCCCAGTTTAAGAATATGGAGTAAGCTATTTAGAACAGAGACGAGGAAACACAGAGAGTGGTGAGTCTGTGGAATTCTCTGCCTCAGAGGGCGGTGGAGGCAGGTTCTTCAGATGCTTTCAAGAGAGAGAGCTAGGCAGGGCTCTTAAAAATAGCGGAGTCAGGGGATATGGGGAGAAGGCAGGAATGGGGTATTGATTGGGGATGATCAGCCATGATCACATTGAATGGTGGTGCTGGCTCAAAGGGCCGAATGGCCTACTCCTGCACCTTTTGTCTATTGTCTATTGTCTCCTTTGTTTTGAATATACTCAAAGACTGAATATCCATGGTCTCTGGGAAAGAGAATTTCGTGTTTTATAGCCTTCTAAGTGAGGGCCTGATTCACCGCTGTGAGCGTAAGAGAAAACTGGTCAATGAACTTTGAAATTTGCCGGCAGAGGAAATGCGGAGCATCCAGAGGAAACTTATGGAGTCACAAAGAGATCATGCAAACTCCACACAGACAGCTCCCGAGTTCAGGATTGAATCTATTTTACTGGCGCTGTGAGGCAGCAGGTCTACCACCACAGTTCAACCTTATGGTTCAATTTTGACTGTTGGTGTGATATCAGTTGAAATATGAATAATATGTTGCCACGTTTAGTCATAAATACGTAGTTCATTAACGGACAGGTTTTCATTTCTATTATTTATATAACTAGATATCTGCGCGAGATCAAATAGATTTTCATTTGAATTATATCATCCTGTGTAAAAAGGCAAGGGAATTAAATAGCTCATGGGCACTGCCTCCCTTTGTCATTTATATACGTTGGATATGAGGAATGACAACCATTGACTTGCTCTGATGTGGAACAAAAATAGCATTCGGTCCCATGAGCTTGTTCTTTTATTCATAAAGGCTTTAGTTGATTCAACTTTCCTGCCCAATCCCCTTAGCTTTAACTCCCAGCTTTGAATATATTCAAGGAATCAGAATCACAATTTTCTTGGACAAGGAACTATAAAAACAGGGTAAGGGATTCAACATTTTCTCCAACACATTGAAGATAAACTGCAACATTATTTGTTAGTGGCATTTGGCCAGGTAAGACTGACTGGACTTATCAATAATAATTTCTAAATGATTCCCTACTTCCTGTTCAATGTGCTGCTTCACTCTTCTTTCCCGGACGAGTTGCAGGTTAAAAGCATTTTTAAAGATCAGGATATTTGAAAAAGGTGCGAAAAGATTGGTAATTGCACCTTTGTATCATTTTTAAGAAAGATAGAAGTAAGGAACAGAGAATTAAAAAAGTTACTTGGCATTTTAGTATTAGTTGTGTGTGAGTGAGCCTGTGTGTGTGTGTGTGTGTGTGTGTGTGTATGTACATGTTACTGTGTGTGTGTGTGTGTGTGTATTTGTTTGTGTGTATGTGTGCGTGTGTCTGTGTGTGTCTCTGTGTGAGTGTGAGTGTCTGTATGTGTGTGAATGTATGCATGTGCACTCTGCTTGAAATGCTGTGAAATTGGATTTGCTGGCCTGCACTCCGCTTGGAGTGCTATGAGGTTGGACTTTCTGCCAGCTCTCTGCTTGGAGTGCTGTGAGGTTGGACTTGCTGCCTGCACTCTTGCATTGGGGGACAAAGCCTCCCGTGTGACAGGGACCCAATGGGTATCAATTCTTCTAGTTTAATTATAAAATGCTGGTGAAACTCAGCGGGTCAGTCAGCATCTATGGAGGTAAACGGACAGGCGATGTTTCAGGTTGTGACTCTTCTTCAGATTGTCATTTGCATTTTGCTCATGATTCCAATATATGCTTTTCCTTATTTCCACCATAATCATGGTCAAAGCCGCCACGTACCAAATCAGTTTAACAATCACACTTTGTTCAGCAAACAAATGCTATTCAATAAATTCAAATTATGTTCAGCAATTCAACAATTTAAATGCAGGAGACTTCAATAAAAACTGAAAATTTAGCAAACATATTGCAGGTCTATTTGCAGATGATCAGGAAACCTGAATCATCCTTTGGTTGGAGAACCGCAGCAGTTGGTTTGCAGTGACTCTCACCTTGCGAAATGTACTGCATTTGAATTTTCACATGTCCCTTGGCCAGTGGTTTGAGATTCTATCTGCAGATGAATGTATCATTAATGATGAAACCCACCAGTGCCACCAAACTGGTCTTCACAAGTGAGCTTTGCAACAGCATTCTTAATGGCTTATGATGATGTTTTAAAATGTTCAATGCTTTACTAAAACCTTTGCAATGATATGTTCAAGTTTCACACACAACAACAGTGCAAGTGAAGTCCTGACCAAGGGTACTGTCTGTACGGCACTTGTACGTTCTTGTACGTGACATGCGTTGGTTTTTTCTGAGTGCTCAGTTTCCTCCCACACTCCAAATTGACTTTGGTGAAATATGTAAATTATCCCTACTATGTGTAGGATAGTGTTAGTGTGCGGTGATCGCTGGTTGGCGCCGACACAATGGGCCAAAGGGCCTGCTTCCGCACTGTGTCTCTAACCAAAATCTCTAAACTAAACTAAACTAAATTGAAGTTACCTGCAGTTAATTTAATCTTCAATTTAATCTTCATCTCAATTAATTTTCATTCTCAATTTAATCTTCCAATGTTCTATAGACTCAGGTTCAGTTCCTGTGGATTGGATGGTAGCTAATGTTATCCCACTTTTTAAGAAAGGCGGTAGAGAAAACGGGGAATTATAGACCAATTAGCCTGACATCGGTGGTGGGGAAGATGCTGGAGTCAATTATAAAAGATGAAATAGCCGAACATTTGGATAGCAGTAACAGGATCGGTCTGAGTCAGCATGGGTTTACGAAGGGGAAATCATGCCTGACTAATCTCCTCGAATTTATTGAAGATGTATCTAGGAAAATGGACAAGGGAGAGCCAGTGGATGTAGTGTACCTGGACTTTCATAAAGCATTTGATAAGGTCCCACATAGGAGATTAGTGGGCAAAATTAGGGCACATGGTATTGGGGGTAGAGTGCTGACATTGGTAGAGAAGTGGTTGGCAGACAGGAAACAAAGAGTGGGAATTAACGGGTCCCTTTTGGAATTGCTGGCAGTGACTAGTGGGGTACCGCAAGGCTCGGTGCTGGGACCGCAGCTATTTACAATATACATCAATGATTTGGATGAAGGGAATCAAAGGATCATTAGCAAATTTGCACATGACACAAAGCTGGGTGGCAGTGTGAACTGTGAGGAGGATGCTATGAGAATGCAGGGTGACTTAGACAGGTTGGGGGAGTGGGCAGATGCATGGCAGATGAGGTTTAATGCAGATAAATGTGAGGTTATCCACTTTGGTAGCAAAAACAGGAAGGCAGATTACTATCTAAATGGCGTCAAGTTGGGAAAAGGGGAAGTACAATGGGATCTGGGGGTTCATCAGTCTATGAAAATAAGCATGCAGGTATAGTAGGCAGTGAAGAAAGCGAATGGCATATTGGCCTTTATAACAAGAAGAATCGAATATAGGAGCAAAGAGGTCCTTCTGCAGTTGTACAGAGCCCTAGTGAGACCACACCTGGAGTATTGTGTGCAGTTTTGGTCCCCTAATTTAACCATATAGCCATATAATAATTACAGCACGGAAACAGGCCATCTCGGCCCTACAAGTCCGTGCCGAACAACTTTTTTCCCTTAGTCCCACCTGCCTGCACTCACACCATAACCCTCCATTCCCTTCTCATCCATATGCCTATCCACTTTATTTTTAAATGATACCAATGAACCTGCCTCCACCACTTCCACTGGAAGCTCATTCCACACCGCTACCACTCTCTGAGTAAAGCAGTTCCCTCTCATGTTACCCCTAAACTTCTGTCCCTTAATTCTGAAGTCATGTCCTCTTGTTTGAATCTTCCCTATTCTCAAAGGGAAAAGCTTGTCCACATCAACTCTGTCTATCCCTCTCATCATTTTAAAGACCTCTATCAAGTCCCCCCTTAACCTTCTGCGCTCCAGAGAATAAAAACCTAACTTATTCAACCTTTCTCTGTAACTTAGTTGTTGAAACCCAGGCAACATTCTAGTAAATCTCCTCTGTACTCTCTATTTTGTTGACATCCTTCCTATAATTGGGCGACCAAAATTGAACTCCATACTCCAGATTTGGTCTCACCAATGCCTTGTACAATTTTAACATTACATCCCAGCTTCTATACTCAATGCACTGATTTATAAAGGCTAGCATACCAAAAGCTTTCTCTACCACCCTATCTATATGAGATTCCACCTTCAAGGAACTATGCACGGTTATTCCCAGATCCCTCTGTTCAACAGTATTCTTCAATTCCCTACCATTTACCATGTACGTCCTATTTTGATTTGTCCTGCCAAGGTGTAGCACCTCACATTTATCAGCATTAAACTCCATCTGCCATCTTTCAACCCATTCTTCCAAATGGCCTAAATCACTCTGTAGACTTTGGAAATCCTCTTCATTATCCACAACACCCCCTATCTTGGTATCATCTGCATACTTACTAATCCAATTTACCACCCCTTCATCCAGATCATTGATGTACATGACAAACAACAAAGGACCCAAAACAGATCCCTGAGGCACCCCACTAGTCACCTGCCTCCAACCCGACAAACAGCCATCCACCATTACCCTCTGGTTTCTCCCATTCAGCCACTGTTGAATCCATCTTGCTACTCCTGCATTTATACCCAACAGTTGAACCTTCTTAACCAACCTTCCATGAGGAACCTTGTCAAAGGCCTTACTAAAGTCCATATAGACAACATCCACTGCTTTACCCTCATCAATTTCCCTAGTAACCTCTTCAAAAAATTCAAGAAGATTAGTCAAACATGACCTTCCAGGCACAAATCCATGTTGACTGTTCCTAATCAGACCCTGTTTATCCAGATGCTTATATATATTATCTCTAAGTCTTGCTATTGAGGGAGTGCAGCGTAATTCCCGGGATGGCGGGACTGTCATTTGCTGAGAGAATGGAGCAGCTGGGCTTGTACACTCTGGAGTTTTGAATGATGAGAGGATATCTCATTGAAACATGTAAGATTGTTAAGTGTTTGGACACGCTAGAGGCAGAAAACATGTTCCCGATGTTGGGGGATTCCAGAACCAGGGGCCCCAGTTTAAGAATATGGAGTAAGCTATTTAGAACGGAGATGAGGAAACACAGAGAGTGGTGAGTCTGTGGAATTCTCTGCCTCAGAGGGCGGTGGAGGCAGGTTCTTCGGATGCTTTAAAGAGAGAGAGCTAGATAGGGCTCTTAAAAATAGCGGAGTCAGGGGATATGGGGAGAAGGCAGGAATGGGGTATTGATTGGGGATGATCAGCCATGATCACATTGAATGGTGGTGCTGGCTCAAAGGGCCGAATGGCCTACTCCTGCACCTATTGTCTATTGTCTATTGTCTCCTTTGTTTTGAATATACTCAAAGACTGAATATCCATGGTCTCTGGGAAAGAGAATTTCGTGTTTTATGGCCTTCTAAGTGAGGGCCTGATTCACCGCTGTGAGCGTAAGATAAAACTGGTCAATGAACTTTGAAATTTGCCGGCAGAGGAAAGCGGAGCATCCGGAGGAAACTTATGGAGTCACAAAGAGACCATGCAAACTCCACACAGACAGCTCCCGAGTTCAGGATTGAATCTATATTTCTGGTGCTGTGAGGCAGCAGGTCTACCACCACAGTTCAACCTTATGATTCAATTTTGACTGTTGGTGTGATATCAGTTGAAATATGAATAATATGTTGCCACGTTTAGTCATAAAAACGTAGTTCATTAACGGACAGGTTTTCATTTCTATTATTTATATAACTAGATATCTGCTCGAGATCAAATAGATTTTCATTTGAATTATATCCTGTGTAAAAAGGCAAGGGAATTAAATAGTTCATTGGCACTGCCTCCCTTTGTCATTTATATACGTTGGATATGAGGAATGACAACCATTGACTTGCTCTGATGTGGAACAAAAATAGCATTCGGTCCCATGAGCTTGTTCTTTTATTCATAAAGGCTTTAGTTGATTCAACTTTCCTGCCCAATCCCCTTAGCTTTAACTCCCAGCTTTGAATATATTCAAGGAATCAGAATCACAATTTTCTTGGACAAGGAACTATAAAAACAGGGTAAGGGATTCAACATTTTCTCCGACACATTGAAGATAAACTGACTGGACTTATCAATAATAATTTCTGAATGATTCCCTACTTTCTGTTCAACGTGCTGCTTCACTCTTCTATCCCGGTCGAGTTGCAGGTTAAAAGCATTTTTAAAGATCAGGAATTCAGAAAAAGGTGCGGAAAGATTGGTAATTGCACCTTTGTATCATTTTTAAGAAAGATAGAAGTAAGGATGGACAGAGAATAAAAAAACGTAGAATTGCAGAACAGAACAGAAAACAAAATGTTAGTTTCTGATGGCTGTGATAAAATGCATGAAACTAGTTGTTAAAATAGCAGTGTGGTAATAACGGTTTTTGTTACATTATTCACATGGGTGAAACAAAAACAACCACAAAAGGGAACAAGTGCAGTTCTTTGAACCAAGCTTTTTTATAAGTTCATAAGTTGTAGGAGCAGATACAAAATGCTGGAGTAATGCAGGTTTTGGGTACAAGACCCTTCTTCAGATTGAAAAAGTGTCTCGACCCAAAACGTCACCCATTCCTTCTCTCCAGAGATGCTGCCTGTTCCGTTGAGTTATTTCAGCATTTTGTGTCCATCTTTGGTGTAAACCAGCATCTGCAGTTCCTTCTTACACAGATGTAGAAGCAGAATTAGGCCATTCGGCCCATCAAGTCTACACCGCCATTCAATCATGGCTGATCTATCTTTCTC
Organism: Amblyraja radiata; assembly: GCF_010909765.2. Classification (NCBI taxonomy): domain Eukaryota; kingdom Metazoa; phylum Chordata; class Chondrichthyes; order Rajiformes; family Rajidae; genus Amblyraja; species Amblyraja radiata. The sequence goes on from NC_045956.1 coordinate 127,188,664, forward strand.
ACTCAACCTCATTCTCCCTATAACCTCTGACACCCGCACTAATCATGAATCTATTCATCTCCAACCTATAAATATCCATTGACCTGGCCTGCGCAGCCTTCTGAGGCAATGAATTCCACATTCTTGAACTAGGTATTGTCTCCCTAACAAAGAATCAAGTATGAAAAGTCAAGGGTGTTTCATTGTCGCATGTTCCGATGCGGAACAATGAAACTCTTACTTGCATTAGCACACAGGTGTGTAAACATGGTACTTTGGCGGTCTCAAGAATGACAACTGAAGTTTTAAACGGATCTTTATTCGAAAGTTCGGTTTTCAGAACTCATGTTCTCTGGACATGTCTAGCCACATCAGTGGTCAGCGCTGAACTGCCGCGCGAAAGCAAATCCGCGCGGAAATAAGCAGCCCCTCCCGAGTCACGTGACTGCGGCTTCCGAACGCCGGGTGTGCCAGTAGGCGCCGCTACAATACTCTATAAACCCAGAATAAACAAAAAAGTTCAGTATATTACAAAATAAATAAATAAATAAATAGATAAATAGACAATAATAGTGCATAGTCAAAAACATATAGCTCGGAGCCTATCTGGAGGTTGTAATATTTAATAGCCTGATGGTTGAAGGGAAGAAGCTGCTCCTGAACCTGGACGTTACAGTTTTCAGGCTCCTATTCCTTCTTCTGAATGGCAGGAATGAAATGATAGTGTGGCCAGGGTGGTGTGAGTCTCTGATGATGCTGGCTGCCGGTTTGAGGTTGTGACTCTTGTAGATCTCTACAAGTTCCTCTGATGGACCGGGCAGTGTCCACCAATTTTTGCAGTCTTTTTCATTCCTGGGCATTCGAGTTGCCCGAACCAGGCCATGATGCAACCAGTCAATAAGTAGATGTGCGATAAGTATCTCTGCAAATGTCAACAAGTATCCTTTGACATACCAAATCTCCTAAATCTTCTAATGAAGTAGAGGCATTGATGAACTTTCTTTATAATTATTCATATTCAACATGAGGTTTGGACAAAGGAGGTTGAATCACATGTATATTACAAACTAAAGTTGATTTTAAAGATATGAGGCAGAAATTTAGTGCAGCATGCTCTTAATGGGTGAAACCATAGTTGATTAGGTAGAGTTGCTGCCTAACCACACCAGAGACCCAGTTCAACCTGACTACGAGTACTCGTCTGTATGGAGTTTGTACCTTCTCCCCATGAATACATGGGTTCTCTCTGGGTGCTCCGGTTGCCTCCCACACACCAAAGACATGCAGGTTTGTAGGCTAATTGCCTTTAGTAAGAATTATAAATAGGATAGAGCAGGTGTACAGGGATCACTGGTCGGTGAGGAGTCGGTGTGCCGAAGGACCTGTTTCTGCGTGTATCGCTAAACTAAACTAATCTATCTCACTCTTCTATCGAACAGGGGTCTAAAACTGTGACCTCCAGTTCAGGAATAGTTTTATCCCAACATCCATCAGCCTATTGAACACTCCAAAAACAACTAAACTTTGAACTACAAACTGTCCTGGTTGCACTAGGAACTTGGGGCTTTTGTTTTGTTTTACACTAATGGAGTTTCTTTTAATTTATTGAACTTTTGTGTTTGTTTTATTATGTTATATTTTGAGTTCTGTGTTTACAGACCTGGTATGATGCTGCAAATAAGAATTTCATTGTTCTCTTTCATTGTACATATGATAATTAATGACTCTTGACGCTTGAAGAAGAGAATCCAGGCAAAACATTTTGTGAACACAAGAGCATAAGAACAGCAGGAGGCCATTGAAACCCTTCATATTCACCCCAGCATTTACTAAAATCAATCTTGATCTATTACCTGAGTATCAGTTTCTGCATTAACCTCACATTAATTATTCCCTTAACATCGAAAAATCTTGGATTTTTAACATCTGAATTAAGAAATTTATTTTCATCTTTAACAAGAATTCACGAGGCAACTTTTTAACACAGAAGGTGGTGGATATATGGAATGAGTCACCAGATGAAGTAGTTGAGGCAGATACTGCAGCAAAATTAAAAATAAATTTGGACAGATACATGGACAGGAACAGTTTAGAGAGAAATGGGTCAAATGTGGGCAGTTGGGATTAGTGTAAATGGGGCAACTTGGTCGGCATTGGCAAGTTGGGCTGAAGGGCATGTTTCTGTGCCGTATAACTATGATGTCAGGTTAACTGATCATGTTATTCTCTCTCTGAAGAAGGGTCTTGACCCGAAATGTCGCCTCTTTCTTTCGCTCCATGGATGCTGCCTCACCCGCTGAGTTTCTCCAGCATTTTTGTCTACCTGTTATTCTCTCTCTCTCTCTTCAATGGTAGGTTACTCATTGCTTTTCCAATCAATGGAAACTATTCTAGAACTTATAGGTTTTTGTTACAATGTCAACTTGGGAAATAAAGGTTCATACTGTTTAACATTATAGGAGGATTCCACCGCAATAATAATAATAATAATAATAATAATAATAATAATAATAATAATAATAATAATAATAATAATAATAATAATAATAATAATAATAATAATAATAATAATAATAATAATAATATTAATAATAATAATAATATTAATATTAATAATAATAATAATAATAAAAATAATAATAATACATATTTATTGTCATTGCACAGAGGTACAACGAGATTTGGGACAGCGCGTCGGCCACATGCATCTCGGTGCCCTTCTTGTACACGATCAGAAAGTCGAACCGTTGGAGCTGTAGCATCATGCGCTGGAGTCTGGCTGTTGTCTTGTCTCAACGCGACCGTTGTCTCAACGTTGTTGTCTCAACGCGACCATTGTCTTGCTTGCGACGGGGCATAGTAACACCAGTCAGATTGATAGCCCGACTGTCAGATCCCCTCTGCCCATGTAGCGGGGCAACCACCTCAGCTAGTCTGCATGCGTGCATTGCTTCAGTCAGGGTGAGATCTGGTCTTCGCAGCAGCTCGGATCGTAACTTCTGATCTAGCATGCCGGTGACTAAAATATCTCTAGTGAGCTGATCACACATGTTCTCGAAACGGCACCGCTGAGCAAGGTAGCGCAGGTCAGCGATAAAACATTCAACAGGCTCATCAGGCTGCTGTTTCCTTGTAAAGAATCTAGCCCGCTCCAATATACGGTTGGACGGCAAATCACAAATCTCCGCAAACTTGTGTAAGAGACATACCGGGTCGTTGGCAGACTCCGCCGGCTCGACGACCTGGTCGTTGTCATCCAGGACCGCTGGATTGTAGGTGAAAGTCTGAGCTCGCTTCATAGCATCGGGACCGGCAAGGTTCAGCAGGAGTGAGGCTTTGACCGCATCAGGGTCATTTTGGTGCACAATGTTGATGAAGTGGTTGTAGTCCATCACGAAAGTAGCCCATCGCTCCGCAATGTCTGCGTCAAAGACAAGGGATGAGGGCTTGCGGCACAAAAATGCCATGGCGAGGAGGGAATTAAACACTAGTAAAACTAGGAGCAAATAAAACCCGATTAACAGGAGGCGCGCATTTAACTTGCTGACACCATGTAAAGATGTTAAGTCTGACACACTGTAACTTTACTGAGTATTTAATAAAGGCACATGTAAGGCACGTCCCAGTACTGACTGCATCTAGTCTTCAGGCATACTGGAACAAAGGGAGGAGCAAGGGGAAGATATCACAATTATACTGAGATAACTAAGGCGTGGTTAGTGGTGTTGAGGTAGCTACATTATAGGTTGCATGCATAAACCATCTACAGAATGCAACTTCCATCCGATGTAATAACTTAATTAGCTAAAAATTTAGACACCCAGAGAAACAAGATTAAAAAAACAGTTAAAGCAGTATAAAGTGCAAATGTGTCTGTGCCGGGTCGATGTGCGGACGTGTCCATCCGAGGGAGACAGTTCATGGGGGTGGGGGGCATTCAGCAGGACCGGTTCAGGGCAGCTATAGCTCTGGTGATGAAGCTGTTTCTAAGTCTGGAGGTGCGGGCGTAGAATTAAATTTCTAAATTTCTTTATTCATATAGCACATTTTTAGTCAACTTGCATTGACCCCAAAGTGCTTCACATAATTACATTCACACACACAGGCAAAGGTGGGTGAAGTGTCTTGCCCAAGGACACACACAGGCAAAGGTGGGTGATGTGTCTTGCCCAAGGACGCTACGACAGTATGCACTCCAAGCGGGATTCGAACCAGCTACCTTCCGGTTGCCAGCCGAACACTTAGCCCATTGTGCCATCTGTCGTCTGCTGACCTCTGCCGGATGGTAGACTTTCAAATATACTTTCAAATATGAAATGTTCTCATTTATTTTTACTCAAAAGTTTCAAATGATTAGCATTTCCAAAGGCTTTAGACACAAACACAGATGTATGAAGCCTTCCCTTCACATGTTGTAATAATTAATGATTACCACATAATTAAAATTCATAGCCAGCAAAGTTGGTCAAAAGCACCTCAATTAGATGCCACATGACCTCATTAGACAATAGACAATAGTTCCAGGAGTAGGCCATTCGGCCGTTCGAGCCAGCACGGCCATTTAATGTGATCATGGCTGAACATCCCCAATCAGTACCCCGTTCCTGCCTTCTGCCCATATCCCCTGACTCCGCAATTTTTAAGAGCCAACATGCCATTCGCCTTCTTCACTGCCAGTTGTACCTGCATGCTTAGTTTTATAGACTGATGAACAAGGACCCCTCCTGTTGTACTTCCCCTTTTCCCAACTTGACGCCATTTAGATAGTAATCTGCCTTCCTGTTTTTGCTACCAAAGTGGATAACCTCACATTTATCTGCATTAAACGTCATCTGCCATGCATCTGCCCACTCCCCCAACCTGTTGAAGTCACCCTGCATACTCATAGCATCCTCCTCACAGTTCACACTGCCACCCAGCTTTGTGCAAATTTGCTAATGATCCTTTGAATCCCTTCATCCAAATCATTGATGTATATTGCAAATAGCTGCGGTCCACTGGCTCTCCCTTGTCCATTTTCCTAGTTACATCTTCAAAATATTCCAGAAGATTCGTCAAGCAAGATTTCCCCTTCGTAAATCCATGCTGACTCGGACTGATTCTGTTACTGCTATCCAAATGTGTGGCTATTTCATCTTTTATAATTGACTCCAGCATCTTCCCCACCACCGATGTCAGGCTAATTGGTCTATAATTTCCTGTTTTCTCTCTCCCACCTTTCTTAAAAAGTGGGATAACATTAGCAACCCTCCAATCCACAGGAACTGATCCTGAGTCTATGGAACATTGGAAAATTATCACCAGAAAAGGAAATATATGGTTCAACTCCATAAGAGTCTTGAGAATAGTTAGGAAGTAATCTTGAAGCTTTATAGGACTTTGGTTCGGCCGCATTTGGAATATTTTGTGTAGAAGATGTTTACCAGAATGCTGCCTGGATTTGAAGATGTTAGCTATATCTTCCACTGAGCAGGCAACTGAATCATCTTAAAAACAACTAGAAAGCAGTCCTGAACTTCTATATCCCTTACTGGAGACCTTTGTACTATCTTTAATCGGACTTACGGGATTTTATCTTGCACTAAATGTTATATCCTGTATGATGCATCTGTAAACTGTGGATGGCTCGATTGTAATCATGAATAGCCTTTCCACTGACTGGTTAGCATGCAACAAAAGCTTGTCACTGCACATGTGACAATAAACTAAACTAAACCATAACGAGAGGTTAGACAAACTTAGATTGTTTTCTCTGGAGCATCAGAGCCTGCGGTTAAACATGATAGAAGTTTAGTTTAGTTTAGTTTAGTTTAGTTTAGAGATACAGCGCGGAGATACGCCCTTCAGCCCACCGAGTCTGCACCGACCAGCAATCTCTACACATTAACACTACCCTACACACACTAGGTACAATTTGACATACAACTAAATGCATTAAAAGAATTTCACTTACGTTGGTGAACTTAATAATAAATAACCATTGAACCATTGAACCATTGACAGTCAGAACCTTTTTCCCAGGGTGGAAATGTCAAGGACTAGAGGGCATAGCTTTAAGGTGAGAGGAGCAAAGTTTAAATGGGCTATTTTGTAACACAGAGTGTAGTGGATGTCTGGAACACACTGCCAGGGGTGGTGGTGGAGCAGATGTGATAGTATATAAAAAGGTTTTAGATTGGTAGATGGAAATACAGGGATTGGAGGGATATGGATCACAATTAGGTGGAGGAGATTGGTTTAATTTGGCATCATGTTTGGCGCAGATATTATGGCCCAAAGAGGTGGTTTCTATGCTGTACTGGTTCATGTTCTAGCAGAGGTTCATGTTCTAGCAGATCCCAAGGTGGCACGGTGGCTCAGTGGTAGAGTGCTACCTCACAGCGCCGGGTTTGATCCTGACTATGGGTGCTGTCTGTACGGATTTTGTACGTTCTCCCCGTGACCTGCGTGGGTTTTTTTCAAGTGCTTCGGTTTACTCCCACTCTCCAAAGGCATACATGTTTGTTGGTAAATTCCCTTGTGTGTGTAGGATAGAGCTAGTGTACAAGGATCGCTTCTCGGCGCGGACTTGATGGGCTGAAGGGCCTGTTTCCTCGCTGAATCTTTAACCTAAACTAAACTAATATTGCACATCCTTTTGTTTATCTCTATGCACAACTTGTACAGTAACTGTATATCCAGTTGTCTCATCGGATGCTGAGTTATTAATCCTATAGCCTATTTCAAGATGTCGGCCATTATTCATCCACCTGGTCACAATAATGTCAAATTCGTTAGCCACAGATATGTAAATATGACTATGTAGCTCCACGTTTTAAGAATTATAACCCTTTCAAGAACCCCTTCAAGCTTGACAAGATCTTTCCTACAACATGGTGCCCAGAACAGAACATTATATTCTAAATGCAGTCTCACCAACGTCTTATACAACTGCAACTTGATCTCCCAGCTTCTTTACATAATACTCTGACTGATGAAGGTCAAAATGCCAAAAGCCTTTTTGACCACCTTATCTACCTGCGACTCGACCTTCAAGGAATCATGCACCTGTACTCCTAGATCACTCTGCTCCACAACACTACCCAGAGGCCTACCATTCACATGTTAGATGTCCCATCTACAGCTCTGCCCTCATCGACCTTTTTGGTCACATCATCAAAAAAATCAATCCAATTTGTGAGACACAATTTTCCACGTACAAAACCATGCTGATTATCCCGAATCAGCGCTTGCCCATCCAAATGCCTGTATAACCTATCCCTCAGAATACTCTCCAGTAACTTTCCAACTACAGATGTTAAACTCTCCAGCCTATAGTTCCCAGCATTTTCCCTGCAGCCCTTCTTGAAAAGAGGCACAACGTTTGCCACCCTCCAGTCTTCCGGCACCTCTCCTGTGTTTAAGGACGACTCATAAATTTCAATCAGGACTCCCGCAATTAACATAGACATAGAAAATAGGTGCAGGAGGAGGCCATTCGGCCCTTCGAGCCAGCAACGCCATTCATTGTGATCATGGCTTCACTGCCTGCTGTAACTGCACTCCAACTTTCAGTGACCAGTGTACAAGGACAACCTGGGTGTCACTGAAAACTGAAAACCTTGTCACTGAAAATTGGCTTACAGGTACAGCAGGCAGTGAAGAAAGCAAATTGAATGTTGGCCTTCATAACAAGAGGATTTCAGTATAGAAGTAAAGAGGTTCTTCTGCAGTTGTATAGGACTCTGGTGAGACCACATCTAGAGTATTGTGTACAGTTTTGGTCTCCTAATTTGAGGAAGGACATCCTTATGATTGAGGCAGTGCAGTGTAGGTCCACGAGATTTATTTCCTCTCTAGTTTCCCGCAATGTCCTCGGATATATCTGATCAGGCCCTGGAGATTTGTCTACCTTCATACATGAGAGTACCTTCAGTCTTCGTCGACGGAAACACTGATTGCACTCAAGACACTTCCATTGACTGACACAAGTTCCTCCGCCCTACTCTCTTTCTCCTCAGTAAATACAGAGGAGAAATACTCATTGAGGACCTTGCCCATCTCCTGTGGCTCCACACAGAGGTGACCGCTTTGATTCCTGAGAGGTCGCACTCTCTCTCTAGTTACCCTTTTCCCCCTTATGTATTTAAAAAATCTTTTGCGATTGTCCATAATGCTACCCACCAGCTATCTCCTGGCCCTTTTTACCCTTCTGATCTCCTTTTTAAATTTACTCCTAAAGGGCCTGTCCCACCAGTATGCGATTGAGGTGTACGGCATCGCGGGGCCGGTCCCAATTTGAACCGCGGAGGCGTGTGGAATTGTGCGGGGTTGGTCCCGACATCATACTCACCAATCAGCTGGGCAGGAGGCGGGCCGACTGAATTTGGACATTGCACGGCGTCGGGCAGTGACGTCATCACGCAACGGCACGCCGGGCGGAGACGTCATCTAGCAACGTCACGCGCTAAGCATACGGCGTCAAGACGCTGCGTACGGCGTCGAGAAGCTGCGTATGCCCGTCGAGGCACTATGTACGACCTCAATGCGGCTGCGGGCCAACAGGCCATTGTCGCGCGGGATTTTCGGACAGTGCAAGATTTTTGGAGCCCCGCGCGATGTCGGGACCAACCCCGCACAACTCCATACGCCTCCGCCGATCGAAGTGGGCTAGCCCCACGAGGTCGTACGCCTCAAGCGACCACGTTTGGTCGCACTAGACGCATGCTATCGCATGCTGGTGGGACAGGTCCTTTAGTCCCCAAAACTCCTCCAGGGATGCACTTGATCCCAGCTGCCTACACCTGCCCCATGCATCCTTCTTGTTTTTGACCAACGCCTCAATTTCCCTCATCAGCCAAGCTTCCTTATGTTTGCCTGCTTTGCCCTTCACTCCAATGGGGATAACGTACATATCCTGAGCATTCGTCAGCACATTTAAAAACATCCCACTTGGCCGATGTTCCTTTCCCCTCAAATAACCATCACCAGTCAACTTGAGCAAAAACTTTTCTCAAACCCTCAAAGTTGGCCTTACCTCAGTTGGCTCAAAAACCTCTCCTGAACACTTTTGAGGAATTGAACCCCATTTAAACCTTAACACTATGATTCCCCAGTCTATATTGGGAAAGTAAAATCACCTACTACAATAACCTGACGACTGCTTTGGTGCCACCTCCTGCACCCACACACAACTGACTGACTTCATCCACTTCACCACCAACTTCCATCCGGCACTCCAATACACCTGGACGATTTCCGACACTTCCCTACCATTCCTTGACCTCACCATCTCCATCGCAGGGGACAGACTCCTGACCGACATACATTACAAACCCACTGACTCACATGGCTATCTGGACTACACGTCTTCCCACCCTGCCCCCTGTAAAGACTCCATCCCCTACTCCCAATTCCTCCGCCTACGCCGCATCTGTTCCCAGGATGAGACATTTCATACCAGGGCATCGGAAATGTCCTCGTTCTTCAGGGAACGGGGATTCCCCTCCGCCACCATAGATGAGGCTCACACCAGGGTCTCATCCATACCCCGTAACACTGCTCTCTCTCCCCATCCCCGCACACGCAACAAGGGCAGAGTCCCTCTGGTCCTCACCTTTCACCCCACCAGCCGGCAAATACAACACATAATCCTCCACCATTTCCGCCACCTCCAACGTGACCCCACCACTCGCCACATCTTCACATCTCCCCCCATGTCTGTCTTCCGCAAAGACCGCTCCCTCCGCAACTCCCTCGTCAATTCTTCCCTTCCCCCCGCACCACCCCATCCCCGGGCACTTTCCGTTGCAACCGCAAGAAATGCAACACCTGTCCCTTCACCTCCCCCCTCGACTCCATTCAAGGTCCCAAGCAGTCGTTCCAGGTGCGACAAAGGTTCACCTGTATCTCCTCCAACCTCATCTACTGCATCCGCTGCTCTAGATGTCAGCTGATTTACATCGGTGAGACCAAGCGTAGGTTGGGCGACCGTTTCGCCGAACACCTCCGCTCAGTCCGCAATAACCTACCTGACCTCCCGGTGGCTCAGCACTTCAACTCCCCCTCCCATTCCCAATCCGACCTCTCTGTCCTGGGTCTCCTCCATTGCCAGAGTGAGCAACAGCGGAAATTGGAGGAACAGCGCCTCATATTCCGTCTGGGGTCCTTGCGTCCTTATGGCATCAACATTGAATTCTCCCAATTTGGCTAGCCCGTGCTGTCTCCTCCCCTTCCTTCACCCTCTAGCTGTCTCCTCCCACCCTCCCATCCGCCCGCCCTCGGGCTCCTCCTCCTCCTCCCTTTTTCCTTCCTTCTTTCCCCACCCCCCATCAGTCTGAAGAAGGGTTTCGGCCCGAAACGTCGCCTATTTCCTTCGCTCCATAGATGCTGCTGCACCCGCTGAGTTTCCCCAGCAATTTTGTGTACCTACTACAATAACCTTATTTGACCTGCAGCTGTCTGCAATCTCCTGGCATATTTGTTTTCTAATTCCCGTTGACTATTCGGGGGTCTGTAGTACACCCCCAACAAGGTGATCATCCCATTCTTGTTTCTCAGCTCCACCCATACAGCCTCACTAGACGAACCGTCCGTAATGTGACATCTGATCACAGCCATGACATCCTCCTTAATCAACAATGCAATCCCCCCCTTCCACATTGAGCTGCCAGTCCTGCCCCTCCCTTAACCAGGTTTCAGTCATGGCTACAACGTCCCAGTCGCTCATACCAATCCATGCCCTAAGCTCATCTGCCTTACCCATCAGGCCCTTGCATTAAAATACATGCAGTTTAAACAAACCTTCCTTCCTCACGTCCCTTTTGTACAGGTCATCCTGGACCCTGGCACCAGGGACGTAACACACACCATCCTGGAGTCACGCCTGCTGCCGCAGAATCTCCTGCCTCGCACTTCTGACTATCGATTCCCCCACCATTACGGCTCTGTCTGGCATCACTGTTCCCAGTTGAGCCTCAGCACCAGGTTTGGAGTCACAGCCTTGGCTGCCACTCCGACAGCTCCCAAGAGGGTGAACCTGTTTTCAATTGATACAGCCAACGGTGGCTCCTGCATTCCATGATTACTTCTCGTCCTCATTGTCTCCCACCTGTGCTCTACTTGTATCCTTGATGTGTCAACCTCACTGTAGGTTTTGTCCAGGAAACTCTTGGTTTCCCGGATGGTCCTGAGGTCATCCAGCTGCTGCTCCAGTCCCTAACATGGTCCTTCAGGAGCTGCACCTGGACACAATTTCCGCAGAAGTAGTTGTCAGAGGCACCAGCAGTGTCCCTGACTTCCCACATCCAGCAAGGGAGACACTGTAACAACTTGTGTGCCATTACTTCAGTAGATTCAAGTGTAGCCTCCTTGCCTCAGCCTCCTCGCCAAAAAATCTTGAGCCAAAGACTCACACTTTAACACAACAAGGAACTTCTCCACAACAAGCCGCTCCCCTGGACCTGAACTTAATTTTATCTAATCAAATCAACCGACTGTACTTTGTGCCTTTCACCACAGTGAAGAATGCTGTGGTGGATGTTTGTGTTACATTTTATTGTGTATTGTGTGTTCTTTTTGATTGTACCGCTGCTGGCAAATTCATTTAACTGCACTTTATTGTGTATGTGATGAATAAATCTGATTGATTGATTGATTGATTGATTGATTGATTGATTGATTGATTGATTGATTGATTGATTGATTGATTGATTGATTGATTGATAGATAGATATCCACATAACTAATTAGGATGTCTCAACCAATCCACTCATTCGCTGGTCTGGCTGCTGCTTCTCTGCAACGTTCAAAGAAATTACCCGGGCTGACTCTTGGCGCTCTTTTTAAAGCTCCCAAAGTATACTCACCTCGGTGAAAGGCTTCCTTCAGCCAATCCACTCACTTGCTGGTCTGGTTGCTGCTCCTCAGCGACCTACAAGGTAATTCTAATATACTCCATGTATTAACTCCTTGTGTCCTCTCATCTGATTCCCCAGTCATATTGTCATCCAACGTTCATTTATTTCTCATTCTCTTCCATTTCGTGTGTGCAATCCACAACTGGGATTGGAATTGGGCATTGTAAAGTTTCCTAGGTGAACATAGGCAGACCTGGAATGAGGGGGAGGGGGGAGAACAAAGGAGGACCTGGCGTGGGACACTTTGTAACTTTGGCAGCACCTTTATGTGGCAACTATTTGCATACCTCTGGTATACAAGTAAAACATTTCACTGTGGCTTGTAAAATGTGACAATAAACTATTAATTCATTCATTCAGTTTGTTTTCACAACCCATAAATCTTACTTCAGCGAACAGGGTATTTCACAATTCTAGTTTTTATTGCATTTTGTGGTAAAATGTTACACAATGTACTCAGATATAGATGGAAGCATGCTGGTTATCTAAGCCAATTGATTGAGCATCATAGTTATTAAAGCAAAGTGAATTAGCGCGCTGATTACTCAATACAGCTTTTCATTGGTCATATTGTAAGCCTGCATGGCAATGGTTTTCCAAATCCAACTAAGGTATTTAGAAACAAAAGTGTAAACTCCAGGCTTTTTGGGATCTGCACATCTTTTGCCAAAGGACACAATCCCGACGTATGTTCCATTGCAAAGCAAAGGACCACCTGAATCACCCTGGAAGGGAAAACAATAAAGATGACAATTCAGTAGAGTCAGATAAAATAAAATTTCACCAACTTTCAGTCTGAAAACACATCACAATGCTTTATTTATGACCCGTGCCCAGCTGGTTTGAGGAGATGGTGATTTTACAACTTGGAGCACATGTGCCTAATCAAATTCATAAAGAAACTTTAAGTGGAACACTTTCCTTGAGAGGATAGTAATGTTCAGCTATTAAAAAAAAAGACATTTACAAAAACAAGCTACAATAATAGAAACATAGAAACATAGAAATTAGGTGCAGGAGTAGGCCATTCGGCCCTTCGAGCCTGCACCGCCATTCAATATGATCATGGCTGATCATCCAACTCAGTATCCCGTACCTGCCTTCTCTCCATACCCTCTGATCCCCTTAGCCACAAGGGCCACATCTAACTCCCTCTTAAATATAGCCAATGAACTGGCCTCGACTACCATCTGTGGCAGGGAGTTCCAGAGATTCACCACTCTCTGTGTGAAAAAAGTTCTTCTCATCTCGGTTTTAAAGGATTTCCCCCTTATCCTTAAGCTGTGACCCCTTGTCCTGGACTTCCCCAACATCGGGAGCAATCTTCCTGCATCTAGCCTGTCCAACCCCTTAAGAATTTTGCAAGTTTCTATAAGATCCCCTCTCAATCTCCTAAATTCTAGAGAGTATAAACCAAGTCTATCCAGTCTTTCTTCATAAGACAGTCCTGACATCCCAGCAATCAGTCTGGTGAACCTTCTCTGCACTCCCTCTATGGCAATAATGTCCTTCCTCAGATTTGGAGACCAAAACTGTACGCAATACTCCAGGTGTGGTCTCACCAAGACCCTGTACAACTGCAGTAGAACCTCCCTGTTCCTATACTCAAATCCTTTTGCTATGAAAGCTAACATACCATTCGCTTTCTTCACTGCCTGCTGCACCTGCATGCCCACTTTCAATGACTGGTGTACCATGACACCCAGGTCTCGCTGCATCTCCCCTTTTCCTAGTCGGCCACCATTTAGATAATAGTCTGCTTTCCTGTTTTTGCCACCAAAATGGATAACCTCACATTTATCCACATTATACTGCATCTGCCAAACATTTGCCCACTCACCCAGTCTATCCAAGTCACCTTGCAGTCTCCCAGCATCCTCCTCACAGCTAACACTGCCCCCCAGCTTAGTGTCATCCGCAAACTTGGAGATATTGCCTTCAATTCCCTCATCCAGATCATTAATATATATTGTAAATAGCTGGGGTCCCAGCACTGAGCCTTGCGGCACCCCAGCACTATGTCTTCCTTAGTGAAGACGGAACCAATGTAGTTATTCAATTGGTCCGCCATATCCTTGTTCCCCATGATCAACTCACCTGTTTCTGACTGCAAGGGACCTACATTTGTTTTAACTAATCTCTTTCTTTTCACATATCTATAAAAACTTTTGCAGTCAGTTTTTATGTTCCCTGCCAGTTTTCTTTCATAATCTATTTTTCCTTTCCTAATTAAGCCCTTTGTCCTCCTCTGCTGGTCTCTGAATTTCTCCCAGTCCTCCGGTATGCTGCTTTTTCTGGCTAATTTGTACGCATCATCCTTCGCTTTGATACTATCCCTGATTTCCCTTGTTATCCACGGATGCACTACCTTCCCTGATTTATTCTTTTGTTTTTCAATAAGCAATAATCGCGCCTCGGGTAAACCTCATCGGCTACGATACTGCCACTGCACAAAGCTGCATAATGCCAGGCTAAGGCCAGTGTGAGAATGGATGGAATGTTTCAATCTATAGAAGGCATCACTGAACCATTTGGGCTTTTACACACACTCTGATAGCTTTATGGTCATTTTACTGATAACAATGCTACACAGCACACTCACCGCACAAGAATCTCCTCTGCCTTCACTGTCACCAGCACAGATCATGTTCTGGGTTACTTCAGGGTTGTGATTGTAATAGTCCTCGCTGTTGCATGTTTTACGATCTATTACTTCTATTGTCACCTCTTGAAGTGTGTCAGATGTAAATACTTTACTTGTTTTTCCCCATCCTGCCACGAAGCAGGAAGTTCCAGGCTTCGGATCATCGACCATTCCTCCAGGTAGTTTGAGCACATTCACATCATTGTTGATCATTGCATTATTCTCCAGCTGTGATACAATAATAATTTATTCTTATTCTTCAAAGAATGAAGAATATCTTAAACTATTGCTCTATTCAAAAGAGATTTGTTAGTTTCCCTATTTATAGTAAGTACTTCATTTGCTGAGGTTCTGTCCTTTGCAGAATGAAATGTTTCTTTTACTTTTTCAGATGATCACAGAGACAAGAAAAATTGACCATAAAATGTAATGTCAATTACCCTTCAAGTGATACATGAAAATATTATTGCGGCTGATGTTCATAAAGCCATACGCTACTGTCGTGGATGATCGATCGATCAATTGATGGAGTGATTGATTGATCGAGTGAGTGAGTGAGTGAAAGATTCAGCATGGAAATGCTCTTCAGCTCACCAAGTCCACATCGATCACCCACTCACGCTAGTTTAACTCACTTACGCAGCAACTTCCTACACACTCGGGACAATTTACAGAGGCCAATTAACCTACAAATGCACACATCTTTGGGAAATGGGGGAAAAACGAAGTAACGGGTTGGCGACAAGGTGGCGTAATGGTAGAACTACTGCCCTACAGCGCCAGAGACCCGGGTACGATCGTGACTATGGGTGCTTGTCTGTACGGAATTTTTACATTCTCCCCGTGACCTGCATGGGTTTTCGGGGATCGGGATCTTCGGCTTCCTCCCGCACTCTAAAGACGCACAGATTTGTAGGTTAATTGGCTTGGTGTAAATGTAAAATTGTCCCTATTATGTGTAGTGTAGTGTTAATGTGCGGGAATTGCTGGTCGGTGCGGACTCAGTGGGCCCGAAGGGCCTGTTTCTACGCTGTATCTCGAAACTAAACTCACCTAAATTAAAATATCAACTGAACTATCTGGATGAAACCCACATGGTCCCAAGGAAAACCTGCAAACTCCACAAAGACAGCACCTGAGGTCAGAATATGAACCAGGCCTCTGGCGATGTGAACAGCTGCTCTCCCAACTGCACTATTGTGCCATCCCTTCAAGGTTCTTCACTATCTAAATCTTTCTTTGTTAACAAGTAAACTCTAATTATTCAAACTTAGCTATGGCTGTTTTACTCTAAAAATATCATATCAGACTGAAAATGAACAAAGTAATTGATGGAAATATAAAGCTGGGAATCCAAATCTTTCAGCACTTTTTGGATGCTTATTTAACGATGATTAAGAAATAATATAGATTGAATGTCATTAATCTGGAACATATTACAGATAGAATGGTAAAGCAGTCAACAATTAATTTAGTTGCACTGTTGTCATGTCATTTATTTTCTATGACAGGCTGTGGAGTCAAATCAATGGATATTTTTAAGGCAGAGATAGATAGATTCTTGATTAGTGCGGGTGTCGTGAGTCATGGGGAGAAGGCAGGAGAATGGGGTTAGGAGGAAGAGATAGATCAGCCATGATTGAACGGGCCGAATGGCCTAATTTTGCACCTATCAGTTATGACCTTATGGCCAGATGATCTTAAATATACTTATAATCTTGCTATGTGTCGCTTTGCTTTTCTTTAGGTTGTTTCCTCAAATAGCATTTTGTTTGCAACTATTTTGTTTGCCGCCATTTTGTTTGCATTTTGAGCAGCTGAGTTACTGATATTATGGGTCTTGTTTTAAATTAATTCACCTGGGAAAAAAAAGTTATTTTCCATCAAATGAATTTGATTCAAACAAACATGGCTTGCTGTTTTGTATAATTTTTCTTTCCAATGCCTACAGTGAACTATGCAATAAGGCAGAGTAAAACATGTGAGTGATACAATATGTTCCTTTCTTCTCGGGGTGGCTTGCTCATATTCCTGCTGGGATGCTGCTGAGGCTGAACGCAGATTGATTGTTGACAAAAAATGAATATTCTAGAAATTAATATTACAAAGTTGATCCAAGCTCTATGGAACACTCCTGCAGCTGGAAACTGGAGGTGTTTTCTTGCAATAGAGATAAGAATAAGGATATGCAATTCAGAACATTTCTTGATCTCAATTGAAGATCAGGATATGTTGATGCAGAGATTTTCTTCAGGAACTTCTATCCAATCAATACTTTAATTCTAAATGTTAAATTTCCTTGACTATAAAAGGAACATTTCCTCATCAGTTCAGTGCACCATTAGACCAAGAAGGCTCCACACTCACACAGAGACATCTGATCTCATCTGCGATTAATACAAGTTTATTTTACACAGAAAGTGGTGGGTGCATGGAACACAGTGCAAGGGGTGGTGGTGGATGCAGGTATGATAGTGGTGTTTTTAGACAGACTCATGGATATGCAGGGACTGGAGGGATATTTACTAGAATGTTGCCTGGGTTTCAGCAACTAAGTTACAGAGAAAGGTTGAACAAGTTAGGGCTTTATTCTTTGGAGCGCAGAAGGTTAAGGGGGGACTTGATAGAGGTTTTTAAAATGATGAGAGGGATAGACAGAGTTGACGTGGAAAATCTTTTCCCACTGAGAGTAGGGAAGATTCAAACAAGGGGACATGACTTGAGAATTAAGGGACTGAAGTTTAGGGGTAACATGAGGGGGAACTTCTTTACTCAGAGAGTGGTAGCTGTGTGGAATGAGCTTCCAGTGAAGGTGGTGGAGGCAGGTTCGTTTTTATCATTTAAAAATAAATTGGATAGTTATATGGATGGGAAAGGAATGGAGGGTTATGGTCTGAGCGCAGGTATATGGGACTAGGGGAGATTATGTGTTCGGCACGGATTAGAAGGGTCGAGATGGCCTGTTTCCGTGCTGTAAATTGTTATATGGTTATATGGTTATATGGAGCATGTGCAGTTAAAATGGTTTAGTTTAAGTAGGTACCATGTCCGGCACCAAACGACCTGTTCCTGTGCAATGCTGTTCTATGTGCTACATCCTACACCTGGTCAGGTTGTGGTAGACTAAAAGTAGGGGGAAAAAAAGCATCAAATGATCATTCTAATGATCCTTGTTGAAAAACTTCCTGACATGCCTAAAGGAGGAGGACAAGGTTAAGTCTGGTTTCCCCTGTGCCAAACGGCATCCTAGATATCACCGTAAGTAATCTGAAAAATCATTCCCCCAAGACATCGAAGACATATTCTTTTGTGAAATTAAACATTGCTAATGAACAAATTAAGGGTTCAGAGCATTGTACAGATGAGAAAGAAAATTCATACTTCCAGCAGCTTGATGTCATTTTCCCCCGTAATACGACTGAATTCTGGATGGGGAATCTGTCTCTTGATATGAAATATTTGTTTACTCAACTCGTATCGCGAAAGAGAATGTGCACCAAGAACCACTTGAAACTTCCGTTTTCCACCAATGGTGCCTACTTCGCTGCCAAGCAAAAATAAACATATTACACTTTTTTTTTTAAAAGGCAATTTTCAGAAATTCATCAGGAAGCCAACCATTAAATATTGAAATTTGTGGAAATATAAGAAATATATATATATATACACCACACCATATTCAGTAGTTAACTAATGTGCAACTTCCAAGGGGTGATCCGTACCCAATGATAAGCCAAGACTTTGCTCTTAATTAAAAGTCATTAATGTACCCATCAAAACAAATTGCTTGTAAGTAATACCCTTAAAGTACTGAAATCATGGGTCTGAAATAGGTATCGCATAAGTGACCATTCAAATTGAGTCTTTCTAACACAAAAAATGCATTAACCTGGTGATCTACATATTAATGAAGACATGACCAAACAGTGGAACGTGATAATTCCACACAGGCTAAGATTAGGAACTGATCACAAATTAAAGTAAATTTTCATTCATACACAGTAGAGCTTACGTTTCACAGTGAGCTGCAGTTAGAACCCATTCACGGTTGATCAAAACCCCTCCACAATAATGTTCATACTGCTGTTTCCACCACTGAAACTTTTGGAGGGATGCCATATAGGGTCTTGAATGAGGTACAGCGTCATGACCACCAATAATTTCATCTCCATGATCTGGAACAAATAAAAGATATTGATATTGAACATTGTTTTTTCATATGCAGGCTCTGAAGATAACTGACAAGGCCAGCATTTATTGTCCACCCCTAACAAGATTATGGATAAAATGATCGATTAATTATTCTGAATAGATCTTTACAAGATTAATTGAACGATATGTTATGTAACCAATAATATAAGTAGAATTTTCCAAAAGAGTTGAAGTGAGATTTCATTACATTATCCACTGATGATTAAGAAAGGTGGAGTTGAATTCCCCTTCTTCATGCAATGTCATAGTCTGTACTCGTACTCATCAAGAATTTTATAGCACACAGCTTTGGACTGACAAGTGGCAAATTGCATTTCACCACACGAGCGTTTGGCAATGACCAAGTCTGTGAAGACGGAACGTTACGGTTTCTCTTTGAAATTCAGTGGCAGAACCAGAAACCAAATTGTAAATATTATGGTTATAAGGGTAAGACTCAGAGGCTGAACGTTAGACTAATGGTCCAACTGTACTTTATTGTCACATGTACATAGGTGCAATGAAATTTCTTTGTTGCACAGTTCAGTAAATATCTTACTCTACAAAAGCTCAATCAAACTTAATAGACAATAGACAATAGACAATAGGTGGAGGAGTGGACCATTTGGCCCTTCGAGCCAGCACCACCATTCAATGTGATCATGACTAATCATTCCCAATCAGTACCCCGTTCCTGTCTTCTCCCCATATCCCCTGACTCCGCCATCTTTAAGAGCTCTATCTTGCTGTCTCTTGAAAGTATCCAGAGAACCGGCCTCTGTGAGAAAAAGTGTTTTCTCGTCTCCGTTCTAATGGCTTACCCCTTATTCTTAAACTGTGGCCTCTGTTTCTGGACATCGGAACATGTTTCCTGCCTCTGGCGTGTCCAAACCCTTTATAATCTTATATGTTACAATAAGATCCCCTCTTAACCTTCTAAATTCCAGAGTATGCAAGCCCAGCCGCTCCATTCTCTCAGCTATGATAGTCCCACCATCCCGAGAAATAACCTTGTAAACTTATGCTGCACTCCCTCAATAGTAAGAATGTCCTTCCTCAAATTAGGTGACCAAAACTGCACACAATACTCCAGTTGTGGTCTCACTAGGGCCCTGTACAGCTGCAGAAGGACCTCTTTGCTACTATACTCAACTCATCTTGTTATAAAGGCCAACATGCCATTCGCTCTCTTCACTGCCTGCTGTACCTGCATACTTTCATTGACTGTTGAACAAGGAGCCCCAGATCCTGTTGTACTTCCTCTTTTCCCAACTTGACTCCATTTAGATAATAATCTGCCTTCCTGTTTTTGCTACTAAAGTGGATAACCTCACATTTATCCACTCACCCAACTTGTCCAAATCACCCTGCATTCTCATAGTATCCTCCTCACAGTTCACAATCTCCAAGTTCCTTTCTGCCATCTACAAGTCGGGAACGGGTTATCAGGCTCTCAACTTGCTTGGAGCACAAATATTCCAACAACGATCATGGCACCTTCCAGGAAAAGAACAGACTTGATTCATAGGCGATCCAACCCCCCAGACATACACTCCCTCCACCAGTGACTCATTGTGCCTGCAGATTGTAACTTTTGCAAAGTCCGTTTATTTCCAACAGCAGATCTTAAAGTTCTGACCTCCTACCAGCAAAGAGGATGAATGCAGCAAGAGCAGTATTATATGTTCATTCCAAATCACACACCATCCTGGATTTGCAAATATATTGCCATGCTTATTTCTTCACAAGGTCTAAATCCACATATTTCTGCACTGTAGACATAACTTCAACAAATGTTTTCAGCACCTCAAACAAGTGTCTCACTAACATCTTCTCAAATGCTGTTAGAAATGAACAATACCTGTTCCTTTATCAGCACTCCTAAACTGCAACTTGGACCACCTAGGAAGCAAGTGCAGCAGAAACATGGGAACATCACCACTTACAAGTAACACCTTTACTGAAATAAATTATAACATGAATACAATGTTAAATATTTCTTATTTTGTTACTTACAGGCTGGACTTAGAAAGATGACAATTAGCAAAACATACAGATTGTACAATAGTTTCATCTTTCTCCTTGTGCAATCACACACTAAATGATGCCAAGCGTTCTTGCGTAATTTATAATAAACTCAGTGGGGAGTGGTTAATTTATGTTAGATGCATCCTGGTGATAGGTTGGATTTGTGAATGTTCTAATCTGTATTCACTGTAAACCAAAGATCTTATAGCGGAGCAAGATAGACCACTCCTCCGAAATCCAATGGACTGACGTGTAGTACGTGACGGAACGTCACGGCCGCCATTTCTTAATGCGAAACGCGACTTCCGGTATGCCACCCGCTGAAATCCAAACCAAAGATTATAGAGCTCCTCTATAATCTTTGATCCAAAGCAAAGATCCTCGAGTATCTTGTAGCGGGAACAGCCCCCTCCTTTGCGTAGTTTCCCTTGCATTGTATTGTGCAGTTTCCCTTGTATTGCTTTAACACACACTGCACAAAATTAAATTTAACGTATATATATTTTATATATTTATGTATTTATATGAATGTGTGTCTGTGTGTGAGAGGCAAGTTAGAGATAATAAAGTTTATACTCATGAATCAGAAGCAACTTTGATTTAAATAATCACTATTCATTTATTTGTCTTGTAAGATGATACACATAAACCATAAAGGCAATTATATATATATATAATTATATAGTAATAATAAATATATGCATATATATATTTATACACACATATATATACACATACATATATACACACATACATATATACACACATACATACATACACACGTATACACATACATATGCACACATACAAATGCACACATACATATGGATACATTTATATGCATACATATATACACACATATATAAACATATATATACATACATATATACACACATATACATATACATGCATATATACACATACATGCATATATACACATACATATATATTTATACATATGATCATTTTCCAATGATCAATAGATTTACAATCAGTTCCTGTGGATTGGAGGATAGCTAATGCTATCCCACTTTTCAAGAAAGGAGCGTGAGAGAAAACGGGGAATTACAGACCAGTTAGCCCGACTTTGGTGGTGTGAAAGATGCTGGAGTCAATTATCAAAGATGTAATAATGGGGCATTTGGATAGCAGTAAAAGGATTAGTCCAAGTCAACATGGATTTATGAAAGGAAAATCATTTTTGACTAATTTTCTGGATTTTTTTGCCGCCAGGCTTGGTGTTGGGGTCGCAACTGTTTACCATATATATTAATGATTTGGAAAAGGGAATTAGGAGCAAAACTAATGCATACATACCTACATATTTAAATTCATCTGATAAGTTGGTCAAATAACATGGGCACCTTCTTGCTTTTTTTGAGACATGGATTTTTTAAATGTGAATGTCTCATAGCAACACATTTGTGGGTCAGCAGTATTTTGTACCAACCCCCACAATTTCAAATAATTCTAAATTGAACTTCTTAAACAAGGAAAACAATTTTTATTTACATCATTTTGTGCGCGACATATACAGGGTTGCACTGTTTAGCATATCAGCTAATCAATAAAAGTGATGTCAAATTCAACACATTTCAAACAAAGGACAACATTTCCAACTTATACACAATCACTAGACTAAGTGGGACCCGTTGGGTCCCAGCCTCACAGGGGAGGGCTGGTCACCCAATGCAATATTCCACCTCTCCAACAATTCCTATATTGCTGGCCAGTTGGGGGGGGAGGGGCTTTCTGTTGCGCTAATGTGGGTGTTGTGGGCCGAAGGGACTGGTTTCCAGAGGGCTAGTATGGACATTGTGGGCCGAATGGATTCTTGGGCTGGCAGCTCAATCACTAAGTCCAG
This sequence comes from Amblyraja radiata, assembly GCF_010909765.2. Classification (NCBI taxonomy): domain Eukaryota; kingdom Metazoa; phylum Chordata; class Chondrichthyes; order Rajiformes; family Rajidae; genus Amblyraja; species Amblyraja radiata. Next base: position 127,211,267 of record NC_045956.1, read on the forward strand.
GCAACTCAGTCACTGAAGCCTCGCAGTAGTCACTCAGACCTGGCAGGCTGGAAGCTGAGAAACTGCCAGAAATTCTGCCCAAAACAGGTGACAGACTCTGTGAGAGAGAAGGTTGAGAGGGTGGACTGAATGGATTATTGGGCTGGCAGTTCAGTCACTTACGGCTGGTGGGCTGGCAGTTCAGTCACTTACAGCTGGTGGGCTGGCAGTTCACTTACTCACGGCTCGTGGGCTGGCAGTGCAGTCACCAACACACCTCAATTTTAAATATTTCATAATAGAGATCCATTAACATGGTTAACATTTTATTTCCGACAGGCATGATAAGATTTACACAATTCACATTATTCTGTGCGCGAGTTATACAGGATTGCAGTGTTCAGCATATCAGCTAACCAGTGAAAGTGATGTACAATTTAACGTATGTAACACAATGATAGCCCCACCCCTGCTTCACCAAAGAGAAAAATGTCCAACGTAGATACAATAATAAATATATCGCCATTTGCATTAGTTTTGTGCAGTTAACAAATCACAATTTCACACAATGTACATAAGACGGCAGTTATTTGACAAATACTCTGCAGTTCGGTGCAGGAGATCTTGGCGACGAGTATTCTGGACCCACTGTTGACATCTGAAATTACAGGAGCTATCATTTAGGATTAACTAATAAGAAAAAAAATGATCATAACTACATGCCTGAACAATGGATGATATATCACTTAAATGCAATTGTTTTCAGTTGTGTGGAGAGACCTGTATATTGAAGATGCTTTTTGCCTCTCATATGTCAATTTACCTTAAATGTAGAAAAGCTTATTAAAATCTTCTTACAAAGACCATTAGGTATTTTCTTTTAATGCTCTTTTGGACCCAAGGCATAGCAGAGCTGCCAACTCTCACAAAGAGGTAAGGGAGGGAGAGAGGGAAGGGAGGGAGAGAGGGAAGGGAGGGAGAGAGGGAAGGGAGGGAGATCGAGAGAAGAGAGGGAGAGATTGAGAGAAGAGAGGGAGAGAGAGATTGAGAGGGGAGAGAGAGAAGGGGGGAGAGGGAGAAGGGGGAGAGTGAGAAGGGGGAGAGGGAGAAGGGGAGAAGGGGGGAGAGGGAGAAGGGGGGCGAGGGAGAAGGGGGACAGGGAGAAGGGGAAGAGGGAGAGTGGAACGATAGCACATTATAACGCGCAGCCGTCCCATTCCGACCAAGGATTATAGAGCAGATCTCCTCTAGTATCTTTGATTGCGACCACCGCCGCCGCCGAACCCCCTGGCCCACCATTGCACCCAAAGATGATAGAGCAGGGTTCTATAATCTTTGATTGCACCCTTCTTCACGGCGGGCTTGTGATCTTTGCTTGTGATGTCTCGGCAATTCGAGGGACATAACGGGTAACAGCCGTCGCCTTCCTTCCCGGACACGAATCTGAGCTCGAAAAATCTCCTGGTCGGCCTAATGTGTCCCGCGGGCCATATTTTGGAGACCAATCCCTTACAAGAACAAAACCCAAGAAGTGTTAAAATTGTCTTTATGATTGTGGTAAGTAAAGATCTATTAAAAATAAGTCTACTAACTTTCTAATGTACCGACAAACCTAGTTTCCCAATGGCCATTGATGGGAGCACAGAAAATAAAATTTTCACGACAGAATATCGACTGAAAATAATCATAATATTTTCTTACCTTTCTTTTTTATTGGGGAACCTAAAGAATGACAGGTCGGGTCGTTTAGATTTACGATTAGAACAATTGATAGCAGAGCAGTGAGATGAAGATTTAGATGAGGACGCCATGACAGCCCAATAAAATGCCTCAAAAAATGGCATCGACAATCACACATGTCATACTACGCGTTTTTCGAGGAGTGGTCTATCTTGCTCCGCTATAAGATCTTTGCTGTAAACCATGTGGCAGGCTGAGAGCAAACCAGAACATATAATCAAATGTTAGGGGTTTCACAAAGGGTTGGTCTTTAGTTTAGTTGTCACTTGTACTGAGGGAAGGTAAAAAGCTTTTGTTCGCATGTTATCCAGTCAAAGAAAAGACAATGCATGATCATAATCAAGCCGTCCAGAGTGCACAGCTAATGGGTACAACATTTAGTGCAAGATAAAATCCGATAAAGAACATTAAAGATAGTTCAAAGGTCTCTAATTAGGTTGAGAGGAGGTCATGACTGCAATCTCACTGATGAGAATACCGTGTGTCAGTTGCTACATGTTGCTTGAAATTCCGTTCCAATAACCCGATGGAACACGGGATATATATATTCAAGCCTGCGTAAATGTATAATAAATGATGCCGAAAACTAGCGTTAAATTTGAGAAACCATCGACTGAATAAACCACTTTATTGTGGCTTAATTTCAAAAGAAAATAGTCCAATTGAAATGGCATTACTAAACTGGCAGCTTTTTGTCCATAAAAGTCTGAAGATTGTGGAGAGCACTCATCAAAATCCATGATCTATAAAGTGTACGGATCAGCTGTGATCTGTGGTGTGTTAGTTAGAATGAAAGGAGAGGGACGTTGATTGGACCAATGCCAATGGTAAGATGCAATGTCATCAGATTTCCTGTTTCTGACCATAACTGACCTGCAACTGCTCCTGGAAATCCTGTCCATGTTGACAAGATCAGTTTCAGTTCTGATGCAATGCACTTCATATCATCTATGAGTCAGAAGAAGGGTCTCGACCCAAAACATCACCTATCCATGCACTGCAGAGAAGCTGCCTGGCCTGCTGAGTTGCTCCTGTAATTTGTGTCATATTTACCTAGCATCTGCAGTTCTCTGTGTCCATATAATCTTTCTCATTCACTTCCACATAAACCCAGGGTCAGTAATCGACATCAACCGGTCCAGTGTAATACAAATGAGCTCTGCATTGGTGTGATATCGCCGTTCACATGAGGTATTAAACTCTGGCTCAGTTTAGCTCCTCACATAGGCATAAAAATACCAATGGTGCTACTTGAAGAAAAAAGGTAGAGTTGCTTTGGAACATGCTGAATTCTCAAAAGGCAAAACGCATGTGCTACTTCTTTTTAGCCATGGTTCCACAGAACAAGGATATAATGCTGAGCCTTTCCCGACCTTCGCCACTCCACCGCCCTCCAGCAGGCCGCAGCCATCGCCCTACCTGAGTCCCAGGCTCAGCACCGGGCCTAAATTCTCAACGCTGCAGACTGACATCACGGGGTCTAACTGTGCTGGGTCCCCCCCTTACACAGGGAACCTCACTGGTTGTTCCACTGGGTCTTCCCCTTCCACCTCAAACCATGTTACCCCAGCTCTTCCCCACCCACACTATCAGAGACGGAAACCGCTGTCTACACATGGAGGGGACTGGGGGACAGGGGGGACACAATTTATTGGCGGCCGCGCGCGCATGCACACACTCACACACACACACGTGAGGCATCGGAAGCTTCAGCCGTGCGCCCTGTGAACGGTAATCAGCTCGGGATTCTTCCAGTTTCCAGCCCCGCGACGTGGATGCTTCTACTACGGGCCGTTACTGTTAGAATGAGTCAATTACTGCAGATCTGTACCACAGATTTAAAAAAACACTGGACATCATGCTGGACAACATAATACAGGACAGGACACTTTCAAGCAGCTTGTCCTGTCCTATATTATGTTTTCCACTGTCCAGCATGATGTCCAGTGTTTTTTTAAATATGTGGAACTCGTGGACGCAACTTAGCGACTCGTGGCGCTAATGGCAGGCGGGAAACTTGTTAACTCTTGAAAAACATTAAACATTTTTAAAGATTTCCACGAGTCAAATTTACTCTTGAAGTTAAAATTTGAAACATTGAAACTCGTTGTAAGAACGTAGTGGCCCGTCAGTTCACCGTAGTGACTCTTGAGTCTACCGTGGGTTTGGCCTGAGTGCCAGAAGTGAAATGTTGAAGTTTAGACATCTCCGGGGAACTTGGATTGGTGACGTTCCGGGTCGGGACCATTCTTCAAACTTTAGACCCTTCTTTCACCCAAAACGTCACCTGTCCATGTTCTCCACAGATACTGCCTGACACGTTGAGTTACTCCAGCACTTTGCGTCTGTCTCCCTGGAGACCTCGTTTCCCACGCAATACGTTGCCAACCGTGCATACATTGCCAACTGTTGTTTTGACAGCAGCAACATAATCTCCCGGTTAGTACACTCAGTGTTGCTGAGGCCTAGTTTATGTAGAGACAAGAAACTGCAGATGCTGGAATCATGATCATAAAACACACACAAAGTGTTGGAGGATCTCACACAGTGCTGGAGTAACTCAGCGGAACAGGCAGCATCAGTGGAGGGAATGGACAGACGTTTATTCGGCTTGAAAAGAAAGGACTCGATCTGAAACGTTGCTTATCCATTCCCTCCACAGATGCTGCCTGACCCGCTGGCTTACTTTGACACTTCGTGAGTTCATGTCATAGGAGCAGAATTAGGCCATTCGGTCCATCGAGTTGCTCCAACACTTTGTGTTTCGCTCAACATGCCAGCATCTGTGGTCCCCCATGTCTCCATTTGACAGCTGGAAGAACTCAGCGGGTCATGGAGTCTGAAGAAGGACGCTGACCCGAAACCTCGCCTGCCCATTTCCTTCCACCGATTTCATGTAGTCACTTTTCGATAAAACCCCATCGCCCCAGTTATTCCAAGTCCATTTAATTCCGCGTGTCTCCATTTCATTCATTAAGTCGCCGGTACTGTCGCATCGTTTGTTTTCGGTCAATACAACGGAGCAGTCTGAAGAAGGGCGACGATAGACACAAAAAACTGGAGTAACTCAGCGGGACAGGCAGCGTCTCTGGAGAGAAGGAATGAGTGATGTTTTGGGTCTATGCAAATAAGTTATGATGATAAAGGAAACAGACCTTTGTTCGCTGTTCATTGGTTGAAAACGAGCAGCTGGTGCGACTTGGGTGGAGGAGGGATAGACAGAGAGGGAATGCCGGGGTTACTTGAAGTGAGAGAAATCAATATTCATACCACTGGGCTGTAAGCTGCCCAAGCGAAATATGAAATGCTGTTCCTCCAATTTGCATTTAGCCTCACTCTGACTGGAGGAGACATCGGACAGAAAGGTCAGTGTGGGAATGGGAAGTGTTTGGCAACCGGGAGATCAGGTAGGATCAGGTAGCAACCGGGAGAGCCGCGATCCGAAACGTCACCCATTCCTTCTCTCCAGATATGCTGCCTGTCCCGCTGAGCTGTCCGTGATGTTTAAAGGGGCTGGCATCTGTCCTGATCCGTTGTTCGGATAAAACACTGTTTGAAATAATTTGAAGTTTTGAAATTAATCCTCGCAGCCTAATGTACACTTTGGGCTAAGATTTGATCCCTGCACAAAGCGCAATGTAAACGGAATGGAACCTCTATTAACATTCTGAGACTCTCTACATAATGGAAGTGATCACATTTGGCCCTTCGAGCCAGCATTGCCATATTATTTCGAAGTCACGGTAGTGACTACGTGAAGAGCCCGCCTGTCCACATGCGCGTCAATTTCGTCTCGTGCATGGCGTGAGTCGGAGCAGTTTCGAACTGCTCTGACCAGGTAAGTCAATTTTCACCGGGCCGCTCTAGAGCGTGCCTGGGGTAGCTATAGAGGCGGCCGCGGGTTTCGGCTGCCGTGGAAGCTTTATAGGAGCTACAGTAAGAAGTATTTTGCGCCGCAGTTTGAGCTCCCCAACGGGAGCATGCGGCTAAATTGGAACAGACGGCCCAAATGGGAGACCGGCGTAGGCTCCATCGGAGCTGTGATTGCGGCTGTTGCCGTTATAACGACTGTTGCCGTTATAGTCTGCACGGCAGCAGACGGCCCAAAATGAGAGACCACCGGCTAGGATAAGTTGTTACAGCTGCCGACATCATAGCTCCATATGGGAGCAGGCAGCCAGAGTTGGAGGCAATGTGGGTCTCTGTAAGGAGCTAGAATTCATATATTGCGGTTGCCGGCAGTCGGGTCTTTTCGCTGCAAGAGATTTCCAGCAGCAGGTGAGTTTAAAAATAGCCGCGGCCAAGAGTTACCACCTAGATAGCTCAGTCTGCCGTAGCACCTAACAATTTGAACAGAGTTACTGTTACAGCTGTGCTGCAGCAACATATAGTGTATAACTTTAATTTGGGCGGCTATAATAGAGTTTGCATTAATGACAGTTGCCACTGGGTCACGTTTGTGACTATCGTAACCAATAGCATTCTAAAGTCATGTTTAATTCTTTGCAATATAACTAATTGTCATCATGCCAAGAAAGTTTAAGGATAATTACAAAGGACATTTATTATCATTTACACCTATTGTGTAGTGGAATTGGACTTGCCTTTGCAGTCCAGAGCTCCTGGCTTAGGAAGCCTTGTTTGAGCTGTGCCTATCAGACACCTGCGGGAGCTACACCTGGTGGCATTATGGTATTTCCGCTCATTAGAGGGGACTATTGAAGATTCTTTTACAAGAATTGCCTATGACAACACCTGATAGGGTTGCAGTATTTCGCACACTCCGTCTGGCGTATGGGGGCCAGAGGCACTCCAGTCCTACTTCGTTGGCTCCAGAAGGGAGCAAGGATTCGGAGTCACTATCAGGTGCAATCTGTTTGATAAATGATGATACCAACAGAACTCTGATCTACAGCTAGTTTTGGTTCGGCTGCTAAAGGAAACAGACTGACAATCCCAAGTCGGGACAAAGTCATAGCCAAGTTTTGGGACATCTATGGCAGATGTGATTGGGCGTTTATCTCAATTAGAACATCTGATGAATCAAATCATAACACAAGGAATGCTCTATGTTACGAAGCATGTCAGGCAGCTGCTCCTGGTTCAGGGTTGCAATTTTCCTCCCACTCGGATGAAAGGAGTGGTGGAGATGGTGCTAAAGTATGTGCACATATGCCTGAAGCAGCTCCTGGTTCAGGGTTGCAATCTTCCTCCCACTCGGATGAACGGAGTGATGGAGATGGTGCCAAAGTATGTGCAAATATGTCTGAAGCAGCTCTTGTTTCAGGGTTGCATAAGTCCTCCCACTCCGATGAATGAAGTGATGGAGATGGTGCCAAATATTATGCACCGTATTATGGAAGCATGCACAGGCAGTTCAAGTCATATGCCTGTAGCTGCCCTGGTTTCAGGGTTGGTATTTTCCTCCCACCGAAAGACTATCGGAGATGGTATCACAAAATATGCTCAGTGTTGTGGAAGCATGCACAGACAGTCCGAGGCATACGGATATGGCAACGCCTGGTTCAGGGTGCAATTTCTCCCACTCTAAAAGAGTGTCAGATATCAGTATGGACTGACTCCAAACATGAACCCGAACATGACTATGTGCCGGGATCCCATGCTTTAATGCATGATGTGCGACAATCGCTTAAGGAAAATCTGCGTGCTCTTGCCTCTAAAATTGCTGCTCCCTCGGGGACGGACAAGCCACTACAAGAGAAGTTGGCCAGCGGCATCAGCTATCTCACAGTAATGACAAGCATAATGGACAGGGTCTGCAAATGGAACTTCGCTGAAGCTCCAACAAAGGAAATCGACCTGGGGTTAGAGAAGCTGGTAAGTAAGGTCTCGTTATTAACCTCCGTAAACTCCGAAATGGAGCAGTCTGTCAGCCCAGGTTGGGTTTACAGGCAGCATGAGTTGTCTAGTCATTTTCTTTTCACTGTCTCTGGGATAAAATCAGCTTCATGTAGAGACATTGGCAAGGTGCCTTGCATAGTAACCTCTGTAAGTTCCAAGTAGGAACAGTTTGGTTACCCTGGATCAGGGTAGACCATTATTGAACTGGCTGGCCATAGGAGTCATAGTGACCAGGGTAGCACTGCTTCATCATCTATGAGAGGTTATCAGACTGGTCAATAGAATAAAGTAGTTGAAGTTTTTCTCAGCATATGGTTTATTTCTCCTCAGTTAGTAGAGTTACTGGTTCATTGGAATCATAATTGTCATCCTCTCTGGGACAGATGGTTACCAGCATGAAGCTCGTCTGGCATGTAATATAACTTTATCTGACCTGCAGGTTCATGTTGTGAATCAACAATGTATTTATATATCCATAGGCTCTCAATACCAGTGTTCCTGATTGAGTGGCGGGTCGAAGAGATTGTGTTATGCACTCTGACGACTTAGACATGTGGTTTCAGTCAAAGGACTGTGAGGTAATTCCTGATTCAGCCTTGCATTATATTAAGCTCCACTCTGAAGGAAAACGCTAAGTATTCATGGTGACTCTTAGTCAAGAGTTGATAGGGAACTCGTACTCCCACATCTAAGGGAGACTGTGGTTTCAGCTCTAGTCATTAGCTGCTGATTTTACTTCGGAGTCACGTGAGTGACTACGTGAAGAACCCGCTCAGTGCGCAGGCGCGGCATTACGCCAGCAGTGTAACAGCGGCTGCCACGGGAGTTAGGCACTCCCGTTACAGGATGAACCGGACCGTCAGGTGAGTACCCTGAGGTCGGGTTTTCTTTTACAGGTGAGCCTTTTTCTGCTTGTGTTTTTTACAGGCAGAGAAAAGGCTCTGGAACAAAACTGTCCCCCGTTTTCCCGTTGGGGAGGGGGGCAGCAACAGGCGGTAGGAGCGTTACCCGGTGTTCCGTAATTCCCCGACACCGTGCTGAGGCCAGCCCGCTAGTACCTGAAGCAGCGGGCTGGACGCATAGCAACTCGAGAGGCATCCGGCAGGTGTTCCCGATGTCGGACGGGACGTCTCTCCAACCGCACGGGGGGAGAGAGAGCCGCCTGAGCCGCTGGAGTGGCTCACGGAGCAGGTGCCTGCGAGACGAGCTGCTAGAGGGGCGCTCTCGCTACTACAAGGCACAAAAGCTCCAGAAGAACCTGTCCCCCGCTCGACTCCAGCGGAGGAGCGTTCCATTGCAGGGGGGGCAGCAACAGGCGGTAGGAACAATTACCGGTCGCACCGCTATCCCCATCACCGCGCCGAGCCTAGTCCCGCTAGTGCCTGAACTGCGGGCTGGATGTCTAGCCATCCGAACAGGTATCCGGCCGGTGGCGTCCGATTCGTCGGACGGGGACATGTCTCCACCTAAATGGAGGAGAGACAGCCGCCTGAGCTGCATCCAACAGCAATTGGAGCAGCTCCGGCGAGATGCGCAGAAAGAGCGCTCTCGCGGAGGGAGGTCAGGCACCCCCTCCACAGTGCTTCATGCACTGCCCTCTGCTCCCTCATTACTGGAGGCTAGCATTGGTGACCAGGGCTGGGCTGGTCTGGAACAGGGGCAGGCGGACGAATTCGGGAGTATGCCAGGGGTGCAGGAACACGAAGAGCTGTTGGGTGTGATGGACCGCTTGTAGCAACCCCACGGGCTGGAGCACCGCTGGAACCAAGAATGGCGGCCAGCATCAACCATTACTGGAAAAGGTGCTCGCTGAGGTGCTGAAACAACACAGCACCAGAAAACGGTGAGGCCCTCAAAGTAAAAAGTGTCAACAGCCAAATCTGGGGGCATGTGGGTCACACATCCAGACCCAAGAACTCAAGCTACAGCGGATCCTAAGGCTCCTGACGCCAGCCATCACAGCCTTTGCTCGTTCCGTGGAGACCACGGAGATGGATACCTGCCAGCAGGATGTGCTGGCATTAATGTGTACCACACAATTTGAGATCAACAATCTCCGGAGGGAAACATAAGACCTGCCCTCAATCCCAAATTTGCTGGCTTGTGTAAAGCCCCAGCTGCGGAGACAGACGCGCTGCTATTTGGGAAAGATTTCAATAAAAAACTGAAGGAGATGCAGGAAGCATCAAAAACCTTCGGCCTAATGAGGGCAGGCCCCGGGACGAGCAAACCAAAACCTCCGATACCCAAGCGGCAGCACCCCACGGCATCCACCAGTCGACGTCCGCAATATGGGACTGGTGAACGCTTGGGGTCCGCACATTATCCCCAAAGATCTTTCAGATCAGGGCCCGCAGCGGACCCTCTGGAAAATGCGCCTCCCCCCAACATCGCCAGCACGTCAGAACAAAATCTTCAGGAAAATGAAGAAACAGAATCGCCAATAACCATGGAGGCAGGTGGGTCTGGTCCCTACCAGCATATAGAGAATAAGGGTGCTTTATTAACAGGGGGGAGATTACACTTGTTTAAAGAAGCATGGGGTATGGTCACGAGTGACAAGTATATACTCAACAACATTACAGGATATAAAATACAATTCATGTCAGAAAAAACGCCGCCAGTTCAACAATGGCCCCAAAGGGTATTTCTCCCTCCGTCAAAGAGAAACGTGAGGGACAAGCTGAACTGGTGAGACTTATCACAAAGGGGGTCATCGAAAAGACCAAACATGAACCTTTGGAATTTGTATCGAATATATTCACTAAAACCAAAAAAGATGGTGTCTGTCGCATCATCATTGACTTAACATCACTAAACAAATTTGTTAAGTATATACATTTCAAAATGGAGACATATGTTACTGCCAAACAACTGAATTCCAAAGGACACTTCATGGCAAGCATTTATCTTAAAGATGCTTACTATCTAGTACCCATATACAAGGATCATCGCAGATACCTAAAATTTATCTGGATGGTACAAAGCATTGCCCTATGGGCGAACTTCAGCCCAAGATTATTCACCAAAATATTGAACCCAGCCATGGCAATACTAAGAAAACAAAAACATATTGTCATGGCATATCTGGAGGATATTCTCATAGTAGGGAAAACGATGGAATTGGCTGTGGCAGCAGTATCAGCTACAAAACAGCTCCTCGAAACTCTGGGGTTCGTCCTACATCCAGATAAATCTAAGTTGAAGCCATCCACTATCATGGACTACCTGGGCTTCACAATTAACTCAGTCCATATGACTGTTACCTTGCCAAAGGCAAAAATGGTTGAATTAGCACAATCATGCAACAAATTAATGGTCAACGAGCGACCAACTATTCGACAAGTAGCAAGAGTAATTGGGGAAATGGTAGCAGCATTTCCGGCTACACAATTCGGACCTTTGCACTATCAAAACATTTACAGAGAGCAAAGGTACGGGCAATAAAACGACATACAGGTCACTATGATCGTGTCATGAACTTACCCACTGAAGCAATATCAGAGCTACAGTGGTGGGCAGAAAACGTTTGGCATAGTTTCAGCCCTATCTTTATCACTAACCCTACTTTAGTTATTCAAACAGATGCCAGTGCTCAAGGCTGGGGAGCGACTAACTCCATATCCAGCACAAGTGGTAGATGGACTAAACTAGAGTCATCATTACTACTTACACTGGGCATTAACTATCTAGAGATGTTGGGCGCCTTTTATGGTTTAAAAGCATATTTATCTAATATGCAGCACTTGCATGTTCGGTTACAAATTGATAAATACTACGGTGATGGCTTATATTAACCATATGGGTGGCATAAAATCATTATCATGCGACAAATTGGTCAACATGATTTGGCAATGGTATGTCGAAAGACATATTTGGCTATCAGCTACTTACCTACCAGGTAAGCTAAACACCCATGCCATGAGAAAATTAAACGCCTGGGTTGCAAGTTTGAACAGACCTTACCTGGAACTGGGATTGTCCAAACAAACCATCACCACCATGTCGGCATCCCTTCGAACATCCACCAAGAGGCAGTACTTAACCAGCATCAAAAAAGGGAGAAGTACTGCCAGGAAACATGGACAACATACGCAACAGCTACAGCCACCAACATACTGGAGTTCCTGGCCATCTACACCACGATGTAGGGATCAGCTACAGTGCCATCAACACAGCGCAAAGTGCTCTTTTTGCTTATCTCAAACCAGCGGCAGGACAACAGGCGATGGGATCCCATCCACTGGTGGTAAAACTGATGAAGGGCATTTACAATATTAAGCCCTAAGCCCAGGTATACCCATATTTGGGATATCAGTGTGGTCCTGACAAATCTCAGGGATTGGCCACCAGCCAGATCCCCCGGCCTCGAGCAAGCTACACTAAAGACGCTCATGTTGATGGCACTTGTATCCGATCAGAGGGTCCAGTCACTACACCTATTGCGACTGGACAACATGATCACAGCTCCAGACCAGATCTGTCGTTATCCAGCGACTGGTCAAACAGAGCAGACCAGGAACACCTAATCCAGTCGTGGCTTACCCACCAGAACCACGGTTATGTGCCATGACCCACCTACTATCCTACATAGACACAACCAGAATATTCGAGGGAGATGAAAAGCCTTGTGGGTCAGTCACAAAAACCTTATGGTGGGGTACGAGCCAAACCATTGCGAGATGGCTCAAGCAGGTGCTAGAAACTGCTGGGATAAACACTAACGTGTACAAATTTTATTCCACCAGGGCAGCATCCATGTCGACGGCTAAAGAATGGACATGCCTATAGACCACATCCTGGCTACAGCAGGATGGTGGGAAGGGAAAAGACCGTTCAAAATTTTTATAATAAGCCGTTGGCAAAACCTGGTTTATTTGCAGTAAAGATTTACGAACTGCAAATATTTAATTTAAGCCCAGGGGAGCAACTTAATTCTTTGTTATTGTTTAAAAAATACCATTGTGTTTTTCTACAAATAGACTCATTGGTTCATTACGATAACACTTCCTCCCTCAAGAACTTCGGCAGTGAGTGAAATGAAACTGTTACACGGTTTGAAATCACAGAGCTTTGAAATCTTCACGTAGTCACTCACGTGACTCCGAAGTAAAATAGTAAGATTAAACGAGAACTTACCAGTTTGAAGTTTGATCTGTATTTTATGAGGAGTTACGATGAGGGATTACGTGCCCTCCGCTCCCACCCTCATTATATGGATCAAACTAATAAATTGATGTCTCCTTATCTTTACTATGTTTACTTCAAAATAACTGTGTCTATCTGTGATTCCACACCGCTGCTTGGAAGTATGCCGCGCCTGCGCACTGAGCGGGTTCTTCACGTAATCCCTCATCGTAACTCCTCATAAAATACAGATCAAACTTCAAACTGGTAAGTTCTCGTTTAATCTTACTATTATATATTATCAGCAATATGTATGAATAATGAGATAATGCATCTTCCGTGGGTAGGAAAGTTAAAAAAAAAAAAAAATCCGTCCATAGTATCAATAGAGGAACAGCGGTTCCGAGTGCAATCAGTGACAGCTCATCCGAGGTTGAGGAGGTTGAGTGGGCTGGACAGGACTAGAGGGGTATATTGCTGATACTTCTCAAGATTACAGAAATATGGTGCAGGCTGAATCGGGTTAGCATTAGGCTAATCGGTTTATGGGTTTACTTACCCAGTTTTAGATGGCTGATTGGGGTTCTGCAATTTAACTGACTCAGAGAATCAATCTTGTAGTTGCATACTCTGTCATATCTACACACATAAGGCACAGGTTCTGCTGTTTTGATAACAAAGCTAGTGGTGAAAGCCTATGCTGTCCTTCTCAGTTCAAAGGGCATTATGTTATCAAGTTTTAGGTATATGCAAAATTGCAGCTGATAAAACGTATGGGTTGTCGGTGGATATCTTTTGCGGTATTACTAATGAGGCAACATGAAATTTAACAGTACCAATTTGCCTATTCAATCACGCCATGGTAGGCGACTGAAGCAACTCTTATTTACTCAGTCATGAGTGACGGCTGGGACAGCCTGTCTCTCGGGCAGCTAGCTCTGCATGATTGTATGAGAAGCTTGTGAACAACATATGTGACTCAATTTTAACGGAAGTAATAGAGGTTTGTATGGCTTCCAGTTTGAGCCTGAAGAAGCTTTTATGTGATAGCACACTTGACATTGCTTGTGCTGCTTTATCTTTTCTGTAGGACCATAAGTGGGATATAAATGATTGGTTCTTTACCCACTATTCTCTACGTTATGCAGGGTGTCTTTTATTTGACCACTCTAATAGCCTGCACTCAGTGTAATGTGCAATGTATATCAGTAAATTGTTATGCAAATATTCCTCTAGTATCTTAAGTTGATTATGCTTTCAGCAACTGATCTCAGCATAAAGAAACACAGCTTTTACTCAATCTCTGGCTTAGTCCCTACGTCATATTGACATTAGGGTAGCTTGTTATGGAAATAATCTCATAAGCAAATGAGCAGGATTGCGTACATTTGAGATTGACAGCATACCCGCCAGAGCAGAGATCAGGGATGTCATTAGGTATACAAGTGCACTCAGTTGCTAATGCCTATGAAATGGAAGAAAGTTATTTAGTTATTCAATAGCCTCAAGATATTGCTGATGGCTCATTAGCAGCCAATAGAATGGATTTCTCTTTCATCATATAGCATGAAGTTTACATAGTGCAGGTTAATAAATTATGTAATTTGGTGGAATATGTCTGGATATTTGCAGATAGTATTATGCACAGTGTTACATGAGTTATTGACAAGCATTCGGTGGGCGGCGCGACTTTCGTCAGCAGCGGCCTCTGCAGTCCGTCTGCGTTTTATTATTTTATGTCTTATGTTTTTATGTAGTTTTTGTTATTTTTGTTGGGGTATGTGTGTGGGGGGGTGGGGGTGGTGTGGGGGGGGGGGGTGGGGGTAACTTTTAAATCTCTCCCTGCACGGGAGACCCGACCTTTTCTTTGTCGGGTCTCCGTTGTCGTTGGGGCTGCAACGAGGAGCGGCCTCCAACAGGAAGACCGGGGGCTCTGGTGCCGACTACTCACCTCACCGTCGCGGAGCTGGCCGAGTCCAGAGCGGGTGGAGCTGTGGTGGACGCTGCTGCGACCCTACCCCCGGAGATTCGGTGGCTGCAACTGCGGGTTTGGCGGGCGGCACCGGGAGCCCGCGGGTCCCTGGAGGGAGATCGCTTTTCAGGGCTCCCGCAACGGCGACTTCTCCCGCCCGAGTTGCGGGGTTGAAGAGCACCTGAGCGGGGCTTTACAGCACCGCCCCGCGCGGCTTGGAATGGCTGTGGGACTGCGAGCGCGCGCCGGGGGCTCTAACATCAAGACCCGGTGTGCGGCCTTGCATCACCCGGCATGGCTTTAATGGCTGCGGGAGAATTCGCCATCGCCCGCCGGGGGCTTTGACTTTGACTTTGACTCTGACATCGGGGGGGGGAGTGCAGTGGAGAGATAAGTTTTTTTGGCCTTCCATCACAGCAATGTGATGGATGTTTATGTAAATTATGTTGTGTCTTGGGTCTATTTGTTTGTAATGTATGGCTGCAGAAACGACATTTCGTTTGGACCTCAAGGGGTCCAAATGACAATAAATTGAATTATATTGTATTGTATTGTCTAACTCAAAAGTCTATTGGGACTACAGTCCAGTTATGAACAATGGCCATGTATGCAAGTATATTAATAATGTATATTAATAACTCGTGTTTTTCCCTACCATTAATGGTTTCTCTGTTTAAGTGTTTCACACACAGATTGTGTCACTGCATGAAACCTCAGATCTTCGAAATCTTCACGTAATCACTCACGTGACTTCGAAATAAAATAGAAAGATTAATCGAGAACTTACCGTTTGAAGTTTGATCTTTATTTTATGAGAAGTTGAAGTGAGGGATTACGTGCCCTCCACTCCCAACCCTATTCTCATAAAGATAATTTGATAGTTCTAGCTTTTAATCTTCCTTTAGCTTAGGTCAGCAACTATTCTGTGGGTTCATACAGCTACTTTGTAGATTGACGCACATGTGGACGGGCGGGCTCTTCACGTAATCCCTCACTTCAACTTCTCATAAAATAAAGATCAAACTTCAACCGGTAAGTTCTCGTTTAATCTTTGTATTAAATATGATCATGGCTGATCATCGAAAATCAATATCCAGTTTCTGCTTTCTCCCCATATCCCTTGATTCCGTAACCTTAAGAAATTTAAACATGGGAGGCTTTTTATAGTGAAAAAAAAACTGCATGGCATCATTTTTACCTTGTGATGATTTTTCCACACGTCGGTGGTCGTTGTTGCCTCAAGAGTAATTCGGGAGAGGAACTTGGTAACTCGCGAGAGGAACTTGGAACATGGCAGAAATTAGAAGTAAACGGCAAACTTAGTCATACCCGTGGGAACGCGGTTAAACTCTTGAACATAAACTTGGAATCTCGTACACAACCACGTGTCTGATTTTTTTCTTTCACTCGGGGTCACTCGTGGGTCGACTCGCACCGTGAGACAGGGGCTTTATACACTTAAAACGCCGAAGGGAACTTTGACCCTAAAATGTACATTGGAATAAAGTTTGTTTCCTATCATTAACTGCAAGCTGTACAGCCGATGAACGTCGCAAGCCTCCCTAGCCCATCTGTAATGATATAAGTGCAAGTCCCGGGTAAAGTATATGATTAAGTAGCATTCTTTCATGGAAGGTATCACTGAAATAGAATGGGCTGCTCGCACATAATATGGTAGATTTTCTGCAGTTTTTCCATGCAATAATATCCATACAAAATATAAAAAAGTGAAATGAGAAAAAATAGGTAGTTGATCAGTACTTAAAATATACCTTTCGGAAAGTGGTACCGGCATGAAAAATGAATGCAGTGTTCTTTGTCTCTCCTTTTGAGATGAAGTATGTCTGGATGCCTTCTCTTCAAATATCTCCGCTTTGGACTGTCAGCCATTTCAATGTTCACAAATCAGCCTCCAAAGTTCAAATGATAATTGTGCCTACGCCTGACATTTTTAAATGCATCTCCCGTTAATTTTATTCAAAGGAACGCATCATACTTGAAGCAAGGTCAGTTCACACAATTATATTAGGAGTTGCCATAGAGGGAGTACAGAGAAGGTTCACCAGACTGATTACTGGGATGTCAGGACTTTCATATGAAGGAAGACTGGATAGACTCGGCTGGTACTCGCTAGAATTTAGAAGATTGAGGGGGAGTCTTATGGAAACTTACAAAATTCTTAAGGGGTTGGACAGGCTAGATGCAAGAAGATTATTCCCGATGTTGGAGAAGTCCAGAACAAGGGGTCACAGTTTAATGATAAGGGGTAAATCTTTTAGGACCGAGATGAGAAAAACATTTTTCACACACAGAGTGGTGAATCTCTGGAATGTAATTGAGGCCAGTTCATTGGCTATATTTAAGAGGGAGTTAGATGTGGCCCTTGTGGCTAAAGGGATTAGGGGGTATGGAGAGAATGCAGGTACAGGATACTGAGTTGGATGATCAGCCATGATCACATTGAATGGCGGTGCAGGCTCGAAGGGCTGAATGGCCTACTCCTGCACCTATTTTCTATGTTTCTATTTTTCTCTGTTTCTATGAGGATTAATGAATGGATTTTGATGCAGAAATTAACAGTGACAGTTAAGACATCTTTTAGTGAACTGACCTTGCTTCAAGTATTTCGCGTTCCTTTGAATAAAATTAATGGGAGATAGACAATAGACAATGTCATTAAAACTCAGATGCGTCAAGGCATTTAACACTCCATTCCATTCCTCTGACTCACGACACAATTATAAGGAAACAGGAATGGGTTATCGATAGCAGTTAACAGTCACATAGACATTTAGCACGTCGTTCTTTTGAGTCAGAGGAATGCAGTGATGAACGAACTACTCGATTTGAACGTCTCGACTCGAAACGAACGACTACTTATTAAACCCGACATACCTTACAAAGCTTGTAACGTGAGGGGGACCGTCCCCCACCTCTGAAAACATGGCGGGGACATGTCCCCTCTGCCACCCCCCAGGTTTTCCACCAATGCACACTATAGTCCTCATACTCCCCTCCTCCCTGACCAACCACCACTCCCATACCAGACATCGCCTCAGTCTCCATCCACTCACCTGCCTTCCTCCGGCCCCAACCCCCATCAGGGCTGCAACTCTCACGCAGTCGTGAGAAATTCTGTGATCAACGAAAATTTCAAAACTCATATCAACTGCATGGGCCACGGGTGTTGGAGAGCCAGGGCTGAAGGAGGGATGGAAGCAGAAGCAGCGGCGGGGACAGATGCGGACGGGGGGGGTCCGGGGCTGGTGAGTGTTTGCCATGCTGGCGAATGTTTGCCGGGCTGGCGAGTTGCTCGCTGCAGCTCCGGCCATGGAGTCCCGGGCCGTCGGAGGCGTCGGAAGCATTGCGCTGCTGCCGTGAGAGTCTCTGTGCCGAATTCGCCCAAGTGACCGGCATGGATCAGGCTGCGGCTCGGTGCATCCTGGAGGACAACCGGTGGCTGCTGGAAGTAAGTACCAAGCACTGGGTAGAAATGGTGGATAATAGTGACCTTCAAATGGGGGTGGTTGGAGAAAGCATCCTGCTTGCCTGCTAGATTTTCACTGGTAGATGTTTTCAAGAGAGAGTTAAATTTAGCTCTTGGGGCTAGCAAAATCAAGGGATACGGGGAAAAAACAAGAAAGAGGTACTGATTTTAGATGAACAATGATGATCATATTGAATGGCAATGGTGGCTCGAAAGGCCGAATGGCCTGTCCCTGCACCTATTTTCTATGTTTCTATGCTTGAGTATATGGCAATAAAACCTGACCACTTGATTTTGAAGCATTCATGCATGGTGGAGGTATAATGTAGTCATAGTGTAATACAATGTGAAAACAGGCCCTTCGGCGCAACTTACCCACAGCGCCCAAAAAGTCCTAGCTACACTACCTGCTTTTGGTCCATATCCCTCCAAACCTGTCCTATCCATATATCAGTCTAACTGTTTCTTAAATGTTGGGATGAAAAATGAAGTGGTCGAGTTTTATTGCCATATACTCAAGCATAGAAACATATAAAATAGGTGCAGGAATAGGCCATTTGGCCCTTCAAGTCACCACTGCCATTCAATATGATCATGGCTGTTCATCTAAAATCAGTACCTCTTTGTAATGTATTCATGCATATTCATGTATATGTTAATGAATTGGTGTTGTATATAAGCTGGGAATGTTGGATAATAAACCTCTCTCTCTCGTGATCCAGGCAGCCTACGTGTAAGTTGTTATTCATTCTGCCGTCTGGAATATAACAAAATTGGCGACGAGGATGGGATAGAGTTTGTGAACTAATCCTTTAAATGCCGTGCAGGACTGTTTTGCAACATGCAGTATTGTTTAACAGTTTAAACAGTAAATACGGAGTTGTGTCGCAGTTCTTTGCGAGCTATACACGATAGGCCTCAGATCCTTCTATGCAGGGAACTGTAGTTTAAAACATCAGCCGTACAAGTCGGCGAGTTTGCAGGGTATATCTATGTTGTGTCTACGTGGCTTGATGCCGTCCTTGGGATTGTATAACATTTTAAACTGAGATTTTATTTTTTAAATTCCTCAAGCTGAATAGTCTTTGTCCAGCTACGTTTTAGGTGAATTTTTACACCAGAACAGACAGGAATTTGGGGTTTTTGAACGGACTTAAAAAAAAAAAAGAGAACGACATGATGACAGCGTCCACGGGCTACAGCGGAAATCTTGGCAGCTCCTATATGGAGAGAGCAAACGTGTTTTTCACGGCAAACAATATAATGGAGATTAGTGTTGAAGGAGAGAGAGTGACTGAATCAAATAATGCCGGTTGCGAACGCATGAAAGCGATTCTGCTCACGCAGGTTGGTCCTGAAGTGTACGACACACTCGTGAATCTCCTTGCACCCATAAAGGCAAAAGACGTGCCATTCAATGACATTATAAAGAAGTTGGAGGAGCAATTCAACCCAAAGCCTCTGGAAATTGCAGAAAGCTATAAATTTGGCACTAGAAACCAGAAGCAGAATGAGACAATCAATGAGTACATTGTTGCCTTTAAAACTTAACTTTACACTATAACTTTGGAACCTTTCTTGGACGCGCATTACGCAACAGATTTGTTTGTGGTCTAGTGGATGAACGAGTTCAGTCCAAACTCATGAACATTCCAGATCTCACATTCGAGAAAGCAAGCAAGATTGCTACCACAATGGAGATGGCATCAAAGAATGCTCGTGAGTTTCGTCCATCACGAATTGCAGTGGCCGTTTACAGTCACAAGGCAGTGCCTATGGCCAAACCAAGAGGCGCTAAACCAAAACCAAAGTAATAATAATAATAATAATAATAATAATAATATATTTTATTGTCATTGCACGTCAGTGCAACGAGATTTAGTGTGCAGCTCCACTGATGAACAAGAAAGGTAAATAAATACAATACATAAATAAGCAAGCTGAATTGATTGACGTGACCATCTGAGGGAGACTGTCCAAAGGGATGGGTGGGGGGGCACTCATTAGGGCCGGTTCAGAGCCGCTATAGCTCTTGGGATAAAACTGTTCCTGAGTCTGGAGGTTCGGGCGTAGAAGGCCTTGTAACGTCTGCCAGAGGGAAGTAGTTGAAACAGACCGTGGCAGGGGTGTGATGAGTCCTTATGGATGCTGAGGGCCTTCCTGAGGCACCGCGTGTGGTAGATGCCCTCCAAGGCTGGTAGCTCTGTCCCGATGATCCGCTGCGCTCTGTTGACGATGCGCTGAAGAGTTCTCCTCTCCGCCTCTGTGCAGCTGAGATACCACACTGAGATGCCATACGTTAGTATGCTCTCTGTGGTGCAGCAGTAGAACGTTGTCAGCAGCTGTTGAGGCAGACCAGTCTTTTTTAATGTCCTCAGGAAGAACAGTCGTTGCGGGAAGCCGGGTTCAGCCAGTTGTTATCTTTGCAACGGTAATCACTCATCCAAATTTTGTCAGTTCAAAATGGCTAAGTGCTCTAACTGCCAGAAGAAAGGCCATAACGTCTCAGCATGTCGGGCCAAGCTTAAAACAGGAAACCAACAATCTGCAGGAAACAAGCGACAACACCAGAGAAGAGTTCACAACTTGGCGATGAACACAGATGAACTTGGGTTGTATACCATTATGTAACCAACATTGATAAGCCTACAAACAGCCAAGACAAGGACTTTCCAACTAAAATATTGATAAATGAACAGTTAATCGATATGTGTTTTGACACGGCAGCAGATTGTTCGGTCATGAGCAAAGACCTGTACGAAACAAAGTTCCCACAGATACCATTGTTTTAAAGTAGGGTCAAGCTGAGAACCTGCAAGGACAAAGTTTTGGAGACATGTGGACAAATGAACTGTAAAGTTCAGCATAATGGTCAGTCAGTAACTCTACCCATCAGAGTGGCTGCAGAAATAAACCAATCCTCCTTGGAAAGGATTGGCTGAGTAGAATAGAATTAGACTGGAAGAACATTTTCAGTGTCAATTTCTCCAAATCACATCTTGCAAACGTCATAAGCAAACATGCAAACATTTTTGCTGACAGTTACACGGGAATAACAGGGTACTCTGCACACATTCCATTTAAGCAAGATGTGAGACCTGTGTATTGTCGACCAATACCTGTATCATATGCACTAAAGCAACAAGTGGGGAAAGAACTCGACAGGTTAGAACGGAATGGAGTGTTTGTGAAGACAGACCAGAGTAACTGGGCAACGGCAACTGTGGCCGTACCTGTAAATAAGTGATCAAACACACTTGTACTTTATAC
The DNA here is from genome assembly GCF_010909765.2 of Amblyraja radiata. NCBI lineage: Eukaryota > Metazoa > Chordata > Chondrichthyes > Rajiformes > Rajidae > Amblyraja > Amblyraja radiata. The sequence continues at coordinate 127,232,704 of NC_045956.1, forward strand.
TAGTCTTTAATGAGAACACAGGGTTAAACACACACCAGCAGTCACTGTCTCCAGTCTGCTACTGTACTGCGCAGAAGGAAAAGAAGGCGTTATTATAATTGGTAACTAAGGCGTGGTTAGTGGTATTGAGATAGCTATATTATTGGCTGCATGCATAAACCATCTACAGTACCCAAGGCTGATAAAACTGTTCAACAATATTTGGTGACTACAAAGTCACAATCAACCATGCCGTTGATGACGAACAATATCCGTTACCAACCTCGCAAGATCTGTACGCAAAACTTAGCGGAGCAAGAGTCTTCACTAAACTGGATTTGTCTCACGCTTACGCCAAACTCAATGTCAACAAGGAGAGTCAGCAGTACTTGACTATCAACACACATAAGGGCTTGTATTCATATACAAAGCTGCCCTATAGAAACATAGAAACATAGAAAATAGGTGCAGGAGTAGGCCATTCGGCCCTTCGACCCTGCACCGCCATTCAATATGATCATGGCTGATCATCCAACTCAGTATCCTGTACCTGCCTTCTCTCCATTCCCCCTGATACCTTTAGCCACAAGGGCCACATCTAACTCCCTCTTAAATATAGCCAATGAACTGGCCTCAACTACCTTCTGTGGCAGAGAATTCCAGAGTTTCACCACTCTCTGTGTGAAAAATGTTTTTCTCACCTCGGTCTTAAAAGATTTCCCCCTTATCCTTAAACTGTGACCCCTTGTTCTGGACTTCCTCAACATCGGGAACAATCTTCCTGCATCTAGCCTGTCCAACCGTATGGTGTGAAATCTTCCCAGAAATAATCCAGTCTGTCATGGACAAAATGTTACAAGGCATTCCGCACTGTGTGTACAACCAGGATGACCTACTGATATTCTCAGAGGGCATGGTAGAACATCTGGAAATCCTTGAGCTAGTTCTCACACGACTGAACTGCCACGATGTCAAACTGCAACAAAGTAAATGTGCATTTGTGCAGTCAGAGGTGGTCTACTTTGCACTCAAAGTAGGTGCCAGCGGATATCACCCTGTGAAGGCGAAAGTTTAAGCAATAGTGAATGCTCCAAACCCAACAATGTGTCAGAGCTACGATCATTCCTTGGGATGGTGCAGTTCTATGCACGATTTATTCCAGATTTAGCAACTGTGCTAAAGCCATTACATCATCTGTGACAAAAAGATGCGAAATGGATGTGGGGAAAGGAACAGCAATGTGCATTTGACATCTGCAAGAAAAACTTGACAAGTGACAAAATGCTAGTTCACTACGATACAACAGGCGAGATGAAACTTGCTTGTGATGCTTCAAGTTATGGTGGAGGTGCAGTGATCTCCCACATAATGAATGACGGACAGGAAAACCCTATTGTTTTTGCATCCCGCACCCTGTCATCGAGTGAACGCAATTATGCACAGATAGAAAAGGAAGCACTCAGCATCATGTTCGGAATCATGAAATTCCATCAGTTTCTTCTCGGCAGACCATTCACCCTGGTGACTGATCACAAGCCATTACTAGTGATACTTGGTCCCAAGTCAGCTATACCTTCCATGGCGGCATCAAGGATGCAGCGCTGGGCAATTTTGCTGTCCAAGTATGACTACAAGGTGGAGTACAGAAGCTCCAAGTGCAACGCAGTTGCAGATGCATTGTCCCGGTTGCCCCATGAGAACTCTGACGTGGGAAGTGAGATCTCAATCTACACACTGCAAGTTGTAGATGAAGACTTTCCAGTGACTGCAACAGAAATTGCAGCAGAAACAAAGAAAGACAATGTGCTGAAGTGGGTTTATCAACAGACATTGAACGGATGGACTGAAATCGATAGTGGATTGAACTCAGTTCTGAACTCAGAGCTGAAGCTTTTCCTTAATCGATGCCATGAATTATCATGTGAGCAGGGATGCGTTAAGTGGGGTTACAGAGTGGTTGTACCAGAGTCTTTGAGAAACAAAATTATGAATGAACTTCATGCCGAACATCCTGGCATAGTAAGCAAGAAGTCAATTGCCAGAAGCTTTGTGTATTGGCCTGGTATTGACAGTGACATCAAATCACTGGTGAGCAAATGTAGCGGCTGCCAAAATTGCCGGAGTAAACCATCAAAAATACCACTGCCACCCTGGTCATGGCCAAGCAGACATTTTCAGAGAGTTCATGTAGATTTTTGTGAAAAGGGTAATGATCACTTTCTGGTGCTAGTAGATATAGGTATGTTGCAAAAGTTATCTTCAGCGGCGCTGCAGTTCAGTCGCTGCCCGTGTGCGCGACTTTGGCGCCTTTGAGAGGGGGGCGGGTTGAAAACGCGATATTCTCTAGGCTATTGAAATCGAGGTTGTTCAGCCTGCTTAGTTGCTGACGAAAAATCGCTGCGACATTCGTTCGCTGCAGTTATTTTTTAACTAAATTGGGTTATTTAATTGTTATAGTAGATTAAAAATCAACCTCTAAAGCCGCGAACGCCGACAACGGGACGGATCTTATGTAGGGGACAAGGCAAGGTAGGCTGTTTATTTTTACATTAAAAAGTGCTTCTTAAGATCCCTTTATTCAAAATTTTAAGTTGCGAGAAGGTGACTTGGGGGCCCATCCGAACAAGCAGTGTTTTTCATGCTGTCATGGGCTTCAAAATCACTGCTATCGCAACGTTCCAAACCAGCGCGTTCCACAAAATCCCACTCGCAAGCTGATTTAAATGGACATTAATTTCCAGCAATTAAACACTAAATTCCTTCCATTTGCCCATAAATTAATGACAATGAGATTTAAAAATCATGTTATATTGTGAATTCTTGTGTGAATGTTCTTTGGACTCTTAGGCTATTTAAAAATGTAAATCTTTTCTTAAGAAATGGATAGATGTTTAGATCTAGTAATTGAATTTTGGAATTAGCTACAATTGGGTAACTAACTAATGATATGCTTTAATTTCAGGTCATCCAAGTAAGATTGTTTAATATTTGTTTCAGAATGCTTCAATCTATAATAACTGAATATTTCTTTCAGTTCACTTAATTTAAAAAAAAGTTATGGCCATTTGACTGTCCTTGATCACAACTTTTGCATTAAGTCAATGGAAAATCAATAGGGAACAAGATGCTAATTTCCGAGTATGAAAATGGCCATAACTGTTTTAATACTGAAGATATGAAAGTGAATTAGGTGTCAAATTAAACTTATTTTTATGCTTTATCTGATGGGATAAATTGCAGACTTGATTTTTTTAATCTCAAAATGTTGTAACATTGCTAGTAGATAGTCATTCCAAATGGATTGAGGTTAAGCATATGGGGTCAAGCACTACTACTGAGCATACCATAGATGAGTTGAGACCAATTTTTGCATGCCATGGTTTACCGGAAGAACTTGTTTCTGATAACGGGCCTCAGTTTCATTCAGATCGTTTCAAAGAGTTCATGCAGCAGAATGGTGTAAAACACCCACTTGTTCCCCCATACAATCCAGCCTCTAATGGGGCGGCAGAAAGGTCTGTTAGAATAGTCAAATGTGCTCTCAAGAAACAGGTTTTGCAGGGTAGTTCAAAGCTCAGCATGAAATATCCTTTGGCTAGTTTCTTGCTGAAGTACAGAACCACACCACACACAACAGGTTACTCACCTGCAGAACTGTTGATGAAGAGAAGGTTAAGAATACGCATAAGTCTAGTTCAACCCAATTTAGCCTCGAGAGTTGAACAAAAAACGCCATTTTAACTCCCACAAAAAGGAGAGGTACTTCAAGCCAGATGAGCAGGTTCATGTTCTCATTCCTCCCAACAAGTCCAGTCAAGACAAATGGGATGTTGGGAAAAAGATACTTAGTTGAAGTTGGAGATAGGAGCAAAAGTGTTCATGTTGATCAAATGAGTCCAGACAAAGATGAACCAAAAACTTAGCATGAAGTCCTAATCCCTGAGTTATTATCTGAGAGTGAGTTGGAAGAGACTACTGTGATTGAACACAAAGTTCAGTTGGTACAGACAAAGAAACAGATTCCTCTGGTCAAAGTCAGGGTTATAAAGCATAGCCAAACAAGCCTACAGTTGAGTCAACACCTAAACCTGTTTCACCTGTTACACCTGTTCATGTTAGATGATCAGGCAGGATCCGTAAACCAGTAGTCAGATTAGGTTTGTAAATTAAGTAACTCACTGGGTAAAATGAAAATGTGTAAATATGTTAAATAAATATATTATGCTTATCATTTAAGATTTCAAAAATACTGGTTTAAATCAAGTATCACAACAACAAGATTGTAGTTAGATTTAATACTTGAAAAAAAGGAGAATAATGTCTTCATGTATATTCATTTATATGTTAATGAGTTGTTGGTGTATATAAGCAGGGAATGTTGGGTAATAAACCTCTCTCTCTCGTGATCCAGGCAGCCTGCGTGTAAGTTGTTATTCATTCTGCCATCCGGAATATAACACTCTTTCCTATTTATTCCCCATATCCCTTGATTTCGCATGCCCCAAGAGCTACATGTAACTCGCTCTTGAAAACATCCAGTGAATTGGCCTCCACTGCCTTCCGTGGCAGAAAATTCCACAGATTCACAACTCTCTGCATGAAGAAAGTTTGTCCTCATCTCAGTCCTAACTGGCCTACCCTTTATTGTTAAACTGTGGCCCCAGGTTCTGAACTCCCCCAACATCGGGAACATTTTTCCTGCAGTTACTGTAAGTGAAAATGGACCAGTCATGCAGGATGCTTTCTCCAACCACCCCCATTTGAAGGCCACTATCTTCTACCGTTTCTACCCAGTGCATGGTACTTACTTCCAGCAGCCACTGGTTGTCCACAAGGGTACACCGAGCCGCAGCCTGTCCATGCCGGTCACCAGGGCGAATTCGGCACAGAGAATCTCATGGCAGCGGCGCAATGCTTCCGACGCCTCCGACGGCCTGGGATTCATCTTTATGGTTGACACTTTCTTGTCCCTTCAGTTCAAGGGGGAACTAGGGTTGGGCAATAAATGCCAGTCTTTTCAATAATATCCCCAATTCACAAGAACATCTCACAAACCAAAAAAGGCATAGAAAATGCAAGTGTTTAAGTATACTAACATTCTTGTGTGTTCTAATAATTCTGAGCATTAAAAGCACCACCACAGAAAAAACAACTTTAATTAACAGTTTTCAATAGTTATTCAAGAAGCAAATAAAAGACACAATGATCCAATAGACAATGACAGTGCCATCAATTCAAGCTTGTGAGAGATAGTCAAAGAGTCATGCAGCATGGAAAGAGGCCCTTCTGCCCACCGTGTCCATCCTGAATGCCATGCTAGTCAACACTAATGCCATTTTTTGTCACTTGGCCTATTTACCAGTGTTTCAGCTACTCGTCAAAGTATGTAGAGTCATCGAGCTGTACAGCACGGAAATTGGCCTTAACTCATCTATGCCAATCGCAATTGCTGCCATTATGTCAGTATCCCTCTATTCATTTTACTTGTCCAGGTACCTACTCAAATGCCTTTTAAACATTATATTTGTTTCTGCCTCTACCACCTCCTCTGGCAGCTCATTCTGTATAACCAACACCCTCCGTTAGTAAAGCTTGCTGTTCAGATCTCTTTGAAGCATTCCTCTCTTCTCATTTTAAACCTATGTCCTTTTGCTTTAGATTACCATAAAGAGTAGAGTGGTCATCACAACTCCACACAGTAATACAGTAAACCCTCGCAATAATGGACCACGGGGAGAAGGATAGTATCCGTTATCCCCAATTGTCCGCTATAAATGAGTGAGGGGGTTAAAATGTAACCCTAGGTTGGGAGAGAAACATGGCATTGCAGGGAGTTAATCAAGCAGGGATTCACAGGCCAGAGAGCTGCAGAGCCCCCGACGATGCAGGCGGTGCCCAGGGATGGGTTGGTTTCTCAAGTCAAGTCAAGTCAAGTTTATTCGTCACATACACATACGAGATGTGCAGTGAAATGAAAGTGACAATGCTCGCGGACTTTGTGCAAAAAGACAAACAAACAACCAACCAAACAAACTATAAACACAATCATAAACACACACATATTATTTTACATATTAAATATTGGAAGAAAAACTTCAGTAAAGTTAGTCCCTGGTGAGATGGGAGTTTACAGTCCGAATGGCCTCTGGGAAGAAACTCCTTCTCAACCTCTCCGTTCTCACTGCATGGCAGCAGAGGCGTTTGCCTGACCGTAGCAGCTGGAACAGTCCATTGCAGGGGTGGAAGGGGTCTCCCATGATTTTATTGGCTCTGGAGTTGCACCTCCTGTTGTATAGTTCCTGCAGGGGGGCGAGTGAAGTTCCCACAGTGCGTTCGGCCGAATGCACTACTCTCTGCAGAGCCTTCTTGTCCTGGGCAGAGCAATTCCCAAACCAGATGGTAATATTTCCGGACAAGATGCTTTCCACAGCCGCTGAGTAGAAGCACTCGAGGATCCTCGGAGACACTCTGAATTTCCTCAATTGCCTGAGGTGGTAAAGGCGCTGCCTTGCCTTACTCACGAGTGCTGCGGCGTGTGATGTCCATGTCATATCCTCAGAGATGTGGACTCCCAGATATTTAAAACACCTCACCCTATCCACAGTATCCCCATTTATCCTCAATGGTGTGTACGTCCTCGGATGATGTGCCCTCCTAAAGTCCACGATCAGCTCCTAAGTTTTTTTGATGTTCAAGAGGAGGCTGTTGTCCTGGCACCAGAGTGCCAGATCAGCCACCTCCTCCCGGTAGGCCTTCTCATCGTTGTCTGAGATCAGGCCCACCAGTACAATGTCATCAGCAAACTTAATTATTGAGTTGGAGCTGAACCTAGCCACACAGTCATGTGTGTACAGGGAGTACAGTAGGGGGCTGAGGACTCAACCCTGGGGCGATCCTGTGCTCAGGGTGAGGGACTTTGATGTATTCTGTCCCATCTTGACTACCTGGGGCCTGGCGGCGAGAAAGTCCAGGGCCCAGGCACACAGGGGGGTGTTGAGCCCTAATTCCAGTAGCTTCCTGGCCAGTCTGGTGGGGACTATCGTGTTGAAGGCTGAACTGAAGTCTATGAACAGCATCCTCACATAGCCCCCCTTCTGGCTGTCAAGATGAGAGCGGTGTGCAAAACCTGGGAGACCGCATCGTCCGTGGATCTGTTCGGACGGTATGCGAACTGCAACGGGTCCATGTTGCGAGGGAGGAAGGCGCAGATTCATGGTCACGCTGCCTTCATGGTTCTCACTCTCTCTGTTCCCGCATCCAGAAGTAAGCCACGTGGAACCAGCTTGTTGAGTAAATGGCGGTGGGGTGGGTGATGCAACAGCAGCCTCGGCCCACTATAACCAAAATCAGTGATATAAAGGTACATTATTACGAGGGTTTACTGTAGTCCAACAGCCTCACATTTTGTACAGCAGCAACATGATGTCCCAACTTATACTCAAAACCATGTCTCTATTTTCTTAGAAGTTTAAATAAATTTGGCATGTCACAGAATATTCTACCATTGTTCTGCAGGTGAACTGTAAAAAGTATCCTGGCTGATTGCAGCATGGTCCAGTGTGGTGATTTCAATGCACATGTAATGTGTAGTGCTTGCGATTGCAGAGTCCTTCCCAAGATGATTCAGCTCTTTCTTTGGTTTACCTCACAGATTTAGTTTAGTTTAGAGCTACAGCAAGGAAGGATGCCTTCGGCCCACTGGATCCGCACCGACCAGCGATACCTGCACATTAACACTATCCTACACACAAGAGGGACAATTTACATTTCCAAGCCAATTAACTACAAACCTGTACATCTTTGGAGTGTGGGAGGAAACCAAAGATCTCAGACAAAACCCACACGGTCATGGGGAGAACGTACAAACTCGGTACAGACTGCACTAAATGGTCCGGATTGAACCCGGGCCTCTGGCGCTGTGAGCGCTGTAAGGCAGCAACTCTACCGCTGCACCACCCTGCCCTACAATATTTGAACGTTGATTATGTGCAGGACAAACCATACACCATCTATCTATATAATTAAAAGTCTAAACTTGACCACTTCTTGTTTGCACTGTATATTGATTTTAGAAAAAACGCGACCACTTACGGCTGTGATGTTTGGCCATCTTTCTCAGTCCCCCTCCGCTCCTCAAGTGCACAGGATTTTTCCCATCGATGAAAAATAAAACTTATTAATGTTTAAAAAATGTTGAGATTCTCTCACCTGTCAATCACGCCATGAAGTGGGAGGAGGAGGGACTATAAACCCTGAAGTGTGGACGTGGCTCAGTCTTTGATAGATGGGGGAGGGAGAGGCCACGACTCTCAGTCTGAGCTGTGAGTCAGGTGAACTCTGAACACATGTCTACTAAACTATGAGTGTGGTTTTATGTTGTGTATTTGGAACTGTGATTTTAAGGAATAAATGTTTTTATGTGCCTTTAAACTGTGCCTTTAAACTGTGCCTTTAAACTGTGTCTTTAAACTGTGCCTTTAAACTGTGCCTTTAAACTGTGTGGCTAATTGAAGATGTGCGGCTAATTGAAGATGTGCGGCTAATTGAAGATGTGTGGCTAATTGAAAATGTGTGGCTATTGCAACTGTGCCTTTTGCAACTGCACTGTTGTAACTGTGTGCCTATTGGAAATGCGTGCCTTTTGCAACTGTGTGCTTTTGCAACTGTGCCTTTTGCAACTGTGTTTGAAAGGAATAAATACTTTATTAGGTCCAACCGTGTTTGCTGCAAAATTCCCGCTCATTTCTTGATTTCCGCTTTGTGGACAGGTAATGCTGATTGCGTCATTTCTGGTGAGTGCAGAGGTCGTGCTGAACGTGGAAGTGTTGCTGACTGCGGAAGGCCCAGAGTGGAGATGCTGCACTCAACCGTTTGAATATTCAAAATCATTTACTGCCATATGTATGGTGTGTGTATGTGTGAGTGTATGTGTGTGAGTGTATGTGTGTGAGTGTATGTGTGTGAGTGTATGTGTGTGCGCGTGTGTGTCTTTGTGTGTGTGTGTGTGTGTGTGTGTGTGTGTGTGTGTGTGTGTGTGAGTGTGTGTGTGTGTGTGCATGTGTGTCTGTCTGTGCGTGGGTGTGTCTGTCTGTGGGTGTGTCTGTCTGTGGGTGTGTCTGTCTGTGTGTGTCTCCCTGTGTGTCTGTGTCTGTGTGTGCGAGTGTCTGTCTGTGTGTCTGTCTGTCTGTGTGTGCGAGTGTCTGTCTCTGTCTGTGTGACTGTCTGTGTGTCTGTCTGCGTGTTGGTCTGTGTGTATGTCTGTGTGTCTGTCTGTGTGTCTGTCTGTGTGTCTGTCTGTCTGTGTGTCTGTCTGTGTCTGTCTGTGAGTGTGTCTGTCTGTATCTGTGAGTGCGTGTTTGTGTGAGTGTGTCTGTCTGTCTGTGGGTGTGAGTGTCTGTGGGAGTGCGTGAGTGTGTGTACGTGTGTGTGTGTGTGTGTATGTGTTAGTGTGTTAGTGTGTGAGTGTTTGTATGAGTGTGAGTGTCTGTGTGTGTGTGTGAGTGTATGTGTGTGCACTCTGCTAGAAATGCTGTGAAATTGGATTTGCTGGTCTGCACTCCGCTTGGAGTGCTGTGAGGTCGGACTGCTGCCTGCACTCTTGCGTTGGGGGACCAGGCCTCCCATGTAACAGGGACCCAACGAGTCCCACTTGTTCTAGTTTAATTATCAAATGCTGGTAGAACTCAGCGGGTTAGTTAGCATCTATGGAGATAAATGGACAGGCGATGTTTCAGGTTGGGACTCTTCTTCAGACTGCCATTTGCACTTTGCTCAAGATTCCAATATATGCTTTCCCTTATATCCACCATTTAATCATGGTCAAAGCCACATACCAAATCAGTTTAACAATTACACTTTGTTCAGCAAACAAATGCTATTCATCAAATTCAAAATATGTTCAGCAATTCACCAATTTAAATGCAGGAGGCTTCAATAGAAACAGAAAATCTAGCAAACATATTACAGGTCTATTTGCAGATGATCAGAAAACTTGAATCATCCTTTGGTTGGAAAACCACAACAGATTGGTTTGCAGAGTATCTCACACTGCAAAATGTACCGCATTTGAATTTTCACATGTCCCTTGGCCAGTGGTTTGATATTCTAAACTAAACTAAACTAAATTGGATCATATCTGTAGTTAATCTGCTACCTCAATTTAATCTTCCTGCACCATCTCCATTTGCCTTGAACCCCTTGTGTCCAGAAAACTATCAACATTTGTTTTGAATATACTCAAAGACTGAATATCCATGGTCTCTGGGAAAGAGAATTTCGTGTTTTATGACCTTCTAAGTGAACTCTACACAGACAGCACCCAAAGTCAGGATTGAACCTAGATTCCTGGCGCTGTGAGGCAGCAGGTCTACCACTACAGTTCAACTTTGTGGTTCAATTTTGACTGTTGGTGTGATATCAGTTGAAATATGAATAATATGTTGCCACGTTTAATCATAAATACATAGTTCATTAACGGACAGGTTTTCATTTCTGTTATTTACATAATTAGATATCAACGCGAGATCAAATTGATTTTCACCAGTGTAATTAAATTCAGAGAAGGAATTATATCATCCAATGTAAAAAGGCAAGGGAATGAAATAGTTTATGGGCACTGCCTCCCTTTGTCATTTATATACGTTGGATATGAGGAATGAAAACCATTGACTTGCACTGATGTGGAACAAAAACTAGCGTTCTGTCCCATGAGTTTGTTCTTTTATTCAAAAAGGCTCTAGTGGATTCAACTTTCCTGCCCAATCCCCATAGCTTTATCTCCCAGCTTTGAATATATTCAAGGAATCAGAATCACAGTTTTCTTGGACAAGGAACTACAAAAACAGGGTAAGGGATTCAACATTTTCTCCAACACATTGAAGATAAACTGCAACATTATTTGTGTGTGGCATTTGGCCGGGAAAGACTGACATCAATAATAATTTCTGAATGATTCCCTACTTTCTGTTCAACGTGCTGCTTCACTCTTCTTTCCCGGACGAGTTGCAGGTTAATAGTATTTTTAAAGATCAGGAAATTAGAAAAAGGTGCGGAATGATTGGTAATTGCACCTTTGTATCATTTTTAAGAAAGATAAAAGTAAGGATGAACAGAGAATTAAAAAACGTAGAATTGCAGAACAGAACAGAAAAAAATGTTAGTTTCTGAAGGCTGTGATAAAATGCATGACACTAGTTGTTAAAATAGCAGTGTGACAATAACAGGATTTGTTACTTTTCTCACACGGGTGAAACAAAAACAACCACAAAAGGGAACAAGTGCAGTTCTTTGAAACAAGCTTTTTATAAGCTCATAAGTTGTAGGAGCAGATACAAAATACTGGAGTAATTCAGGTTTTGGGTACGAGACCCTGCTTCATATTGAAAAAGGGTCTCGACCCAAAACGTCACCCATTCCTTCTCTCCAGAGACGCTGCCTGTTCTGCTGAGTTACTTCAGCATTTTGGGTCTATCATTGGTGTAAACCAGCGTCTGCAGTTCCTTCTTATACAGATGTTGGAGCAGAATTAGGCCATTCGCCCCATCAAGTCTACACTGCCATCCTGATGTTGGGGAAGTCCAGACTAGGGGGTCATAGTTTAAGGATAAGAGGGGTCTTTTAGGACCGAGATGAGAAAATCATTTTTTACACAGAGAGTGGTGAATCTGTGGAATTCTCTGCCGCAGAAGGTAGTTGAGGCCAGTTCATTGGCTATATTTAAGAGGGAGTTAGATGTGGCCCTTGTGGCTAAAGGGATCAGGGGGTATGGAGAGAAGGCAGGGATGGGATACTGAGTTGGATGATCAGCCATGATCATATCGAATGGCGGTGCAGGCTCGAAGGGCCGAATGGCCTACTCCTGCACCTATTTTTCTATGTTTCTATGTTTCTATCGTGTCTGATCTATCTTTCTCACTCAACCCCATTCTCCCCATTACCTCTGATACCCACACTAATCATGAATCTATCAATCTCCAACCTATAAATATCCATTGACCTGGCCTGCGCAGCCTTCTGAGGCAATGAATTCCACATTCTTGAACTAGGTATTGTCTCCTTAACAAAGATTAAAGAATGAAAAGTCAAGGGTGTTTCATTGTTATATGTTCCGAAGCGGAACAATGAAACTCTTACTTGCAACAGCACACAGGTATGTAAACATGGTGCTCTATAAACCCAGAATAAACAAAAATGTTCAGTATATAACAAAAAAAAACAAACAAACAAATAAATAGACAATAATAGTGCATAGTCAAAAATAATGCCCCCAAATCTAAATAGCGCGGAGTCTATTTGGAGGTTGTAGTGTTTAATAGCCCGATAGTTGTAGGGGAGAAGCTGCTCCTGAACCTGGACGTTACAGTTTTCAGGCTCCTGTTCCTTCTTCTCGATGGCAGAAGTGATATGATAGTGTGGCCAGGGTGGTATGAGTCTCTGATGATGCTGGCTGCTGATTTGAGGTAGTGACTCTTGTAGATCTCTACAAGTTCCTCTGATGGACCGGGCAGTGTCCACCAGTTTTTGCAGTTTTTTTCATTCCTGGGCATTCGAGTTGCCGAACCAGGCCAAGATGCAACCAGTCAATATGTAGATGTGCAAATTTAGAGTTGTTGCCTAACAGCGGCAGAGACCCAGTTCAACCTGACTACGAGTACTTGTCTGTATGGAGTTTGTACACTCTCCCCATGAACACATGGGTTCTCTCTGGGTGCTCCGATTGCCTCCCACACACCAAAGACATGCAGGTTTGTAAGTTAATTGCCTTTAGTAAGAATTATAAATAGGATAGAGCAGGTGTACAGGGATCACTGGTCGGCGAGGAGTCGGTGTGCCGAGAGGCCTGTTTCCGCGGTGTATCGCTAAACTAAACTAATCTATCTCACTCTTCTATCGAACAGGGGTCTAAAACTGTGACCTCCAGTTCAGGAATAGTTTTATCCCAACATCCATCAGCCTATTGAACACTCCAAAAACAACTAAACTTCGAACTACAAACTGTCCTGGTTGCACTAGGAACTTGGGGCTTTTGTTTTGTTTTACACTAATGGAGTTTATTTTAATTTATTGAACTTTTGTGTTTGTTTTATTATGTTATATTTTGAGTTCTGTGTTTACAGACCTGGTCTGATGCTGCAAATAAGAATTTCATTGTTCTGTTTCAGTACATATGATAATTAATGACTCTTGACTCTTGACGCTTGAAGAAGAGAATCAGGGCAAAACATTTTGAGAACACAAAAGCATAAGAACAGCAGGAGGCCATTCAAACCCTTCATATTCACCCCACCATTTACTAAAATCAATCTTGATCTATTACCTGAGTATTAGTTTCTGCACTAACCTCACATTAATTATTCCCTTAACACCCAAAAACCTTGGATTAACATTTGAATCAATAAATTTATTTTCATCTCAAACCCCTTATTTGTATGAATAAAGTGAATGTCGGTTCCGGACATTCTAGCCTTGACAAAAACAATCCTTACATCTACACTGTATGAACTGATGGTCTCAATGAAATCATCTCTCATTCTAATAAACAATAGAATATAGTCACAGACATAGACTCATAGAGTCAGAGAGTTATACAGCATGGAAACATGGAAACTTGCTCATGCCAACCAACATGCCTCATCTACACTAGTCCCACCCGCCTGTGTCTGGCCCATATCCCTCTAAACCTTTACTATTCATGTACCTGTCCAAACATGTTTTGAATGTTATGATAGTTCTTGGCTCAACTACCTCCTATGGCAGCTCATTCCTGAAAGCTATGTAAAACGTTATCCCCTCAGCTTAATATTAAATCGTCTCCCCCTCACCTTAAACCTACGTCCTCGGGTTCTCAATTCCCCTACACTGGGTAAAAGATTCTGTGTATTTACCCAATTTATTTCTCTCATGATCTTGTACACCTCTATAAGATCGCCCCTCATTCTCCTGAAAGTCCTAGCCTGCTCAACCTCTATTTATAGACCAGGCCCTAGAGTTAAACTCTCCGGCCTATAGTTCCCAGCATTTTCCCTGCAGCCCTTCTTGAAAAGAGGCACAACATTTGCCGCCCTCCAATTTTCCGGCACCTCTCCTAGATTTAAGGACAACTCCTAAATTTCAACCAGGACTCCCGCAATTTCCTCTCTAGTTACCGGCAATGTCCTCGGATATATCGATCGAGCCCTGGAGATTTGTCCACCTTCATACACGACAGTGCCTTCAATACTTATTTGACGGTAACACTGACTGCTCTCAAGACACTTCCATTGACTGTCCCAAGTTCTTCATTACTCATTGAGGACCTTGCCGATCTCCTGTGGCTCCACATAAAGGTGACCGCTTTGATTCCTAAGAGGTCCCACTCTCTCTCTAGTTACCATTTTCCCCCTTATGTATTTAAAAAATCTCTTGGGATTGTCCTTAATGCTACCCACCAGAGCTATCTCCTGGCCCCTTTTTGCCCTTCTGATCTCCTTTTTTAATTTACTCCTTTGTTCCCGAAACTCCTCCAGGGATGCACTTGATCCCAGCTGCCTTGACCTGCCCCATGCATCCTTTGTGTTTTTGACCAACGCCTCAATTTCCCTCATCAACCAAGCTTCCTTACGTTTGCCTGCTTTGCACTTCACTCTAACGGGGACATACAAGTTCAAGTTCAAGTTCAAGTGAGTTTATTGTCATGTGTCCCTGTATAGGACAATGAAATTCTTGCTTTGCTTAAGCACACAGAAAATAGTAGGCATTTACTACAAAAACAGATAAATGTGTCCATATACCATGATATAAATATATACACACATGAATAAATAAACTGATAGTGCAAATAGCAGAAAGTGGTTGGTAATAATCAGAGTTTTGTCCGAGCCAGGTTTAATAGCCTGATGGCTGAGGGGAAGTAACTATTCCTGAACCTGGTTGTTGCAGTCTTCAGGCTCCTGTACCTTCTACCTGAAGGTAGCAGGGAGATGAGTGTGTGGCCGGGATGGTGTGGGTCTTTGATGATACTGCCAGCCTTTTTGAGGCAGCGACTGCGATAAATCCCCTCGATGGAAGGAAGGTCAGAGCCGATGATGGACTGGGCAGTGTTTACTACTTTTTGTAGTCTTTTCCTCTCCAGGGCGCTCAAATTGCCGAACCAAGCCACGATGCAACCGGTCAGCATGCTCTCGACTGTGCACCTGTAGAAGTTAGAGAGAGTCTTCCTTGACAATCCGACTCTCCGTAATCTTCTCAGAAAGTAGAGGCGCTGATGTGCTTTTTTGATGATTGCATTAGTGTTCTCGGACCAGGAAAGATCTTCAGAGATGTGCACGCCCAGGAATTTGAAGCTCTTGACCCTTTCAACCATCGACCCGTTGATATAAATGGGGCTGTGGGTCCCCCTCCTACTCCTTCCAAAGTCCACAATCAGTTCCTTGGTTTTGCTGGTGTTGAGGGCCAGGTTATTGCGCTGGCACCATATGGACAGTTGCTCGATCTCTCTTCTGTACTCTGACTCATCCCCATCAGTGATACGCCCCACAATAGTGGTGTCGTCAGCGAACTTGATGATGGAGTTCGCACTGTGGTTCGCTACGCAGTCATGGGTATAGAGTGAGTACAGCAGGGGGCTGAGCACGCAGCCTTGAGGTGCTCCCGTGCTGATTGTTATTGAGGCTGACACATTTCCACCAATACGAACAGACTGTGGTCTGTGGACGAGGAAGTCAAGGATCCAGTTGCAGAGGGATGCGCAGAGACCCAGTTCTGCGAGTTTGGTAACCAGTTTGGAGGGGATGATTGTGTTAAATGCCGAGCTGTAATCAATGAATAACAGCCTGACATATGAGTTTTTGTTGTCCAAGTGGTCCAGTGCGGAGTGGAGGGCCAGCGAGATCGCATCCACCGTTGATCTGTTGTGGCGGTATGCGAACTGCAGTGGGTCCAGGTTTTTGTCGATGTAGGAGTTGATTTTCTCCATGATCAACCTCTCAAAGCACTTCATCACCACCGGCGTTAGTGCCACTGGTCGATAGTCATTGAGGCACGTCACCTTACTCTTCTTGGGCACCGGTATAATTGATGCCCTTTTAAAGCAGGTGGGGACCTCAGACCTCAGAAGTGATAGGTTGAAAATGTCCGTAAAAACACCCGCCAGTTGGTCCGCACAGGTTTTTAGAACAAGACCGGGTATACCATCAGGACCAGGTGCTTTTCGGGGGTTCACCCCCCTGAAGGATTTCCTGACATCGGCCTCTGTGACTGAGACTGAAATGCCATCGCAGCGAATGGAGGATCGGGAAGGCACGATATAGGCAGGAAGACATAACCTGAGCATTCGTCAGCACACTTTTAAAAACATCCCACTTGGCCGATGTTCCTTTCCCCTCAAATAACCTGCTCCAGTCAACTTGAGCGAGACCTTTTCTCAAACCTTCAAAGTTAGCCTTACCTCAGTTGGCTCAACAAAATTCTCCTGAACACTTTTGAGGAATTGCACCCCATTTGAACCCTTCACACTATGATTTTCCCAGTCTATATTGGGAAGGTAAAAGCCCCTACTCCAATAACCTTATTTGACCTGCAGCTGTCTGCAATCTCCTGGCATATTTGTTCTTCTAATTCCCATTGACTATTCAGGGGTCTGTTGTACACCCCCAACAAGGTGATCATCCCATTCTTGTTTCTCAGCTCCACCCATATAGCCTCACTAGACGAACCCATTCCGTAATGTGACATCTGATCACTGCCATGACATCATCCTTAACCAACAATGTAACCCCCCCCTCCACATTGAGCTGCCAGTCCTGCCCCTCCCTTAACCAGGTTTCAGTCATGGCTACAACGTCCCAGTCGCTCATGCCAATCCATGCCCTGAGCTCATCTGCCTTACCCGTCAGGCCACTTGCATTAAAATACGTGCAGTTTAAACAAAACTTCCTTCCTCGCTCTCCGCCTTTCACCTGCCTATTCTATCCACTAACCTTTCCCACGCCACCCTCCATGCCAACTTCTGGCATCTCACGTGCCTCTGTCCTGTTCGAGATACCACACACCTGTCAATCTAGTTTAAACCCTCCCGTGTAGCATAAACAAACCTGCCCGCTAGGATATTGGTCCCCCTCCAGTTAAGGTGCAACCCGTCCCTTTTATAAAGGTCACCCCTGCCCCAAATGAGATCCCAATGATCCAAAAATCTAAATCCTTGCCCCCAGCACCAACTCCTCAGCCACACAATCATTTCCCCTACTTTCCTATTCTTATATTCACTTGCACGAGGTGCTGGAAGCAATCCCGAGATCACTACCCTGCAGGTCCTGCTTTTCAGTCTTCTACTCAATTCCGTAAACGTGGTGCAGAACCTCCTTCCTCTTCTGATCTATATAATTTGTGCCAACATGCACAACAACGTCCGGCTGCTCCCCTTCACACTTGAGGATGTTGTGCAGCCGCTCCGAGACGTCCTGGACCCTGGCACCAGAGAGGCAACACACACCATCCTGGAGTCACGCCTGCTGCCGCAGAATCTCCTGTCTCGCATTTCTGACTATCGATTCCCCCATCATTACGGCTCTGTCTGACATCACTCTTCCCCATTGAGCCTCAGCACCAGCGTTGGAGTCACAGCCTTGGCTGCTGCTCCGACAGCTCCCAAGAGGGTGAACATGTTTTCAATTGATATAGCCTCCAGTGGCTCCTGCATTCCAGGTTTACTTCTCTTCATCATAGTTTCCCACCTGTACTCTTCTTGGATCCTCGGTGTGACAACCTCACTGTAGGTTTTGTCCAGGAAACTCTCAGTTTCCCGGATGGTCCTGAGGTCATCCAGCTGCTGCTCCAGTCCCCTAACACGGTCCTCAGGAGCTGCACCTGGACACAATTTCCACAGAAGTAGTTATCAGAGGCACCAGCAGTGTCCCTGACTTCCCACATCCAGCAAGGGAGACACTGTAACAACTTGTCTGCCATTACTTCAGTGGATTCAAGTGTAGCCTCCTTGCCTCAGCCTCCTCGCCGAAGACTCTTGAACCAAAGACTCACACTTTACCACAACAAGGAACTTCCCCTCAACAGGTCGCTCCCCTGGACCTGAACTTAATTTTATCTAATCAGGTCAACTATCCACACAACTAATTAGGACTAATCAATCGACTGTACTTTGTGCCTTTCACCACAGTGAAGAATGCAGTTGTGGATGTTTGTGTTAAATGTTATTGTGTATTGTGTGTTCTTTTTTATTGTACCGCTGCTGGCAAGTTCATTTCACTGCACTTTATTGTGCATGTGATGAATAAATCTGATTGATTGATTGATTGATTGATATCCACATCTAATTAGGATGTCTCAGCCAATCCACTCATTCGCTGGTCTGGCTGCTGCTTCTCTGCAACGTTCAAGGTAATTACCCCGGGCTGACTCTTGCCGCTCTTTTAAAGCTCCCAAAGTATACTCACCTCGGTGAAAGGCTTCCTTCAGCCAATCCACTCCACTTTGGCAGCGCCCTTTATGTGGTATGCAAGCAAATAATTTCACTGTGGCTTGTCACATGTGACAATAAACTATTAATTAATTAATTCACTCATTCAGTTCGTTTTCACAACCTATAAATCTTACTTCAGAGAACAGGGGATTTCACAATTCTAGTTTTTATTGCATTTTGTGGTAAAATGTTACACAATGTACTCGAGATATAGATGGAAGCATGCTGGTTATCTAAGCCAATTGATTGAGCATCATAGGTAGTAAAGCAAGTGAAGTAGCGCGCTGATTACTCAACACAGCCCTCCATCGGTCATATTGTAAGCTGCATGGCAATGGTTTTCCAAATCCAACAAAGGTATTTATCAGAAACAAAAGTGTAAACTCCAGGCTTTTTGGGATCTGCACATCCTTTGCCAAAGGACACAATCCCGACGTACTTTCCATTGCAAAGCAAAGGACCACCCGAATCACCCTGGGAGAGAAAACAATAAAGATGACAATTCAGTAGAGTCAGATAAAATAACACATCACCAACTTTCAGTCTGAAAACACATCACAATGCTATATTTATTACCCGTGCCCAGCTGGTTTGAGGAGATGGTGATTTTACAACCTGGAGCATATGTGCCTAAGCAAATTCACAAAGAGTCTTTAAGTGGAACAGTTTCCTTGAGAGGATATTATTGTTCAGCTATTTAAAAAAACATTTACAAAAACAAGCTACAATAATGCCAGGCTAAGGCCAGTGTGAGGATGGATGGAATGTTTCAATCTATGGAAGGCACCAGTGAACCATTTGGGCTTTTGCACACACTCTGATAGCTTTATGGTCATTTTACTGATAACAATGCTACACTGCACACTCACCTGGCACGAATCTCCTCTGCCTTCACTGTCACCAGCACAGATCATGTTCTGGGTTACTTCAGGGTCGTGATCGTAATAGTCCTCGCTGTTGCATGTTTTACGATCTATTACTTCTATTGTCACCTCTTGAAGTGTGTCAGATGGAAATCCATTACTTGTTTTTCCCCATCCTGCCACGAAGCAGGAAGTTCCAGGCTTCAGATCATCGACCATTCCTCCAGGTAGTTTGAGCACATTCACATCATTGTTGATCATTGCATTATTCTCCAGCTGTGATACAGTAATAATTTATTCTTATTCTTCAAAGAGTGAAGAATATCTTAAACTATTGCTCTAATCAAAAGAGGTTTGTTGGTTTCCCCATTTAAGTACTTCATTTGCTGAGGTTCTGTCCTTTGCAGAAAGAAATGTTTCTTTTTCAGATGATCAAAGAGACAAGAAAAATTGACCATAAAATGTAATGTCAATTACCCTTCATGTGATACATGAAAATATTTGTGCGGCTGATGTTCATAAAGCCCTACGCTACTGTCGCCGATGATCGGTCGATTGATCGATTGATTGATTGATTACATAGAAACATAGAAAATAGGTGCAGGAGGAGGCCATTCGGCCCTTCGAGCCAGCACCGCCATTCATTGTGATCATGGCTGATCGTCCCCAATCAATATACCGTGCCTGCCTTCTCCCCATATCCCTTGCCTCCACTAGCCCCTGGAGCTCTATCTAACTCTCTCTTAAATCCATCCAGTGATTTGGCCTCCACTGCCCTCTGTGGCAGGGAATTCCATAAATTCACAACTCTCTGGGTGAAAAAGTTTTTTCTCACCTCAGTCTTAAATGACCTCCCCTTTATTTTAAGACTGTGGCCCCTGGTTCTGGACTCGCCCAACATTAGGAACATTTTTCCTGCATCTAGCTTGTCCAGTCCTTTTATAAATGTATATGTTTCTATAAGAGCCCTTCATCCTTCTAAACTCCAGTGAATACAAGCCTAGTCTTTTCAATCTTTCCTCATATGACAGTCCCGCCATCCCACGTGAACCTACACTGCACTGCCTCATCACAAGGATGTATTTCCTCAAATTAGGACCAAAACTGTACACAATACTCCAGATGTGGTTTCACCAGAGCCCTGTACAACTGCAGAAGAACCTCTTTACTCCTATACTGAAATCCTCTTGTTATGAAGGCCAACATTCCATTAGCTTTCTTCACTGCCTGCTGCACTAGCACACCAACTTTCAGTGACCGATGTTCAAGGACACCCAGGTCTCGCTGTACCTCCCCCTTACTTAACCTAACCCCATTGAGATCATAATCTGCCCCCTTGTTTTTGCCGCCAAACTGGATAACCTCACATTTATCTATATTATACTGCATCTGCCCACTCATTCAACATGTTCAGGTCACCCTGCAACCTCCTAACATCCTCTTCACAGTTCACACTGCCACCCAGCTTTGTGTCATCCGCAAACGTGCTAGTGTTGCTCCTAATTCCCTCTTCCAAATCATTAATATATATGGTAAACAGTTGCGGCCCCAACACCGAGCCTTGTGGCACTCCACTCGCCACTGCCTGCCATTCTGAAAAGGACCCGTTCACTCCTACTCTTTTCCTCCGGTCTGCCAACCAATTTTCTATCCATGTCAACACCCTACCCCCAATACCATGTGCTCTAATTTTAGTCACCAGACTCCCGTGGGGTACCTTATCAAAGGCTTTCTGAATGTCTAGATACACTACATCCACTGGCACCGCTTCATCCATTTTACTTGTCACATCCTCAAAAAATTCCAGAAGATTAGTCAAGCATGATTTCCCTTTCATAAATCCATGTTGACTTGGACTAATCCTTTTACTGCTATCTAAATGCCCCATTATTACCTCTTTAATAATTGACTCCAGCAATTTTCCCACCACCGAATTCAGGCTAACTGGTCTGTAATTCCCCGTTTTCTCTCTCGCTCCTTTCTTGAAAATTGGGATAACATTAGGTATCCTCCAATCCACAGGAACTGATCCTGAATCTATTGAACATTGGAAAATGATCACCAATGCGTCCACTATTGCTAGAGCCACCTCCCTGGGGACCCAGGGATGCAGACCATCATGCCCAGGGGATTTATCATCCTTCAGTCCCATTAGCCTACCCAATACTATTTCTGATTGATTGATTGATTGATTGATTGATTGATTGATTGATTAATTGATTGATTGAGTGAAAGATTCAGCATGGAAATGCTCTTCAGTTCACCAAGTCCACATCGATCATCCATTCACGCTAGTTTAACTCACTTTCACAGACACTCCCGACACACTCGGGACAATTTACAGAGGCCAATTAACCTACAAATGCACACATCTTTGGGAAATGGGGGGAAAATGAAGTAACGGGTTGGCGACAAGGTGGCGTAATGGTAGAGCTGCTGCCCTACAGTGTCAGAGACCCGGGTTCGATCGTGACTATGGGTGCTTGTCTGTACGGAATTTTTACATTCTCCCCGTGACCTGCATGGGTTTTCGGGGATCGGAATCTTTGGCTTCCTTCTGCACTCTAAAGACCTACAGATTTGTTGATTAATTGGCTTGGTGTAAATGTAAAATTGTCCCTATTGTGTGTCGTGTAGTGTTAATGTGCGGGAATCGCAGGTCGGTGCGGACAGTGGGCCGAAGAGCCTGTTTCTACACTGTATCTCGAAACTAAACTAAACTAAACTAAAATATCAACTAAACTATCTGGATGAAACTCACATGGTCCCAAGGAAAACGTGCAAACTCCACAAAGACAGCACCTGAGGTCAGAATATAATCCAGGCCTCTGGCGATGTGAACAGCAGCTCTCCCAGCTGCACTATTGTGCCACTCCTTCAAGGTTCTTCACTATTTAAATCTTTCTTTGTTAACAAGTAAACTCTAATTAGTCAAACTTAGCTATGGCTGTTTTACTCTAAAAATATCATATCAGACTGAAAATGAACAAAGTAATTGATGGAAATATAAAGCTGGGAATCCAAATCTTTCGACACTTTTTGGATGCTTTTTTAACGATGATTAAGAAATAATCTAGATTGAATGTCATTAATCTGGAACATATTACAGATAGAATGGTAAAGCAGTCAACAATTAATTTAGTTGCACTGTTGTCATGTCATTTATTTTCTATGACTTTCTGTGGAACCAACTCAATGGATATTTTTAAGGCAGAGATAGATAGATTCTTGATTAGTGCGGGTGTCGGGAGTCATGGGGAGAAGGCAGGAGAATGGGGTTAGGAGGGAGAGATAGATCAGCCATGATTGAATGGCGGAGTAAATTTAATGGGCCGAATGGCCTAATTCTGCTCCTATCAGTTATGACCTTTTCACCGGATGATCTTAAATATACTTATAATCTTGCTATGTGTCGCTTAGATTTTCTTTAGGTTGCTTCCTCAAATAGCATTTTGTTTGCCACCATTTTGTTTGCCACCATTTTGTTTGCCGCCATTTTGTTTGCATTTTGAGCTGCTGAGTAACTGATATTATGGGTCTTGTTATAAATTAACTCTCCTGGGAAAATAAAGAGTTATTTTCCATCAAATGAATTTGATTCAAACAAATATGGCTGGCTTTTGTAGTAGCACCTAGTGGTGGCCAGGGGATCACAAACCCTCGCTATTGGCTGGCGCGGTCACGTGATCGCGGGAGTGTTTTCGCTGGCTTTAGGTAAAGCATTTTATTGATAAGGACAATGAAAATTATAATATGGAGGATGTAGCTAATAGCTTTAATAATTTTTTTGTAAATGTTGGACCAGACCTGGCTAAACAAATCCCTGATCCAGGGACATCTGGAGAAACTCCTGAGAATTTATTGGAGAGAAATCCCTGCTCTATGTTTCTTATGGCAGTAGATGAAAAAGAACTGTTGGACATTGTTAAAACATATAAAAACAAAATGTCTACTGATTTCAACGACATTGACATGTCGTTAGTTAAGATGGTCATTGAGGGGATTTCCAAACCTCTAACATTCATCTGTAATTTATCTTTCCAAACCGGTACTTTTCCAATCAAAATGAAAATAGCAAAAGTCATACCAATATACAAAACTGGGAACAAGCATCATTTCACAAACTACAGACCTGTTTCTTTACTCCCTCAATTCTCCAAAATACTAGAAAAAATGTTCAACAATAGACTAGACATATTTGTAGAAAAGCATAAACTAATCACTGAAAGTCAATATAGATTCAGATCAAACAGATCAACATCACTTGCAATAATAGAATCAATTGAAGATATCACAAACGCTATTGACAATAAACTATATGCAGCTGGGATATTTATTGATATAAAGAAAGCATTTGATACGATCAATCAGGTTTTTTTATTAAAAAAATTAGAAAGGTATGGCATCAGAGGTCTAGTACTGGATTGGATAAAAAGCTATTTAAGTAACAGGCAACAGTTTGTGAAGCTGGGCAGCTACAGTTCTACATGTTTGGACATTGCTTGTGGTGTCCCCCAGGGGTCAGTGTTGGGTCCAAAACTATTCATCATGTATATAAACGACATTTGTAATGTGTCCAATGCCTTGAGGCTGCTCTTGTTTGCAGACGACACAAATATTTTTTGTTCTGGGAAGAATTTAAAACAACTACTGGATAAAATAACAAAAGAAATGGACAAACTGAAAACATGGTTTGACAGGAACAAAATATCATTAAACTTGAGCAAAACCAAAATAATGTTACTTGGTAATTGCAGAACAAATACACAAGCAAATATAAAGATAAATGGGGTTGAAATTGAACGGGTTCATGAAAATAAATTTCTTGGGGTTATAATGGATGATAGAATCAGCTGGAAATCACACATTAAACATGTACAATCCAAACTGTCAAAAAGCATTTCTGTATTACACAAAGTTAAGCAGGTTCTGGATCACAAATCACTCCGCATTCTCTACTGTTCACTAATCTTACCCTATTTAAATTACTGTGCAGAAGTCTGGGGCAATAACTATAAAAGTTCGCTACATTCATTAACTATTCTGCAAAAAAGAGCAATACGTATTATTCACGATGTCAGGTATCTGGGTCACACTAATCCATTATTCTTACAGTCAAAATTATTAAAATTAGAAGATTTGGTTGCATTTAAAACAGCACAGATAATGTTTAGGGCCAAAAATAAAAACTTATGTGGAAATATACAAAAATTATTCAATGAGCGAGTGGGGGGTTATAATTTAAGAAGAATATTTAATTTTAAGGTACAAAGAGTCCGCACGACAAGAAAAACTTTTTGTATTTCGGTCTGTGGAGTAGGATTGTGGAACAGTTTGAATGTGGAGTTAAAGCAATGTCCAAACATGAACCAGTTCAAAATGACATACAAAAAACTTTTTTTCACAAGGTACAGGGATGAAGGGGATGGTTGACAAACAGGGGTTAATGTTTATTTATTATTTTATTTATTATTTATTTATGTTTTTTGGTTACTTCATACATATTACTTGTATGTGTATATCAGTTGTATGTATATATATGTCTGTATGCATTTCTAAAAATTGTCTGGGGTATTATTATGATTAATTAATTAATTATTAAATATGGAAGAAGGGTTTAGGGAGAAGGGGTGAGATTAAATAAGTTATTCTTCTCACTCCTTTTCGAGCTTGTAAAGAAAAAGTGTTGGACATTTAAATTTTGCTTTATGCTTTTCATTGCTTTGCAAATATTGCCTGGAATGTCCAATTGTTTGACTATTTCGATTTTGTTGTTGTTATTTATTCCTATTTATGTCTTTACTTGTTCGGAACAAATAAACAAATCAAATCAAATCAAGCATTCATTCAAGCTCCACCCTGATCGAAGGAGCTTCATTAGTTTGGCTGTTTGGCTTTATTATCGTTTAAAATAAAGAATTTTACTTTACTCGATCGTCTCGAATTCCCAAATTGTATCATTTTACTTTCCAATGCCTTCAGTGAACTGTACAATAAGGCAGAGTAAAACATGTAAATGATACAATATGTTCCTTTCTTCTCTAGGTGGCTTGCTTAAAATTGACCCCTCATATTCCTGCTGGGATCTGCTGAGACTGAACGCAGATTGATTGTTGGCAAAAAATTAGATATTCTAGAGATTAATATTACAAGATTGATCCAAGCTCTATGGAACACTCCTGCAGCTGGAAACTGGAGGTGTTTTCTTGGAATAGAGATAAGAAGGAGGATATGTAATTCAGAACATTTCTTGATCTCATTTGAAGATCAGGATATGTTGATGCAGAAATTTTCTTCAGGAACTTCTATCCGATCAATTCTTTAATTTGAAATGTTAAATTTCCTTGACTATAAAAGGAACATTTCCTCATCAGTTCAGTGCACCATTAGACCAAGATGGCTCCACACTCACACAGAGACATCTGATCTCATCTGCGACTAATACAAGTTTCTTTTACACAGAAAGTGGTGGGTGCCTGAAACACAGTGCAAGGGGTGGTGGTGGATGCAGGTATGATAGTGGTGTTTTTAGACAGACTCGTAGATATGCAGGGACTGGAGGGATATGGAGCATGTGCAGTTAAAAAGGTTTAGTTTAAGTAAGTACCATGTCCGGCACCAAACGACCTGTTCCTGTGCAATGCTGTTCTATGTGCTACACCCTACACCTGGTCAGGTTGTGGTAGACTAAAAGTAGGGGGAAAAACCCATCAAATGATCATTCTAATGATCCTTGCTGAAAAACTTCCTGACATGCCGAAAGGAGGAGGACAAGGTTAACTCTGGTTTCCCCTGTGCCAAACGGCATCCTAGATATCATCGTAATGTAATCTGAAAAATCATTCCCCCAATACATCGAAGACATATTCTTTTGTGAAATTAAACATTGCTAATGAACAAATTAAGGGTTCAGAGCACTGTATACAGATTAGACAGAAAATTCATACTTCCAGCAGCATGATGTCATTTTCCATAGTATTACCACGGAATTCTGGATGGGGAATCTGTCTCTTGATATGAAATATTTGTTTACTCGACTCGTATCCCGAAAGAGAATGTGCACCAAGAACCACTTGAAGCTTCCGTTTTCCAGCAATGATGCCATCTTTTCTGCCAAGCAAAAATAAACATAATTATACTTTTTTTTAAAAGGCCATTTTCAGAAATTCATCAGGAAGCCAACCATTAAATATTGAAATTCGTGGAAATATAATATATATATATATATATATATATATACCACATCATATTTGGTAGTTAACAAATGTAACAAATGTGCAACTTCCAAGGGGTGATCCGTACCCAATGATAAGCCAAGACTTTGCACTTAATTAAAAGTCATTAATGCACCCATCAAAACAAATTGCTTGTAAGTAATACCCTTAAAGTACTGAAATCATGGATCTGAAATAGGTATCGCATAAGTGACCATTCAAATTTAGTATTTCTAACACAAAAAATGCATTAAACTGGTGATCTACATATTAATGAAGACATGACCAAACAGTGGAACATGATAATTCCACACAGGCTAGGATTAGGAACTGATCACATATTAAATTAAATTTTCATTCATACACAGTAGAGCTTACATTTCACAGTGAGCTGCAGATAGAACCCATTCACGGTTGATCAAAACCCCTCCACAATAATGTTCATACTGCCGTTGCCACCACTTCAACCTTTGGAGGGATGCCATATAGGGTCTTGAATGAGGTACAGCATCATGACCTCCAATAATTTCATCTCCATGATCTGGAACAAATAAAAGATATTGAACTTTTTTTTTCATATTCAGGCTCTGAAGATAACTGACAAGGCCAGCATTTATTGTCCACCCCTAACAAGATTACGGATAAAATGATCGATGAATTATTCTGAATAGATCTTTACAAGATTAATTGAACATTATGTTATGTAACCAGTAATATAACTAGAACTTTCCAAAAGAGTTGAAATGAGATTTCATTACAATGTCCACTGATGATTAAGAAAGGTGGAGTTGAATTCCCCTTCTTCATGCAATGAAATAGCCTGTACTTACATTCATCAAGAATTTTATAGCACACAGCTTTGGACAGACAAGTGGCAAATTTCATTTCACCTCACGAGCGTTTGGCAATGACCAATCTGAGAAGAGGGAACGTTACCGTTTATCTTTGAAATTCAGTAACAGAACCAGAAACCAAATTGGACAAAATATGGTATGGTTATAAGGGTAACAGAGGCTGAACTTCCGACTAATGGTCCTAAGGTACTTTATTGTCACATGTACCTAGGTGCAATGAAATGTCTTTGTTGCATACAATTCAGTAAAAACCTTACTATACAAAAGCACAATCATACTTAAGCACTCTCCCAGTTCCCTTCTGCCATCTACAAGTCGGGAACGGGTTATCAGGCTCTCAACTTACTTGCAGCACAAATGTTCCAACAACAGTCAAAAATCATGGCACCTTCCAGGAAAAGAACAACTTGATTCATAGGCGATCCAACCCCCCAGATATACACTCCCTCCACCAGTGGCTCATTGTGCCTGCAGATTGTAACTTTTAGACACATCGAAAATAGGTGCAGGAGTAGGCCATTCGGCCCTTCGAGCCGCACGCCATTCAATATGATCATGGCTGATCATCCAACTCAGTATCCTGTACCTGCCTTCTCTCCATACCCCCTGATCCCTTTAGCCACAAGGGCCACATCTAACTCCCTCTTAAATATAGCCAATGAACTGGCCTCAACTACCTTCTGTGGCAGAGAATTCCAGAGGTTGCCCACTCTCTGTGTGAGAAATGTTTTTCTCATCTCGGTCCTAAAAGATTTCCCCCTTATTCTTAAACTGTGACCCCTTGTTCTGGACTTCCGCAAAGTGTTTTTGCAAAGTCAGTTTTTTTCCAACAGCAGATCTGAAAGTTCTGACCACTATTAGCAAAGAGGATGAATGCAGCAAGAGCAGTAATACATTTTCATTCCAAATCACACACCATCCTGGATTAGCAAATATATTGCCATGCTTACTTCTTCACAAGGTCTAAATCCACACAATTCTGCACTGTAAAAATAACCAACAAATGTTTTCAGCACCTCAAACAAGTGTCTCACTACCATCTTCTTAAATGCTGTTAGAAATGAGCAACACCTGTTCCTTTATCAGCACTCCTAAGCTGCAACTTGGACCACCTAGGAAGCAAGTGCAGCAGAAACATGGGAACATCACCACTTACAAGTAACACCTTTACTGAAATAAATTATAACATGAATACAATAAGGTTAAATATTCCTTATTTTGTTACTTACAGGCTGGACTTAGAAAGATGACAATTAGCAAAACATACAGATTGTACAGTAATTTCATCTTTCTTCTTGTGCAATCACACACTAAATGATGCCAAACGTTCTCGCGTAATTTATAATAAACTCAGTGGGGAGTGGTTAATTTATGTTAGATGCATCCTGGTGATAGGTTGGATTTGCAAATTTTCTAATCTGTATTCACTGTAAACCATGTGGCAGGCTCAGAGCAAATCAGAACATATAATCAAATGTTAGGGGTTTCACAAAGGGTTGGTCTTTAGTTTAGTTTAGTTTAGTTTAGCTTATTATTGTGACTTGTACTGAGGGAAGGTAAAAGGCTTTTGTTCGCATGTTATCCAGTCAAAGAAAAGACAATGCATGATCATAATCAAGCCGTTCAGAGTGCACAGCTAATGGGTACAACATTCAGTGCAAGATAAAGTCCGATAAAGAACACTAAAGATAGTTAAAGGTCTCTAATTAGGTGAGAGGAGGTCAAGACTGCAATCTCACTGATGAGAGTACCGTGTGTCAGATGTTACATGTTGCTTGAAATTCCGTTCCAATAACCTGATGGCACACGGGACATATTTATTCAAGCCTGCATGAATGTATAATAAATGATGCCGAAAACTAGCATTAAATTTGAGAAACCATCGACTCAATAAACCACTTTATTGTGGCTTAATTTCAAAAGAAAATAGTCCAATTGAAATGGCATTACTAAACTGGCAGCTTTTTGTCCATAAAAGTCAGAAGATTGTAGAGAGCACTCATCAAAATCCATGACCCACAAGGTGTATGGATCAGCTGTGATCTGATGTGTGTTAGTTAGAATGAAAGGAGAGGGACGTTGATTGGACCAATGCCAATGATGAGATGCAATGTCATCAGATTTCCAGTTTCTGACCACAACTGACCTGCAACGGCTCCTAGAAATCCTATCCATGTTGACAAGATCAGTTTCAGTTCTAATGCAATGCACTTCATATCATCTATGAGTCAGAAGAAGGGTCTCGACCCAAAACTTCACCTATCCATGCACTCCAGAGAAGCTGCCTGGCCTGCTGAGTTGCTCCTGTAATTTGTGTCATATTGAGCAATACCTAGCATCTGCAGTTCTCTGTGTCCATATAATCTTTCTCATTCACTTCCACATTAACCCAGGGTCAGTAATCGACATCAACCGGTCCAGTGTAATACAAATGAGCTCTGCATTGGTGTGATATCGCCTTTCACATGAGGTGTTAAACTCTGGCTCAGTTTAGCTCCTCACATAGGCATAAAAATACCAATGGTGCTATTTGAAGAAAAAAGTTAAGTTGCTTTGGAACATGCTAAATTCTCAAAAGGCAAAACACATGTGCTACTTCTTTTTAGCCACAGTTCCACAGAACAAGGATATAATGCTGAGCCTTTCCCGACCTTCACCACTCAACCGCCCTCCAGCAGGCCGCAGCCGTCGCCCTACCTGAGTCCCAGGCTCAGCACCTGGCCTAAAGTCTCCACGCTGCAGACTCTGCATCTAACTGTGCCAGGGTCTAACTGTGTTGCGTCCCCCCCCCCCCCCACCCATCCCCCCCCCCCAACACTGGGAACCTCACTGGTTGTTCCACTGGGTTTTCCCCTCCCCCCTCAAACCATGTTACCCCAGCTCTTCCCCACCCACACTATAGTCCTCATACTCCCCTCCTCCCTGACCACTCACCACCCCCATATCAGACATCGCTTCGGCCTCCGTCCATTCACCTACTTTCCTCCGGCCCCAACCCCCCATCAGGGCTGCCATCTCTCACGCATTGAGCATGAGAATCACGCATTTTGCCAAATTCTCATGCTCTCATGCTGATCACAAATTTCTCATGCTCTGTCGTGAGAAATTCTGTGATCAATGAAAATGTAAAAACTTATATCAACTGCATGGGCCGCGGGTGTTGGCGAGCCCGGGCTGAGGGAGGGATGGAAGCAGAAGCAGCGGCGGGGACAGATGCGAACAGGGAGCCGGGGCTGGTGAGTGTTTGCTGTAGCTCCGGGCATGGAGCAGCCTCAGTGCAAGAGACCCAGGTCATCGAAGGCATCGGAAGCGTTGCGCCGCTGCCATGAGAGTCTCTGTGCCGAATTCGCCCAGGTGACCGGCATGGATCAAGCTGCGGCTCGGTGCATCCTGGAGGACAACCAGTGGCTGCTGGAAGTAAGTACCAAGCTCTGGGTAGAAATGGTGGAAGATAGTGGCCTTCAAATGGGGGTGGTTGGAGGAAGCATCCTGCTTGCCTGCTAGATCTTCACTTACTGTAACTGCAGGAAAAATGTTCCCGATGTTGGGGGAGTTCAGAACCAGGAGTCACAGTTTAAGAATAAAGGGTAGGCCAGTTAGGACTGAGATGAGGACAAACTTTCTTCATATAAACCATATAACTATATAACAATTACAGCATGGAAACAGGCCATCTCGACCCTTCTAGTCCGTGCCAAACACGTATTCTCCCCTAGTCCCATATACCTGCGCTCAGACCATAACCCTCCATTCCTTTCCCATCCATATAACTATCCAATTCATTTTTAAATAATAAAAACGAACCTGCCTCCACCACCTTCACTGGAAGCTCATTCCACACAGCCACCACTCTCTGAATAAAGAAGTTCCCCCTCATGTTACCCCTAAACTTCTGTCCCTTAATTCTCAAGTCATGTCCCCTTGTTTGAATCTTCCCTACTCTCAGTGGGAAAAGCTTATCCACGTCAACTCTGTCTATCCCTCTCATCATTTTAAAGACCTCTATCAAGTCCCCCCTTAACCTTCTGCGCTCCAAAGAATAAAGCCCTAACTTGGTCAACCTTTCTCTGTAACTTAGTTGCTGAAACTCGGGCACCATTCTAGTAAATCTCCTCTGTACTCTCTCTATTT
The DNA here is from genome assembly GCF_010909765.2 of Amblyraja radiata. Taxonomy (NCBI): domain Eukaryota; kingdom Metazoa; phylum Chordata; class Chondrichthyes; order Rajiformes; family Rajidae; genus Amblyraja; species Amblyraja radiata. The sequence goes on from NC_045956.1 coordinate 127,264,196, forward strand.
TGTTGACATCCTTCCTATAATTAGGCGACCAAAATTGTACACCATACTCCAGAATTGGCCTTCACCAATGCCTTGTACAATTTTAACATTACATCCCAACTTCTATACTCAATGCTCTGATTTATAAAGGCCAGCACACCAAAAGCTTTCTTTACCACCCTATCTACATGAGATTCCACTTTCAGGGAACTGTGCACAGTTATTCCCAGATCCCTCTGTTCACCTGCATTCTTCAATTCCCTACCATTTATCATGTACGTCCTATTTTGATTTGTCCTGCCAAGATGTAGCACCTCACACTTATCAGCATTAAACTCCATCTGCCATCTTTCAGCCTACTCTTCCAACTGGCATAAATCTCTCTGTAGACTTTGAAAATCTACTTCATTATCCACAACCCCACCTATCTTAGTATCATCTGCATACTTACTAATCCAATTTACCACACCATCATCCAGATCATTGATGTACATGACAAACAACAGTGGACCCAACACAGATCCCTGTGGCACCCCACTAGTCACTGGCCTCCAACCTGACAAACAACCATCCACCATTACTCTCTGGCATCTCCCATTCAGCCACTGTTGAATCCATCTTGCTATTCCACCATTAATATCCAACAATTGAACCTTCACACAGAGAGTTGTGAATCTGTGGAGTTCTTTGCCACAGGAGGCAGCGGAGGCCAATTCACCGGATGTTTTCAAGAGAGAGTTAAATTTAGTTCTTGGGGCTAGCGAAATCAAGGGATATGGGGAAAAAGCAGGAAAGATTTTAGGTGAACAGCGATGATCATATTAAATGGCAGTGGTGGCTTAAGGGCCGAATGGCCTATTCCTGCACCTATTTTCTATGTTTCAATGCTTGAGTATATGGCAATAAAACTCAACCACTTGTGTTTGAAGCATTCATGCATGGTGGAGGTATAATGTAGTCATAGAGTGATACAGTGTGAAAACAGGCCCTTCGGTGCAACTTGCCCACACCCGCCAACATGTCCCAGCTACACTACCTGATTTTGGTCCATATCCCTCCAAACCTGTCCTATCCATGTATCAGTAACTGTTTCTTAAATGTTGGGATGAAAAATGAAGTGGTCGAGTTTTATTGCCATATACTCAAGCATAGAAACATAGAAAATAAGTACAGGAATATGCCATACGGCCCTTCGAGCCACCACTGCCATTCAAGAGAGCCATTCAGCTCCTATATGGAGAGAGCAAACATGTTTCTCACGGCAAACAATATAATGGAAATTAGTGGTGAAGAAGAGAGAGTGACTGGAACAAGTAAGGCCGTTTGCGAACACATGAAAGCGATTCTGCTCACGGAGGTCAGTCCTGAAGTGTACGATACACTCGTGAATCTCCTTGCACCCTTAAAGGCAAAAGACTTGCCATTCAATGACATTATAAAGAAGTTGGAGGAGGACTTCAACCCAAAGCACTTTAAATTGCAGAATGCTATACATTTGTATAAACTAGAAACCAGAAGCAGAATGAGACAATCAATGAGTTCATTATTGCCTTGAAAAACGTAACTTTGCACTGTAACTTTGGAACCATTCTGGGCCGCACACTACGCAGCAGAACTGTTTGTGGTCTAGTGGTCCAAACTCATGAACACTACTGATCTCACATTCGAGAAAACATGCAAGATTGCTACCACAATGGAGATGGCATCAAAGAATGTTCGCGAGTTTCGCTCACCACGGACTGCATGGCCGTTTACAGTCACAAGGAAGTGCCTATGGCCAAACCTAGAAGCGCTAAACCAAAACCAAAGTATGGTGGGAAGCCGGGTTCAGCCAGTTGTTATCGTTGCAACGGTAATCACTCATCCCAATTTTGTCAGTTCAAAATGGCCAAGTGCTATAACTGCCAGAAGAAAGGCCATATCGCCTCAGCATGTCGGGCCAAGCTTAAAACAGGAAACCAACAACCTGCGGGAATCAAGCGACAACACCAGAGAGGAGTTCACAACCTGAAGGTGAACCCAGATGTAAATGAACTTGGGTTGTACACCATTTATACATCCAACATCGATAAGCCTCCAACCAGCCAAGGCAAGGACTTTCGAACTAAACTATTGATAAATGAACAGTTAATCGATATGTGTATTGACACGGCATCAGATTGTTTGGTCATGAGCAGAGACCTGTACGAAACAAAGTTCCCACAGATACCATTGTTTGTGAGTAAGGTCAAGCTGAGAACCTACTTGGGCAAAGTTTTGGAGACATGTGGACAAATGAACTGTAAAGTTCAGCATAATGGTCAGTCAGTAACACTGCCCATCATAGTGGCTACAGAAATAAACCAACCCTCCTTGGAAAGGATGACTGAGTAGAATCGATTTAGACTGAAAGAACAATTTCAGCGTCAATTTGTCCAAATCATGTCTTGAAATCATCAAAAACAAACATGCAAACATTATTGCTGACAGTTACAGGGGAATAACGGCGTACTCTGCACACATTCGACATAAGCAAGATGTGAGACCTGTATATTGTCGACCAAGACCTGTACCATATGCACTAAAGCAACAAGTGGAGAAAGAACTCGACAGATTAGAGCGGAATGGCGTACTCATGAAGACAGACCAGAGTAACTGGGCAACGTCTATTGTGGCCGTACCCAAGGCCGACAAAACTGTTCGACGATGTGGTGACTACAAAGTCACAATCAACCATGCCGTTGATGACGAACAATATCCATTACCAACCTCGCAAGATCTGTACGCAGAACTTAGCGGAGCAAGAGGCTTTAAGAAACTGGATTTGTCCCATGATTACGCCCAATTCAATGTCGACAAGGAAAGTCAGCAGTACTTGACTATCAACACACATAAGGGCTTGTATTCATTTACAAAGCTGCCCTATGGTTTGAAATCCTCTCCGAAAATGTTTCAGTCTGTCATGGACAAAATGTTACAAGGCATTCCACACTGTGTGTGCAACCAGGATGACCTACTGATATTCACAGAGGGCATGGTAGAACATTTGGAAACCATTGAGCAAGTTCTCACACAAACGAACTGCCACAATGTCAAATTGCGGGAAAGTGACCAAGCGCTTATCAGAATTATTGAATAAAAACTGTATTGATTGGGAGGGATGTTCGAAACGTCAGAACTTGAGAATCATGGGAATCAAAGAGGGCAGAGAGGGAAATAAAAACCCTTGTGAATTTGCTGCCGATCTTCTACAAAAAGTTTTAAATTTAGATAAAGAGCATCTACTGGATCGTTCACATTGGGCATTGAGACCACGTCAGAACCCTAATGCCCCCCCAAGACATCTGATACTGAAGGTGCATTATGACCACGTTATGGAAGACATTTTGTCGAAAATTGCTGGCATCAGTAACCTATCATTTGAAGGCGACAATATCCGTATTTTCAGAGACTATCCTGCAGAGGTTGTCAAGAGAAGAGCGCTTTAGAACGAGACAAGAGGGATTCTCAGGAAAATTTCAGACCTAAGATTTGGACTGTTGTATCCTGCAAAACTCCGAGTTACCAACAAGCATAAGGAACACTTCTTTACCGATCACAAGAAAGCATTTGAGTTTGTCCAGGGCAATGAGAAATCATTGGAGTGATGAACAACATCTCCACGGGGTCAACACTTGGTGGAGAACAATTTGAACTTTAAGTTGTTATACTTAAATGATAGTTGAGCAGTTATCTTGTTATCAATTTACAACTACTATTATTTTTAGTAGTAAATATTACTAATGAATACTAACTATTATTAATTATTATGAATAAGATATTTTTAGAGTTACAAATAAAATATATATTCAATACCTATCGCAGGTATTTCATTTTATTCTATTTAAAAAAAATATTTGTTTATAATTGACTAATAATTGACTAATATTGGGCTAATATTTTTAAACTTATACGTTTGACTAATAAAAAATTCCCCATCACTGGATTAAAAATCCTTCAGGCCTAATTCTCTCTTTTTTTCCCCCTCCCTTTTATAATTGTTATTACTGAGATTTTTTTGTCTTTTAAAACACGGAACTAGTATTATTTTTTTAACAAGGCTACGTAAGTCCTTAGAATTCTAGTCTAGCTAGTGTGGCTAGTAACACTTACTGTAGTTGTAATTTTTCTATTATTTTAGCGCATTACTAACTTTCTATCTATCTATCTTAGTTTTAATTATATAAATGTTAAATTTAATTATAAGATTTTTTTTAAGGAGATATGTTCGAGATGAAGATCTATCAAATTTAAAATTTATCTATTGTGTGTTCGGGTGGAATACCAGATTCAAGGTGTTGAACCATTTGCTTCTTTACAAGCCACCCTATCCATAAGATGCAAGATGTTAATAAGAAAATCGGGGGGGAAGGAATTACATTTTGTAATTGGAATGTCAAGTGTATTAATGAACCAATCAAGAGAGGTAAAGTATTAGCACACTTAAAATCACTCAAAGCTGATATAATATTCCTTCAAGAAACTCATGTTAAAAATGAAGAACAACATAGACTGAAAACAAAATAGATTGCCAAAACGTATCATTCCTCATTCTCCCATAAGTCTAGAGGGGTTGCAATTTTAATCCGTAAGAGTATACCTTTTAAACATGTGTCCACTATTACGGATAATGATGGTAGATATATTATATTGGTGGTTGAATTATATTCAGAAAAAGTAATTTTCCTTAACGTATATGGTCCACATTTTGATAACCCACTGTTTTTTAAGAAAACACTTAATGCTATTCCGGAACTTACACAATACAATCTGTAATCGGTGGAGACTTAAATTGCACATTAGACCCTTATTTGGATTGATCATCAAGGCAAAGGAAAATAAAATCCAAGGCAAGTGAATTATTATATTCATATATTAATACTACCAATATTAAAGATGTCTGGAGAATAGAAAATCCTACTGGACAAGAATATTCAGTTTATTCACCAGTACATAAAACTTACTCAAGAATTGACTATTTTTTAGTGGACTCCAAACTTATTCCATATACATACAATTCAAAATATCATAATATTATAATTTCGGATCATGCACCTTTAACATTCATGGTTAAATTAAAAGGTATAGATTAGAAGCAGATACACTGGAGACTCAACCCTCAAATTTTAAATGATAAAGCGTGCTGCGAATACCTCACACCACAGATTAATATGTTTTTTCAGACGAACAATCTCCCAGAAACACCTGTCTCCGTTCTGTGGGAAACATTTAAACCATTTGTACGAGGAGCGCTTATCTCCTCCCAAGCCTTTCATAATAAAAAGAGCCGAGCTAAACAATATGAACTAGAAATGGAAATAAAGCAATTAGATATTGAAAATGCGATAGCTCCTTCTATGATAGAACACAACAAAATTGCTGCACTTAAATATAAACTAAATTACACATATTCAGACCAAATTATAAAACTTTATCAACATACTAAACAATTACAATTTGAATTTGGTGATAAACCACAAAAATTGCAAGCGTCAACTTCGTAAGTTAGATCAGGAAAAAACAATTCATAAAATTAGATCAGATACGGGAGAAACACTATCATTGCCTAAGGACATCAATGACAGATTTTTAAAATATTATCAGACACTTTATTCAGCCAAAAAAACAGATTGTACTATAAGAATGGAAACATTCTTAAAGAAATATAATCTTTCTGGATTTGATCTGAGAGAGAGAGAATTATTAGGTGCTGAAATTTCAATGTAAGATATCGAAGAGTTCATTAGATCCTTGAAAAATGGAAAGGCACGGGCCCCGATGGTCTAAATTCTGAATTTTATGAAAAATTGAACGATTTGATCTCTCCATCCCTACAGACATTATATAATTATGCTTTTACACAGCAGGTATTGCCAGAAACTTTAAATGAATCAACAATAACACATACCAAAAATTGATAAAGATCTTGAAGACCCTGGCTCATATAGAGCAATAGCTCTTTTAAATACCGATCAGAAGATATTAACAAAAATCTTAGGCCACAGATTAAGCTTAGTAATTCATAAATTAATACATCCCGATCAAACAGGTTTTATCCCAAAATGCTATTCATTCTATAACTTGAGACGATTGTTTAATATAATATACTCAAATAGAATAGCTAATGTAGATTTAGCAGTCATCTCGTTAGATGCTGAAAAAGCATTTGATCAGGTAGAATGGCCTTATCTCTTTTCTGTGATGGAAACATTTCAATTGGGTGAGAAGTTTTGTATATGGGTTAAACTCCAATATACTAATCCATCAGCCAGAATATTGACAAATCAAATGTTATCATCTAAATTCAATCTATCTAGAGGTTGTAGATAAGGATGCCAACTATCTCCGTTTCTATTTGGTTTAGCTATTGAACCACTTGCAGAAAGTATAAGAGCTCATCCAGAAATTTATGGGCACAATACTAAAGATACAGTTAATAACATTTCTTTATATGCAGATGATGTATTATTATACATCACAAAATCAGAAATTAGTACGCCGCTGCCTGAAAAAAGCTCTGAGAATATCTAAGGACAAACTGCACCCCCTCCACACACATCAGGCAAGAGATACCGTAGCATCAAAACCCGGACTACAAGGCTGCTAAACAGCTTCCTGCCATAGGCTGTGAGGCTGCTAAACAGCCACTCTGTACTCATAGTCACCTGATTCTGCGGCTTTGCACTGACATTTTAATAACTCTAGCACTGGCCACTCAAATCAGCTGCCCTGGACATTTTAATGATTGTTTTACTGTATTTTAATGTTGCTGTTTTACCTGCTTTTAACTATTTATACTGTTTCATCAGGGACTGGATTGTTTTGATTGTTATTATGTGTGAAATGTTTTACGTTTCATGTGCGATGCTCCAGTATTCCCTGGGAAAAGTCTTCTAATTTTGCACTGTACAACTGTTGCTTTGCAAGATGACAATAAAGTTCAAGTTCAAGTTCAAGTGAGTTTATTGTCATGTATTCCTGTATAGGACAATGAAATTCTTGCTTTGCTTCAGCACACAGAACATAGTAGGCATTTACTACAAAACAGGTCAATGTGTCCATATACCATAATATAAATATATACACACATGAATAAATAAACTGATAAAGTGCAAATAACAGAAAATGGGTTATTAATGATCAGAGTTTTGTTCGAGCCAGGTTTAATAGCCTGATAGCTGTGGGGAAGTAGCTATTCCTGAACCTGGTTGTTGCAGTCTTCAGGCTCCTGTGCCTTCTACCTGAAGGTAGCAGGGAGATAGATGAGTGTGTGGCCAGGATGGTGTGGGTCTTTGATGATGCTGCCAGCCTTTTTGAGGCAGCGACTGCGATAAATCCCCTCGATGGAAGGAAGGTCAGAGCCGATGATGGACTGGGTAGTGTTTACTACTTTTTGTAGTCTTTTCCTCTCCAGGGCGCTCAAATTGCCGAACCAAGCCACGATGCAACCGGTCAGCATGCTCTCTACTGTGCACCTGTAGAAGTTAGAGAGAGTCTTCCTTGACAAACCAACACTCCGTAATCTTCTCAGGAAGTAGAGGCGCTGATGAGCTTTCTTGATAAATGCATTAGTGTTCTCGGACCAGGAGAGATCTTCAGAGATGTACACGCCCAGGAATTTGAAGCTCTTGACCCTTTCAACCATCGACCCGTTGATATAGATGGGGCTGTGGGTCCCCCTCCTACTCCTTCCAAAGTCCACAATCAGTTCTTTGGTTTTGCTGGTGTTGAGGGCCAGGTTATTGTGCTGGCACCATATGGACAGTTGCTCAATCTCTCTTCTGTACTCTGACTCATCCCCATCAGTGATACGTCCCACAACAGTGGTGTCGTCAGCGAACTTGATGATGGAGTTCGCACTGTGACTGGCTACGCAGTCATGAGTATAGAGTGAGTACAGCAGGGGGCTGAGCACGCAGCCTTGAGGTGCTCCCGTGCTGATTGTTATCGAGGCTGACACATTTCCACCAATACGAACAGATTGTGGTCTGTGAATGAGGAAGTCGAGGATCCAATTGCAGAGGGATGCGCAGAGACCCAGTTCTGCAAGTTTGATAACCAGCTTGGAGGGGATGATTGTGTTAAATGCCGAGCTGTAATCGATGAATGACAGCCTGACATATGAGTTTTTGTTGTCCAAGTGGTCCAGAGCGGAGTGGAGGGCCAGCGAGATCGCATCCACCATTGATCTGTTGTGGCAGTAAGCGAACTGCAGTGGGTCCAGGTTTTTGTCGAGGTAGGAGTTGATTTGTGCCATGATCAGCCTCTCAAAGCAATTCATCACCACAGGCGTTAGTGCCACAGGTCGATAGTCATTGAGGCACTTCACCTTACTCTTCTTGGGCACTGGCATAATTGATGCCCTTTTGAAGCAGGTGGGGACCTCAGACCTCAGAAGTGAGAGGTTGAAAAAGTCCGTAAAACCTCCAGCCAGTTGGTCCGCACAGGTTTTTTGGACACGACCAGGCATACCATCAGGTCCAGGCACTTTTCGAAGGTTCACCCCTCTGAAGGATATCCTGACATCGGCCTCTGTGAATGAGACTGAAATACCATCACAGCAAATGGGGGCTCGGGAAGGCACATTGAGCTCATCAGGGAGTGATGTTTCGCCGACATACGAACTGCCTCCTGATTTCACCATGTAGGAGGTGATTGCATTCAGGCCCTGCCACAGCTGCTGAACGTTTGTCTCATCCTCCAGTTTAGAGCAGAAGTCCCTTTTGATCTTTTTGATGGCCTTACCAAGGTCACATCTGGACTTCTTGTAGACCACTGTATCATCAGACATGAATGCCCGGTGTCTGGTCTTCAGAAGAGTGCGGATCTCAAAGTTCATCCAAGGTTTCCGATTGGGAAACAGGCCGAAAGTTTTTGTAGGGATTCAGTACTCCACACATTTCTTAATGAAGTCTGTAACCACTGTGACGTATTCGTTCAAGTCCGTTGCTGAGTCCTTGAACATTGCCCAGTCTACAGACTCCAAACAGTCCTGTAGTTGTTCCTCTGCCTTACCCTGGGAAAATCTACTCTTTACAGACCTCTTATCTATATTACTAAAAGTCTGATCTTGACCACTTCCTTTTTTTTTTTTTTTTTGTTTATTTTATTAGAAGTTAATACAATACAAAACAATACAGTGGCACCTAATTTTAGGTGCCAACTATGTCATACCATAATCCATTCCATGTACAACCTCTAGTTTTATGTTATGAGAAGGAAGTAAGCAAGACAAGAAAAAGAAAACAATAGAAAGGGGAAAGAGTGGAAAAATAGATGGTAGAGAGTAGAAAAATGTGAAGTGTGGATATAAAAAATAAAAATGAAAAAAAAAAAGGTGGAAAGTAGAAATAGAAGAGAAGGCCCCTTAAAAGAACATTTTTCAAATCTATATTCGGAGATGTAGATCTATCCACGTCATGAACTGAAATCAGCAATCCTTATGATACCGCTGCATCACATGATTCCAAAAAGTCGATGAAAGGAGACCAACTCCTTAAGAATTGGTCAGATTTATCTATTAGTCGGAGTCTCATTTCTTCAAGGCGTGCTATGTCCATCATATTCCTAATCCACATTTTAACAGTTGGTATGGTTGTATTTTTCCAAAATTTAAGTATCAATTTCTTTCCAATTATTAACCCATAATTAAAAAAAACATTTTGGTCTTTATTTAAATTGGTATCTTCTCCTATTATTCCAAATATAATCCATTCCATTTTGGGCTCTATTCTTGACTTGAAGAGCTTTGTAAATATAACAAATATATCACTCCAAAATGTATTCAACTTTGTACATCCTACAAATGAATGTGTTATATTAGCGTTTTGAAACAAACATTTATCGCATCTGGGAGAGACGTTTGGATAAAATGTATTCAACCTCGTTTTTGAATAATATAGTCTATGTAATAATTTGAATTGAATTAAATTATGTCTTGTATTAATAGAACAGTTATGTGTATTCATCAAATACCTTTCCCATCTATCCTTCGAGATCTTTATCATTAGCTCATGTTCCCAATCTTCCCTTAGTGCTTCTGTTGAGGGTGATTCTCTATATAATATATTATTATAAAAGTATGATATTAATTTTTGTGAATCAGCCTTAATATTCATTGCTTCTTCTAAAGGGTCTAAAAATATAGTTTGAAATCTATGTGTATATTTCTTCATGAAGTCACATACCTGTATATATTTAAAATATTGATTATCCTTCAATTTAAATTTTAATTTTAATTGTTGAAATGATAACAGTTTACCCAATTCATACATATCCCCTACTTTCCTAATCCCCAGTCTATCCCATTTTTGATATGTGTTGTCGATGAGAGAAGGTTTGAATGCGGGGTTGTTCAATAGTGGGGTTAGTACTGATAAATTATTTAATTTCAAGGATACTTTTATTTGTTTCCAAATTCTTATTATATTGTGAATAATTGGGTTCTTCTTATATATTATACTATTCAATTTTATCGGTGAGAGCAGGATCGTTCCTATATCGTGCGGATAGCACTCCTCTTTCTCCATTCTTATCCACTCCAACTGCTGAGTGGAACTATCCAGCCAGTACATTATGTTCTTAATATGCACTGCCCAGTGTTAATACATAAAGTTAGGTAATGATAAACCCCCAACTTCTTTAGATTTGCACAAATGCTTTCGTTGAATTCTATGTGTTCTGTAATCCCATATAAAATTAGTGATAGTGGAATCTAGTTTTTTGAAAAAATATTTTGGAATATATATTGGGATCGCTTGAAACAAATATATAATTGTGGTAAGAAAGTCATTTTTATAGCGTTAATTCTACCTATCAATGAGAGCGGAAGTGTTTTCCAAAATTTAATCATATCATTCAGTTTATTTAATAGTGGTATAAAATTGGCACTAAATAATGATTTGTGTCTTCTCGTAATTTGAATACCCAGATACTTGAATTTTTCTGTTGCAACTTTGAAGGGGAATTTTAGTAAGTGTCTCGAATCCTGTGGTTTTAAAGACATAATTTCGCTTTTATTCCAATTTATTCTATATCCTGAAAAAGAGCCGAATTCCTCAATTAGTGTTAATAAGGTGGGTATACTCGTTTGTGTATTAGTAATATATAAAAGAATATCATCAGCATATAATGAAATTTTATTCTTTGAATCCTTAGTGTTATATCCGTGAATATTCGGGTGATTTCTAAACCTTTCGGCCAACGGTTCTATCATAAGGGCAAATAGCAATGGTGATAAGGCACACCCTTGCCTATTACCCCTTGATAAGTAAAATTTTGGAGATAGCGTATTGTTAGTTAATATTCTTGCCGTAGGTCTATCGTAAAGTAGTTTAACCCATCTAATAAAATTCTCTCCCATATTGAATTTTTGGAGTACCTTGTATAAATACTGCCATTCTACTTGATCAAATGCCTTCTCTGCATCCAGCGTGACAACTGAAATATCTTCATTGTCCTCATTATGAGAGTACATTATATTGAAAAGCCTTCTCAAATTATTAAATGATTGTCTTTTGGGTATAAATCCCGTTTGATCCGTTTTTATTAAATTGTTAATATAATTATTTAGCCTTCTAGCTAGAATCTTTGCTAAAATTTTCTGATCCGTATTTAGTAGTGAAATAGCTCTATAAGAACCCGGTTCATCTAAATCTTTATCTTTTTTCCACTTCCTGTTGTTCTGTATATTGATTTTTGGCCATCTTACTCAGAGTCCCCCTCCACTGCGCAGGACAAGAGGATTTTTCCCATCAATGAAAAATAAAAGAGTTATTAGTGTTTAAAAAAGTTGAGATTCTCTCTCCTGAAGGCCACGCCCCTTCCGGAGTGACTATAAAACCCGGAAGTGTTGAGTGCCTCAGTCAGGTTTGGCAAGATGGCGGAGCGAGAGGGTCATGTCTCTCAGTCTGAGCTGTGAATAACACTGAACACATGTCTACTAAATTGTGAGTGGTTTTACTGACCTTTCAGTGCACTTAATATGGTTTGAAAATATAGTTTGGAAATGCTAAAGCTGTGTTGCCTTTGGTTTGTAAATGCTAAAGCTGTGTTGCCTTTGGTTTGGAAATGCTAAAGCTGTGTTGCCTTTGGTTTGGAAATGCTAATGCTAAAGCCAATGTTGTACCATTGTTTAAAAAGGGTTCTAAGAGTAAACCTAGCAATTATAGACCTATTAGTTTGACTTCAGTGGTGGGCAAATTAATGGAAAAGATACTTAGAGATAATATATATAAGCATCTGGATAAACAGGGTCTGATTAGGAACAGTCAACATGGATTTGTGCCTGGAAGGTCATGTTTGACTAATCTTCTTGAATTTTTTGAAGAGGTTACTAGGGAAATTGACGAGGGTAAAGCAGTGGATGTTGTCTATATGGACTTTAGTAAGGCCTTTGACAAGGTTCCTCATGGAAGGTTGGTTAAGAAGGTTCAACTGTTGGGTATAAATGCAGGAATAGCAAGATGGATTCAACAGTGGCTGAATGGGAGAAGCCAGAGGGTAATGGTGGATGGCTGTTTGTTGTGTTGGAGGCAGGTGACTAGTGGGGTGCCTCAGGGATCTGTGTTGGGTCCTTTGTTGTTTGTCATGTACATCAATGATCTGGATGAAGGGGTGGTAAATTGGATTAGTAAGTATGCAGATGATACCAAGATAGGGGGTGTTGTGGATAATGAAGAGGATTTCCAAAGTCTACAGAGTGATTTAGGCCATTTGGAAAAAATGGGCTGAAAGATGGCAGATGGAGTTTAATGCTGATAAATGTGAGGTGCTACACCTTGGCAGGACAAATCAAAATAGGACGTACATGGTAAATGGTAGGGAATTGAAGAATACCGTTGAACAGAGGGATCTGGGAATAACCGTGCATAGTTCCTTGAAGGTGGAATCTCATATAGATAGGGTGGTAAAGAAAGCTTTTGGTATGCTAGCCTTTATAAATCAGAGCATTGAGTATAGAAGCTGGGATGTAATGTTAAAATTGTACAAGGCATTGGTGAGACCAAATCTGGAGTATGGTGTACAATTTTGGTCGCCCAATTATAGGAAGGATGTCAACAAAATAGAGAGAGTACAGAGGAGATTTACTAGAATGTTGCCTGGGTTTCAACAACTAAGTTACAGAGATAGGTTGAATAAGTTAGGTCTTTATTCTCTGGAGCGCAGAAGGTTAAGGGGGGACTTGATAGAGGTCTTTAAAATGATGAGAGGGATAGACAGAGTTGATGTGGACAAGTTTTTCCTTTGAGAATAGGGAAGATTCAAACAAGAGGACATGACTTCAGAATTAAGGGACAGAAGTTTAGGGGTAACATGAGGGGGAACTTCTTTACTCAGAGAGTGGTAGCGGTGTGGAATGAGCTTCCAGTGGAAGTGGTGGCGGCAGGTTCGTTGGTATCATTTAAAAATAAATTGGATAGGCATATGGATGAGAAGGGAATGGAGGGTTATGGTATGAGTGCAGGAAGGTGGGACTAAGGGAAAAAAGTTGTTCGGCACGGACTTATAGGGCCGAGATGGCCTGTTTCCGTGCTGTAATTGTTATATGGTTATATGGTTTGGAAAAGCTAAACCTGTGTTGCCTTTGGTTTGGAAATGCTAAAGTTGTGTTGCCTTTGGTTTGCAAATGCTAAAGCTGTGTTGGTTAATTAAAGTTGCCTTGCCTAATAAAAGTTGCCTTGACTAATTAAAGTTGTCTTGCCTAATTAAAGTTGCCTTGCCTAATTAAAATTGCCTAGCCTTCTATAAATTAAAAGTTTAATCTTGCCCACTTCCTGTTTGCGCTTTATATTGATTTTAGAAAAAACGCTACCACGTATGGCTGTGATTTTTGGCCATCTTACTCGGGGTCCCCCTCTGCTCCTCAGGTGCCAAGGATGTTTCCCATCAATGAAAATTAAATGAGTTATTAGTGTTTTAAAAATGTTGAGATTCTCTCTCCAGTCAATCACGCCATGAAGGTCATGCTCCTTCTGGTGGGAGGGAGGGAGGCACTATAAAACATGGAGGAGGGAGAGGTCACGACCCGCTGTCTTTAGTGGCCTTGCACCCTGCTTGAAATGGTATGAAACTGCACTTGAATTTGGTGGCCTTGCACCCTGCTTGAAGTGGTAAGAAACTGCACTTGAATTTGGTGGCCTTGCACCCTGCTTGAAATTGAATTTCAAGGAATAGCCGTGAGTCAACTGCCAGTCCACCAGCCGTGAGTGAGGGAGCTGCCAGCACAACAGGCTTGAGTGAGCGAGCAGCCAGCCCAAGAATGCATTCAGCCCACAATGTCCATACTAGCCCTCTGGAAACCAGTCTCACTTAGTTTAGTTTAATTATAAAATTCTGGTAGAACTCAGCGGGTCAGTCAGCATCTATGGAGATAAATAGACAGGCAATGTTTCAGGTTGGGACTCTTCTTCAGACTGCCATTTGCACTTTGCTCAAGATTCAAATATCGGCTTTTCCTTATATCCACCAGATTATTGTGCTGGCACATTTGGTCAAAAGGCAACAATTGTGAGTGTTAATGCTGATTGGAAGATTGAGAAGAGAGCAAACTCTCAGAAGAGATACCCTAAGGCAGAGGGGGTAAATGTGGGCCACATTAAGGAGCTAAGTGCTGAATTTAAACCCACAATGCATCAGGTGACGACGAATCTGAAGAAGGGTCTCGACCTGAAACATCGCCTATTCCTTTTCTCCAGAGATGCTGCCTGACCCGCTGAGTCACTCCAGCTTTTTGTGTCTGTCTGGTTTAAACCAGCATCTGCAGTTCCTCCCTACATACCAGTTTTTGTTGGTGGGTTGGTAGAGAGAAATAGCAGCTACCCATTCCCTGGCATTAACATCTCAGTTCCCCTGTCCTAGGCTCACCTCATAAATGTAATCACAAAGAAGGCAAGTCATGCCTCTATTTTCTTAGAAGGTTAAAGAAATTTGGCATGTCACAGAATATTGTGACATTGTTCTACAGGTGAACTGTAAGCAGCATGGTCCTGTGTGGCAATTTCATTGCATGTGCAATGTGCAGTGCATGAGATTGCACAGTCCTTCTCAAGATTATTCAGCTCTTTCTTCGTTTTTCCTCACAGATTTAGTTTAGTTTGGAGATACAGCAAGGAAAGAGGCCTTCGGCCCACTGAATCCGCTCCGACCAGCGATTCCCGCACATTAACACTATCCTACACACAATATGGACAATTTGCATTTATACCAAGCCAATTAACTACAAAGTTGTACATCTTTGGAGTGTGGGAGGAAACCAACAGTCTCAACAAAGATCTCAAACAAAACCAACAGTCATGGGGAGAACTTACAATCTCCACACAGACAGCACCCGTAGTCGGGATTGAACCCGAGTTTCTAGCACTGTGAGCAGTGTAAGGCAGCAACTCTACCGTTACTCCATGGTGCTGCCCTATAATTTTGAACAAGTTGTTTATGTGCAGACCAAACTATATACCATCTATATTACTAAAACTAAGATCTTGACCGTTTTCGACTTTCTGTTTCGTGATTTCCGAGAGAAGGTCGCTACTTATGACCGTCATTTTTGGCCACCGCGCTCAGAGTCCCCCTCCGCCGGATTGGAGTGGAGGATTTTCCCCATCGATGAAAAATCAGGGAATTATTAATGTTTTTAAAATGTCGCCATTCTCTCTACTGCCCCCGCTGGCGGCAGGGGGGAAGGACTATAAAACCCGAAAGTGTCGTGCCTCACTTAGTCTCTGCGAGACAGAGGAAGCAAGATGATCACGGCTCTCTGAGCTGCGGATAACACTGAACGCACGTCTACTCTACTGTGAGTCCCATCGATGTGGTTTTCAGAAAATGTGTTTGTTGCTTGCAATGTCTTTGCCAAATTGGCTAGGCTTTTAAAGACTCTTCAGAAATTGTGTTTGTTGGCTTGCAAAGTGTTTGCCCAATTGGCTTTGCTTTTAAAGAGTTTTCAGAAAATGTGTTTTTTTGTCTTGCAAAGTGTTTGCTCAATTGGCTTGACTTTCAAAGGTCTTTCAGAAAATGTGTTTTTTTGGCTTGCAAAGTGTTTGCCCAATTTGCTTGGCATTTAAAGGGCTTTCAGAAAATGTGTTGTGTTGGCTTGCAAAGTGTTTGCCCAATTGGCTTTTAAAGAGCTTTCAGAAAATGTGTTTCG
Organism: Amblyraja radiata; assembly: GCF_010909765.2. Lineage (NCBI taxonomy): Eukaryota > Metazoa > Chordata > Chondrichthyes > Rajiformes > Rajidae > Amblyraja > Amblyraja radiata. The sequence goes on from NC_045956.1 coordinate 127,280,337, forward strand.
TTGGCTTGCAAAGTGTTTGCCCATTTGGCTTGACTTTTAAAATGCTTTCAGAAAATGTGTTTTGTTGGCTTGCAAAGTGTTTGCCCAATTGGCTTGGCTTTTAAAGGGCTTTCAACAGTTTTCGGATGGATAAAACGTGAATAAACATTTTATTAGATCAGGACTGTGTTTAATTGCAAAATTGGCGCTCATTCCATGACTTCCGCTTAGTGGCAAGATGGCGCCGATGATGTCATTTCCGGTTAGCAACAAGATGGCGCTGAGTGCGTCATTTCCGGTTCGTGGCAAGATGGCGCTGGCTGCAGAAGGCACAGAATGAAGACGTCGTTGAATAATTCAAGAGAGCTTACTGCTCTGTCTCTGGTGAGTGTGTTTGTTGGATGTTATTTAAAGCACATTTTGCTTCAGCAGCAGCCTCGACAAGAGGCTTTAAACATGTGAATCATTCGGTTTACACACTGTATGTTCACCACGTTCTGAAGTTACTTGGCATTTTAGTAGGTGTGTGTGTGTGTGTGTGTGTGTGTGTGTGTGTGTGTGTGTGTGTGTGTGTGTGTGTGTGTGTGTGTGTGTGTGTGTGTGTGTGTGTGTGTGTGTGTGTGTGTGTGTGTGTGTCTGTGTGTCTGTGTGTCTGTGTGTCTGTGTGTCTGTGTGTCTGTGTGTCTGTGTGTCTGTGTGTCTGTGTGTCTGTGTGTGTGAGTGAGTGTGTGAGTGTATGTACATGTCAGTGAGTGTGTATGTGTTTGTGTGTCTGTGTGTGTCTCTGTGTAAGTGTGAGTGTCTGTATGTGTGTTAGTGTATGTGTGTGCACTCTGCTTGAAATGCTGTGAAATTGGATTTGCTGGCCTGCACTTCGCTTGGAGTGCTGTGAGGTTGGACTTGCTGCCTGCACACTTGCATTGGGGGACAAAGCCTCCCGTGTGACAGGGACCCAACGGGTATCAATTGTTCTAGTTTAATTATAAAATGCTGGTGAAACTCAGCGGGTCAGTCAGCAACTATGGAGGTAAATGGACAGGCGATGTTTCAGGTTGGGACTCTTCTTCAGATTGTCATTTATTTTTTGCTCAAGATTGCAATATATGCTTTTCCTTATATCCACCATTTAATCATGGTCAAAGCTGCCACATACCAAATCAGTTTAACAATTAAACTTTGTTCAGCAAACAAATGCTATTCAACAAATTCAAATTATGTTCAGCAATTCAACAATTTAAATGCAGGAGACTTCAATAAAAACAGAAAATTTAGCAAACATATTGCAGGTCTATTTGCAGATGATCAGGAAACATGAATCATCATTTGGTTGGAAAACCGCAGCAGTTGGTTTGCAGTGTATCTCACCCTGCGAAATGTACTGCATTTGAATTTTCACATGTCCCTTGTCCAGTGGTTTGAGATTCAATCTGCAGATTAATGTATCATTAGTGATGAAACCCACCAGTACCACCAAACTGGTCTTCACAAGTGAGCTTTGCAACAGCCTTCTTAATAACATGATGATGTTTTTAAATGTTCATTGCTTTACTGAAACCGTTTGCAATGATATGTTCAAATTTCCCACACAACAACAACAGTGCAAGTGAAGTCCATCCAACGCAAATGAAGGTTAAAAAAAACAGGACTATATGTTGCGGGAGCAGAAGTGAACCATTTAACCTTTTGATCCCATTCCATAATTCATTGACACATGGTGGTGCAACTGTAGAGCTACTGCCTCACGGAGCCAGAGACCTGGGGTCAATCCTGACCAAGGGTGCTGTCTGTACAGAGCTTGTACGTTCTTGTACGTGATCTGCGTTGGTTTTCTCTGAGTGCTGCGGTTTCCTCCCACACTCCAAAGACGTACAGATTTGTAGGTTAATTGACTTTGGTGAAATATGTAAATTATCCCTACTATGTGTAGGATAGTGTTAATAAGCGGTGATCGCTGGTTGGCACCGACACAATGGGCCAAAGGGCCTGCTTCCGCACTGTATCTCTTAACAAAATCTCTAAACTAAACTAAACTAAATTGTAGTTACCTGTAGTTAATTTAATCTTCAATTTAATCTTCATCTCAATTCATTTTCATTCTCAATTTAATCTCCCTGCAATATCTCCATTTGCCTTGAACCCCTTGTATCCAGAAAACGATCAACCTTTGTTTTGAATATACTCAGACTGAATATCCATGGATCTGTCTTCACTAAGGAGTACACAAACAAGCTTCCTGATATAGTAGTGGCCAGAGGATCTGGGGTGACGGAGGAACTGAAGGAAATGGTGTTGGAAAGACTGATGGGACTGAAGGCTGATAAATCCCCAGGGCCTGATGGTCTGCATCCCAGGGTACTTAAGGAAGTGGCTTTAGAATTTGTGGATGCATTGGTGATAATTTTCCAATGTTCTACAGACTCAGGTTCAGTTCCTGTGGATTGGATGGTAGCTAATGTTATCCCACTTTTTAAGAAAGGCGGGAGAGAGAAAACGGGGAATTATAGACCAGTTAGCCTGACATAGGTGGTGGGGAAGATGCTGGAGTCAATTATAAAAGATGAAATAGCCGAACATTTGGATAGCAGTAACAGGATTGGTCCGAGTCAGCATGGATTTACGAAGGGGAAATCATGCCTGACTAATCTCCTGGAATTTTTTGAAGATGTTACTAGGAAAATGGACAAGGGAGAGCCAGTCGATGTAGTGTACCTGGACTTTCAGAAAGCATTTGATAAGGTCCCACATAGGAGATTAGTGGGCAAAATTAGGGCATATGGTATTGGAGTGCTGACATTGGTAGAGAAGTGGTTGGCAGACAGGAAACAAAGAGTAGGGATTAACGGGTCCCTTTCGGAATGGCAGGCAATGACTAGTGGGGTACCGCAAGACTCGGTGCTGGGACCGCAGCTATTTACAATATACATCAAAGATTTTAATGAAGGGTTTCAAAGTAACATTAGCAAATTTGCAGATGACACAAAGCTGCGTGGCAGTGTGAACTGTGAGGAGGATGCTACGAAAATGCAGGGTGACTTCGACAGGTTGGGGGAGTAGGCAGATACATGGCAGATGAAGTTTAATGCGGATAAATGTGAGGTTATCCAATTTGGTAACAAAAACAGGAAGGCAGATTACTATCTAAATGGCGTCAAGTTGGGAAAAGGGGAAGTACAACGGGATCTGGGGGTCCTTGTGCATCAGTCTATGAAAGTAAGCATGCAGGTACATTAGGCAGTGAAGAAAGCGAATGGCATGTTGGCCTTTATAACAAGAGGAATCGAATATAGGAGCAAAGAGATCCTTCTGCAGTTGTACAGAGCCATAGTGAGACCACACCTGGAGTATTGTGTGCAGTTTTGGTCCCCTAATTTAAGGAAGGACATTCTTGCTATTGACGGGGTGCAGCATAATTCCCGGGATGGCGGGATTGACATATGCTGAGAGAATGGAGCAGCTGGGCTTGTACACTCTGGAGTTTAAAAGGATGAGAGGGGTTCTCATTGAAACATATAAGATTGTTAGGGGTTTGGACACGCTAGAGGCAGAAAACATGTTGCCGATGTTGGGGGAGTCCAGAACCAGGGGCCACAGTTTAAGAACAAGGAGTAAGCCATTTAGAACGGAGACGAGGAAACACAGAGAGTGGTGAGTCTGTGGAATTCTCTGCCTCAGAGGGCGGTGGAGGCAGGTTCTCTGGATCTCCGTTCTAAATGGCTTACACCTTATTCTTAAACTGTGGCCGCTGGTTCTGGACTCCCCCAACATCGGGAACATGTTTACTGCCTCTAGCGTGTCCAAACCCTGAACAATCTTATATGTTTCAATGAGATCCCCTCAATTCCTTCTAAACTCCGAGCCTAGCCGCTCCATTCTCTCAGCATATGACAGTCCCGCCATCCCGGGAATTAAGCTTGTAAACTTACGCTGCGCTCCCTCAAATTAGGGGACCAAAACTGCACACAATATTCCAGGTGTGGTCTCACTAGGGCTCTGTGCAACTGCAGAAGGACCTCTTTGCTCCTATATTCGATTCCTCTTGTTGTAAAGGCCAACATGTCATTCGCTTTCTTCACTGCCTGTTGTACCTGCATCCTTACTTTCATAGTCTGGAACACAGTGCCAGAGGTGGTGGTGGAGCAGATGCGATAATATTTAAACGGGTTTTAGATTGGTAGATGGAAATACAGGGATTGGAGGGATATGGATCACAATTAGGTGGAGGAGATTAGTTTGATTTGACATCATGTTTGGCGCAGATATTATGGCCCAAAGAGGTGGTTTCTATGTTGTACTGGTTCATGTTTTAGCAGAGCCTAGGGTGGCACAGTGGCTCAGTGGTAGAGTGCTACCTCACAGCGCCGGGTTTGATCCTGACGACGGGTGCTGTCTGTACAAAGTCTGTACGTTCTCCCCGTGACCTGCGTGGGTTTTTTCCAAGTGCTTCGGTTTCCTCCCACACTCCAAAGACATACATGTTTGTTGGCAAATTGGCTTGGTAAAACTATAAATTGTCCCTTGTGTGTGTAGGATAGAGCTAGTGTACAAGGATCGCTGGTCGGCGCGGACTTGATGGGACGAAGGGCTTGTTTCCTCGCTGTATCTTTAACCTAAACTAAACTAAATTAAAAATGCACATACTTTTCTTTATCTCTATGCACAACTTGTACAGTAACTGAATATCCAGTTGTCTCATGGGATGCTGAGTTATTAATCCTATGGTCTATTTCAAGATGTCGGCCATTATTCATCCACCTGGTCACAATAATGTCAAATTCGTTAGCCACAGATATGTAAATATGACTATGCAGCTCCACGTTTTAAGAATTATAACCCTTTCAAGAACCCCTTCAAGCTTGCCAAGGTATTTCCTACAACATGGTGCCCAGAACTGAACATTATATTCTAAATGCAGTCTCACCAACGTCTTATACAACTGCAACTTGATCTCCCAACTTCTATACTTAATACTCTTTTTAGCCTTTTTGACCACCTTATCTACCTGCGACTCGACCTTCAAGGAATCATGCACCTGTATTCCTAGATCCCTCTGCTCCACAACACTACCCAGAGGCCTACCATTTACTTGTTAGACATCCCATCTACAGCTCTGCCCTCATCGACCTTTTTGGTCACGTCTTCAAAAAAATCTATCCAATTTGTGAGACACAACTTTCCACGTACAAAACTATGCTGATTATCCCGAATCAGCGCTTGCCCATCCAAATGCCTGTATAACCTATCCCTCAGAATAATCTCCAGTAACTTTCCAACTACAGATGTTAAACTCTCCAGCCTATAGTTCCCAGCATTTTCCCTGCAGCCCTTCTTGAAAAGAGGCACAACATTTGCCACCCTCCAGTCTTCCGGCACCTCTCCTGTATTTTAGGACAACTCCTAAATTTCAATCAGGACTTCCGCAATTAACATAGACATAGAAAATAGGTGCAGGAGGAGGCCATTCGGCCCTTCGAGCCAGCAACGCCATTCATTGTGATAATGGCTTCACTGCCTGCTGTACCTGCACGCCAACTTTCAGTGACCGGTGTACAAGGACACTGAAAGTTGCCTTACAGGTACAGCAGGTAGTGAAGAAAGCTAATGGAATGTTGGCCTTCATAACACGAGGATTTCAGTACAGGAGTAAAGAGGTTCTTCTGCAGTTGTATAGGGCTCTGGTGAGACCATATCTGACGTATTGTGTACAGTTTTGGTCTCCTAATTTGAGGAAGGACATCCTCATGATTGAGGCAGTGCAGCGTAGGTTCACGAGATTGATTTCCTCTCTAGTTTCCCGCAATGTCCTCGGATATATCAGATCAGGCCCTGGAGATTTGTCTACCTTCATACACGACAGTGCCTTCAGTACTTATTTGACGGTAACACTGACTGCTCTCAAGACACTTCCATTGACTGACACAAGTTCCTCCGTCCTACTATCTTTCTCCTCGGTAAATACAGAGGAGAAATACTCATTGAGGACCTTGCCCATCTCCTGTGGCTCCACACAGAGGTGACCGCTTTGATTCCTGAGAGGTCGCACTCTCTCTCAAGTTACCCTTTTCCCCCTTATGTATTTTAAAAATCGTTTGCGATTGTCCTTAATGCTACCCATCAGAGCTGTCTCCTGGCCCCTTTTTGCCCTTCTGATCTCCTTTTTCAATTTACTCCTAAAGGGCCTGTCCCACCAGTATGCGATTGAGGCATACGGCCTCGCGGGGCCGGTCCCAATTCGAAGCGCGGAGATGTACGGAGTTGTGCGGGGTTGGTTCCGACATCATACTCACCAATCAGCTGGGCAGGAGGCGGGCCAACTGAATTTGGACGTCACACGGCGTCGGGCAGTGACGTCATCACGCAACGGCACGCCCGGCGCTGACGTCATCATGCAACGCCACGCGCTAGGCGAAAGCCGTCAAGACACTGCGTACGGTGTCAAGACGCTGCGTACGGCCTCAATGCGGCTGCGGGCCGACAGGCCGTTGTCGCGCGGGATTTTCGGACAGTGCAAGATTTTTGGAGCCCCGCGCGATGTTGGGACCAGCCCCGCAAAACTCCATACGCCTCCGCCGATCTAAGTGGGACCGGCCCCGCGAGGTCGTACACCTCAAGCGACCACGTTTGCTCGCGCTAGATGCATGCTGGTGGGACAGGCCCTTTAGTCCCCGAAACTCGTCCAGGGATTCACTTGATCCCAGCTGCCTACACCTGCCCCATGCATCCTTCTTGTTTTTGACCAACGCCTCAATTTCCCTCATCAGCAAAGCTTCCTTATGTTTGCCTGCTTTGCCCTTCACTCTAATGGGGATAACGTACATATCCTGAGCATTCGTCAGCACACTTAAAAACATCCCACTTGGCCGATGTTCCTTTCCCCTCAAATAACCTGCTCCAGTCAACTTGAGCAAAAACTTTTCTCAAACCCTCAAAGTTGGCCTTACCTCAGTTGGCTCAAAAACCTCTCCTGAACACTTTTGAGGAAGTGAACCCCATTTAAACCTTCACACTATGATTCCCCAGTCTATATTGGGAAAATGAAATCCCCTACAACAATAACCTTATTTGACCTGCAGCTGTCTGCAATCTCCTGGCACATGTGTTCATCTAAGAAGCCCAGGGAGCCGTTGGTGCGAGGGGAGGAGTACCTGCGCTGTAAGTATAAAATACATCGCGGGACTTGCTTTCACAGAGGCCCAGGGACCTGACACAAAAATCGGCAACGTTCCAGAGAAGGGGTCTGGTGGAAGCCTCTGATTGGTGGAAGAGGACTGGGTTTACATTTTTACATTTCTGCCTTCAGGTTAAGGATTCTGGGAGTTGAGTGTGCAGTATTTATTAGTATTTATTAGTAAAGTTTAAAGGATAAAGTTTTGTGTTTTTTAATATTTAATATAGAGTTAATTTGGGAGTAAGATATGTCAGTGGAGATTGGCCCCGTGGTTTGCTCAGCCTGCAACATGTGGGAGATCAGGGATATGGTCGGTGTCCCTGGTGACTACGTTTGCAGGAAGTGTGTCCTGGCAGACCATATTGAACGATTGGAACTGCGGCCGGATTCATACTGGAGCATCCACGATGCTGAGAAAGTCGTGGATAGCACGTACAGCGAGTTGGTCACACCGCAGGTAAAAGGTAAGAGGACAGAAAGGGAATGGGTGGCCAATAGCCAGCAAAGCAGTAGGCAGGTAGTGCAGGAGTCCCCTGCGGTCATCTCCCTCCTAAACAGGTATACCATTTTGGATACTGTTGGAGGAGATGGCTCATCAGGGGAATGCAGCAGCAGCCAAGTTCATGGCTCCATGGGTGGCCCTGCGGCACATGAGGGGGGGAAAAAGAGTGGAAGGGCAATAGTAATAGGGGATTCAATTGACAGGGGAATAGATAGGCGTTTCTGCGGCCGCAAACGAGACTCCAGGATGGTATGTTGCCTCCCTGGTGCAAGGGTCAGGGATGTCACTGAACGGCTGCAGAACATTCTGGAGGGGGAGGGTGAACAGCCAGTTGTCGTGGTGCATATTGGCACCAACGATATAGGTAAAAAAAGGGATGAGGTCCTACAAGATGAATTTAGGGAGCTAGGAGATAAACTTAAAAGTAGGACCTTAAAGGTAATAATCTCTGGATTACTACCAGTACCACGGGCCAGTCAGAGTAGAAATAGGAGGATATTGCAGATGAATACGTGGCTTGAAAAATGGTGCAAGGGGGAGGGATTCAAATTTTTAGGGCATTGGAACCAGTTCTGGGGGAGGTGGGACCAGTACAAACAGGACGGTCTGCACCTGGGCTGGAATGGAACCAATGTCCTTGGGGGAGTGTTTGCTAGTGCTGTCGGGGAGGATTTAAACTAATGTGGCAGGGGGATGGGTACAAGAGCAGAGAGGCAGGGGGGTGTAAAATGAGGGTAGAGGCAATAGGTAGGAAGGTGAAAAGTAAAAGTGGCAGGCAGACAAAACCAGGGCAAAAATCAAAAAGGGCCACTTTTCAACATAATTGTATAAGGGGTAAGAGCGTTGTAAAAACAAGCCTGAAGGCTTTGTGTCTCAATGCAAGGAGTATTCGTAATAAGGTGGATGAGTTGAACGTGCAGATAGCCATTAATGATTATGATATAGTTGGGATCACGGAGACATGGCTCCAGGGTGACCAAGGCTGGGAGCTGAACATCCAGGGATATTCAATATTCAGGAGGGATAGAGAGAAAGGAAAAGGAGGTGGGGTAGCATTGCTGGTTAGAGAGGAGATTAACGCAATGGAAAGGAAGGACATTAGTTTGGAGGATGTGGAATCGGTATGGGTAGAGCTGCGAAACACTAAGGGGCAGAAAACGCTGGTGGGTGTTGTGTACAGGCCACCTAACAGTAGTAGTGAAGTTGGAGATGGTATCAAACAGGAAATTAGAAATGCGTGCGACAAAGGCAAAACAGTTATAATGGGTGACTTCAATCTACATATAGATTGGGTGAATCAAATTGGCAGGGGTGCTGAGGAAGAGGATTTCTTGGAATGTATGCAGGATAGTTATCTAAATCAACATGTAGAGGAACCAACGAGAGAGCAGGCTATTTTAGACTGGGTATTGAGTAATGAGGAAGGGTTAGTTAGCAGTCTTGTTGTACGTGCCCCCTTGGGCAAGAGTGACCATAATATGGTTGAGTTCTTCATTAGGATGGAGAGTGACATTGTTAATTCAGAAACAACGGTTCTGAACTTAAAGAAAGGTAACTTTGAGGGTATGAGACGTGAATTGGCCAAGATTGACTGGCAATTAATTCTAAAAGGGTTGACGGTGGATATGCAATGGAAGACATTTAAAGACTGCATGGATGAACTACAAAAATTGTTCATCCCAGTTTGGCAAAAGAATAAATCAGGGAAGGTAGTGCATCCGTGGATAACAAGGGAAATCAGGGATAGTATCAAAGCGAAGGATGATGCGTACAAATTAGCCAGAAAAAGCAGCATACCAGAGGACTGGGAGAAATTCAGAGACCAGCAGAGGAGGACAAAGGGCTTAATTAGGAAAGGAAAAATAGATTATGAAAGAAAACTGGCAGGGAACATAAAAACTGACTGCAAAAGTTTTTATAGATATGTGAAAAGAGATTAGTTAAAACAAATATAGGTCCCTTGCAGTCAGAAACAGGTGAGTTGATCATGGGGAACAAGGATATGGTGGACCAATTGAATAACTACTTTGGTTCTGTCTTCACTAAGGAAGACATAAATAATCTGCCGGAAATAGCAGGGGACCGCGGGTCAAAGGAGTTGGAGGAATTGAGTGAAATCCAGGTTAGTCGAGAAGTGGTGTTGGGTAAATTGAATGGATTAAAGGCCGATAAATCCCCAGGGCCAGATAGGCTGCATCCCAGAGTACTTAAGGAAGTAGCTCCAGAAATAGTGGATGCATTAGTAATAATCTTTCAAAACTCTTTAGATTCTGGAGTAGTTCCTGAGGATTGGCGGGTAGCAAACGTAACCCCACTTTTTAAGAAGGGAGGGAGAGAGAAAACGGGGAATTACAGACCAGTTAGTCTAACATCGGTAGTGGGGAAACTGCTAGAGTCAGTTATTAAAGATGGGATAGCAGCACATTTGGAAAGTGGTGAAAACATTGGACAAAGTCAGCATGGATTTACGAAAGGTAAATCATGTCTAACGAATCTTATAGAATTTTTCGAGGATGCAACTAATAGCGTGGATACGGGAGAATTAGTGGATGTGGTGTATCTGGACTTCCAGAAGGCTTTCGACAAGGTCCCACATAAGAGATTAGTATACAAACTTAAAGCACATGGCATTGGGGGTTCAGTATTGATGTGGATAGAGAACTGACTGGCAAACAGGAAGCAAAGAGTAGGAGTAAACGGGTCCTTTTCACAATGGCGGGCAGTGACTAGTGGGGTACCGCAAGGCTCAGTGCTGGGACCCCAGCTATTTACAATATATATTAATGATCTGGATGAGGGAATTGAAGGCAAAATCTCCAAGTTTGCGGATGACACTAAGCTGGGGGGCTGTGTTAGCTGTGAGGAGGATGCTAGGAGACTGCAAGGTGACTTGGATAGGCTGGGTGAGTGGGCAAATGTTTGGCAGATGCAGTATAATGTGGATAAATGTGAGGTTATCCATTTTGGTGGCAAAAACAGGAAAGCAGACTATTATCTAAATGGTGGCCGATTAGGAAAAGGGGAGATGCAGCGAGACCTGGGTGTCATGGTACATCAGTCATTGAAAGTAGGCATGCAGGTGCAGCAGGCAGTGAAGAAAGTGAATGGTATGTTGGCTTTCATAGCAAAGGGATTTGAGTATAGGAGCAGGGAGGTTCTACTGCAGTTGTACAGGGTCTTGGTAAGACCACACCTGGAGTATTGCGTACAGTTTTGGTCTCTAAATCTGAGGAAGGACATTATTGCCATAGAGGGAGTGCAGAGAAGGTTCACCAGACTGATTCCTGGGATGTCAGGACTGTCTTATGAAGAAAGACAGGATAGACTTGGTTTATACTCTCTAGAATTTAGGAGATTGAGAGGGGATCTTAAAGAAACATACAAAATTCTTAAGGGGTTGTACAGGCTAGAAGCAGGACAATTGTTCACGATGTTGGGGAAGTCCAGGACAAGGGGTCACAGCTTAAGGATAAGGGGAAAATCCTTTAAAACCGAGATGAGAAAAACTTTTTCACACAGAGAGTGGTGAATCTCTGGTACTCTCTGCCACAGAGGGTAGTTGAGGCCAGTTCATTGGCTATATTTAAGAGGGAGTTAGATGTGGCCCTTGTGGCTAAAGGGATCAGAGGGTATGGAGAGAAGGCAGGTACGGGATACTGAGTTGGATGATCAGCCATGATCATATTGAAAGGCGGTGCAGGCTGGAAGGGCCGAATGGCCTACTCCTGCACCTAATTTCTATGTTTCTATGTTTCTATAATTGCTGTTGACTATTCGGGGGTCTGTAGTACACCCCCAACATGGTGATCATCCCATTCTTGTTTCTCAGCTCCACCCATATAGCCTCACTAGACGAACCCATTCCGTAATGTGACATCTGATCACTGCCATGACATCATCCTTAACCAACAATGTAACCACCCCTCCACATTGAGCTGCCAGTCCTGTCCCTCCCTTAACCAGGTTTCAGTCATGGCTACAACGTCCCAGTCGCTCATACCAATCCATGCCCTGAGCTCATCTGCCTTACCCATCAGGCCACTTGCATTAAAATATGTGCAGTTTAAACAAACCTTTCTTCCTCCCGTGCCTTTTGTACAGGTCACCCCTGCCCCAGAAGAGATCCCAATGATTGAGAAAACTAAATCCCTGCCCCCAGCACCAACTCCTCAGCCACACATTCATTTCCCCTATGTTCCAGTTCTTATATTCACTTGCACGAGGTACTGGAAGAGAACCTGAGATCACTACCCTGCAGGTCCTGCTTTTCAGTCTTCTACCCAATTCCGTAAAAGTGTTGCAGAACCTCCTTCCTCTTCTGATTTATATCATTTGTACCAACATGCACAACAACGTCCGGCTGCTCCCCCTCACTCTTAAGGATGTTGTGCAGCCGCTCCGAGACGTGTTGGACCCTGGCACCAGGGAGGCAACACACACCATCCTGGAGTCACGCCTTCTGCTGCAGAATCTCCTGCCTCACACTTCTGACTATCGATTCCCCCACCATTACGGCTCTGTCTGACATCACTCTTCCCCATTGAGCCTCAGCACCAGGGTTGGAATCACAGCGTTGGCTGCCGCTCCGTCAGCTCCCAAGAGGGTGAACATGTTTTTAATTGGTCTAGCCACCAGTGGCTCCTGCATTCCAGGTTTACTTCTCTTCCTCATAGTCACCCACCTGTGCTCTTCTTGTATCCTCGGTGTGACAACCTCACTGTAGGTTTTGTCCAGGAAACTCTCGGTAATTCTAATATACTCCTTGTTTTAACTCCTTGTGTCCTCCCATCTGATTTCCCAGTCATATTGTCATCCAATGTTCATTTATTTCTCTTTCTCTTCCCTTTAGCGAATGAGAAATAAATGAACGTCGGATGACAACTGGGATTGGAATTGGGCATTGTAAAGTTTCCTGGGTGAACATAGGCAGACCTGGAATGAGGGGAAGGGGGGAGAACAAAGGAGGACCTGGTATGGGATACTTTGTAACTTTGGCAGCGGCTTTATGTGGCAACCATTTGCATACCTCCGGTACGCAAGTAAAGAATTTCACCGTGGCTTGTCCCATGTGACAATAAACTATTTATTAATTAATTCATTCAGAGAACAGGGGATTTCACAATTCTAGTTTTTATTGCATTTTGTGGTAAAATGTTACACAATGTACTCAGATATAGATGGAAGCATGCTGGTTATCTCAGCCAATTGATTGAGCATCATAGTTAGTAAAGCAAAGTGAATTAGCACGCTGATTACTCAATACAGCTTTTCATTGGTCATATTGTAAGCCTGCATGGCAATGGTTTTCCAAATCCAACAAAGGTATTTAGAAACAAAAGTGTAAACTCCAGGCTTTTTGGGATCTGCACATCCTTTGCCAAAGGATACAATCCCGACGTACTTTCCATTGCAAAGCAAAGGACCACCTGTCCTGGACTTCCCCAACATCGTGAACAATTGTCCTGCATCTAGCCTGTACAACCCCTTAAGAATTTTGTATGTTTCTTTAACCTGGTCAGGTTGTGGTAGACTAAAAGTAGTGGAGGAAAAACCCATCAAATGATCATTCTAATGATCCTTGCTGAAAAACTTCCTGACATGCCTAAAGGAGGAGGACAAGGTTAACTCTGGTTTCCCCTGTGCCAAACGGCATCCTAGATATCACCGTAAGTAATCTGAAAAATCATTCCCCAAGATATCGAAGACATATTCATTTGTGAAATTAAACATTGCTAATGAACAAATTAAGGGTTCAGAGCACTGTATACAGATGAGAAAGAAAATTCATACTTCCAGCAGCATGATGTCATTTTCCATAGTATTACCACTGAATTCTGGATGGGGAATCTGTCTCTTGATATGAAATATTTGTTTACTCGACTCCTTTCCCGAAAGAGAATGTGCACCAAGAACCACTCGAAGCTTCCGTTTTCCAGCAATGATGCCATCTTTTCTGCCAAGCAAAAATAAACATAATTACACTTTTTTTTTAAAGGCCATTTACAGAAATTCATCAGGAAGCCAATCATTAAATATTGAAATTCGTGGAAATATAAGATATATATATATACCACATATTTGGTAGTTAACAAATGTGCAACTTCCAAGGGGTGATCCATACCTAATGATAAGCCAAGACTTTGCTCTTAATTAAAAGTCATTAAATTTTTTTAATTTTATTTAACCTTTATTTAACCAGGAGAAGTCTCATTGAGATTAAAAATCTCTTTTACAAGAGAGTCCTGGCCAAGACAGGCAGCAGCACAGTTCCACAGTTACAGACAATAATTTAAAAAAAACAACAGAGAACATATAAATAGAGTCACAGTCAGAAAATCATCAAACAAAGCATGTACAGACAGAAGAGCCCGCTTCAACATCATTAAGAAGGGATTTAAATCTGTTTATAGAAACCAACTCCTTAAGTTTCAGTTCATTCTGCAGCTGGTTCCATGCGAAGGGAGCAGCATAACTAAATGCCCTTTTCCCCAGTTCAGTACGGACTTTAGGTACAGTTAGTAAGAACAAGTCCTCAGAGCGGAGCTGATAAGTTCCTGTGCTTTTTCGAATTACATACTTCTGCAGGTATGAAGGAAGAACACCGAGGATAGTCTTATAAATAAGGATATGCCAATGATGGAGTCTGCGGGTGGACAGGGCAAACCATCCAACTTGAGCATACAAAGTGCAGTGGTGCGTGAGGGTTTTAAAATTAGTAACAAATCTCAGTGCTCCGTGGTAGACCGTGTCCAAAGACTGTAGGCATTTTGAAGATGCATTCATATATAAAACATCACCATAGTCCAACACAGACATAAACGTTGCAGCAACAAGTCTTTTTTTGGCTTCAAAAGAAAAACAAGATTTGTTTCTAAAGTAAAAACCTAATTTTATCTTTAGTTTTTTCACAAGTTGCTGGATATGATGTTTAAAAGAGAGAGAATCGTCAATTATAATTCCCAGATATTTATATTGAGACACAGATTCAACCACAGAGCCCTGCAAAGTGGTGATAGGAGGGAGGTCCGAGGGCTTTGATTTAGCTTTAGTGAACAGCATGAGCTTTGTCTTGTCAGCATTTAAAACAAGTTTTAAATCACACAGGTTACGTTGCACAGTGTTAAAAGCAGTTTGGAGCTGAGAGAGCCTGATTTGGGGTAGACGCAGAGCAATATATCACTGTGTCGTCAGCATAAAAGTGAAAATTTGCGTTCGGAGCTTTATGATCTAGACTTAATATAAATAGTAAATAATAAAGGTCCTAGAACCAATCCCTGTGGCACACCCTTGGATACATTAAGAGAGCTAGAAGTAATACCTTCTGCTCGCACACACTGGGATCTGCCTGATAGATAGTTTTTAAACCAACAGACAGCTTGATCAGACAAACCGATGCTGCATAGTCTTTGTAACAATAAGGCATGATCCACAGTATCGAAAGCCTTTGATAGGTCAACGAAAAGGGCTGCACAGTGTTGCTTATTGTCTAAAAATTCAATAAAATCGTTTACTACTTTTAAAGCAGCTGTTGACGTACTATATTTTTTCCTAAAACCAGATTGAAATTCAGATAAAATACTGTTAGTTGATAAAAAATACTTCAGTTGTTGGTTTACAATGGATTCCAGCACCTTAATTAAAACAGATAGTTTGGAGATGGGCCTATAGTTGTTTAGCACAGTGGGGTCCCCCCCTTTTAACAGTGGGAGAACAAAGGCAGATTTCCAAATAAGGGGAATTTCGTTTGTCTCCAGGGATAGATTAAAAAGATAAGTCAGAGGCAATGCAATAAAATCAGCGGCTACTTTAGAAGTAAGGCTCAAGGTTGTCTGGACCTGCCGATTTTTTTGTGTCTAAACATCTCAGGGCCTTATGTACCTCTGAAAGTGTAACAGCGTCAAAAGTAAAGGCTTGTCCCTCAAAAAAACAACTACTATCAGAGCAAGCAGAGGAGCCTTGAGCTGTGTTTTGAGAGTTGAAAAGTGAACCAGAGGCAATGAAATGCTCATTAAAACAACCAAGCATGTCAGCCTTTTCATAAATTTGGGTAGAGTCTTTGACAATGCATGGAGGTAGCTCAATAACATTTTTATTTCCAGTTATTGATTTAATGGTTTTCCAGAATTTCAATGGATTGTTTAGGTTATTTGAAGTTTCAGTAAGGAAATGATCAGCTTTGGCTTTTCTAATTGCAACTGCGCTTGCATTTCGCAGCTGCCTAAAGAGCAACCAGTCTGATCCAAGACCTGTACTCCTGGCTTTAGACCATGCCACATTGCGCTCATGGAGTAAAATGGATAACTCTGACGTGAAGCATGCATTATCCCTGCCCCTTATTCTATACTTCCTAAAAGGAGCGTGCTTGTTAACAATTTCAATAAAACCATCATAAAAGATTTTCCAGGCATTTTCAACATCAGGAATTACATTAATTTTCTCCCAGCCAAAGAGAAACAGGTCATGAAAAAATGCTTGCTCCACAAAATGTTTCATGTCCCGCTTTATGATGACACGCGGTTTGGATTTAGGAACTTTTGTATTTCTTACTGTTGCAATGACACAGTGGTCACTGATGTCATTGGCAAAAACAGAAGCAGCAGAATATTTATGAGGAACATTAGTTAAGATAAGATCAATTAACGAAGATTTTTCCGGACATTTTAGATTAGGTCTAGTAGGACTGTCAACAATCTGAAAGAAATTAAACGAATCACAAAATGCTTTAAAATTATCTGATGCTGGTAGCAGCCAGTTCCAGTTTAGGTCACCAATAAGGACAATTTCATTAAAGTTCAACCCGGATAAAAGCTCCATTAAAGATGGTAAGGTACAGCTGATAGCTGAAGGTGGCCTATAGCAACCGACGACAGTGATGTGGTGAGTTTTTGAGATTTCCATGTCAAGAGCCAGAAGTTCAAATTGCTTACTCACTGATGTAGTGAGACGGATCGTCACATGAAACTTAGATTTGACATAGACTGCGACCCCTCCGCCCTTCTTGGTTCGGTCAGTCCTATACACATTGTAGCCGTCAATGTTGATATCCTTGTTTAAAACTGCTTTGTTTAGCCAAGTTTCAGATATGACAATAACATCAGCATCAGTTGAATGAGCCCAGATACGAGTCATATCCATTTTAGCAATCATACTGCGCACATTCAAATGGATGAAACCAAGTCCAGACCTTGATTCAAATTCAGCAGGGGTGTTAAAATTAACAGCAGACTCAGCAGAGCCTGGGCCTGGGTTAGGTTGAACATTCCCTGAAATCATATTTGTAAAACAAACAGACACAGTTAGAGACAGGAGGAGACGTGTGCTGCCATCTTGGATTTTTGCCACAGAAGATGTCGAGACGGTGCAGGTTTGGAATTCCTCCCACACCACACGAAAGCCAGACCGGCCCGGTCAGCACCGGCGAGGCAGTAAGGGGGGGGGGGGGGGGGGCTGTTCTGGATGCAGGTGTCAAAGTCCAGAAAGATTTTCTCCCCCCTTTTGGTGCGCTAGTTTCATGGCAGTTTGCCAGCCACAGTTGTGGGAGCTCGGCAGTTAGTTGATAAGACTGCTCGCAGTCCCAAAACAAGCAGAAACTTTTAAAATAAATCTCTGCAGCGTCGCAGCGATACTCCAAGATGTTTAAAGGTTCCGCTGTGCCTCCTCCGAAGTCCAAAAAAGATGTTTAAATTCACTCACTTTTGTGTCTGGACGGGAGCTCCACAACACCACACCTCTCTGCTGCCCCACCTCTCTGCGGTTTAATGTACCCATTAAAACAAATTGCTTGTAAGTAATACTCTTAAAGTACTGAAATCATGGGTCTGAAATAGGTATTGCATAAGTGACCATTCAAATTGGGTTTTTATAACACAAAAAATGCATTAACCTAGTGATCTACATATTAATGAAGACATGGCCAAACAGTGGAACGTGATAATTCCACACAGGCTAGGATTAGGAACTGAGCAGATATTAAAGTAAATTTTCATTCATACACAGTAGAGCTTACATTTCACAGTGAGCTGCAGTTAGAACCCATTTACGGTTGATCAAAACCCCTCCACAATCATGTACATACTGCTGTTTCCACCACTTAAACCTTTGGAGGGATGCCATATAGGGTCTTGAATGAGGTACAGCATCATGACCTCCAATAATTTCATCTCCATGATCTGGAACAAATAAAAGATATTGAACTTTTTTTTTTCATATTCAGGCTGTGAAGATAACTGACAAGGCCAGCATTTATTGTCCACCCCTAACAGGATTACGGATAAAATGATCGATGAATTATTCTGAATAGATATATATATATTTTTTTTTAATTTATTTATTAGAAGTAGACATATTATAAAATGTAGTTACATATTATAGTAAAAAAACTTTTCATATACATCAGTCATACATTATTAAAATTTTCCATTATCAATTACTTCTGCTTCTAGTGTTTTTATTTTTTATAGAAAGAGGGAAAAAGAGAGGGTAGAAAGTTACAAATAAAAAAGAAAGCAAAAAAAAAAAAAAACACAACAGAAAAACAAGGGAGGTGGAATGGGTTACCTGTAATACATCAATGGAGATAGGTTCGTAGGTTATAAAGTATAGCTTTTCATCTATTCCTGAGTTCAAGTTTCAGCTGGGTCCTCGTGCTGTGCCAATCTATCCCTTCAGGTAGTTAATGAATGGAGCCCAAATTTTATGGAAAAGATCTTGTTTGTCCATTAAGACAAGTCTAATTCTTTCTAAGTATAGGGTCTCCGACATTTCCGTAATCCACATTTTAATTGTGGGGGTTGTAGGGCCTTTCCAAAATTTTAATATTAATTTTTTTCCAGTTATTATACTGTAGTTGAGGAAATTTATTTGGTTTGTTGTGAGTGTTAAGCTTTGTTCTGATATTCCAAGTATTATTAATTTTGTGTCTGGGTCCAGTTTTGTATTAATAACTTCTGAAGTTATTTCAAAAATATCAGTCCAGAAATGTTTAAGTTTTATACAGTTTGCAAACGTATGTGTTAAATTAGCCTCTAAATGTAGACATTTATCACAAATAGGAGAGATTTGTGGGAAGATTCTATTTAGTTTTATTTTAGAGAAGTGTAGTCTATGTAAGACCTTGAATTGTATTAAAGTATGTCTGGCATTTAATGAACATTGATGTATTTGTTGTAAACTTTCGTCCCACATATCTTTCGTGATAGGGTGACCTATTTCATTTTCCCATTTGTATCTATATGGTTCGGTGAATAGATATTTACAAGATTAATTGAACATTATGTTATGTAACCAATAATATAAGTAGAACTTCCCAAAAGAGTTGAAGTGAGATTTCATTACATTATCCACTGATGATTAAGAAAGGTGGAGTTGAATTCCCCTTCTTCATGTAATGACATAGTCTGTACTCATACTCATCAAGAATTTTATAGCACACAGCTTTGGACTGACAAGTTTTAAATTGCATTTCACCACACAAGCGTTTGGCAATGACCAAGTCTGAGAAGAGGGAACGTTACTGTTTCTCTTTGAAATTCAGTGACAGAACCAGAACCTAAATTGGACAAAAAATGTTAATATTATGGTTATAAGGTTAAGGCTCCGAGGCTGAACGTCCGATTAATGGTCCAAAGGTACTTTATTGTCACATGTACCTAGGTGCAATGAAATTTCTTTGTTGCATACAGTTCAGTATAAATCTTACTATACAAAAGCACAATCATACTTAAGTACTCTCTCAGTTCCTTTCTGCCATCTACAAGTCAGGAACGGGTTATCAGGCTCTCAACTTGCTTGGAGCACAAATGTTCCAACAACAGTTAAAAATCATGGCACCTTCCAGGAAAAGAACAGACTTGATTCATAGGTGATCCAACCCCCCAGATATACACTCCCTCCACCAGTGGCTCATTGTGCCTGCAGATTGTAACTTTTGCAAAGTCCGTTTATTTCCAACAGCAGATCTGAAAGTTCTGACCCTTATCAGAGAAGAGGATGAATGCAGCAAGAGCAGTAATACATTTTCATTCCAAATCACACACCATCCTGGATTTGCAAATATATTGCCATGCTTACTTCTTCACAAGGTCTAAATCCACATATTCCTGCACTGAAGAAATAACTTAAACACATGTTTTCAGCACCTCAAACAAGTGCCTCACTACCATCTTCACAAAAGCTGTTAGAAATGAGCAATACCTGTCCCTTTATCAGCACTCCTAAGCTGCAACTTGGACCACATAGGAAGCAAATGCAGCAGAAACATGGGAACATCACCACTTACAAGTAACACCTTTACTGAAATAAATTATAACATGAATACAATAAGGTTAAATATTCCTTATTTTGCTACTTACAGGCTGGACTTAGAAAGATGACAATTAGCAAAACATGCAGATTGTACAGTAGTTTCATCTTTCTCCTTGTGCAATCACACACTAAATGATGCCAAACGTTCTTGCGTAATTTATAATAAACTCAGTGGGGAGTGGTTAATTTATGTTAGATGCATCCTGGTGATAGGTTGGATTTGCAAATTCTCTAATCTGTATTCACTGTAATCCATGTGGCAGGCTCAGAGCAAACCAGAACATATAATCAAATGTTAGGGGTTTCACAAAGGGTTGGTCTTTATTTTAGTTTAGTTTAGCTTATTATTGTCACGTGTGCTGAGGGAAGGCAAAAAGCTGTTTTTTTCATGCTATACAGTCAAAGAAAAGACAATGCATTATCATAATCAAGCCGTCCAGAGTGCACTGCTAAAGGGTACAACATTTAGTGCAAGATAAAGTCTGATAAAGAACATCAAAGATAGCTCAAAGGTTTCTAATTAGGTTGAGAAGAGATCAGGGCTGCACTCTCACTGATGAGAGTAGTTCAAGTTCAAGTGAGTTTATTGTCATGTGTCCCAGATAGGACAATGAAATTCTTGCTTTGCTTCAGCACACAGAACATAGTAGGCATTTACTACAAAACAGATCAGTGTGTCCATATACCATAATATAAATATATACACACATGAATAAATAAACTGATAAAGTGCAAATAGCAGAAAGTGGTTATTAATAATCAGAGCTTTGTCCGAACCAGGTTTAATAGCCTGATGGCTGTGGGGAAGTAGCTATTCCTGAACCTGGTTGTTGCAGTCTTCAGGCTCTGTACCTTCTACCTGAAGGTAGCAGGGAGATGAGTGTGTGGCCAGGATGGTGTGGGTCTTTGATGATACTGCCAGCCTTTTTGAGGCATCGACTGCGATAAATCCCCTCGATGGAAGGATGGTCAGAGCCGATGATGGACTGGGCAGTGTTGACTACTTTTCGTAGTCTTTTCCTCTCCAGGACGCTCAAGTTCCCGAACCAAGCCACGATGCAACCGGTCAGCATGCTCTCTACTGTGCACCTGTAGAAGTTAGAGAGAGTCCTCCTTGACAAAACGACTCTCCGTAATCTTCTCAGGCTGATGAGCTTTCTTGATAATTGCATTAGTGTTCTCGGACCAGGAAAGATCTTCAGAGATGTGCACGCCCAGGAATTTGAAGCTCCGTGTGTCAGTTGCTACATGTTGCTTGAAATTCCGTTCCAATAACCTGATGGCACACGGGACATATTTATTCAAGCCTGCGTGAATGCATAATAAATGCCGAAAACTAGCATTAAATTTGAGAAACCATCGACTGAATAAACCATTTTATTGTGGCTTCATTTCAAATGAAAATAGTCCAATTGAAATGGCATTACTAAACTGGCAGCTTTTTGTCCATAAAAGTCTGAAGATTGTAGAGAGCACTCATCAAAATCCATGATCTATAAAGTGTACGGATCAGCTGTGATCTGTGGTGTGTTAGTTAGAATGAAAGGAGAGGGACGTTGATTGGACCAATGCCAATGGTAAGATGCAATGTCATCAGATTTCCTGTTTCTGACCACAACTGACCTGCAACTGCTCCTAGAAATCCTGTCCATGTTGACAAGATCAGGCTCGGTTCTGATGCAATGCACTTCATATCATCTATGAGTCAGAAGAATGGTCTCGACCCAAAACTTTACCTATCCATGCACTCCAGAGAAGCTGCCTGACCTGCTGAGTTGCTCCTGCAATTTGTGTCATATTGAGTATTACCTTGCATCTGCAGTTCTCTGTGTCCATATAATCTTTCTCTTTCACTTCCACATTAACCCAGGGTCAGTAATCGACATCAACGGGTCCAGTGTAATACAAATGAGCGCTGCATTGGTGTGATATCACCTTTCACATGAGGTGTTAAACTCTGGCTCAGTTCAGCTCCTCACATAGGCATAAAAATACCAATGGTGCTATTTGAAGAAAAAATGTAGAGTTAAGTTGCTTTGGAACATGCTAAATTCTCAAAAGGCAAAACACATGTGCTACTTCTTTTCAGCCACAGTTCCACAGAACAAGGATATAATGCTGAGGCTTTCCCGACCTTCGCCACTCCACCGCCCTCCAGCAGGCCGCAGCCGTCGCCCTACCTGAGTCTCAGGCTCAGCACCGGGCCTAAAGTCTCCACGCTGCAGACTCTGACATCACGGGGTCTAAATGTGCTGGGTTCCTCCATCCCCCCCTTACACAGGGAACCTCACTGGTTGTTCCACTGGGTTTTCCCCTCCCCCCTCAAACCATGTTACCCCAGCTCTTCCCCACCCACACTATAGTCCTCATAGTCCCCTCCTCCCTGACCACTCACCACCCCCATACCAGACATCGCCTCGGCCTCCGTCCACTCACCTGCCTTCCTCCGGCCCCAACCCCCATCAGGCCTGCCATCTCTCACGCATTGAGCATGAGAATCACGCATTTCGCCAAATTCTCATGCTCTCATGCTGATCACTAATTTCCCACGCTCTGTCATGAGAAATTCTGTGATCAACGCAGATTTTAAAACTCATATCAACTGCATGGGCCGCAGGTGTTGGAGAGCCCGGGGCTGAGGGAGGGATGGAAGCAGAAGCAGCGGCGGGGACAGATGCGAACAGGGAGCCGGGGCTGGTGAGTGTTTGCCGTGCTGGTAAGTGTTTGCGGGGCTGGCGAGTTGCTCGCTGCAGCTCCGGACATGGAGCAGCCTCAGTGAAAGAGTCCCGGGCTGTTGAAGGAATAGGAAGCGTTGCGCTGCTGCCGTGAGAGTCTCTGTGCCGAATTCGCCCAGGTGACCGGCATGGATCAAGCTGCGGCTCGGTGCATCCTGGAGGACAACCGGTGGCTGCTGGAAGTAAGTACCAAGCACTGGGTAGAAATGGTGGAAGATAGTGGCCTTCAAATGGGGGTGGTTGGAGAAAGCATCCTGCTTGCCTGCTAGATTTTCACTTACTGTAACTGCAGGAAAAATGTTCCCGATGTTGGGGGAGTTCAGAACCAATATCAATATTTATTACATGTCATTTGAACCTCAGTGAGGCTCAAACGAAACTCAGTTTCCACAGCCATACAAACAAAGACAATTTCCTACAGGCATACACACAATTCAATTTATAGAAACATCCATCATAATGAACCCACTGTGATGGAAGGCAAAGTCTTTTCTCTCCCCTGTTCTCCATTTTCTCCCGATGTTGAAGCCCCAGGCGGCCGATGGTGAGTCCCACGGCCATTTTAGGCCGCGCCGGGCGATGTACGGCCCCGCTCCCGGTCTAAAAGTCACGAAGTCGGAGCCCCCGGCGGGCGCTGGAATGTCCCGCGGCCATTAAGCTGCGCCGGGCGATGTACGGCCCCGCTCCAGGTCATTCCAACCCCGCGACTCGGGCTGGAAAAGTCGCATTGCGGGAGCTCCGGAAAGCGGTCTCCACCCGGACCCGCGAGCTCCCGATGTCCCGACAGTCCACCGGACCTGCGGCTGCAGCTGGCGCCTCCGAGCTATGTGGTCGGGCCGCAGCAGCGAGTCACCACCGCTCCCCACGCTCCGATGCCGGCCAGCCCCACGATGGTAAATCCGCAGCTCCACAGGCTCCATGACTGGAGCCCCAAGGTCGTTCCAGCTGGAGGCCGCTCCACGGTTCTAGGCCCCAACGACAATGGAGAACTGATAGGGAAAAGGTTGGGTCTCCCGTGCAGGGAAGAGATTTTTTTTAAGTTTCCCCCTTCCCCCCCCCCCCGCCCCCCACATATACACAGTTAAAAACACTATTAAAAAGCACGTACAACTACATTTAATTAGACAAAAAATTAAAATAAAGACAGACAGGCTGTAGGGGCCGCTGCAACAGATGAGTCGCGCCACCAGGAGTCATAGTTTAAGAATAAAGGGTAGGCCAGTTAGGACTGAGATGAGGACAAACTTTCTTCACGCAGAGAGTTGTGCATCTGTGGAATTATTTGCCACAGGAGGCAGTGCAGGCCAATTCACTGGATGTTTTCAAGAGAGAGTTAAATTTAGCTCTTGGGGCTAGCGAAATCAAGGGATATGGGGAAAAAGCAGGAAAGAGGTACTGATTTTAGGTGAACAGCGATGATCATATTAAATGGCAGTGGTGGCTTAAGGGCCGAATGGCCTATTCCTGCACCTATTTTCTATATTTCAATGCTTGAATATGGCAATAAAACTTGACCACGTGTTTGAAGCATTCATGCATGGTGGAGGTATAATGTAGTCATAGAGTGATACAGTGTGAAAACAGGCCATTCGGCGCACCTTGCCCACACCCGCCAACATGTCTCAGCTACACTACCTGATTTTGGTCCATATCCCTCCAAACCTGTCCTATCCATGTACCAGTCTAACTTTCTTAAATGCTGGGATGAAAAATGAGGTGGACGAGTTTTATTGCCATATACTCAAGCATAGAAACATAGAAAATAGGTGCAGGAATAGGCCATTCGGCCCTTCAAGCCACCACTGCCATTCAAGAGTAGAGAGCCATTCAGCTCCTATATGGAGAGAGCAAACATGTTTTTCACGGCAAACAATATAATGGAGATTAGTGGTGAAGAAGAGATAGTGACTGAAACAAGTAAGGCCGTTTGCGAACGCATGAAAGCGATTCTGCTCACGGAGGTTGGTCCTGAAGTGTACGATACACTCGTGAATCTCCTTGCACCCATAAAGGCAAAAGATGTACCATTCAATTATATTATAAAGAAGTTGGAGGAGCACTTCAACCCAAAGCCCCTTTAAATTGCAG
Organism: Amblyraja radiata; assembly: GCF_010909765.2. Taxonomy (NCBI): domain Eukaryota; kingdom Metazoa; phylum Chordata; class Chondrichthyes; order Rajiformes; family Rajidae; genus Amblyraja; species Amblyraja radiata. The sequence goes on from NC_045956.1 coordinate 127,305,109, forward strand.
AAAGCTAAACATTTGTATAAACTAGAAACCAGAAGCTGAATGAGACAATCAATGAGTACATTGTTGCCTTGAAAAACGTAACTTTACACTGGAGCTTTGGAACCTTTCTGGGACGCACACTACGCGGCAGGACTGTTTGTGGTCTACTGGTCCAAACTCATGAACACTCCAGATCTCACATTCGTAAAAGCATGCAAGATTGCTACCACAATGGAGATGGCATCAAAGAATGCTCGCGAGTTTCGTCCACCATGAACTGCAGTGGCAGTTTACAGTCACAAGGCAGTGCCTATGGCCAAACCAAGAGGCGCTAAAACAAAAACAAAGTATGGCGGGAAGCCAAGTTCAGCCAGTTGTTATTGTTGCAACGGTAATCACTCATCCCAATTTTGTCAGTTCAAAATGGCCAAGTGCTATAACTGCCAGAAGAAAGGCCATAACGTCTCAGCATGTCGGGCCAAGCTTAAAACAGGAAACCAACAACCTGCGGGAAACAAGCGACAACACCAGAAAGAAGTTCACAACTTGGAGGTGAACCCAGATGGAAATGAACTTGGGTTGTACACCATTTATGTATCCAACATCGATAAGCCTACAACTGGCCGATTAGGAAAAGGGGAGATGCAACGAGACCTGGGTGTCATGGTACACCAGTCATTGAAAGTAGGAATGCAGGTGCAGCAGGCAGTGAAGAAAGCAAATGGTATGTTAGCATTCATAGCAAAAGGATTTGAGCATAAGAGCAGGGAGGTTCTACTGCAGTTGTACAGGGTCTTGGTGAGACCACACCTGGATTATTGCGTACAGTTTTGGTCTCCTAATCTGAGGAAGGACATTATTGCCATAGAGGGAGTGCAGAGAAGGTTCACCAGACTGATTCCTGGGATGGCAGGACTTTCATATGAAGAAAGACTGGATAGACTCGGCTTGTACACGCTAAAATTCAGAAGATTGAGGAGGGATCTTATAGAAACTTACAAAATTCTTAAGGGGTTGGACAGGCTAGATGCAGGAAGATTTTTCCCGATGTTGGGGAAGTCCAGAACTAGGGGTCACAGTTTAAGGATAAGAGGTCTTTTAGGACCGAGATGAGAAAATCATTTTTTACACAGAGAGTGGTGAATCTGTGGAATTCTCTGCCACAGAAGGTAGTTGAGGCCAGTTCATTGGCTATATTTAAGAGGGAGTAAGATGTGGCCCTTGTGGCTAAAGGGATCAGGGGGTATGGAGAGAAGGCAGGGATGGGATACTGAGTTGGATGATCAGCCATGATCATATCGAGTGGCGGTGTAGGCTCGAAGGGCCGAATGGCCTACTCCTGCACCTATTTTCTATGTTTCTATGTTTCTAACCAGCCAAGGCAAGGACGTTTGAACTAAACTATTGATTAATGAACAGTTAATCGATATGTGTATTGACACGGCAGCAGATTATATGGTCATGAGCAGAAACCTGTACGAAACAAAAGTCCCACAGATACCATTGTTTGAGAGTAAGGTCAAGCTGAGAACCTACTCGAGCAAAGTTTTGGAGACATGTGGACAAATGAACTGTAAAGTTCAGCATAATGGTCAGTCAGTAACACTGCCCATCATAGTGGCCAGCTACAGAAATAAACCAACCCTCCTTGGAAAGAATTGGCTGAGTAGAATAGATTTAGACTGAAAGAACATTTTCAGCGTCAATTTGTCCAAATCATGTCTTGAAATCGTCATAAACAAACATGCAAACATTATTGTTGACAGTTACAGGGGAATAACGGCGTACTCTGCACAAATTCGCCTTAAGCAAGATGTGAGACCTGTGTATTGTCCACCAAGACCTGTACCATATGCACTAAAGCAACAAGTGGAGAAAGAACTCGACAGGTTCGAGTGCGCTGGAGTACTCATGAAGACAGACCAGAGTAACTGGGCAACGCCAATTGTGGCCGTACCCAAGGCCAACAAAACTGTTCGACTATGTGGTGACTACAAAGTCACAATCAACCACGCCGTTGATGACGAACAATATCCGTTACCAACCTCGCAAGATCTGTACGCAGAACTTAGCGGAGCAAGAGGCTTTAATAAACTGGATTTGTCCCATGCTTACGCCCAATTCAATGTCGACAAGGAAAGTCAGCAGTATTTGACTATCAACACACATAAGGGCTTGTATTCATATACAAAGCTGCCCTTTGGTTTGAAATCCTCCCCGAAAATGTTTCAGTCTGTCATCGACAAAATGTTACAAGGCATTCTGCACTGTGTGTGCAACCAGGATGATCTACTGATATTCACAGAGGGCATGGTAGAACATCTGGAAATCATTGAGAGTAGGGAAGATTCAAACAAGAGGACATGACTTGAGAATTAAGGGACAGAAGTTTAGGGGTAACATGAGGGGGAACTTCTTTACTCAGAGAGTGGTAGCTGTGTGGAATGAGCTTCCAGTGGAAGTGGTGGAGGCAGGTTCGATTTTATCATTTAAAAATAAATTGGATAGATATGTGGACGGGAAAGGAATGGAGGGTTATGGTCTGAGTGCAGATAGATGGGACGAGGGGAGAATAAGTGTTCGGCACAGACTAGAAGGGCCGAGATGGCCTGTTTCCGTGCTGTAATTGTTATATGGTTATATGGTTATATTGAGCAAGTTCTCACACAACCTAACCAAGTGACCAAGCATTTATCAGAATTATTGAATAAAAACTCTGAAAAAGGTATTGATTTGGAGGGACGTTCGAAACGTCAGAACTTGAGAATTGTGGGAATCAAAGAGGGCAGAGAGGGAAATAAAAACCCTCGTGAATTTGCTGCCGATCTTCTACAAAAAGTTTTAAATTTAGATAAAAAGTCTCTACTGGATCGTTCACATTGGGCATTGAGACCACGTCAGAACCCTAATGCCCCCCCCAAGACATCCGATACTGAAGGTGCATTATGACCACGTTATGGAAGACATTTTGTCGAAATTTGCCAGCATCAGTAACCTATCATTTGAAGGCAATAATATCCGTATTTTCAGAGACTATCCTGCAGAGGTTGTCAAGAGAAGAGCGCTTTTCAACGAGACAAGAGGGATTCTCAGGAAGATTTCAGACCTAACATTTGGATTGTTGTATCCTACAAAACTCCGAGTTACCTACAAGCATAAGGAACACTTCTTTACCGATCACAAGAAAGCATTTGAGTTTGCCCAGGACATTGAGAAATCATTGGAGTGATGAACAACATCTCCACGGGGTCAACACTTGGTGGAGAACAATTTGAACTTTAAGTTGTTATACTTAAATGATAGTTGAGCAGTTATCTTGTTATTAATTTACAACTACTATTATTTTTGGTAGTAAATATTACTAATTATTACTAACTATTATTAATTATTATGAATAAGATAATTTTAGTTACAAATAAGAAATGTAATCAATACCTATCGCAGGTATTTCATTTTATTCTATTTAAAAAAAATATTTGTTAATAATTGACTAATAATTGACTAATATTAGACTAATATTTTTTAACTTATACGTTTGACTAATAAAAACTTCCCCATCACTGGATTAAAAATTCTTCAGACCTAATTCTCTCTTTTTCCCCCCTCCCTTTTATAATTGTTATTACTGAGATTTTTTTGTCTTTTAAAACACGGAACTAGTATTATTTTTTTTAACAAGGCTACGGAAGACCTTAGAAGACTTACTGTAGTTGTAGTTTTTCTATAATTTTTGCGCATTACTAACTTTTTATCTATCTAGCTTAGTTTTAAATATATAAATGTTAAATTTAATTATAAGATTTTTTTAAGGAGATATGTTCAAGATGAAGATCTATCAAATTTAAAATTCATCTATCGTGTATTGGGGTGGATTACCAGGTTCAAGGTGTTGAACCATTTGCTTCTTTACAGGCCACCCTATCCATAAGATGCACGATGTTAATATGAAAATCGGTGGGGAAGGAATTACATTTTGTAATTGGAATTTCAAGGTATTAATGAACCAATCAAGAGAGGTAAAGTATTAGCACATTTAACATCACTCAAAGCTGATATAATATTCCTTCAAGAAACTCATGTTAAAAATGAAGCACAACATAGACTGAAAACAAAATAGATTGCGAAAACATATCATTCCTCATTCTCCCATAAGTCTAGAGGGGTTGCAATTTTAATCCTTTTAAACATGTGTCAACAATTACGGATAATGATGGTAGATATATTATATTGGTGGTTGAATTATATTCAGAAAAAGTAATTTTCCTTAACGTTTATGGTCCAAATTTTGATAACCCACTGTTTTTTAAGAAAACACTTAATGCTATTCCGGAACTTACCCAATACAATCTGATAATCGGTGGAGACTTAAATTGCACATTAGACCCTTATTTAGATTGATCATCAAGGCAAAGGAAAATCCAGAAATTTATGGGTACAATACTAAAGATACAGTTAATAACATTTCTTTATATGCAGATGATGTATTATTATACATCACAAAATCAGAAACTAGTATTCCGAATTTATTAAATCTTATAACACAATTTAGGTTATTTTCGGGATATAGAATTAATTGGAATAAAAGTGCCAATGCCAATAACGGAACCAAACCCATATATATTGCAACAATCTCCTTTTAAAATAGTTTACGAATAGTTTAAATACTTTGGAATTTATGTGACTAAGAAATACGCGTCTTTATTTAAATCAAACTTTCCCCCTCTACTTAATAAACTACATAAGAATATTCAATATTGGAAAACCCCATTTCAATGTTTGTTAGAATGAATGCCATAAAAATGATTTTCCTTCCACAATGACTGTACTTATTTCAATCAATCCCGATCTATCTTCCAAAAATTTTTTTATTTTTATTTTACTTGGTACAAGTTTTATTTGGGACTACAAGAATCATAGAATAAGTAAAAAACACCTTTGTAAATCTAAGATGAATGGAGGATTAGCTTTACCAAATTTTCTATTTTATATTTGGACAGTTAATATCAAAAATATGAATTGCTGGTTGGAGGATATTGACCAACAACCAGATTGGTTAAATATGGAAAAAGAGGACTGCCTGCCTTTTGAAATTGGTGCGATTTTGTTAAAAACAACAAAATTGATTTAAAAAACTTATAGTGGAAACCTATAATAAATAGTGGTATGCAAACCTGGAAACAATTAAAAAAGACTCAACAATTGGATAATTTATCATTTCTTCCTATCTTAAATAACCCCTCTTTTAAACCGTCTGTGTTAGATAAAAAATTTGTAAAATGGAAAAACTATGGAATTACAAAAGTGGGACACCTTTATCGAAAGGGTATCCTTCTTTCATTCCAGGAGCTACAACAAAACTATGGACTACATCAAAATATTTTTTTTTAGATACTTGCAACTTAGAGATTATATTAAAAAAATCACATACACAAGTGAATAGAACTAAGGACCCAGAAATCCTCGATGAATGTTTGAATAAACATCCTAACACAGATAAATTAATACCCTACATTTATAATATTCAGTTAGATACTGAGGTCCCGTCGACGGAACCACATAGACAAGCATGGGAAAATGAATTGGCTCAATCCATAACGAATGATATATGGGATGAAAGCTTATAGAAACATAGAAACATAGAAACATAGAAATTAGGTGCAGGAGTAGGCCATTCGGCCCTTCGAGCCTGCACCGCCATTCAATATGATCATGGCTGATCATCCAACTCAGTATCCCGTACCTGCCTTCTCTCCATACCCTCTGATCCCCTTAGCCACCAGGGCCACATCTAACTCCCGCTTACAACATATACATTACTGTTCGTTAAACGCCAGACACTCTTTAATACAATTTAAAGTATTACATAGATTATATTACTCCAAAACTCCAAACAGAATTTTTCCAAATATCTCACCTATCTGTGATAAATGTCAATACCCAGAAGCCAACTTAACTCATACCTTGGTAAATTGCATAAAATTAAAACAATTTGGATGGATATTTTAAAAATTATTTCTGGTTGTTAATATTCAATTGGATCCCAATCCAAAATTAATAATATTGGGAATATCAGAACAAAGTATAAAACACAACAAATCAAATACATTTTCTTGATTACAGTATAATAACTGGGAAAAAATTAATACTAAGATTTTGGAAAAACCCAACGACCCCCACAATTAAAATGTGGATTACAGAAATGTCTGAGACCTTACACTTGGAAAAAATTAGACTTGTCTTAACTGACAAATCAGAACTATTTGCTAGAATATGGTCTCCATTTATTGATTTCTTAAAGAGGTAAATTGGTTCAATACAAACTGGACTGAAACATGAGCTCAGGATTGGATGAAAAACTACGCCTTATAATCTACGGACCTATTTCCAAAATTGTTATTGGTAAAAAAGCATTTTTGTTTGTTTTTCTTGTTTTTTTGTTGTTTTTATGGGAGGAGCGGCGAGGGAGGAGCGGCGCCCATGTCGGGATGAGAGCAGGGATGAGTTAAGTGGGGTTACAGAGTGGTTGTACCAGAGTCTTTGAGAAACAAAATTATGAACGAACTTCATGCCGAACATCCTGGCATAGTAAGCATGAAGTCAATTGCCAGAAGTTTTGTGTATTGGCCTGGTATTGACAGTGACATTGAGTCACTGGTGAGCAAATGTAGCGTCTGCCAAAATTGCCAGAGTAAACCACCAAAAACAACACTGCAACCCTGGTCATGGCCAAGAAGACCTTTTCAGAGAGTTCATGTAGATTTATGTGAAAAGGATAATGATTATTTTCTGGTGCTAGTAGATAGTCATTCCAAATGGATTGAGTTTAAGCATATGGTGTCAAGCACTACTACTGCAAGTACCATAGATGAATTGACATCTATTTTTCCATGCCATAGTTTACTGGAAGAACTTGTTTCTGATAACGGGCCTCAGTTTATTGCAGAGCGGTTCAAAGAGTTAATGCAGCGGAATGGTGTAACACCACACCTGTGCCCCCATACGTTCCAGCCTCTGGTGACATGTGGTTTCGCGGAACGAAAACACACACCCACACACACACACACACACACACACACACACACACACACACACACACACACACACACACACACACACACACACACACACACTCTTTTAAAAGTATATAGATAGATATATAGATGGGTATATGGAGCAAACTGCCAGAGAAAGTGTCAGTGGTGAGTACAATTGATGACATTATAAAGACACTTGGTACATGGTCAGGAAAGGTTTGGAGAGGCATTGGCAAGTGGGATAAGTTTGGTTAGGCAACTTGGTGAGCCTGAATGAGTTGGGCCAAAGGGCTTGTTTTCATGTAATTATTCGCACACCCTATCGTCTCTCCATAGCACTGCAAATTTCAATTGACTTAGTTGGCAATTTCTATAATGTTTTATTACAGTTAAATAATGTACAAGGAGCAGGAAAGTTTTTCACTAATAAGCATCTCATATGAAAAATAATCAACTCTGCCAGGGGAGTACATTTCATTAATTCAAAGGCTATCCAGCCAATACATGTTCTTAGCAACTTCACGATTCATAATTTTAGAATTATTTGGAAATGTTTCTGTTAGACAACTTGGAAAAATACAAAATGTTTATGAAGCTATTTAAAGGAAACCGTAACAGAATTAAAGGGAAAGACATTTCAAATCACATGCGGAGGAAACAATTAGTTCTGCTCCTTTGTTGTATTATGGTTTTTGATCCTTATAATCGCCTTTATCCACCTAAGGTATTTCTCAGATAAGCGGGTGTAGATACCAGGTTCATTGGGAACTCCACAGTCTGCTCCAGCTGAAACAATGCCAGTGTACTCTTTCTTGTTCCCCTGCTTTGTACATATTAATGGACCACCAGAATCTCCCTGAAACAAGACACATAAAATGTAACAGTTATTTCAGCTGTAGCCGTGGAATATGGAGCTGAAATGCTTTCTCTGTTACTAGACTAGCAATGCAGAGGTCTGGCCAACAATTTACATTTCTCAAGAGACATAAGTTCAAATTCTAGTCAGGAGTGTTTTATTGTCATATGTTCTGAAACGGAAGAATGAACGTCTTACTTGCAGCAGCAAAACGGGTATATAAACATGTGTAGAAAGGAACTGTAAATGCCGAAGATAGTCACAAAATGCTGGAGTACTCAACGGGTCAGTAAGCATCTCTGGAATATAAGAATAGGTGACGTTTTGGGTCAGAACACTTCTTCAGACTGAAAGACAGACGTGTGTGAAAGCTGGTGGTGAGGAAAGGCCAGAACAACAGATGATCCCAGGAGTGATGGAGTCCATATTGGCCCATTGTTGGCTGGGGAAGTTGTGCTAACGAGAGGGAAACAAGGATGTGAACAGTGGAACTGGTATGACGACCGGGGGATGTGGGGGGGGGGGGGGGGGGGGGGGGGGAGTGCAGGAGTTACTTGAAATTAGAGAAATCAACGTTCATACTGCTAGGTTGTAACCAGCCCGTGGGAAATGGCCTTTGATGTGCTAATCTATTCAGGTTGTTCTCTTGCTACGTTTAATAAAACGGCTGGAAAGAAAGATTGGCTTATGGCATAGATGTAAGGCACAGAAAGGCAGCGGTATGGTAAGAAACTGTTAAGTAAAACATAATTTTGAAAAATCACAAGTAAATGCTGTTGCGTTCAAAACTACGTGTTAAGTGCAGTAACTTCAGACGAGTGCAGCCCAGTGGCAGGTGAACCACCACAGTCCACAGGGTATCAGCACCCCAGGTGAAGCTCAACCAAGTACTGTCCCACCAACGGACACGAGTCCAGAGCCCAACCAGCCACAGTAAGCGGTAGAGAGGAAGATGGAAGGAAAAAAGCAGAATGGAGCAGTCACTGGCTGTGGCTGATGAGAAAAGATGCTGTCTGGGCTGCCACGTGACCATCTAGAGGCTAACCATAAGACACACACCCAGGGCTGATCACTGTCTCGACTGAGGGTGTCTTGTGATAAAAGGCCTAAACACCCACTGATGTTGAGGTACACAACTGAAGATGTGTCTAATTGGTAGCAAAATCACCTAGTGGTCACCCCCAAGAATACCGGGTGTCAGTTGTGGTGAAGAACCTTAGGGATTGTAGCATCCAGTCCTACTAATCAATATGCCGGTCAGTGTATATAAATGTGTGTTTGTCGGTAAATGTGTTGCAATAAATAACTCAGGCAGCAACTTCCCATGTTCCATGTGGAACTGAACATGTGCATTTAGCAAGTTTGAGATACAGCATGGAAACAGGCCCTTCAGCCCATTGAGTCCAAGCTGACCATCCATTCACATTGGTTCCATGTTATCCCACTTTCTTAACCCCTCCTTACGTATTAGTGGCAATTTTTACAGATGCAAATTAACCTACTTTGGGAAGTGGGAAGAAGCCGGAGCACGTGGAGGAAATCTACACGGTCACAGGGAGAATGTGCAAACTCCACACGGACAGCACCTGAGATCATAGAAACATAGAAACATAGAAAATAGGTGCAGGAGTAGGCCATTCGGCCCTTCAAGCCTGCACCGCCATTCAATATGATCATGGCTGATCATCCAACTCAGTATCCTGTACCTGCCTTCTCTCCATACCCCCTGATCCCTTTAGCCACAAGGGCCACATCTAACTCCCTCTTAAATATAGCCAATGAACTGGCCTCAACTACCTTCTGCGGGAGAGAATTCCAGAGATTCACCACTCTCTGTGTGAAAAAAGTTTTCCTCACCTCGGTCCTAAAAGGTTTCCCCCTTATCCTTAAACTGTGACCCGAGATCAGTATCAAACCTCTCTCAGCTGTGATTCAGCAGCTCCACCAGTTGCACTACTGTGCCACCATGGTGTTGCTAAATGGTGCTGTCCAATTTTCACACAAATCATTAATAGTCCCAAGGTCACCATAACATATTTCAATCAAATAACTGGCAGTGTACCTTCTTGTGATAATGCTTTGCAACTCTCAGAGTTTTCATTTAAATTGAGAAATGTAAACTTACCGCACATGAATCCTTTCTTGCTTCAGCATCACCAACGCATAACATGTCCTTTGTTATGTAAGGGCTGAAGTCATAGTATTTTTTACTATTGCAGACTTTCCGATCAATGATGGTTAAATTTACTTCCCTCAGGATATCAGATGCTTTCAGGACTAAAGAATTTGTTGTTCCCCATCCGGCAACACTGCACTTGGTTCCAGCTTTGACATCTTTTGTTGATTTGGGAAGTTTCAAAGTGGATACGTACTTGTTCAGAACAGCGTCACGGGCCAACTGTTCAAATTAACAGATAAAATAGACTGAATTATAAGTATTACCACTGACTAAATCGTATAACGTTTGGAATCTATCCATGGAACTGGTGCGCTACAATGCTGAGAACTATATTCTGCACTCTGCATCTACCCCTTTGCTCTATCTATTCTGCTCAAGTTGTCCTTGATTGTATTTATGTATAGTATCAGTGTAGGATAGAAACATAGAAACATAGAAAATAGGTGCAGGAGGAGGCCATTCGGCCCTTCGAGCCAGCATCGCAATTCATTGTGATCATGGCTGATCGCTCCTATCAATAACCCGTGCCTGCCTTCTCCCCATATCCCTTGACTCCACAAGCCCCTAGAGCTCTATCTAACTCCCTCTTAAATCCATCCAGTGACTTGGCCTCCACTGCCCTCTGTGGCAGGGAATTCCATAAATTCACAGGAGGGAAATACAGATGTGTAGGAAAGGTCTGAAGAAGGGTTTCGACCCGAAACGTCACCCATTCCTTCTCCTCGGAGATGCTGCCTGTCCTGCTGAGTTACTCCAGCTTTTTGTGTCTAACAAGGGAAATGCAAATGCTGGTTTACACCAAAGAGAGACAAAAATTGCTGGAGTAGCTCAGCTGCCCATTCCATTCCTTCTGTCCAAAGAAGCTGCAAGTCCTGCTGAGTTACACCAGCATTTTGTGTCGATCTATAATATTATCAGATTTGATTGGTTGGCATAGTGTCAGGCAATGTTCAACTCACTTTTATCGGCTATACTATTTGTAACCTTGCAAACAGCAATAAAACTGGTTCAAGATCTAATATAAATCTTGGAAATTTAGAAAGTAGTTTCATGATAAAATATCCTAACATTTTTATGTGAAGTTATTTGAGTTTTAAAAGACACTAGACCAAGGGCAGACCCGTTGGGTCTGCTCCCCCAACGCAGCCGTTCCCTACCCGTAGCCCCCATGGGAGACGTGGTCCTCCAACTCAAGTGGCTCGGAATGAGCAGTGCGGCTGGTTTTAAATGGCGTCTTTGAGGCGAGATGCGGGCGCCAGCAGCCGTTATGGTCGCCGGCCAGCAGGAGGCGACAAAATGAGTGAGTGGGGGGGGGGAGAAGGATTTAATGAAAAATGTGGACATAAACATAACGAAATCTAATGAGGAGTGGATAGTTGGAATGAAAAGTGAAATGTCTACCGAAATGGCTGCTTCTATGGGTGAGAAGCCAGTTTATTTTTGAAATATTGGGGGGTAGGGGGGGGAGGATTTGATTAAAAACGTGTACTTAAACACGACGAAATGTAATGAGGAGCGGATACTTAGAAAGAAAAGTGAAATCTCTACCGAAATGGAAAAGGTCTCGGCGATTGAGCGTCTGGATTCGGCGTGGCAATGAATCAAAGGCAGAAAGGCAGCCGGACGGCAGGCGGCAGCCGGACGGCAGGCGGCAGCCACAGAGTTTTAATAGTATACTAGACCAAGTACAGACCCGTTGGGTCTGTTTCCCTAACGGCGTTTGCGGGGGGGGGGGGGGGGGGGGCTGCGGCATCACACTCACATTAACCACCCTCCAAACACACAGGTGGGGGGAGGGGAGGTGAGAAGAGGGGAGGTGAGAAGAGGGGAGAGGAGGAGGAGGAAGCGGGACAGATTTGGGAGGGAAAGGAGAGCGGGGTAGGAGGTGAGAGAGGGGGATGGGGAGAGAGACGTGGGGGAGGGGGGGATGGGGAGGGGAGGATGGAGGGAGGGGGAGAGGGGTGGGGGGAGAGAGGGGAAGGAGTGGGGAGAGGGGAGGGGGGAGGGGGGAGAGAAGAGGAAGAGTGGGGAGGGAGGAGGAGAGGGGTAGGGGGAGTGATGGAAGAGGGACAGAGGGGTAAGGGAAGGGGGCGGGGGGAGAGAGGGAAGGGGGTGGGGTAGAGAGGGAAGGGGGTGGGGTAGAGAGGGAAGGGGGGTGGGGGAGAGAGGGAAGGGGGTGGGGGAGGGATGAGGAGAGGGAGAGGGGGAATGGAGTGGGGAGGGAGGGAGGGAGGGAGAGAGGGTAGCGGGAGTGGTGGAAGAGGGATGGGGGAGTGGTGGAAGAGGAACAGAGGGGTAGGGGAAGGGGTGGGGAGAGAGGGGAAGGGAAGGGAAGAGAGAGGGGTGGTGGAGGAAGAGGGGTGGGGTAAGGGGAGAGAAGTGGAAGAGTGGGGAGGGAGGGGTAGGGGGAGTGGTGGAAGAGGGACAGAGCGGTATGGGGGAAGGGGGCGGGGGGAGAGAGGGAAGGGGGTGGGGTAGAGAGGGAAGGGGGGTGGGGGAGAGAGGGATGGGTGGGAGAGGGAGAGGGGTGATGAGAGGGAAACATAGAAATTAAGTGCAGGAGTAGGCCATTCGGCCCTACGAGCCTGCACCACCATTCAATATGATCATGGCTGATCATCCAACTCAGTATCCTGTACCTGCCTTCTCTCCATACCCCCTGATCCATTTAGTCACAAGGGCCAGATCTAACTCCCTCTTAAATATAGCCAATGAACTGGCCTCAACTACCTTCTGTGCCAGTGAATTCCAGAGATTCACCACTCTCTGTGTGAAAAATGTTTTTCTCATCTCGGTCCTAAAAGATTTACCCCTTATCCTTAAACTGTGACCCCTTGTTCTGGACTTCCCCAACATCTGGAACAATCTTCCTGCATCTAGCCTGTCCAACCCCTTAAGAATTTTGTAAGTCTATAAGATACCCCCTCAATCTTCTAAAATCTAGCGAGTACAAGCTGAGTCTATCCAGTCTTTATTCATATGAAAGTCCTGACATCCCAGAAATCAGTCTGGTGAGCCTTCTCTGTACTCCCACTATGGCAAGAATGTCTTTGAGCATTAGGCATTGTGACATCACACGATGGAACGTTCACCAGGGGCTGGGGCTGCTTCTATGGGTGAGAAGCCAGTATTTTTTGAAATATTGGGGGGGGGGGGGGGGGGGGGGGGGTGCTGCGGCATCACACTCACATTAACCACCCCCCAAACACACAGGTGGGGGGAGGGGGGTGAGAAGAGGGGAGGGAGGGGAGTGGAGGAGGAGGAAACGGGACAGATTTGGGAGAGAAAGGAGAGCGGGGTAGGGGGTGAGAGAGGGGGATGGGTAGAGAGATGTGGGGAAGGGGGGGGATGGGGAGGGAGGGGAAGAGGGAGGGAGGGGGAGAGGGGTGGGGGGAGAGAGGGTAAAGAGTGGGGAGGGAGAGTGGAGGGGGTGGGGGGAGAGAAGTGGAAGAGGGGGGAGGGAGGAGGAGAGGGGGAGGGGGAGTGAGGAAGACGGACAGAGGGATAGGGGGGGAGGGAGCGGGGGGGAGAGAGGGAAGGGGGTGGGGGAGAGAGGGATGGGAGAGGGAGAGAGGTGAGGAGAGGGAGGGGGGAGGAGAGAAGGGGGGAGAGAAGTGGAAGAGTGGGGAGGGAGGGAGGGAGGGGTAGAGGGGTAGCGGGAGTGGTGGAAGAGGGACGGGGGAGTGGTGGAAGAGGAACAGAGGGGTAAGAGGAAGGGGTGGGGGAGAGTGGGAAAGGGAGGGGAAGAGAGAGGGGTGGGGGAGGGAGAGGGGTGGGGTAAGGGGAGAGAAGTGGACGAGTGGGGAGGGAGGGGTAGGGGGAGTGGTGGAAGAGGGACAGAGGGGTAGGGGGCGGGGGGAGAGAGGGAAGGGGGTGGGGTAGAGAGGGAAGGGGGGTGGGGGAGAGAGGGATGGGTGGGAAAGGGAGAGGGGTGAGGAGAGGGAAACATAGAAATTAAGTGCAGGAGTAGGCCATTCGGCCCTTTGAGCCTGCACCACCATTCAATATGATCATGGCTGATCATCCAACTCAGTATCCTGTACCTGCCTTCTCTCCATATCCCCTGATCCCTTTAGCCACAAGGGCCACATCTAACTCCCTCTTAAGTTCCGATTGGACATGTGTGAACATTGGGCATTGTGACATCACACAATGGAACGTTCACCATTGGCTGGGGCTCCTGCAAAGGCATATGTAAATGAATCCATTCCGATTGGACATCTGTGCACATTGGGCATTGTGACATCACACGATGGAACGTTCACCAGGGGCTGGGGCTGGTGCTGGTGCTGGTGCTGCTTCTATGGGAGAGAAGCCAGTTTATTTTTGAAATATTGGTTGGGGGGGGGAAGGATTTGATTAAAAACGTGTACTTAAACACGACGAAATGTAATGAGGAGCGGATACTTAGAAAGAAAAGTGAAATCTCTACCGAAATGGAAAAGATGTCGGCGATTCTGAGTCTGGTTTCGGAGTTGCAGTGAATCAAAGGAAGAAAGAAAGGCAGCCGGACGGACGGCAAGCGAAAGGCACACAGTTTTATATATTGGATAGATAGATAGATAGATAGATAGATAGATAGATAGATAGATAGATAGATAGATAGATAGATAGATACACTTGCAATTGTATCACACACTTTGCAAAAGGATGGGTATGGATCATGAGGTCATATGTGATAGGAGCAGAATTAGGCCATTCGACCCATCAAGTCTACTCTGCCATTCAATCATGGCTGATCTATCCCTCCCTCCTAACCCCATTCTTCTGCCTTTTCCCCATAACCCCTGACACCCATACTAATCAAGAATCTATCTATCTCTGACTTTAAAATTTCCATTGACGGCCTCTGCAGCATTCTGTGGTAAAGTATTCCACAGATTCACCACTCTCTGACTTAAGAAATTCTAATCTCATTCCTAAAGGAACATATTTTAATTCTGAGGCTATGACCTCTGGTCCTAGACTTTCCCCCTGATGGAAACATCCTCTCCACATGCACTCTATCCAAGCCTTTCACTATCGGTAAGTTTCAATGAAATCCCCCTCATCCTTCTGAACTACAGCGAGTACAGGCCCAGTGAAGTCAAACGCTCATCGTATGTTAACCCATTCATTCCTGGGATCATTCTTGTTAACCTCCTCTTGTAAACCAAATTTGCTCACATTACTCCAAATGCAGCCTGACCAGAGCCTCAGCATTACAACCCTGTTTTTGTATTCTAGCCCTCTTGAAATAAATGCCATGTGTGTGCTGGTTGATGATATTAGTTTATCTGGGCAAACTGCTTGCACAGACATTGTGGGCTGAAGGGCCACTTCCTGTACTGTATTGTTCAATGTTTTATATTCTATCGAACCCCCATTAATCCAATGATAATCCAGTTTATTTGAAATCCAGGTGAAATTGTATAGATGGCTCCGAACACTCATTTCTCTCCCAACATCCAATGAACTCCTGTCACAATCGTGTGGAAATTCTTCTAAAAGTCATATTATTCCTGATAAATTGAAGTTTTATTATATTGTATGGATGACCTGATGTTCAGATTTACTTTGTATCCAAGTGGGAGAAATACTTTGCAAAAGTGAAACACCAATGTATATTTATGAAATAGGGAGCATAACAAATAATCTTTCCTTCTCCTTTAACATAAGCAAGCTTTGTGCCTATTTTCCGCGGTTATCAATTGTCCTGCTGTGAATTTCCCACTTTTTGTTTGACTGTGTTGTTGCTTGTGATGAAGAACATCTACCGTCTAACTGGCTGTCTAACATAGCAGCAACTCCACATAATTCGCTTCATTTTTGCTGGATTTCTTGTGACTTTGTTTTAAACACAATTTGGCCAACCAAATTCACCTCATAACATTGAGTTTCTGGCAATCTATTGTTTGAAATGCATCCACTTCAACTTCCAAGAGTAATGACAACAGCGGAGGCAGAGTGGAAAAAATGCAGCACCAATTACCATTATGATTTATCATATAATATAACAATTACAGCACGGAAACAGGCCATCTCGACCCCTCTAGTCCGTGCCGAACACATAGTCTCCCCTAGTCCCATATACCTGCGCTCAGACCATAACCCTCCATTCCTTTCCCATCCATATAACTATCCAATTTATTTTTAAATGATAAAAACGAACCTGCCTCCACCACCTTCACTGGAAGCTCATTCCACACAGCTACCACTCTCTGAGTAAAGAAGTTCCCCCTCATGTTACCCCTAAACTTCAGTCCCTTAATTCTCAAGTCATGTCCCCTTGTTTGAATCTTCCCTACTCTCAGTGGGAAAAGCTTTTCCACGTCAACTCTGTCTATCCCTCTCATCATTTTAAAAACCTCTATCAAGTCCCCCCTTAACCTTCTGCGCTCCAAAGAATAAAGCCCTAACTTGTTCAACCTTTCTCTGTAACTTAGTTGCTGAAACCCAGGCAACATTCTAGTAAATCTCCTCTGTACTCTCTCTATTTTGTTGACATCCTTCCTATAATTAGGCGACCAAAATTGTACACCATACTCCAGAATTGGCCTCACCAATGCCTTGTACAATTTTAACATTACATCCCAACTTCTATACTCAATGCTCTGATTTATAAAGGCCAGCACACCAAAAGCTTTCTTTACCACCCTATCTACATGAGATTCCACTTTCATGGAACTGTGCACAGTTATTCCCAGATCCCTCTGTTCACCTACATTCTTCAATTCCCTACCATTTACCATGTACGTCCTATTTTGATTTGTCCTGCCAAGATGTAGCACCTCACACTTATCAGCATTAAACTCCATCTGCCATCTTTCAGCCCACTCTTCCAACTGGCATAAATCTCTCTGTAGACTTTGAAACTCTTCTTCATTACCCGCAACCCCACCTATCTTGGTATCATCTGCATACTTACTAATCCAATTTACCACACCATCGTCCAGATCATTGATGTACATGACAAACAACAGTGGACCCAACACAGATCCCTGTGGCACCCCACTCGTCACTGGCCTCCAACCTGACAAACAACCATCCACCATTACTCTCTGGCATCTCCCATTCAGCCACTGTTGAATCCATCTTGCTACTCCACCATTAATACCCAACCATTGAACCTTCTTAACCAACCTTCCATGAGGAACCTTGTCAAAGGCCTTACTGAAGTCCATATACACAACATCCACTGCTTTACCCTCATCAATTTCCCGAGTAACATCTTCAAAAAATTCAAGAAGATTAGTTAAACATGACCTTCCAGGCACAAATCCATGTTGGCTGTTCCTAATCAGACCCTGTTTATCCAGATGCTTATATATATTATCTCTAAGTATTCTTTCCATTAATTTGCCCACCACTGACGTCAAACTAATAGGTCTATAATTGCTAGGTTTACTCTTAGACCCCTTTTTAAACAATGGAACAACATGCGCAGTACGCCAATCCTCCGGCACTATTCCCGTTTCTAATGACATTTGAAATATTTCTGCCATAGCCCCTGCTATTTCTACACTAACTTCCCTCAATGTCCTAGGGAATATCCTGTCCGGACCTGGAGACTTATCCACTTTTATATTTCTCAAAAGTGTCAGTACTTCCTCTTCTTTGATCCTCATAGTTTCCATAGCTACTCTACTTGTTTCCCTTACCTCACATAATTCAATATCCTTCTCCTTGGTGAATACCGAAGAAAAGAAACTGTTCAATATCTCCCCCATCTCTTTTGGCTCTGCAGATAGTTGGCCACTCTGACTCTCTAATGGACCAATTTTATCTGAGACCAGAACCCTGATAAATTGGCACAAACACACCAAAGATCCAAGATCCATAATATCATCACTCCAGGACAAGGCGGGGAATGTCACCATGGAAGATATTGAAGAAAGACACAAAATGATGGATTAACCCAGCGGGACAGGCAGAACCTCTAGAGAGAAAGAATGGGTGATGTTTCGGGTCAGAACCCTTCAGTCTGAAGATGGGCCTTGACCCCGAAATGTCACCCATTCCTTCTCCCCAGAGATGCTGCCTTTATCGCTGAGTTACTCGAGCATTTTGTGTCTATCTTCGGATTAAACCAGCATCTGCGGTTTCTTCCTACACATGGAAGTGGTGAATCTCTGGAACTCTCTGCCACAGAAGGTAGTTGAGGCCAGTTCATTGGCTATGTTTAAGAGGGAGTTAGATGTGGTCCTTGTTGCTAAAGGGATCAGGTGGTATGGAGAGAAGGCAGGTACGGGATACTGAGTTGGATGATCAGTCATGATCATATTGAATGGCGGTGCAGGCTCGAAGGGCCGAATGGCCTACTCCTGCACCTATTTTCTATGTATCTATGTATCTATGGAAGGTATAGAAACATAGAATATAGGTGCAGGAGTAAGCCATTCGGTTCAATGAGCCAGCACAACCATTCAATATGATCATGGTTGATCATCCAAAATCAGTACCCCATTCTAGCTTTATCCCCATATCCCCTGACTCCACTATCTTCAAGAGCCCTATCTCTGGATACTTTCAAGAGAGAGCTAGATAGGGCCGAGAATTCCACAGACTCACCACTCTCTGTGTGGAAAAAGTGCTTCCTCTTCTCCGTTCTAAATGGCTTACCCCTTATTCTTAAACTGTGGCCCCTGGTTCTGGATTCTCCCAACATCGGAAACATTTTTCCTGCATCTAGCCTGTTCAATCCCTTAAGAATTGTATATGTTTCTATAAGATTCCCTCTCATCCTTCTAAATCCCAGTGAATACAAGCCCAGTTGACCCATCTGTTTGACCATTATTCTTCAGGGAACCAAATCCAATAGCCTTCCCTGGTCTGCCTGTTACATGACTCCTGAAAAAAAAATGTGGACGATTCTTAAATGTCTCCTCGGTTCAGAAACCATTAGAATGGACAAAAGTGCCAGCATTGGTGACTATGTCTACAGCACACGAACCAATAATAAATTAGAACCTGCCCAAGCCAGATGCTTGCTCCTTTACCGGGGTTACGTCCGCGCCCGGGTGATGTTAGAGAGGGACACAGTTGTATAGTAGTTATTTAGTATATTTGTAACATAGTTGTTTGGAATTCAGTGGCTGAATAATTTGATGATTTTAGACAATAGACAATAGACAATAGGTGCAGGAGAGGGCCATTCGGCCCTTCGAGCCAGCACCGCCGTTCTATGTGATCATGGCTGATCATCCACAATCAGTACCCCGTTCCTGCCTTCTCCCCATATCCCCTGACTCCGCTATCTTTAAGAGCCCTATCTAGCTCTCTCTTGAAAGTATCCAGAGAACCGGCCTCCACCGCCCTCTGAGGCAGAGAATTCCATAGACTCACAGCTCTCTGTGTGAAAAACTGTTTCCTCAACTCCGTTCTAAATTGCTTATCCCTTATTCTTAAACTGTGGTTCTGGACTCCCCCAACATCGGGAACATTTTTCCTGCCTCTAGCGTGTCCAAACCCTTAATAATCTTGTATGTTTCAATAATATACCCTCTCATCCTTCTAAATTCCAGAGTACACAAGCCCAGCCGCACCATTCTCTCAGCATATGACAGTCCCGCCATCCCGGGAATTATCCTTGTAAACCTACGCTGCACTCCCTCAATAGCAAGAATTGCTATTGTAATATGGTGGTGGGTATGTCACCATAGCTTTGTTTTTTTTTGGTTTTTGTATCGTGTTCGTAATCAAATAAATTATTTTTGATACAAAAAATATATAAATAATAACTAAATAAATAAATTAGAACCAAATGTTTTGGATGGGCCATTAATATTAATATACTCCAGCTCGGAGTGGATGGATCAGATGTCTGTATGATTGTAGGATACATTTTCGATTCTCCAGTGCAGCAAAGAGCTATGGAATTTGCTTTTAAATAATCTTGTGCACATATATTTAGTACCTGAACCAGCATGATGTCGTTTTCTGGAGTTTTTGGGTTAAACTCCGGGTAAGGAACCATCTTTATCACTGCAATTGTCGTTTTCCTTTCTTGTTTCCTAGAAAGTGAATGCGCTCCAAGAACCACTTTGGATAGTGTTATTCGACTATATCTGTGATTGGAAAGGTGACTGAGTTATTCAAGATTCCAGAAACCATTTGAAAAACAATGGTCTATGAGCTGTTACACCCTCACTTTTATAATGAGCAGGAAGTATCAATTCCACATAATTGTACTTCTTTTGTACTTTTTGAATTGCACTTATTTCCTTCAGTTCCTCATTCTCACTAGTTCTTTGGTTCTCTTGTATTTCTGGCAGGTTTTTGGAATCACCTTTCCTGGAGATGATTGTTTAATTCCTCTGCCATTTCTTTATAAACTAATTACTTTTACTTAACTTTTGCTTATTTTTACTTTTCGCATCATTTAATCCTCATTTTCTACCTTCTCTTTATCAATTTTGTTTCATCCTCCTTTGCTGAATTCTAACTGCCCCAAGCAACCTATTGTTGACAATTTTGTAAGACTCTTCCTTGGATTCAAAACTAACTTTAGTTTCTCCTGTCAGGTATGGATGGACTATTTTCCTGCCTGAAAATCAAGGAACTGCAGAATGCTAGTTTACAAAGACACAAAAGTACTGGAGAAACAGTTCAGTTTGGAAGATGGTCCCAAACCAAAAACGTCACCTATTCCATGGTCTCTAGGAGATGCTGCCTGACTTGCTGAGTTACTCCAGCATTGATTGACTATGTTGCCTGGTTTTCCTTTGTACCATCAAGGAATTTAGTTTCCCCCAAATGGCCAACATCTATCCATACTATTATTAAAACTCGCATACTTGACCACTTCCGTTCGGGGCCCTCCCCCCCCCCCCCCCCCCCTGCCCCACACCACACACCCCCCCCTTCCCCACACCCCCCTTCCCACTCCCACCCCCTCTCCTCCCAAACACCCCTCTCCCCACCACCCCGGCCAACCCCCCTCCCCCACAGCCCCCTCTCCCCACCACTCCAGCCCCCCACCCCGCTCCTCCAGTCCCCCTCCCCATACACCCCCTCCCCCCACACCCCTTTCCCTGAGTGGTGGAATATTGCTTTGAGGGAACAGGTTGCGTTGGGGGAAACAGGTGAGTGGTGGAATATTGTGTTGGGGAATGGGTTGCGTTGGGGGGGGGGAGGGGAGTGGGGGCAGGGTTCCCATGTGACTGGGACCCAACGGGTCCCACTTAGTCTAGTTATTTCTTTAAGTGGGAGCCATTCAATATCTACCATCATACCTTTCAATATATTTTTCTATGAACTATTGCCAATTCTCATTTAAATTGTTTGTTTAGATTTAAGATCATAGTTTCAGTTGGAACCACATCACATTATATGATAAAACATATCATGGCCACTTCCCCTGACAAGAAGGTTATCAATTAATTCCTTCTCAATGCACATGATAGAATCTAAAATAGTCCTCTCCCAGGTCTTCTCAAATATTAGAATTAGAATTCCATGAATTAATCTTTCATCTTAATACAGCAAATTCGATCAGTCCAGTCTATGAATCGAACATTATCTCCCATGATTACTTGTTCATCGCTATCTCTAATTTCCTGATATATACCATGCCCAATAAAACAATTCCTATTTGGTAGACACAAAATGCTGGAGAAACTCAGCGGGTGAGGCAGCATCTATGGAGAGAAGGAATTGTCGACGTTTCAGGTCGAGACCTTCTACATACTGAGTTTCTCCAGCATTTTGTGTTTACCTTCGATTTTACCAGCATCCACAGTTCTTTCTCAAACATATTGCTATTTGGTGATCTATAAACAACTTCCACAAAGTCCTACTGATGTTTTCCAACTTTTGCTGTCCATTAGCTTGACATAAACTGATTCCAAATTTATATCATGAACTGCCAAGCCAAGATTGATCACAGTGCATATTAACAATTTTAGTCTATACTTCCTTATACATTTAGCTCCCAGATTTGGATACCATGAAGCCACATTTCTGTAACAAGAAGCCTGTAACAATTTGCTTGTACTTGCACAGCAGTTACTCACCCAAGCTTCCACAACAATCCTTTAGAAACCTGTGATTTCACCAACCAGACATTCAGCATGGTGGGTGCATGAGACTACCTTGAGCTGCAGACTCGACTCCAAGTTGCACACCCTCCTGGTTGGGAACCGTGTCACTGTTCCTTCATTGTCAGTTTGACCAAAAAGAGTTAGAGAGTCATAGAGCCCCACTACATGGAAACAGGCCCTTTGGCCCAACTTGCCCATGCAGACCAAGATGCCCCATCTACACTAGTCCCATCTGCTCATGTTTAGCTTGTATCCCTCTAAACCATTCTTATCCACTTATCTGTCCAAATATCTTTTAAGTCTTCTCTCTGCCACAGAAGGTAGTTGAGGCCAGTTCATTGGCTATATTTAAGAGGGAGTTAGATGTGGAACTTGTGGCTAAAGGGATCAGGGGGTATGGAGAGAAGGCAGGTACGGGATACTGAGTTGGATGATCAGCCATGATCATATTGAAGGCTCGAAGGGCCGAATGGCCTACTCCACATATTTTCTATGTTTCTAAGTGTTGTTATAGTACCTGCCTCAACTACCTTCTCTGGCTGTTCTTCCATATACCCACCTCTCTCTGTGTGAAAAGGTCACCCCCAAGGGGTTTCTATTCAATGTTTCCCTCTCACCTTAAACCTATGTCATCTGGTTCTTGATTTCCCTGCTCTGAGTGAAAGACTCTGTGTGTACATCCTATCACTCCTCCTCGTGATCTATAAGATCACCTCTCATCCTCCTGCGCTACAGGGAATGAAGTCCTAGCCTGCCCAAACCTCTCCCTATACCTCTGGCCATCAAGTCCTGGCAACATCCTCACAACAAGGAATCCTGGAACTACTTAATCACCAGCACCATGGGACTATCTGTCCCAGGAAGGTTGCAGCAGTTTGAGAAGGTGGTTCAAGCTTTAGCATTCCGAAGGGAATATTCCCATTGCAACCCTATGTCCTTGTATTTCCATTCCCCTTCTAACATCACTTTCCCATTCATGGGAAGGGAAATAGAGTTAACATTTCAGGTCAAAGACCCTTTCCTGCTGGAGGCATTTCGGCCCAACTTGCTGACCAAGATGACTCATCTACACTAAACTCACCTACTCATGTTTGGCCCATATCCCTCGAAACCTTCCCTATTCATGTACTTGTCCAAATGTATTTTATTGTTATAGTATTGGGCTCAACCACCTCCGCTGGCAGCTCGATCCATATCCACCACCATCTATATGAAAAAGTTGCCCCTCAGATACCTATTATATCTTTCCCCTCTCACCTTAAAACGATGCCCAGTGATCATTGATTCACTTACTGTGGGTAGATCAACTAGATAACGTCATTGGTAGCATTTCCAACAGCAAACCTATCCTGACTCTATCAGATGTTTAAGAAGGAACTGCAGATGCTGGACAATCGAAGGTAGACAAAAATGCTGGAGAAACTCAGCGGGTGAGGCAGCATCTATGGAGCGAAGGAAATAGACGACGTTTCGGGTCGAACTCCTTCAGAGATATTTCCTTTGTCCTATTCATCCCTCTTCCCATCATCTCAGTAATTTGAAAACAATTTTACGTTTCCCCCAAGTTCTCACGAAAAGTTTTGGATTTGAAACATTAACTTTATTTCTCTTCCCACAGAGGCTGAGGGTTCCCAGCATTTCTCGAACATAATTCTGAAACTATACTGAAGGTGTATTTTGGCATCAGTTTATGAGGGCTTTTGCTTTATGCCTACCCCACGTCCCATCCCTCAGTCTGTAGAAGGTTAACGTCCATTTCTCCCCATCTGAGCCGCCGAGTTCCTGCAGCACTTTGTGTTTTGGAGTAACAGCGGGCAATGGCAGCATCCCCGGAGAACATAGATAGGTGACGTTTCGGGTCGAGTCTCTTCTGTAGACTGGCACCTTGTGTTTTTGATGCGATTCCATCCTGTACGCCTTTAGAAATGTGCTTCTGTAAATAGTGTTTGGTATTGGTCCTGCTTGTTGCTTGATCTGATTGTCGAAAGCAATGGGCCTGTGCACCTCACTGCTCAGCTACAGGGGCGCTACCCGAGCCCTCCAGCCCGGAGCTGACCCTGCATTACCTCTGCATTGCCTGCTCACGCCTTTTATCTCTCTCTCTCTCTCTCTCTCTCTCTCTCTCTCACACACGCACTCTCTATCTCTCTCACGCACAAACCAACTCTGCTTCATTTTCTCTCTCTCTCTCACCCTCTCTCTCTCTCTCTCTCTCTCTCACCCTCTCTCTCACCCCCTCTCTCTCTCTCACCCTTTCTCTCCCACTCTTTCTCTCTCTCTCTCTCTCTCTCACACACACACGGACATACGCAGCCTCTCAGTCTCATCTTCTCACTCTCTTGTTCTCTGTCTGAATGCCCCGGCCGGTCGTATCCCGAACGGCTCAGGCACCCGAGCCAGCATTAGCCACAGACAGTCGTGTCCCGTTCGGGCTTGACTCGGGGATCCGTGCTCCTGGTTCGGGTCACACGCCCGATAAAAGGTCATTGTGTTTAAGGTTGAGTGCTTGCAACACAAACCCTTAAAACATTTATTTTTCACACAGACCCGAAACGTCACCCATTCCTTCTCTCCAGAGATGCTGCCTTTCCCGGTGAGTTACTCCAGCTTTTTGTGTCTATCTTCGGTTTAAACCAGCATCTGCAGTTCCTTCTTAAGGGCCTGTCCCACTTTCCTGAGTTATTCACGAATTCTCCCGAGTTATTCACGAATTCTCCCGAGTTTTCAAACTCGCAGAATGTTCATAGCGAGTCGTAAGAGGCCGTAGGAATCCGTGGATATATCCTAGTGGCTCGTTATGCCTGCCGTAGGTACTCGGTGAATCAGGTAAGTCGGGATGTTTTTTCCAGCCTGATGAAAAATGTCCACGAGTAAAAGAATAGCCCCAGTACCTACAGCTGGCATAACGAGCCGCTACGATATATCCACGGACTTCTACGGCCTCCTACGGGCTCATTACGAACATTCTGCGAGTTTGAAAACTCGGGGGAATTTGTGAATAACTCAGGAAAATTTGTGAATAACTCGGGAAAGTGGGACAGGCCCTTAACACATTTGTGTATTCTAGCCGTTCACGAGCAAGTAGTTATTTTTTAACATCCTTACAATGTGTACTCACTGTTCACAGTGCGCTGCAGTTAGAACCCATCTACGCGCGATCAAAGCTCCACCACAAACGTGGTGTTTCTTAACCTGGATGGACACCATGTATGGTCTGGAGTGATGTTTAACTTTACGGCCCCCAATTATTTCCGTGCAGATACCTACAATAGACAAATAATATTAAATAATTACTTAATAGAATCGTTAAAATTGTAAAAACAGCCCTTCATATACTGCACACTTACACCCTTGTAGAGTCAGGAAAATTACCACAGTAGTTAACCAGACGGCACATCCTATCCTGGACACTTCCTCCATGTTCTCAGTGTAAACAGGCTTCACACAGTCACGTCGTATTCAAGAGTGTAAGTACCTTCCCTTTTCAAATTATTGAATATCTTACAGCACCTCATAGATGTGAAAGTCGATGTTGTGGTATGTAGGCAGGTGACATGTAATCTTCCAAGTTACGGGGAATTTCCAATCAACGTCTTACACTTTCAATTTCAACCTTACATTAATCATTAAATATAGAACATATATAAACATAGAACAGTGTAGCTTAGGAAAAGACCGTTAGGCCTAAAATGTCTGTGCCCAACATAATGCCAAAATAAACTAATCTCATCTGCCTGCAAATGACCCATATTCGCAGCTGGTACCAGACACCCAGGTCTCTGTGTAAAAAAACACCCAGCACATCTCCTTTAAACTTTGCCCCTTTCACCTTAACGTTATGCCTTCTGGTATTTGACATTTACCCTGGGAAAAAATGCTCTGACCATCTACCTTATCAATGCCTCATAATTTTATGCGCTTCTATCCTCTCAACCTCTGACTTTCTAGTGAAAACAATCCAGGTTTGTCCAATTTCTTCTTCAGAATGCTCCCCCTAATTCAGTCAGCATTCTGGTAAATCGCTTCTGCACTGTCTCCAAAGCCTCCATATCCTTCCTGTAATGGGGTGACCTGAACTGTACACAATACTCCAAATGAGGCCTAACTAAAGACATAGAGCTACATCATGACTTCCAGACTCTTATATTTAATGCCTCAACCAATGAAGCCTAGCATACCATACACCTTCTTTACCACTCTAACTACTTATATTGCCAACAAACAATTTAAATCAATGTTAGATTGATTATAGAAAGATTGATTTTGGTCTGCAGAGTTATGTAAAATTTTTATGATTTTTAAAAAACTTTCTTCACAAAACGCAATTAGTGTGGTTGCCTTCACTACATTCGGAGCATAGAATCAAACAGGTTCTCGTGATTATGATATAGCCAAAGTGGATTGCATAATACAAATTGTGTTCTCTGATCTATCATTCATGCTGTAACCGTTCACATTGCAGCAGAAATGATTCAACTTATCTCTTCAAAACGATCATTTTCCCAGAAGTGGCCATCAATTGAGATACCGAAGGTCTAGTTTTCCAAATTGTGTCTGTCAGCATTTGATATAAGGGAGAACATGCTTATTAATGTTGTCAGGAGGATGGAAAATGGAAGATACAGGTATCATAAAATAATGCCTTTAGCATCTTGACCAACCAAATACAAAAATTGGAATAAATCAGGACCAAAGTTCGTTGTTGGCAGATGCCATTGGAGCAAACCATAAGGATGTTTAATTTGTGTAGGAAGAAACTGCAGATGCTGGTTTATACCGAAGATAGACACAAAGTGCTGGAGTAACTCAGCAAGTCAGGCAGCATCTCTGGAGAAAAAGGTTGGGCGACGTTTCGGGTAGGAATCAATTTGTTTTATTGTGATGTGAACAGTGCAGGTGAGGCCAGCATTATTTGTTCAGCCCTGGTTGCTCTTGAGAAGGTAGTGGAGAGTCACCTTTTTGAACCTCTGCAGTCTTCTGCTGAAGGCTCTTCCACAGTGTTGTTGGGCTGGAATTGCAAGTTTTGGCACTAGTTATGATGAAGAAATGATAGCATAATTCCAAATCGGAATGCTGTGGGACTTGAAGAACCAGCAGGTACTGGTGTTGACAGCCAACTCCAAACTTGTGCTGAGCACTAAGTGCAGGAGGAACTCAACAGGTCAGGCAGCATCTGTGGAGGGAATAGATTAACGACATTTTGGGTCGGACTCCTCTTCCAAAGAAAGAAATCTCCCAAACCGAAATGTCAGCTATCCATTTCCACCTCAGAAGCTGCCTGACCCGTCGAGTTCCTCCAGCACTTTGTGTGTTGTTCAAATTCCAGGATCTGCGGTTCCTTGTGTTTCCTATCTTGTCCTTCTTGAAGGTAGACGCTGCAAATTATAGCATGAGTATTTGTGTGTATGAGTGCCTGAAACCCGCTGCTGTGGTTGGTGGTTGAGGCAGATATGATGGTGGTATTTAAGAGGCTTTTGAATAGGCATATGGATATGGTTGTTCTCCACCGGGTGGCGCCAGCAATGGCTGCCTCACCAACAGTCTGTCTATCTGTCCCTTCCTTCTCTGTTGTTTCTTTAGTATGTGTTACATGTATGTTTTTAGCGTTCTTTAGCTTGTTTTATGTGGGGGGTAGGGGGGGAGGTTGTTGGAAACTTTAAAAAAATCTCTTACCTCGATAGAGATGCAATTTATTTCCGTATCGTATCTCCGTCCACAGGGCGGCCTAACATCGAGGAGCTGGAGGCCTCTGCTGGAGACCTATTTCAGGAGCTCCAACCACAGGAGCCTGCAGACTTTAACATCGTGGAGCACACGATCCCTTTGTCAGGGATCGACCTCTGAGCTCCAACCATAGGAGCTTGCAGACTTTAACATCGTGGAGCTCGCGGCCCCTGGTTAGAGACCGACTTCGGGAGCTCCAACCATAGGAGTTTCGACCGCCCCGACGTGGGAGTTTCGACCGCCCCGACATGGGAGCTTCGATCGCCCTGACGTGGGGGCTTTGACCGCCAGCTGCAGGAGCTTCGATCGCCCCGACGGATGGTTCGACTGCCCTGACCGCGGGAGAAAAATGAGGGAAGATAAGACTTTATTGTCTTCCATCACAGTGAGAAATTTGGAATCCGCTGTGGTGGATGTTTTTGTTAACTTCTATGTAGTTGTGCGTCTTGTTGCTTTTCTTTAATATGGCTGTTTGATAATACGAATATCACTGTACCTTAATTGTTACACGTGACAATAAAAGACCTTTGAAACCCTTTGATATGCAGAGAATGGAGGAATATGGATTATGCGTAGGTAGATAATAGATGGTCTTGGCATCGTTCAACACAGACAGAAATATCTATCAGCCAATGTCATTATCATACCCAGCTATAACTAGTCACCCCTTCGCCTTTCCATTAGTAGACCTTTATCAATTCCAGACCAAGGTTGTGAGGATGGGAATCTTCATATTCATGTTGAAACTGATGTACAAGATGCACATTCAACCAGCATTATTTACCTGGTGAATTCTGGATGCTTCACTGAACTGCTGAATGCTGCACACTTTTACAAAAATGTAATGAGAAAATCATTAAAAAATATGCTTTTTCAATTAGTGCCCATTATTGGTTGCATTTGAGAACGTGGTTGGTGAGTTCCTTCTTTGACTATTGGAACTCTCATGGAACCACGCAACAGACACTTCAAAAACTTTCAAGTACTAAATGCCACACTATTTCTGATGAGAAATGTATAGCAGAGATACAACAGTTCTTTCCATCAGTTTATAAACTCTTCAAATTAGCAAAGCGAAGCCTGCAGAACATGGTATCGAAAGCAGCTGGAACTTTTCGAGTTGAGATAGAGATGAGAGAACAATGCAAGGTGAGAAAATGGACCACGTAAAGAAAGAGGAGGTGTGAAATGCTCAGATATGTTAAAATGCAACACCTCCTGTTGTTATGTGCTCAGGGATTGACATGTTAGAGCAGAAGCAGTTTCTGCAAAATTTGAAATTGGAATAAAATGTATTTAAGAACTTCCAGCGTTCGGATTTGTGATGTTGATCTACCTACTGCAACTAGAATTCCGCCTAAACCTTATTTCATGATGCCTCTATAAAGGTTACATTGGTGGTTTAGAGTATCATCTACTTTATATGTTGTACCTCAGGCTTGAGGAAGACATGTTTCCAGTCCAGTTCTATAGATTCTGAGGTGGCTGATGGGCTCATTTAGAACCTACAGACTCTGTCAAAACAGACTAGGAGATGCAATGGATAGATAGGTAGTTTGGGAGGTGGTGCATGCCTCTCACTGGGTGTGCCCGATGAAGGGACTTTGCTTCTCAAAGGTATCCTAATGCTTCATCTCCATTTGAGTGGTTATGGGCCAGGGATTCCCATGAGTTGGTGGGGATGTTTCATTTCTTCAAGAAAGCATCCTTGGATTTTGAGAACATCCTTGGATTTTTTTTCCTTTGTCCACCTGGTATTCTCTTGTCCTGACAGAACTTGGGATAGAGTGACTGATTTCATCTGGGTAGCTAGGACCTCTAACTAGGGGAGGATGTTGATGTTGGTTGTCTTATCCTGCCAGTGGATTTGGAGGATTTTGCAGTCAGCATTTATAATGCTTTTCCTGTGCCTGGAGATGCCTGCTGTAGGAAGTGAGTGGTATCATTTTAAGACGTCTGCAGCACACACTGATTAGACAACAAATTTGTATCTGTTCTTGACCGGTTTTGGCCATCTGTGCTGCGATTTCCGAGAGAATGCCACCACCTATGGCCGTCATTTTTGGCCACCTCGCTCAGAGCCCCCCTCCACCGCATGTGTGCCGAGGATTTTTCCCGTCGATTAAAAATGACAGAGATATTAATGTTTTTACAAAATTCCCCATTCTCTCTGCTGCCCCGGCTGGTGGCAGGGGGGAGGGACTATAAAACCAGGAAGTGGTGTGCCTCACTCACTCTTCAAGATGGAGGAAGGCAGATGGTCACGTTTCTCTGAGCTGTGAATAATACTGAACACATGTCTACTCAAATGTAAGTGCCCTTAGTGGTTCTAAAATGCTTGCAGAATGTGTCTATTGGTTCTAAAGCTTGCAATGGCTTACTGCAGATGGTGGCTTGGGTGCAATGGCTTGAAGTTAAAATGCATTACTTACTGCAAATGGGGGCGTGGGTGCATTGGCTTGAAGTTGAAAGGCACTACTTACTGCAAATTGTGGCTTGAAGTTGAAAGGCACTACTTACTGCAAGTGGTGGCTTGGGAGCTTTGGTTTGAAGTTGAAAGGCACTACTTACTGCAAATGGTGGCTTGGGAGTTTTGAAGTTGAAAGGCACTACTTCCTGCAAATGATGGCTTGGGTGTGGCTTGAAGTTGAAAGACACCACTTACTGCAAATGGTGGCATGAAGTTGAAAGCCACTACTTACTGCAAATGGTGGTGTGGGTGCATTAGCTTGAAGTTGAAAGGCACCACTTACTGCAAATGGTGGCATGAGGTTGAAATGCATTACTTACTGCAAATGGTGGCTTGGGTGCTTTGGCCTGAAGTTAAAAGGCACTACTGTAAATGCACTTACTTCCTATTTGCACTGTATATTGATTTTAGATAAAATGCTACCACATACGGCTGTGATTTTTGGCCATCTTACTCAGTCCCCCTCCGCTGAGCAGGTGCAGAGATTTCTTCCCATCAATGAAAAATAAAAGTGTTATTAGTTTTTTTTTAAATGTTGAGAATCTCTCTCCTGTCAATTACTCCATGAAAGCCACACCTTTTCCGGTGGGTGGGTTAAAACCCGGTAATGTGGGTGTAGCTCAGTCTCTGCAAGATGGAGGAGGGAGAGGTCACGACTCGCTGTCTTTAGTGGCTTTGCACCCTACTTCAAATGGTATGAAACTGCACTTGAATTTGGTGGCCTTGCACCCTGCTAGAAGTGGTAAGAAACTGCACTTGAATTTGATGGCCTTATACCCTGCTTGAAATAGAATTTCAAGGATTAGCCATGAGTCAACTACCAACCCACCAGCCGTGAGTGAGTGAGTTGCCAGCACAACAGGCTTGATTGACTGAGACGCCAGCCCAAGAATCCATTTGGCGCACAATTTGCATACTAGCCCTCTGGAAACCAGTCCCTTCAGCCCATAACACCCATACTAGCGCTCCAGAAAGCCCCCCCCCCAACTGGCCACCAATATTAGAATTGGTGGAGAGGTGGAATATTGCGTTGGATGACCAGCCCTCCTGTGCGATGCTGGGATATTTAGTCAGTAAACTAAACACATGTAGTCTACCTGTGGCAAAAGACTATTCAATTCCAAGTGTGCTTGTATAAAGGGGCCAGTCTGCTGTACTTTATCAGCAATCCTGTGACCTTCACAAATAAACATCAATGAAACCTAATTTCCACAATGCCCTAAGTAACTAATAAATCCTTTAAGTGAGCTTTTAAAACATACTGTTTTAATTATTATTACATGAGAAGTTATTCATGCAGAAATAGGGATATAATTGACTGATATTACAAATTCATTAACTAAGGAAGTGGTTAAAGTAGTCAACCACACAACAATAATTTGATCAAATATAACTATCCGTCTATAAAACTCCTGTGGTCAAATTCATAACAAGATTTGCAAATCAAAATGACGTTGACATGGCA
The DNA here is from genome assembly GCF_010909765.2 of Amblyraja radiata. NCBI lineage: Eukaryota > Metazoa > Chordata > Chondrichthyes > Rajiformes > Rajidae > Amblyraja > Amblyraja radiata. Next base: position 127,336,836 of record NC_045956.1, read on the forward strand.
ACCGACTTGGTTCCACTGCTTCTAGTGTGTGCTATTGGGGTGTGGTGGTTGAGGCAGATATATGGATTTGCAGGGACTATAGGGATATGAATTATGTGCAGGTAGATAAGTGATGATCTTGGCACCATGTTTGGTGCAGATGTTGTGGGCTGTAGGTCCTGTTTTTGTGCTATGTTCTTTGTTTATTGAGACTGCCTTTTCGTTACAAAGAGATGGGGAAATCCTGAATTGCACCAGCCCCTTCACGGGAGCTGGCCAGAGGGGATTTCCCATTTTGCTGAGGAAAATCCTGTAAAGAATAGGTGCATGATATGGAAATCACCAAAGCACTGATCTGTTTTCTGAATAGCTGAATTTCAGATCCTGCAATGTATTTTCGAAGGGTTCGCTATACTCAAGTAAAGTCCTTTCCTAATGCAAAGAAGGAGTGTGTATGTCAAAGGAACAATATATATAAGTTTACAACCGTGAATTTATCAGCATGTAATTTTGAAGACTTTATAATCTGATGATTGTTTCTAATTCATGTGAGATCTAGCTGCATAAATTTAATACGATGATAACATTTCTAAAGTGTCTAATTCCCGCTACATATAGTATTATCTGATTTGATTGTACAATGTTCAAAGCAAAGCATTTCACTTTATTGTGGTACACATTAAACCTTGACCTAAATCTGCTGAAATAGTAGAATTGATTTATTTCAACGAATATCCCACTGAATAATTCAATTTAATATTGGCTGCAACTTTAGATTAAGTAAATGGAGCATTTAGTTTCAGGTTTTGTGAGTAATTGTATGCAATCATTGTCTAAACATTGTCTTTATTGCAGAGTGGCCCAAGAAAGGGGTTAAATGGTTCATTCATGTACATTTATAAAATTACTATTGGCATTTTTATATTGTAGCCAATGTCTTTAAAGCAGAATAACAACTCCGAAAATAATTAGGAAATGGAAAATAATTAGGAAAAGAAAAACCGCTAACAAAGTTAAAAAGTGTTTTTTTTTTTTAAACACTTTTACGGAATCAAGGGATATGGGGAGGAAGCAGGAATGGGGTACTGATTTTAGATGATCAGCCATAATAATATTGAATGGCGGTGCTGGCGAAGAGCCAAATGGCCTACTCCTGCACCTATTTTTCTATGTTTCTATGATCAGCCATGATCATATTGAATGGATCGAAGGGCCGAATGGCACCTATTTTCTATGTTTCTATGTTACAACAATGCTTATAGAAGTGAAAGTGTTAATCTCATTTGAGGCAAGGCCTACCGTTGATAGAGAGTAAGTTCCATTTAGTTTATTAAATAGAGTGTGAGATAGAACAATACTTAATGTGCTAATTAAAGTATAGCTGGTGTGGAAATTTGAGGGGGGAAAAGGTGCTGGAAAAACATATCAGGACAGGCAGTCTCTTTGGAAAGGAAAGCAGAATTAATCTTTCATGTTAAAGACCCTTTGCAGTACATAGGGAGAGAGAAAACAAATTAACTTCAAGCTGTAGAGTGAATGAGGAAGGGACAAGTAAAATCAAGGGAATATCTCAAAGTAATACAAGACACAGTATGTCAATAAATGGTTCTGGTACCTCTTTATTTCTGGTAATTTCAGTTGCAGAATAAGAATGTGAAGGCAACAACAACTGATTATTTAGCAAGACACAATAAGCTGCAGATGATAAAAACTGGAGCAAAGAACAAGCTGCTGGATGATTAACAAAATGCTGATTATTTAGCAAGTTTGGCCTTTGTGTATAAGCTGTATTGCAGATTACAATAGTCTTGAATTGTACTAACATTTTGAAAACAACATTTTGAAATATTTTGAAAACAACATCATATTCTGTAAGCACATGTTAAACATCTTAAATTTGCATAAAGTGTAGGCCTATAAATTCAATCACTCGCTGGTCAGTTTTCAGCCTCTTATCAGCCAACATTGTCCTCAATAATGGAGAGACTCTGTGTGTGAAAGCAAAACCAAAATAGAAGCAGAAGCAGGCATTTTTTCCCCCCCATACTTACTCTGCCTTTCAATAAGATTGTGTCTGATCTCAAACCTCATCTGTTCTTTCCTGACATGACTACACGTTTATTCTCCTAATTTCCCAATATATATTTGTCTAGTAATTATAGAATCACAGTATAATGGAACTGTACAACACAGAAATGGGCCGTTTCAGCCCATCTCATCCAAGACATCATCATCTTTTTTTTGCTTGTATAGAATGGATGTGGAGAGGATGTTTCCACTAGTGGGACAGTCTTGGACTAGCAGTCCTCAGAAGGACGTTCCTTTAGAAAAGAGATGAGGAGGAATTTCTTTAGTCAGAAGGTGGTGAATCTGTGGAATTCTTTGCCACAGAAGGCTGTGGGGGCCAAGTCAATGGATATTTTAAGGCATAGATAGATAGATTCTTGATTAGTACGGGTGTCAGGAGTTATGAGGAGAAAGTAGGAGAATAGGATTAGGAAGGAGAGATAGATCAGCCATGATTGAATGGCGGAGTAGACTTGATGGGCTGAATGGCCTAATTCTGCTGCTATCACTTATGACCTGATGACTTTAATGTTGTAATTGCATCTGCCTTCACCACCACATTTTATCCAAATATTCATCACGTTCTCTTTGAAAAAAACCTAACCCTCAGATCTTCTTAAAATATTTCCTCTCTCATTCTAAACCTCTAGTTCTGGACTCCCCTGTCCTGGGATGAAGACTCTGACCCATCTATCCTATTTATGCCTCTCACTATTCTATAACTTTTAGTAAGTGACAATACCCAGAGGTATGCCAGTTTGTCAAAGGTTATGCTAATTAGCTTTCCCATGCAGTAAACTGGGGGCAGAGGTGGCTGGTTGGAACCTAAACGTTGGGTGCTGTCACTGAATTTATACACTACTCCTTGTGCAAGTTGAAGAGTTTAAATGCAGTCACTGACTAATCACTTTGGTTGAGTTTTCTTAACTTCTTTCTTCAAAGCGCAGACAATTGTCTTGTTACACAGTAGTCTGCTGCTCGTGCCATGTTTGATCCATTGAAATGTCATTGGTTTTGGATTTGATTGTTTTTTTAATCCACTGGAGGTATTTATTGGATAAATGAGTATAAATGCCGGGTTTGAACTTTACATCACATCCCATTCCAAAGATAGCAACGCCACTCAAAATTTTCTTTTTCAGAAACGAACTTTTACATATTAATGGTCCTCCTACATCTCCCTGTGATAAAACAAATAAATAATTAGAATCTCCTTATAATAGACAACAAGATTGTGATTAAGGCAACATTATTGTTTTGTCTCTGTGGACTTATTCAAACCAAAGGTGTAAAAAGATGTTCTTGGTAATTTGGCTATTACTCAGCAATAGGGATATATTTTGAACAATGGAATTCCAAGTCGATCTGACAAAATTCTGATTGTCACATCATTAAACATCTGAAGATAGACGCAAAAAACTGGAATAACTCAGTGGGTCTGACAACATCTCTGGAGAAAAGGAAAAGGTGATGTTTCGGGTCGAGAACCTTCTTCTGTCTGAAGATGCTGTCTGACCCGCTGAGTTACTCAAGGATTTTGTGTCTATCTTCGGTTCTTACCAGCATCTGCAGTTCCTTCCTACACATAAACTTATCTGAACCAGTCACACAATTCCATGAACTGCAAAGGTGAGAAGGTAATTCATCATCTGACTGTCCACTCTTCACCAACAGCCCTTGCCCCTATGCCCCTATGCCCCTATGCCCCACCCAGAACTGGAAGACTTTCCAGTTGTTGAGTTGATTGCAGATCCAGAAAGACTGAAGAAGTCAAGTCAACCTGACTTTAACACCAGCACATGTACTGTGAAGTACAGGTACAATGAAAATCGAGCTTGTTGCAGCCGGCTCAGACAACAAGCAAAAATATAAATTATACATAAATTATGCACAAATCCTGCATTAATAAATAAACATGATTAATACGTTAATAATATCAATAAATATTATTAATAAATGAATACATATTCATTATATACTGAATATATTTTCATCACACGTTATTTATATGAAATTTGTAACTTACCCTGCACATTTTAGCTTGACCCCCAGTTTTATCACCAGCACAAATCATATCATCAGTTACAACAAATTGTTCTTTGTAATATTTTTGATTGTTACAGGTCTTCTGATCTATAATGGTCACAGTTGTCTCTTGCAAGGTATCTGAGGGATCTGTGTCCCTGAGGGATGCCGTAGTTTGTCCCCATCCTAGAACCTTGCATATTGTTCCAGGTTTCATATCTTTTGCTGATTTTGGCAATGGCAGGATCTTTACTAACTTATTCAATTTTGCAGCTTTATCCAGCTGTAGCAAGGAGAAATTACATGGGATTAAATTAAAGAATTTCATTGTAAGGAGAATATATAAAATATATATTTTTAAATTCTTTCATTGTTGAGATTCTGAATGTTACACACACGAATGACATTTATTGCTCATCCCGAACACATAGATCCTGAGATGGTGATGGTGATCATTCTTCTTGAACATAGAACATAGAATAGACACTATATAGGAAACGCTGAAGAAGGATCTTGACCCAAAGCGTCACCAATTCCTTATCTCCAGAGATGTTGCCTGATCTGCTGAGTTACTCCAGCATTCTGTGTCCATCTATGGAATAGTATAGCACACGAACAGGCCCTTCGGCCCACAAGGTCTGTGCTGAACATAATGCCGACCATCTCTTATCTAACCTGTGCATAATCCCTATCCCTCTATTTCGCTGAAACTCTGCAGTCTTTCTAGTCAAAGTGTTACCACAGTGCTGTTGGATGTTAGATTTCAGGATTCGACAGGCTGACAATGAGGAATTACAAGTGGATTGAACATTGTGCAATCATCAGCAAACATCCCACTTCTGACCCTATGATTCCCTTTAGCATTCCCTTAAAATTTACATGCAGGAAAATCATTGATCAAGAAGCCCAGATGGTTACCCTAGGACACCACCCTAAGTAACTCCTGAAAAAATGTGCTGAAAAAGTGTGAAGAAGAATCCGACCCAAAACGTCACCTATCCATGTCACTCCAATAATCCTGCCAGACCCACTGAGTTACTCCAGTACCTTATGTCAATTTTATTGTGCACCAGCATCTGCATTTCCTTGTTTCAACAATGTGCTAGAGTTGGGCTCATTGACCACCAACAAGCAATTATTTTCCTTGTGCAAGTAAAGACTTCAACATAGAGTCATAGAGAGTCATACAATGTGGAAACAGGCCCTTCGGCCCAACTTGCCCACACCAGCCAAAATGTCTAAGCTACACTAGTCCCACCTGCCTGCATTTGGTCCATATCCCTCCAAACTCGTCCGATCCATGTACTTGTCTCACTGTTTCTTAAACGTTGGGATACCCCTAGCCTCTGGCAGCTTGTTCCATACACCCGCCACCCTTTGTGTGAAAAAGTTACCCCTCAGATTATTTTCCCCTTCACTTTAAACCTATGTCTTCTGACCCTCGATTCACCTACTCTGGGCAAGAGACTGTGCATCTACCTGCTCTATTCCTCTATATTTTATACACCTCTACAATATCACCCCTCATCCTCCTGCACTCCAAGGAATAGAGACCCAGCCTATCAACCTCTCCCTATAGCTCAGACCCTCTAGTCCTGGAAACATCCTCAGAAAGCCTTGACCTTGATGGTTATTGATTTTAGTTTTGCCAGAGCTGCTTAATGCCACATTCCATCAAATGTTGCTTTGATATCCAGGCCAATACATTTTATAATTCTGTTCTTTGGTCCACGTTTGTACTAAAGCTGTGATGAGGTCTGAAGCTGGTTGATGCTGATGAAACTTAAATTGTGCATTAAGAAGCCGGGTAATATTAGATAACATGTGTCATGACACCTTCCATAACTTGGCTGATGAGGCGAGAACAATTGAGTTTGACCAAATAAAGGCATATTGGGCTGATTTGCCTCTTTGACATTGTCTGACACTGTGATGCTCTGATTCTTTTTCGCAGAAGCTTTATTTTCAGAAAATATTATGTTTTCTATGCTAATTATACGATTTATCAATTAATCAACTTTACCTCATATGGTTGCACAAAAACACAAATACAAACAGCCTGCACAAATTGTTTCAATAATGTGGCACATTTTAAAGACCATGGCAGACTTGTTATTTAGTCTGTATATTACTGTCCATATATACATTCATATTGAGCATTTCCTACCTTGAGGAGAGCCAAGTTATTCCGTTGTGTTTTACTGTCATATTTGGGATGTTTTATAGCATTAATAACTTTAAATGTTTGTGCTTTCTTTTTATCTTTTAAAGAGTGTGTTCCAATAACCACAGACACTTGTTTCCTTGAATAAAGTAAAGGAGAACAATGAGAGCATAGAACATAAAACAGTACAGCACAGGAACAGGCCCTTTGGTTCACTATGTCTGTGCCAAACATGATGCCAAGACCGACTCTTATCTGCTTGTAAATAATCTATACCGCTCCATTTCCTGCATATGTATATTGCTATTCAAATGTCTCTTAAATGCCACTATCAGGTCTGCATCCATCACCACCCCTGGCAGCACGCTCCAGGCACTCACCATCCTTTGTGTGTAAAAAAAACTTGCCCTGCACATCACCTTTAAACTTCGAGTTAAAATATAGTTTTTGAACATAGAATACATGTTGCACTGATGTTTTCTCAGTCTAGTTCTTGGGGGAGCAAAAGCACAAAGTAAATATACCATAATTTAACATTGAAATGGAGATAATTTTCTCATTCAAATAAATATTGCAAAGCCATAGTAAGAGGCCCATTGTCCCTTCAGATCTATGTTGGCCAAAAAATTGAACAGTTTGGGTTGATCTCACTTCCAACCTGTAAGTTTGAGTTTAGTTTATTGCCACATGTACAGTGACAAGCTTTTGTTGTGTATGGGTTTTGGCTATTCATATGCTTATTTAGGAAACTTTTAATTTTAATTAAAAACTTCTGCCTTCACCATCTGTTCAAGACGAGGAGTTCCAGGCCTCATTATTCTTTTGTAGAAAAGGAAAGCACACATTTCACAAGAATTCCCGTGAGCGATGCTTCACGTCGATAGATTTCAATTGTCAGCGGTAGCTGAGTGGTAGCATTCTCATTTCTAGGGTCTTGGATTCAAGTCAGAGCGAAGGGTCTTGTGCACAATGATCTTAACTGGTTCATGCATTGTCTTTCAGAGGAGGTTAAGCTGAGACGCCCTCTGTTTTCTCAGGTAGATAGAAGAAAACTATCGCAACTAATTCAGAAATAAGTGGAGGCATTATCCCTTTGGGCCTAACCATACTCCACCAAGATTATATGAACAGATTATTTGGCATTTCATCCTAATGGAAATTTGCTGTGCATAAATTTGGTTCCACATTTACCATGCTTAAAAAGGCTTTGAAAGAACACAATATCAAGAAAGGCACCATGAAAAAGCGGGTCTTCATTTTTCACTATGATCCGAATAACATTGTCCACTTGTGTTACTTATTTACCATGAAAAGTGTTGTTCTTTTATGAACTGGAATGGGCTTGGATCTGGTTAAAATAAGCTGAAGTCATGCACCCTACTTACGTTTTAAGAGTCCATACAGATCCTAATATAGACCCCAAAGATAGAAAGGAACATGCTTCTGAAATATAGTTCTAGAAACTCTTTTTTAAAACATTTTGAAAATACCAGATAGAGAAGAGAAAATTGAAATATTTTCTGTCATAAGTTTTTGACTCACTGATTTCAGAATAAACAGCAATGGATTAAAAATAATTGTCCTCGTACTCACAGTCCACAGTTTACCGAAGTCAGAACCCAGCGCTTGTTGATTAAAATTCCTCCACAGTGGTGTTCATTTGATATTTGAATGGATGCCATATACGATCCTGAACCAGGTTTAACATCATGGCCTCCGATGATTTTCACACCGATACCTACAATAAATACTGTTATTAATATTGATTCAAGTTTCTATGGAGATAAAGTCATCATTTGTATACTTACAGCCATGAACTGCAAAAGCACTGATTATTGAAGCAACAAATACCCCTCGAATCATATTAATAATTTTATCACCACTGTGCCAGAACAGTCTTATATGTTAGAGGAGGATGTGTGTAGGAGCAATGCTTTTGCTTTATCAAGACATTCTTTTTTTCTACAGATTTGTCATAACACATTTTGCCACAACCAATAGATTTCACAATTACACCCCCATTGTGAAACTGCCTGTGGAAAAAATGCTTTGAAGCATGAAAATGCAACCGAGAAATATATCTTGAATGCAAATGAAATACATTTTTATTAATTAGAGGGGCAGATGTACAAGAGGATTGTGATAACTGTAAAATAATAAGGTGGTATTAGTGAGATTTTAACTTCTCCTATGTTCACCCACAGTGGAATGGGTTTGGGCAGGGTGGACTTTGTTAACAGTGTCCAAGAGGACCCTACTAGAGAGGGCCCAACACTAGACATTCTCTTGACCGGGATATCAGTTCCAGAAAACTGGGGGATGGCTAACGTGTATTGTTATTTAAGATGGGTCGCGAGGAGAAGGCTGTGGAAGTGGTGGATAAGATACTGGAGGGGATTCTTATCTACCAGCATTTGAAAAGATAAGGATTGATGAGAGAAAGTCAATGCAAATTTATGTGTGAGAAATCGTGTCTCATAAATCTGTGAGGGTTTATTGATAAGGTAACTGAGAGGATTGATGAGGGCAGGATGATAGATGTTGTCTATATGGACTTTTTAGTTTGGTTTAGTTCATTGCGACATCTACAGTGTAAAACTCTTTGTTGCATGCTATCCAGTTAGTGGAGAGACCATACATGATTTATAGACAATAGACAATAGGTGCAGAAGTAAGCCATTTGGCTCTTCGAGCCAGCACCGCCATTCAATGTGATTATGACTGATCATCCACATTCACTACCTTTAGTGCAAGATAAGTTCAAAAAGGTTTGATTCAATTTTGAGTGTCTCCAATGAGGTAGATAGTAGGTCAGGACTGCTTAGTCGGTGATGCGTTTTCACACTTCGCTATGTCTTGGCTGATGGGAGAGGGGCGAAGAGGGAGTGCCCGGGGTGAGACTCATCTTTGATTATGCTGGTGGTCTTGCTGAAGCAGCGTGAAGTGTAGATGGAGTCAATGGAAGGGAAGTTGGTTTGTATAATGGTCTGAGCTATGTCCACTATTCTCTGCAATCTCTTGCGGTTTTGGATGGAGCTGTTGGCAAACCATGCTGTAATGCATCCCGATTAAATGCTTTTTACGCCAGATCTGTAGAAGTTGATGTGAGTTGCTGGAGTCTTTACGAACTCCAGAATTGCAATGTTTTTGATAAGGTCATACAAGGATATTCCATCAATAAGTTTAGACTAAACAGGGTTGTATGTATTTTACTGTTATTGATTGAGAAATGAAGCAACATTGGTTTCATCATATCAGAGATTTCCCATTACTTTATCCGTCCCTCAGCTGTTTTCTGGAAATTAAAACTAACCTTTTTTTTCCCAATTCTGAAGAAAGATCTTTGACCTGAATCATTAACTTTATTTCTCTTTCCGTGATGTTTCCATGAATTCATGTTTTTATTTTAGACCAGAGACGGATTTTCTAAAGGGTTTAAAAAAAACAAATAGATTTTCAAATTCAGTTCCTCATGCAGTGTTTAATGAAAAATATAATGTGATGAAATCTGAAGATATTGTAATCTAGTCACCAACACGATTCCTCCCCCTGTTACTGTTGCAAACTGAATTAGAGAGTTCTCAGAATTGAAATTTAATCCCTCAGCTTGCAATCTGTCCTCAGCCACTTCTGTCTATTACCCCTGCATCACTGACACATTATATCGGAGCCCAGCATTACAGTTTACTTAAGATGGACACAAAATGCTGGACTAAGCAGGTTTGGAGAAAAGGAATATGTGATATTTCGGTAGGAAGGGTCTGAAGAAGGGTATCGACCTGAAACATCATCCATTTCTTCTATCCAGAGAAGCTTCCTGTCCCGCTGAGTTACTCCAACATTTTGTGTCTATCTTCAGGTGATATTCTAGGTTGAGAGTTAGATAGAGCTCTAGGGGCTAGTGGAATCAAGGGATATGGGGAGAAGGCAGGCACGGGTTATTGATTGGGGATGATGAGCCATGATCGCAATGAATGGTGGTGCTGGCTCGAAAGGTTGAATTGCCTCCTCCTGCACCTAGTTTCTATGTTTCTATGAGACCCTTCTTCAGACAATTATTCTTAATTTCTTCTACAATTCTCTTCCTCATTTCAATTGTTTTTTGGTCACCCCACTTCTTACTGCTATAATCCAGAGGTCAGATTGCCCTGTGCGCTTTTCTGATGCTGAACTCCCAGCCAATGCTACTCCTAGGCTGTAGTGTCTTCATTCTCTTCAAGCACCAACAGAAGAATTCCATTCTAAATCACCACTTTCTCACTATCTGACTCACTTCTCCCAAGACCATCCTTTAAACCCATACTTTGGAACAAACTTAGTCTGAGGAAGGGTCTCAACCCAAAATGACACCCATTCCTTCTCTCTAGAAATTCTGCCAGTCCCGCTGAGTTACTCCAGCTTTTTGTGTCTACCTATAATTATCTCTCCCAGTTTAACTGGGAGTTTATTTCTGAGGTCAGAATGCATCTTCCAGACATAGCAATCTCTCAGTCTCTCAAGTGCCAATAACATTCAAGGTCGGCAGAGGAGCGGCAGATGAAGGAGCAAGTGCGGGGATTGGCTGCAGAAGTTAAAGCCTTGGTGAGTTTTTCAAGAGTGGGTCATTTAAAAACCGTTAACCAAATTTGTAAATTAGCTAATTAGTTAATTGAACAGCAAATAAAAGTAGGGCTTGCTCTAGCGGAAGTGGCCTGTTGGGGAGAAGTATCTTGGTGAATAAAGTGTCAGTCTTTGGCTCGAGGGTTCCTTGGTGAGTAAAGTGTGAGTCTTTGGCTCGAGAGTCTTTGGCAAGGAGGTTGAGGCAAGGAGGCCACACTTGATTCGAAATGGCAGGCAAGTTGGCACAGTGTGTTTCCTGCAGGATGTGGGAAGTCGGGGACACCGCTGGTGCTTCTGACAACTACACCTGCAGAAATTGTGTCCGGGTACAGCTCCTGAATGAACGTGTTGGGGAACTAGAGAAGCAGCTGGATAACCATGGGGCCATCTGGGAAAATGAGAGTTTCATGGACAAGACCTTCAGTGAAGTTGTCACACCAAGGATACGGGTAAAGCGAAGGTGGGGGTGTCTATGAGAAAGAGGAGTAAACGTGGTGCAGGAGACCGCGGTGGCTCTTCCTACTGAAAACAGGTACACGTTTTTGGGAGCGGACGAAACGACAAGATTGAGTGGTAGCCAGGGCTGTGATTCCAACCCTGGTGACGAGGCTCAATGGGGAAGAGTGACGTCAGGCAGAGCCTTAGTGGTGGGAGACTCCATCGTCAGAGGGGCAGACAGGAGATTCTGCAGCAACAGGCGAGACTCCAGGATGGTGTGTTGCCTCCCTGGTGCCAGGGTCCAGGATGTCTCGGAGCGGCTGCACAACATCCTCAAGAGTGAGGTGGAGCAGCCGGAGGTTGTTGTGCATGTTGGTACAAATTATATAAATCAGCAGAGGAAGGAGGTTCTGCAACAAGAATATACTGAATTTTGGTAGAAGACTGAAAAGCAGGACCTGCAGGGTAGTGATCTCAGGATTGCTTCCAGCACCTCGTGCTAGTGAAGGTAAGAATAGGAAGATAGGGCAAATGAATGTGTGGCTGAGGAGTGGTGGCAGGGATTCAGATTTCTGGATCATTGGGATCTCTTCCGGGGCAGGGGTGACCTGTTTAAAAGGGACGGGTTGCACCTTAACTGGAAGAAAACCATCATCCTAGCGGGAAGGTTTGCTAATGCTACACAGGAGGGTTTAAACTAGATTGGCAGGGGGGTGGGATCTCGTACAGGACAGAGGCACATGAGAGGCTAGAAGTTGGTATGGAGGGTGGTGTGGGAAAGGTTAGTGGACAGAATAGGCAGGTGAAAGGCGGAGAGCGAGGAAGGAGGGTTGGTTTAAACTGCACGTATATTAATGCAAGGGGCCTGACGTTTAGGCAGACGAGCTTAGGGTTTGGATAGGTATGAGCGACTGGAACGTTGTAGCCATGACTGAAACCTGGTTAAGGGAGGGGCAGGACTGGCAGCTCAATGTTCCGGGGTAAAGGAGCTTCAGGGGAGACGGGGATGAGGGAAATAGAGGAGGGGTGGGGGGGGTTGGATTGTTGGTTAAGGAAGATGTCACGGCTGTGTTCAGAGGTGACATTACAGACGGTTCGTCTAGTGAGGCTATATGGCTGGAGCTGAGGAACAAGAAAGGGATAATCACCTTGTTGGGGGTCTACTGCAGGCCCCTGAATAGTCAACGGGAATTAGAAGAACAAATGTGCCAGGAGGTTACAGACAGCTCAAATAAGGTTGTTGTAGTAGGGGTTTTTAACTTTCCCAATATAGACTGGGAAAATCATAGCGTGAAGGGTTTAGATGGGGTGCAATTCCTCAAAATTGTTCAGGAGAGTTTTCTTAAGCAGTATGAGGAGGCCCCCACACGTGAGAGGGCAACGTTGGATCTAGTATTGGGAAATTGGGAAGGGCAAGTTAATGAAGTGTGTGGAGGAGCCTTTTGGAACTAGTGACCACACTTCAATTAGGTTTAAGTTAGTTAAGGATAGGGATGGAGAGGATCCACGTGTTAAAATGCTCAACTGGGGTAAGGCCAACTTTAAGAGTATGAGAGAAGGTATCGCTCAAGTTGACTGGAGCAGGTTATTAGAGGGGAAAGGAACATCGGCCAAGGGGGATGTTTTTAAAAGTGTACTGAAAAATAGCTCTGGAAATAGCTTCAGGAAGGAAGGAGTAAACTAAGTATTTACCGAGGAGAAAGTAGGACGGAGGAAATGTGAGCAGTCACTGGAGGTGTCTAGAGAGCAGTCAGGGTTACCGTTGAAGTACTGAAGGTGTTGTCGTGTTTGAAGGTAGACAAATCTCCAGTGCCTGATCAGATATATCCGAGGACATTGAAGGAAACTAGAGTGGAAATTGCGGGAGCCCTGGTTGAAATTTACGAGTCATAAGGACAGTCATAAGTGACCCCTTATCCAGGACAAGGGGTCACAGCTTAAGGATAAGGGGGAAATCCTTTAAAACCGAGATGAGAAGAACTTTTTTCACACAGAGAGTGGTGAATCTCTGGAACTCCCTGCCACAGAGGGTAGTCGAGGCCAGTTCATTGGCTATATTTAAGAGGGAGTTAGATGTGGCCCTTGTGGCTAAGGGGATCAGAGGGTATGGAGAGAAGGCAGGTACGGGATACTGAGTTGGATGATCAGCCATGATCATATTGAATGGCGGTGCAGGCTCGAAGGGCCGAATGGCCTACTCCTGCACCTAATTTCTATGTTTCTATGTTTCTATAATTACAGGAGAGGTGCCGGAAGACTGGAGGATGGCAAATGTTGTGCCTCTTTTGAAGAAGGGCTGAAGGGAAAATGTTGAGAACTTTAGGCCGGTGAGCTTATCATCTGTAGTTGGTAAGTTACTGGAGCGTATTTTCAGGGATAGGTTATACAGGCATTTTGATGGGCAAGGGCTGATTAGGGATAGCCAGCATGGCTTTGTACATGAAAGGTCATGTGTCACAAATCTGATTGATTTTTTTGAAGATATGACCAAAAAGGTTGATGAGGGCAGAGCTATAGATGTTGTGTACATGGACTTTAGTGAGGCGTTTGACAAGGTTCTGCATGGGAGGCTGCTCTGGAAGGGGAATTACAGACCAGTTAGCCTGACTTCGGTGGTGGAAAGATGCTGGAGTCAATTATTAAACAGGTAATAATGGGGCATTTGGATAGCAGTAAAAGGATTGGTCCAAGTCAGCATGGATTTATGAAAGGAAAATCATGCTTGACTAATCTTCTGGAATTATTTGGGGATGTGACAAGTAAAATGGATGAAGGGGAGCCAGTTGATGTAGTGTATCTAGACTTTCGGATAGCCTTTGATAAGTTCCCGCATTGGAGACTGGTGACTAAAATTAGAGCACATGGTATTGGGGGTAGGGTGTTGACATGGATAGAAAATTGGTTGGCAGACAGGAAGCAAAGAGTAGGAGTATACGGGTCCTTTTCAGAATGGCAGGCAGTGGCGAGTGGAGTGCCGCAAGGCTCGGTGTTGAGGCCGCAACTGTTTACCATATACATTAATGATTTGGAAGTGGGAATTAGGAGCAACACTAGCAAGTTTGCGGATGACACAAAGCTGGGTGGCAGTGTGAACTGTGAAGAGGATGTTAGGAGGTTGCAGGTTGAGTGAGTGGGCAGAGGCGTGGCAGATGCAGTATAATATAGATAAATGTGAGGTTATCCACTTTGGTGGCAAGGGGGCTGATTATTATCTCAATGGGGTTAGGTTAAGTAAGGGGGAGGTACAGCGAGACCTGGGTGTCCTTGTACACCGGTCACTGAAAGTTGGCGTGCAGGTACAGCGGGCAGTGAAGAAAGCTAATGGAATGTTGGCCTTCATAACAAGAGGATTTCAGTATAGGAGTAGAGAGGTTCTTCTGCAGTTGGATAGGGCTCTGGTAAGACCACATCTTGAGTATTGTCTACAGTTTTGGTCTCCTAATTTGAGGAAGGACATCCCTGTGATTGAGGCAATGCTGCGTAGGTTCACGACATTGATCCCTGTCATATGGGGAAAGATTGAAAAGACTGGGCTTGTATTCACTGGAGTTTAGAAGGATGAGGGGATATCTTATAGAAACATATAAAATTATAAAAGGACTGGACAGGCTAGATGCAGGAAAAATGTTCCGAATGTTGGGCGAGTCCAGAACCAGGGGCCACAGTCTTAGAATAAAGGGGAGGCCATTTAGGACTGAGGTGAGAAAAAACTTTTTCACTGAGAGAGTTGTGAATTTGTGGAATTCCCTGCCACAGAGGGCAGTGGAGGCCAAATCACTGGATGGATTTAAGAGTGAGTTAGATAGAGCTCTAGGGCTGGTGGAATCAAGGGATATGGGGAGAAGGCAGGCATGGGTTATTGATTGGGGACAATCAGCCATGATCACAATGAATGGTGGTGCTGGCTCGAAGGGCCGAATGCACCTGTTTTCTATGTTCCTATGTTTCTATGTTAGATCGCATGGGATCCAAGGAGAGATAGCTGAATGGATAGCAAATTGGCTCCATGAAAGGAAGCAGAGGGTGATTGTGGAAGGTTGCTTCTCGGACAGAAGGCCTGTGACTAGTGGTGTGCCTCAGTGTTCGGCATAACTATAGTTACTGTTTGTCATCTACATCAATTCTACTGCAGTTGTACAGGGTCTTGGTGAGACCACACCTGGAGTATTGCGTACAGTTTTGGTCTCCTAATCTGAGGAAAGACATTCTTGCCATAGAGGGAGTACAGAGAACGTTCACCAGACTGATTCCTGGGATGTCAGGACTTTCATATGAAGAAAGACTGGATAGACTCGGTTTGTACTCACTAGAATTTAGAAGATTGAGGGGGGATCTTATAGAAACTTACAAAATTCTTAAGGGGTTGGACAGGCTAGATGCAGGAAGATTGTTCCCGATGTTGGGGAGGTCCAGAACAAGGGGTCACAGTTTAAGGATAAAGGGGAAATCTTTTAGGACCGAGATGAGGAAAACTTTTTTCACACAGAGAGTGGTGAATCTCTGGAATTCTCTCCCGCAGAAGGTAGTTGAGGCCAGTTCATTGGCTATATTTAAGAGGGAGTTAGATGTGGCCCTTGTGTCTAAAGGGATCAGGGGGTATGGAGAGAAGGCAGGTACAGGACACTGAGTTGGATGATCAGCCATGATCATATTGAATGGCGGTGCAGGCTCGAAGGGCCGAATGGCCTACTCCTGCACCTATTTTCTATGTTTCTATGTTTCTATCAATGATTTGGATGAGATTACAGGGCAAGATTAGCCAGTTTGCTGATGATGCAAAAAGGTAGTGGTTTTGCAAATAGTGAAGATGGTTGTAAAAGATTGCAGCAGGACATTGGTGAGACTCATTTAGAATATTGTGTTCAGTTCTGGGCACCATGTTATAGAAAAGATATTGTCAAGCTTGAAAGAGTTCAGAAAGGATTTACAAGGATGTTGTCATGACTAGATGGTGTGAGCTATAGGGAGAGGTTGAGTAGGCTGGTTCTCTATTACATGGAGCGCAGGAGGATGGAGATCTTATAGAGGTGTGTAAAATCATGAGAGGAATAGATTGGGTAGATACACAGGGTCTTTTGCCCAGAGTAGGAGAATCGAGGACCAGAGGACATAGGTTCAAGGTGAAGGGGAAAAGATTTAATGGGAATCCGAGGGGTAGCTTTTTCACACAAAAGGTTGGTGGGTGTACAGAACATGCTGCCAGAGCTGGTAGTTGAGGCAGGGACTATCCCATTGTTTAAGTAACATCTAGGCAGGTACATGGATAGACAGGTTTGGAGGGATATAGACCAAGTGCAGGCAAGTTGGACTAGTGTAGCTGGGAGATTGTTGGCTGTGGGCGAGTTGGGCTGAAGGGCTGTTTCCACACTGTATCACTCTATGACTCTATTCAATAATTAAACTCCAGAAAATGTTCTCACTGAAATCATTTTCTAATCAATCACTAACAAACAGATGCCTTTGAGTAAATATGGTGAAGCTAAACTCTGATCTTCCTACCAGGATTAACACATGGTATTAGTTGCATGGCCATAGATTAATTTGACAATATTGTCCAAAGTCTGATATGGTGATCTGCTTACCTGCTCCCTTGTGACATGGGTGAACAATGCAACAAACTCTACCCTTACCAATTCTTTGATTTACATGAGTCATAGTAAAGAGGTGAATTTGTAAATTGTTCATGAAATTGAAAGTAAGTTGGTACTAACAGTTTGAAAACCACCAATACAATAGATTTCAGTTTCACAGCCTTAATGTTTGTGATATATATAAATGACTTGGACATAAATGTAGATGGGTAACTTAGTAAGTATGCAAGTGATACCAAGGTTGATGGAGGTGTAGACCGTGAGGAAGTTTGTCAATGTATACAGTGGCATATAGAGTCATGGAGTCATAGAATCATACAGTGTGGAAATAGGCCCTTCAGCCCAACTTGCCCACACTGGCCAACATGTTCCATCTTCAATAGTCCCAACTGCCTGTGTTTGGTCCATATCTCTCCAAACTTGAAATATCCATGTA
This sequence comes from Amblyraja radiata, assembly GCF_010909765.2. NCBI lineage: Eukaryota > Metazoa > Chordata > Chondrichthyes > Rajiformes > Rajidae > Amblyraja > Amblyraja radiata. The sequence goes on from NC_045956.1 coordinate 127,354,135, forward strand.
CCTGTCTAACTGTTTCTTGAACGTTGGGATAGTCCCTGCCTCATCGATCTCATCTGGCAGCTTGCTCCATACACCCACCACCCTTTGTGTGAAAAAGTTACCCTCCAAATTCCTATTAAATCCTTTCCCCTTCACCCTGAACCTATGGCTGGTCCTCGATTCCCCCATTCTGGGCAAGAGATTCTGTGCATCTACCCAATTTATTCCTCTCATGATTTTATACATCTCATTAAGATCACCCCTCCTGCCCTCCAAGGAATAGTGACCTAGCCTACTCAACCTCTCCCTGTAGCTCAGACCTTCTAGTCCTGGCAACATATTTATAAATCGTCTAATCTTCTACCAACATACTTCTAAATCAACATGCTTCTAACCGTGCTGGGTCCTAGTGCTCCTCCCCGCCCCAACACAGGGAACCTCAGTGGTTGTTCCACTGGGTCTTCCCCTTCCCCCTTAAATCATGTGACCCCAGTTCTTCCCCACCCACACTATAGTCCTTATACCCCCTTCCTCCCTGACCACCCACCACCCCCTACCAGACATCGTCTCGGCCTCTGCCCATTCACCTGCCTTCTTCCGGCCACAACCCCCACCCTTGCCATGTGTTCACCATCCCCCCTGACCTCCCCCTCTTGGATACCGAACAGTCTGCCCTCAGCAGACGCCTCACCTTTGTTCCCCACCTCAATGTGTTCCGCGTCTGCCATGATGTGGATCTCTTCTTCCATCGCCTCCGCATCAAAGCGTTTTTCCATGGGAAGGAGTCCTCACCCCACAGAGATGACCCCCTTCTCCCATCTCCAATGGACCCCCTCATCTTGGACCCCCCCCTCATGGCCATCTACCAGCTTTAGACCTTTTTATTTTAAACTGCCAGCAGGACATCAACCGTCTCAACTTCTCCACTCCCCTGTCTCACTCTAACCTCTCCCCCCCTGAACATACAGCCCGACACTCACTCTGCAACAACCCAGACTGGGTGATCAAACCTGCTGACAAGGGAGGTGCCGTGGTAGTGTGGCGCGCTGATCTCTACAAGGCTGAGGCCACGCGCCAACTCTCAGACACCTCCTCCTACTTATCGTTGGACCATGACCCCACAGACGAGCACCAGGCCACTATCTCTAACACTATCACTGACTTCATCACTTCTGGCTCCCTGCCCGCCCAAGCCTCCAACCTCATTGTTCCCCAGCCCCGCACGGCCTGATTTTACCTTCTCCCCTAACTCAACAAACGTGACTGTCCTGGCAGACCCATTGTTTCTGCCCATTTGTGCCCCACCGAACTTACCGCATACCTCGACTCCATCCTATCCCCCCCTGATTAAATCCCTCCCTACCTATGTTCAAGACACCTCACACGTTCTTCGTCTCCTCCATGACTTCTGGATTCTAGGCCCCCATTCCCTCATCTTCACCATGGATGTCCAGTCACACTCCACCTCCATCCCCCACCAGGAGGGTCTTAAAGCCCTCCATTTTTTTTTATTTTTTTTTTTTAATTTATTAGAAGTAGTGTACATTACAATGATATAAGCCAAAAATACCAATACATTTCCTGTACCACTTCATATTTTAAACTTTAAAAAGAAGCAAAGTAAAGAGAGTTAGATAGGATAGTAAGTGCGTTAAAGAGTGATCAAGAGAGACCCTTAGAGATGAAGAACTCGAAAAAGAGTTAAGTAGCAAGCCAAAGAAAAACCAAAAGAGAAAAAGAAAACAGAAGATATATTAAAAGTAAAATAAGAGCGATAAAAGGGATATACCAACCGTATTTTTACTCGCCCTTCACCAGGTCCTGAAACCATTTATTTTCAGAATTATGTTGCACCTTATACTTGTAGTAAGTCGATAAATGGAGACCAAAGCTTTTGGAAATGGTCGGGTTTGCCTGCTAGGAGGAATCTCATATCTTCCATGTGTAACATTTCGGACATATTTGAAATCCACATATTTATCGTTGGTGTTGGGGCATTTTTCCAGAATTTAAGTATGAGTTTTTTTCTCCATTATTAAACCGTAATTAAGTAGGCTCTTTTGGGACCGTTAGCTCAAGGCTGACTTCCATTGTTCCAAAAATAATTAATTCTGCGTTCGGTTTCAGTTTAAAAAAAAAAAAAATTTTGTAAAAACTTCAAAAATTTCATTCCAAAATTTTTGGATTTTTATACAAAAAACAAAGGAATGTGCTATAGTTGCTTGGGATAGACATTTATCACAGATGGGGGAGACATTTGGAAAACGTTTACTTATTTTAGTTTTTGAGTAGTATAGTCTATGTAAAGTTTTAAATTGAATTGGATTATGTCTTGCATTATTCGAGCATTTATGCACATATAGCAAGTGTTTATCCCACCTCTCTTTCGAAATTTCTATATCTAGTTCTTGTTCCAGTCTCTTCTAATTCTATCGGATGATGGTATTTCTATATTTAGGATGATGTTATACAAGTATGATATTAAATTAGCTGATTTCAGCCCTCCGTTTCTTCCTCGACCGCAGAACCAACCAATCCCCGTCTACTGATACTCTCCTCCGCCTTACCCTTAAACAACTTTTTGTTTGACTCCTCCGATTTCCTCCAAATCCAAGGCATAGCTATGGGCATGCGCAGGGGCCCAGGCTATGCCTGCTCTTTGTAGGGTACGTCGAACAATCCTTGTTCGAGGTGTACCATGGCCCTATCCCCGAACTCTGCCTCCGCTACATCGACGACTGCATTGGTGCTACCTCCTTCATCCATCAGAACTCACTGACTTCATCCATTTCACCACTAACTTCCATCCGGCACTCAAATACACCTGGACCATTTCCGACATATCCCTACCGTTTCTGGACCTCACTATCTCCATTGCAGGTGATAGACGACTGACCGACATCTACTATAAACCCACTGACTCCCATGGGTATCTGAACTGCACTTCTTCCCACCCTGCTTCCTGTAAGGACTCCATCACCTACTCCCAATTCCTCCGTCTACGCCACAACTGCACCCAGAATTAAGTGTTCCAAACCAGGGCATCGGAGATGTCCTCATTCTTTAGGGAACGGAGGTTCCCATCTTCTCCTATAGATGGGGCTCTCACCAGGGTCTCTTCTATACCCCGTAACTCTGCTCCCACTCCCCATCCCCCCTACTCGCAACAAGGGCAGTCCCCCTTGTCCTCACCTTCCACCCTACCAGCCGTCACAAACAACAAATAATCCTCCGACATTTTCGCCACCTCCAACAGGATCCCACCACTGGCCACATCTTCCCATCTCCTCCCCTTTTGGCTTCCGCAGATACCGCTCCCTCCGTAACTCCCTGGTCAATTCGTCCGTTCCCACCCAAACCACCTCCTCTCCGGGCACTTTCCCTTGCAACCGCAGGAAATGCTATACTTGCCACTTTACCTCCCCCTTTGACTCCATCCAAAGACGCAAACAGTCTTTCCAGGTGCGGCAGAGGTTCACCTGCACCTCCTCCAACCTCATCTATTGCATCCGCTGCTCTAGGTGTCAGCTGCTCTACATCGGTGAGACCAAGCGTAGGCTTGGCGATCGCTTCACCCAACACCTCCGCTCAGTTCGCAATAACCAACCTGATCTCCCGGTGGCTCGGCACTTGATCTCCCCCTCCCATTCCGAATCTGACCTTTCTGTCCTGGGCTTCCTCCATGGCCAGAGTGAGGCCCACCGTAAATTGGATGAGCAGCACCTCATATTTCGCTTGGGCAGTTTACACCCCAGCGGTAGGAACATTGATTTCTCCAATTTTAGCCTGCCAAAAGCCTTTTTGACCACCTTATCTATGTGCGACTGGACCTTCAAGGAACCAGGCACCTGCACTCCTAGATCCCTCTGCTCTACAACACTCCCCAGAGGCCTGCCATTCACTGTGTAGGTTCTGCCCTTGTTAGATGTCCCAAAATGCAACACCTCACATTTTTCTGGATTAATTTGCATCAGCCAACCCTCAGCCTACCTGGCCAATCGATCATCCTGCCGCAAATTTTCACAACCATCTTCACCATCTGCAAAAGCACCCACTTGTGTATCATCAGCAAACTTGCTAATCTTAATAGATCAACTACAGAAATGGATGGAGAAATGGGAGATGGAGTTTAATCTAAGCAAGTGTGAGGTGTTATACTTTGGGAGGTTAACAGTGAGGAGTAGGTATATCGTTGAGGGCAAGGTCCTTCACACCGTTGATGTTATGAGGGATCTTGGGGAACACACCAATGCTCCCTGAAAATGGCAACAAAATTAGTTAGAGTTGTAAAGAATGTGCTTGATGTGCTCCTCCTCATTGGTTGGGACATCGTATCATATCTATATAATTAAAACTCTGATCTTGACCACTTCCTGTTTGCACTGCATATTGATTTTAGAAAAAATGCTACCACTTACGGCTGTGATATTTGGCCATCTTCCTCAGAGTCTCCCTCCGCTGCGCAGGACAAGAGGATTTTTCCCATTGATGAAAAATAAAAGACTTATTTATGTTTAAAAAATGGTGAGATTCTCTCTCCTGTCAATCACGCCATGAAGGCCACGCCCCTTCTGGTGGGAGGGGGAGGGATTATGAAACACTGAAGTGTGGATGTGCTTCAGTTCTCTGCAAGATGGGGGAGGGAGAGGTCACAGTTCTCTGTCTGAGCTGTGAATAATGCTGAACACATGTCTACTAAACTGTGAATGGTTTTACTGACCTGTCAGTGCCCTTAATGTGGTTTGAAAATGTAGTTTGAAAATGAAAAAGTGTTTTTTGGTTTGAAAACACAAAAGTGTTTTTTGGTTTGAAAATGCAAAAGCTGTTTTTGGTTTGAAAACGCAAAAGCTGTTTTTGGTTGAAAATGCAAAAGCTGTTTTTGGTTTGAAAATGCAAAAGCTGTTTATGGTTTGAAAATGAATAAGCGGGTGTTGCCTTATTGCAAAAGCGGGTGTTGCCTTATTGCAAAAGCGGGTGTTGCCTTATTGAAAAGCGGGTGTTGCCTTATTGAAAAGCGGGTGTTGCCTGATTGAAAAGCAGGTGTTGCCTTATTGACAAGCGGTCTTGAATTTGGAGGCTTTGCACCCTGCTTGAAGTGGCAGAAAACTGCACTTGGGTTTGGTGGCCTTGCACCCTGCCTGAAGTGGCATGAAACTGCATGAGTTTGGTGGCCTTGCACCCTGTCTGAAGTGGCACAAAACTGCACTTGAGTTTGGAGGCTTTGCACCCTGCCTGAAGTGGCATGAAACTGCACTTGAGTTTGGTGGCCTTGCACCTTGCCTTAAGTAGCAGTTCAAGAAATAGCTGTGAGTCAACTGCCAGCCCACCAGCCATGAGTGAGTGAGCTGCCAGCACACCAGGCTTGAGTGACTGAGCCGCCAGCACAAGAATTCATTCGGCCCACAATGTCCATACTAGCCCTGTGGAAACCAGTCCCTTCAGCCTACAACACCCATACTAGCGCTCCAGAAACCCCAGCTCCAAAAGGCAGCAAGTTCCCCTGCCTCTGTGTCCCTCTCTACGCCACTGTGTCCCTCTCTGTGCCCCTGTCTCCCTCTCTGTGTCCCTCTCTGTGCCGCTGTGTCCCTCTCAGTGCCTCTGTGTCCATCTCTGTGCCTCTGTGTCCCTCTCTCTCTATCCCCCTCCCTCTCTAGCCACGCCTGCGAGTTGGGGGCTATTGTGAGTGGATAGGGCGGGGCATGGGGTAAAAAGAGTGAATGAATAATATTAATATAATATCAATGGGGGTGGTTAGTGTGTCTGAGAGGTTGGTTAGTGTGTGTGTGATGCCGCAGCCGCCCAAACGCGACCATGCGCTGAGGGGACGGGACACAATGGGTCCCACTTGCGCACCATGGCTCCCGCAGCGCCCAGCCCACCTGCTCTCGCCATGCCATCCGCAGCGCAGCGCTAAGCCCCGTCCACAGCCCAACCGCTGAACACGAAGTACGCTCGCGCCTGGGCTCGGGTTTCGCGACAGAACCCGAAATAACCAGAAGAGCACCCGAGTGATGACATCGAAAAGAGCTCTACAACCTGGGTAGGTGCTGCCTCTACCCCATCGCCCTCATTCTCTACCCCCTCCCCAGGGCAGAGAGAGATGGGGAGAGAGGGGATGATGAGAGGGGGGGCATGGAGAGTGGGGTGGAGAGGGGGGAGGAGAAGAAGGGGGAAGGGTGCCCTTTCTCTCTGCCCCTTCCTCTCTGCCCCCTTCCTCTCTGCCCCCCTTCCTCTCTACACCCTCCCTCCCTCTGCCCTCTCCCTCTCTTCCCCCCTCCCACTGCACCCTCTCCCTCTATATGGAGTGGTGAATATTGGGACCTATGGGTGAGTGATGGAAAATTGCGTTCGGGAACCAGCCCTCCCCTGTGATGGCATGCCTTCCCCCTACCCCTCAATCTCTAACCCCCTCCGTCTCCCTCTCTACCCCCCTCCCCTCCCTCTCCATCCCTCCCTCTCTAGCCTTGCCTGCGCAGTTGTGGTTTATGCGTGAATGGATAGGGCAGGGTGGGGTAAAAGGAGTGAATTAATCATTTTAATATAATATCAAGGGGAGGGTGATTAGTGTGTGTGTGGGGGGGGGGTGGTTAGTGCATGTGTATGACGTCGAAAGCCACCCCCCCCCCCCCACAACGGGTCCCCCTCGGTCTAGTATTATGCAAAACTGAATGTGTGGGTGTGTGTGCTATTTCGTATGTGATTCATATCTCCTCGAAAACCTGACGCAGTGATGGTGAAATGTTTACATATTCCGGTACAGATTTACCTCATGATTTCAAAAATGCCCTCATCTGAAAATTTGGTTAATTATTTCTTTAGTTATTTCTTCAAATTCTTCACCAATCTGAAGCTAAAGCTAATTTAAGCTGAAGCTAAACGGCTGATGACGTCACAATGCCTCTACTCCTCGCGGCGAGCTGCGCAGATTTTTCAAGGCGCAGCCTGCTGGCCACTCTTTTCCACGAGCTGTGAGTTATGTGCCCCCCCCCCCCAGAACTCGCACCCGACGGCCAACCCGAGAGATGCCGACGAGCACACGAGTACAGCCGGCCATAGCGCTACACCCCACCCCCTCCCTTTCCCCCCCTCTCCACCCACTCCTCCTCTCTACCTTTCCTGCCTCCCCACTCCTGCCTCCCCACTCCTGCCTCCCCACTCCTGCCTCCCCACTCCTGTCTCCCCACTCCTGTCTACCCCCTCCTGTCTCCCCCCTCCTGTCTCCCCTCCATCCTCTCTCCCCCCTCCTCTCTCCCCTCTACTCTCTATTCCCCCATCCCTCCCCTCTCTTGGATTGTTTCCACATTCCTGAAATACTGGAGTTTGAGGGGAGACCTGATGGAAGCATTTGAAATCATGAGAGTCATAGATAGGGAAGATAATTAGAACCTTTCTCCCAGGTTGGAATTGTCAAAGACAAGAAGGCACAGCTTTAAGGTGAGAAGGGTAAAATTTAAAATGAGATTTGCGGGGCAAGTTTTTTACACAGGGAGTGGTGAGTGTCTGAAATGCACTGCCGGGGTGTTGGTGGGGGCAGATATGACAGTGCCGTTTAAGAGGCTTTTAGATAGGCACACAGATATGCAGTGAATGGAGGGATATGGATCATGTGCAGACAGATGAGATTAGTTTATCTCGGCATCATCTTTGGCACAGTCATTATGGGCTGAAATACCTGTTCCTATGCTCAATGTTCAATGCAAACATCAGAAGCAAAACAGAGAGCAAGGAAGAACCAGACAGGTTCACAAATCTTTGTACGAGAGACTTTTTGAGAATGTACCAGGCATGATTAGCAACTTTGCAGATGACACTGAAATGGGTGGTATCATAGACTGTGAAGATAGTTATCAAGAATTACAGCGGGATCTTGTTCAGCTGGGCAAGGGGCCGAGGAATGGCTCACGATGCAGGTGCAAATGTGTGAAATATTGCATTTTGGGAAGTCAAACCAGGGAATGACATTCACAGTTACCCTTAAGGCCTTTCAGTGTGTTGAACGGCAGAGGGGTCTAGGAATGTAGGTACATAGTTCCCTGTGGCATCACAGGTGGATACGGTGGTGATGAAAGCTTTTGGTATGCTGGCCTTCATCAGCCAGGGCATTTAGTGTAGAAGTTGGGAAGTTGTTCAATTTTGGTCACCCTGATGTTAGAAGGATGTCATTAAGATGGAAAGAGTGCAGAGAAGATTTACGAGGATGTTGCCAAAGCTAGAGAGCCCGAGCTATCAGGAGAGGTTAGGCACACTAGTGCTCTATTCCTTGGAGCGCAGGATGCTGAGGGGTGATCTTGTTGAGACATACAAAAATCATGAGGGGAATAGATGGGATGAATGCGTGGAGTCTTTTTTCCTAGGAAAGGGCATTCAAGAACTAGAGGGCATAGATTTAAGATCAAATTTAATAGGATCCCAAGGAACAATAAATAGGGTGTGGGTATACGGAATGTGCTGCCATGTGAAGGGTTGAGGCAGGTGTAATAACAAAAATTAAACTAAATTTGGACAGGTACATGGACAGGAAAGATTTAGAGGTTTTGAACGATACAGGTCAAATAGGACTAGAGTAGATGGGGTATCTTGGTCGGTATGAACAAATTGGGCCAAGGACCTGTTTCCATGCAGTATTAATCTATGACTCAATGATTCTAACATGAAATATTGTCAGCAGAATAATCTCAATGTTCTAAGAATCCAGATTAGAAAAATGACAAATAAAGACTGGTGCGAGGATTGGCTGGAAATAGAATATGCTTAAATAGTTTATCTCAATGAGTACTTAAAAAAAGGTAAAAACTTGATGAAGTCAGAAATATAAATTTTATAGCCAATTTTTGGAACCCGCAGAAAACAAGCACATAGTAGGTGGGCAGAACATGCTCAGCCACTGGTCCTTCTTGTTCGCAGGATGCATGAGGTATTCGGAGGGCCCAGCCTCCTGTTACCACTGCTGGTCCAGAAGTGCCACTGCAACATTTCCTCTCTCCCAGGGATTCCAGTTTGGAAGACTGATCAGATCCAACACTGAACTGGCTGATCAGTAGAAACCAACAGCTGGATCCCTGATATTGTTCCAGCACTCGGTACTTGTAGGCAATCGATGCTTCCCAGGGTGTGTAATCCCTACTCCCTCATTTTCACCTCAGAATTGCAGTTGGGTTCCGATTTCATCATAGTACACAAATTTGCAAGCAAATCAATTTTCCTGCAACACCCCCCACTCCATCACCAAAGCTCTGGTGTGAGTGCAGTAGAACTCTATTTATGAGTTAAATGTGTTTTGTTTTTTTGCAATAGTTGTGTGGGTGCAGTTCATGCTATCATTTAATGTCTGACCAAGGTATTAAACCATAATTTAATTCAGGTTAGAGCCTGAATGATCTGGGTAAAAGTGGAGGTAGGTGGGGTTAGACCCAAGAGGACAGCATTCCTCCTGTTCCCACCTGGAGAAGTAACTTGTTCTCTCAAAGTTATCTCTCCCAGAATTTCCGTGAGTTAATAAGTGGAGCCACAGCAAAGAATAGTATTCTGAAAATGTTATTTTGCATTAGCCATAAGCAATAACACAAGGATACAGTTTCACTGGAGATTACAATCAAATGTTCATCATCAGCACTGGCAAATTTTCCATGAAAAGGATTTAGCAAGGGTTATTACAGATATTTTAAGAATACAAATAGATAAATAAAATTATACATAGGCTTTCAGCATTTTTGCTAGTTCCCACATTGTGCATAACTTAAATTTGCACAAATATATATCATTGCTTTTAATTGTCAAAAATTAAAAAAGCCAGGCTAAATGAATTAATAGAAAATAACTTTGCAGTAAAAAATACAGTAGCAGAAACATGAATCACTTCTAATTCCATTATGTGACAGTTTCTTGTTTTGTCAGCATGTTTCGGGCGTTTTTCTCCTTTTCTGCCCATGATAGTCTCAACCCAGATCAGGTACAATCAGGGAAACAAGATTTTATGACAGTTTGTGCCGAGTCCTGTTCAACACATTTCCCAGATTCTCTGGCAGCATTTGACGTAGTCATACAGTTAACACCATGTCCACGGGAACATCAGCAGAGAAAATGGAATCAATAATGTCCATAGAATTGTCTACAAGTGGGAACAAATAAAATTAATGTCAATGTAACATAGAGAATGGTCGTATAGGAGAGGAATGATTGTTAACAGTATGACCTGTTAAAAAATGAACATAGAAGGTGTATGTGGCCAGAACGTTCAAAAGCACAAACTAACACTGTGTCATCAATAATATGTCGTTTTTACATATGGAAAAACCCCCCAATTATTTTGAGTTTCTTTAACAATCAAGTGACCTTGGAGTTTTGGAAACATATTTAATATATCAAATTTCTTCTAATTCATTTCACAGATAAACAAGTTACTTTATAAAAAGTGACAAACACATCTTCCTGTTAGATTTGTTCTGCTGGCTTACTAAAATTCACAACTCCAATTTTTTCCTTGATCCAGGTGAGATATTTGTCTGTTAACCGGATATATATGCCGGGTTTTTTTGAATTTCCACATTCCTTTCTGGCTGTAGAAACACCAACAACCTCTTTCTTCCTGCTCAATGTCTTTTTCTTGCACATTAATGGATCTCCCGCATCAACCTATGGAAAAAGAGTTTTAGAAATTATGCTTGAGTGAGCGGGTGTGTGGGGAGAGTGGGCGGGGGTGTGGGGAGAGTGGGCGGGGGTGTGGGGAGAGTGGGCGGGGGTGTGGGGAGAGTGGGCGGGCGTGGGGAGAGTGGGCGGGCGTACGGGGAGAGTGGGCGGGCGTGGGGAGAGTGGGCGGGCATGTGGGGAGAGTGGGCGGGCGCGTGGGGAGAGTGAACGGGCGTGCGGGGAGAGTGAACGGGCGTGCGGGGAGAGTGAACGGGCGTGCGGGGAGAGTGAGAGGGCGTGGGGAGAGTGAGCGGGTGTGGGGAGAGTGAGCGGGCGTGGGGAGAGTGAGTGGGCGTGGAGAGTGAGTGGTGGGAGAGGGGGTGGGGAGAGGAGCGTGTGGGGAGAGTGAGCGGGCGTGGGGAGAGTGAGCGGGTCGTGGGGAGAGTGAGCGGGACGTGGGAGAGTGAGCGGGGTGGGGAGAGTGAGCTGGGCGTGGGGAGAGTGAGCGGCGTGGGGAGAGTGAGCGGGCGTGGGGAGATGTGAGAGGGCGTGGGGAGATGTGATGCGGGCGTGGGGAGAGTGAGCGGGCGTGGGGAGAGTGAGCGGGCGTGGGGAGAGTGAGCGGGCGTGGGGAGAGTGAGCGGGCGTGGGGAGAGTGAGCGGGCGCGTGGGGAGAGTGAGCGGGCGCGTGGGGAGAGTGAGCGGCGCGTGGGGAGAGTGAGCGGGCGTGGGGAGAGGTGAGCGGGCGTGGGGAGAGTGAGCGGGCGTGGGAGAGTGAAGCGGGCGTGGGGAGAGTGAGCGGGCGTGGGGAGAGTGAGCGGGCGTGGGGAGAGTGAGCGGGCGCGTGGGGAGAGTGAGCGGGCGCGTGGGGAGAGTGAGCGGGCGTGGGGAGAGTGAGCGGGCGTGTGGGGAGAGTGAGCGGGCGTGGGGAGAGTGAGCGGGCGTGGGGAGAGTGAGCGGGCGTGGGGAGAGTGAGCGGGTGTGGGGAGAGTGAGCGGGCGTGGGGAGAGCTTCTGCCAGCTCTGCCCCCGATTCTTGCGGCTCGCTGTGGGGAAGAAGGGCTGGGGAGAGAACCTGGCACAAAATGCCCACAGCCCTCTAGCAGTCGGCAAATCCATCCCTATGTGTCCTACCATTTCTTTGAATTAAATAATATTTATGATATCCACAAGTCAGACATTTGTATAAGGGTAGCATATATTTTTGCATCATATATTTTCCCGTTATTTTGGCCTTTTAATTTAATGTGTGTAACTTACCAAGCAGGAATCTTTCTTCCCCTTTTTATCAGTGGCGCATATCATATTGTCTGTTATAACCGGACTCCTGTTATAATACTTGTTACTATTACAGGTTTTCCGATCCAACACTGTTGCTTCTGCTTCTTTCAAAACTTCAGAACGTGATTTATCCTTTGAATTGGTTTGTCCCCATCCGATGAGACTGCATTTTAGTCCAGATTTGGGGTCCTTTGCTGAAGTTGGCAGTTGGAGGATTTCCTTACTTTTAATATTTGCAGCTTGTCCTAACTGCAATAAATAAGAAAAATATATCAGTGCTTCCATTTTCATGTCATGCTATGCTTGCAAGATTATAACACATATGCACGTAGAAAAATATGCAAATGTTAAAGTATATTTATTGTTGCGATTACTTTATTAAAGTACAATGTTTAAAAGGTAGAAAGACCACCCAAATTAACGATGCCTTTAAATTCAGGATCAAGTTGAGCCCAGGCCGTAAGTAAGTAGAGTATCAATTGCTAATCTCATCATAATGATATGAGATGAACATAAATATATTGGTTAATTAATGCATTTATCTATAATCTAGATTTCTCATCCATCTGCCAGTGAGAATACCACCGAAAGGTTGTAGTGTACAGGTTATTGAACAATAATCACCTCCAAAAGCATAATGTCATTGTCCAGTGCATTCTTAAATTCAGGATGTGGGAAAAAGTTTTTAATAGAAATTTTCTGTTGTGTCTTATCCTTCTTCTGTTGTGACTGAGGTCCAAGAATGACGACGGATCTCTTTTTCTTGACCAGTCTGTAATTTTTGTAAAGTGAAAAATTATTTGAAATAGCAATATTGGAAAAAAAAGCTACACAGTACATGTAATGCTGTTACGAAGAGTTGCCAGCATTTTTCTAGGATGGATGGAGCAGCTGAGATGTGGCATCTTGGTCGGCATGGACGAGTTGGGATGAAGAGCCTGCTTCCATGCTGTACGACTCTACGAATCGGTCCACTTACTTTAAATCTCCGCACTACTATGTGACTATTAATCTCAGAGCTAGTGGCCAGGAACTGTAAGCTGTAACACAAGCAAACTAAAAAAAACGTGACAAGAGCAACATAAAAATAAAGTGACTAAAAAAATATATGAATAAAATTATTGCTTCAAATATTCAATCAACTTGTTCTATCATGGAATTACATTTTTGTTCATCTGTATTTAAGCCACCTTCTCAAACCGCTGCAGTTTGTGGTTAAGATCCTCTTACAGTGCTGTTCCAGAGACAGTTCCAGGTTTTTAAGCCAGAGGTGATGAAGGAATTACAATGCATTTCTAAGTAGGAATGCTATGTAGTTGGAGGGCAATTTGAGCAAGATGGTGATCTTATTTTCACCAATCTTGGCCTGAGCAACACAATGTGGGGAAGCAATTGGTGTTGCTGCCTAGACTTGGGTTTAATCATCATCTCTCATGCTATCTGAGCAAAGTTTCCATGTTATAACTGTGACTGTTGGTTTCCCCCACGTGATCTGGTTTTCTCTTGCATCGAAAAAGAATCAAGAGGGCTTGATGGACATTGGTGAGAATTGCAGAGGTGCAGGGAAATGAGGACAAGGGAAGTGGGAGCCAGCATGGAGCAATGAGCCAAATGGAAAAAATAAATTAAACCTAGTTAACGTATTTGAAAAGAGCAGTAACCATGTTACACCAGAACTGGTGGTAAATTTGGAGGTTTTACAAACAGCTCCAGTTCAAGCCTATATGGAGCTCAATGAATCTTCATTGCCATAATCATCTTTGAGCAAATTGTTTTGTCTTCATTTAAGGTCATAAGTCATAAGATCATAAGTGATTGAGCAGAATCAAGTCTACTCTGCCATTCAATCATGGCTGATCTATCTCTCCTTCCTAACCCCATGCTCCTGCCTTCTCCCCATAACCTCTGACACACGTACTAATCAAAAATATATCTATCTCTGGCTTAAAAATATCCACCGATGGCATATGCAGCCTTCTTTAGGCAGCAATTGAGACTACAGTTAATTGTGGATTTCAGTAAGGCCACCCTTACTGAAAAATAAATTGCCTAACAATTTTCCTCACTGAGGTACAAGTGGACAAATTATTACATGATTATTAGGGCAGCGTGGTGTTTTCTACTGATAGCCTTTCTTCCCTTTCACCTGCTCTCTGCACTAGCAAACTATCCGACTCCCGAGCAATTCTAGTGTGTTCCTGTGGCTGAGCAGCTGCCTTGTGCAGAAGCTGTGAAATTAGTAAAATGGCCTTCAGTATTCACCATCTTGCTGCCTGTGGACTTCTGCAACCTGAAACCACTCCAGCTAGCATCTAAATTTGTGAAATCGGACAGCAGCATTCTCTTTTGTGGCCGAGCGTGCGTTGAGCAGTACCAGTTGCACCCAGTTAAGTGGGAGCTTTGACTGAGCAGAAAGCGGTAAAATCGCAGTGGTAACATCAATTCAGGGCTGCACGCTGACGTACTTTAGGATCTGCCTGTTGTGCATAGTTCTGATGGTCATTGTACTGTTAAAAATGCTCTCGTCAATCTGACCCTCTGCCAAATGTACTGTCCACCCTATTTTGAAATTCATACACATTTGAAGGGCTAAAAATTGAGCTCATATTCCCATTTCCTTATTATGCATACATAACACTCAAAATGTTCAGCTTTTAACCAGGTCTCAGTGCAGGACATTACTTTCATACTTTAAACTTAATTTTGTCTCTTAATTTATTTCACTTATTTCTTATGCTTGGCATATTTGGTTTTAGAACTCACAGTTGAGCAACAATCCTATTGTTCAAATACCTTTCCACATACATTTAGCTGATCATACTCATGTTGATCACCATGCCTGTTGCATTTTATAATTATTTTGTGATAAATTTATACATTTTTCTATGAACCTGAGAAAAATCATTATTATCTTTAAAACTATTTTACCTTTGGATCGCATTCTTATCATTTGTTCATCGCCTTAAACTTTTTTTTTTGCCAGAGCTGTTTCTTCGTTGATGTCTTTATCTTTTTTTATTTTTTTTATTTTTATTTATTTATTAGAAGTAGACATATTATAAAATGCAGTTACATATTATAATAAAAAAACTTTTCATATACATCAGTCATACATTATTAAAATTTTCCATTATCAATTACTTCTGCTTCTAGTGTTTTTATTTTTTATAGAAAGAGGGAAAAAGAGAGGGTAGAAAGTTACAAATAAAAAAGAAAGCAAAAAAAAACACAACAGAAAAACAAGGGAGGTGGAATGGGTTACCTGTAATACGTCAATGGAGATAGGTTCGTAGGTTATAAAGTATAGTTTTTCATCTATTCCTGAGTTCAAGTTTCAGTTGGGTCCTCGTGCTGTGCCAATCTATCCCTTCAGATAGTTAATGAATGGAGCCCAAATTTTATGGAAAAGATCTTGTTTGTCCATTAAGACAAGTCTAATTCTTTCTAAGTATAGGGTCTCCGACATTTCCGTAATCCACATTTTAATTGTGGGGGTTGTAGGGCCTTTCCAAAATTTTAATATTAATTTTTTTCCGGTTATTATACTGTAATTGAGGAAATTTCTTTGGTTTGTTGTGAGTGTTAAGCTTTGTTCTGATATTCCAAGTATTATTAATTTTGTGTCTGGGTCCAGTTTTGTATTAATAACTTCTGAAGTTATTTCAAAAATATCAGTCCAGAAATGTTTAAGTTTTATACAGTTTGCAAACGTATGTGTTAAATTAGCCTCTAAATGTAGACATTTATCACAAATAGGAGAGATTTGTGGGAAGATTCTATTTAGTTTTATTTTAGAGAAGTGTAGTCTATGTAAGACCGTTGATGTCTTTATCAACATAATAATCAACATAATTGATGATTGTGGGAAGCAATTGTCACAGCGTAACCTCGTACTACATATCGGTTAACTCTTATCTTCCAAATACCCGTGTAATCACACATTACCACCTTTATTTTGGGAATGAACTCATTTTAAAATGCAAGTTGAAAAGACGAGCCCAGCTGCATATTTTGTATTATAAAAACATGGAACAAATTGGAAGCATCCCTCATTGAAGTGTAATAATGAAGGGTACACTAGAAATGAATAAAATATCTTACTGTAGACAACTTGCTGCAGTCAGTACCCACTTTACATGGATCAAACTTCCTCCACATACATGCTTGTTATTAGCTTGGATGGACACCATGAAAGGTTTTGAATAAGGTTTAGCGTCATGATCCCCAATGATTTCCATACAGTCATCTACAGAGGAGAAAATACATAACTATCATTAAGAGCACTTAGTTCAACAAAGTTAGAAACCCACCTCCTTAAATACTTACAGCCTTGGCCAGCCAAGACAGTGGCCACTAAAGCAACAAGTGCTGCCTGAAGCATGCTGATCATGTTGTCCATCTGCTGGTATGAGAACAATGAGCTGCTCTTGTTGCACTTAGAGGAGGATGTGGTATTATGTAGTTTTAGACTCACGTGACATTTTGTGTTCTTGTTTTGAAACACTTGTTACATTTTTCAGTGTGATCAAAAAATTTAAAGTCAGAAAAATGTGGCTCTGAAAAAAACATTGCACACAATCTTATTGGAAACTGGTAATAATTCAAAATTAGTAATAACTTCCAAAGCTCTTGCTATCTAAGATCTATACTATAAAAGTGGCAGCATAAATATTATGTATGACAAACTAGGTTGTGCCACAAATATATTTAAAATGTATTTAATCTGCTTCATTCTTAATTTAAAATATTGATTAAAGTTGGCTGAGATAAAAAATAATAATGTTTTTGCTGACCAGTATATATATGCAATTTTGTATTATTTTACTGAGAAATATTCCAGCATCCATCAATGCCTTCATTCCTTAATGTATCCCACCTAGTATTTACTGCTGATTTTGGTATTGTAGTACCCTGTAGTACATGTAAACTATTTGTGAATAGGCCTGTGCTTGAAAAAATTAACCATCTGTTCTCTGTAATGAGCATTTTTTTTGACCGATTCTCGTATTATTCTGGCAGAAATGGATAATGTAGGAATTATCCAAGCCAATAATTCTAAATTATTACTTGTTTCAATGCCTGGGAAGGTAACAGTCCCTTGTAGTAATGCAATACATATTAAAACATTGATGAGTTTAGAGGAGACACAAAATGAAATTGTAGGGATTGAATAGTGGTTTGCTGACTGGATTGTTTCCTCCTTAATACCAGGGCAAAGGGAATGACTGAATGGCTGCAGATTAATTTATAGGAGGATGGTGATGGGTTCGAAATGACAGTCCAAGTCAAAAATGAAATGTCACAAAGAAAATGTGTTAAAGATTTTCAGGCAGAGCATCGGGAACATGGACAAAAAAACAACTGATTTGTTCTCCTCTGAGAGACACGAAGAACTGCAAATGTTGGAATCATGAGCAAAACACAAAGTGCTGGAGGAACTCAACAGGTCAGGCAGCATCTGTGGAGGGAATGGGCAGATGACATTTCAGATCCCTACTTCAGACTGTAAGATAAATTGTAGGGATGGAATTATGGTTTCCTGACTGGAATGTTTCCATCCTGAAACTAGGGCAAAGGGTATGAATTTCATAGACCAGGGCCGAGAGAATACTCTTCCAATCACTCTTCTTTGGCAGTTCCTTTAAGTTGAAATAAAACCAGTTCTGATGAAAGATCTTAGACTTTAACTATTAACTGGCCTCCCATTCCCTAAATGCTGCTTGACTGAAAGGGTTCTTCCTGCTTTTGTTTCAGATTCCAGTATAATCAGATTTTTTTGTTTTCTCTCTAGGTTGAAGATGACTTGCTTCTATTCCCGTTCTTTGAAGTCTGAGGGGGTTGATGCAGCCAATGTGGGTTTGGCAGACTCCTCTTGGTGGGGCAGGAGGTGCTTGATGGGTAAATTGATGAAGCTCGCCTTCCACTTTCTCTGGGCTGCCACGCATTCCAGTGGAAGAGAGTTAAGGTCCACAGTCCCATCCTGGCTGCTGCTTCTCAATTTTGAGTGGTCGCAGACCAGAGACTCCCAGTGAAGATGAAGGTGTGCAATCACAAATAAGCACCATCGTAAGGACCATGGACATCATTACATACACAGTACAGGGCAACTTAATAAGATAGTTTAAAATCTTAGGTTTATAAGCAACAGTAAATAACATGAAAACAAACATGATTAGAACGTTGGTTGGACTTTAACTGAAGTAATGCAACTGCATTTCAGGAGCTTTTCAAAGGCTTCGAAATGTTTAGCTTCTTGAGGAGATTCATGAGGTTACTACCAGTAATGGGGTATTTCATTTTATGAGTGACTGTCAAAGTTAGGATGATTTTCCTAAGAAAAGAAAACATTAAAAGGTGAATTAAAGGGTTTTCAAGGTGATGGCAATAAAAAAAACATTAGTGTCACAGGTGGTCAATAATCAAAAATCATAAAGTCATCGACAAATGACCTCAATGGGAGATAAAGATACTTTCCTTCACTGGATCTGGAATATGATAGTTTAAAAGTTTTTTTTAAAGTTTTGATTATTACTGTCATGTTTACAGAGCTTGTTCTGCATGCCACCCAGTCAAATCATACACCACATGAGAACAAAGATGATTCCATAACTATTTACAAGCAGGAGATGGACAGGTGCTTGGGAAAGAACAGAAATCAGAATTATAGTCAAAAAGGAGGGAAACGAGACTAAACATGACTGCTCTTCAAAGACCCAGGGTGGGGTGGGAGATTGCAACCTTCACGTGGGCCACTCTGTTTCAACTAATGCAATCAACCCGACATGCACAAACAAATAGATCAAATAGAACAAGTTGACATACAACTTGAGGCTGTGCAAGCCATACGCAAGAAGAAGAAAGACTCAGGGTAAGCTCAATGGACATGAAGCATTTAGTGTTCTAGACTGGCGATTAAGTATTGTTTGATTTTACTCCTGTACTGATTGATTCAGGTTGATATTTATTTAATTGTTTCCAATGGATTAAAGGTGGAACACCACATAAGTGAAAGAAGTGAACTCTGATAAGTGAATGCAGATAATTGAACCAGGACTTGATGGGATCTTGGATATGGAAAATTGTACAGGATGAGAGCTCATGTATCTGGGAGAATGACTGGAAGGAATTTGGAGTAGCTGATGTCAAAGGGAATGAATGGATGGAGGAAAGTTTCATTTGTTGATTATCTGAAACAGAGTGGAGCTAAGAAGAGCAATTTGTTTGATAGTGTATTTAAGTTCTACATTCTTGTGGCGTATGTAACTTGTCTTTTATTTTCCATCCAGTTTCTTACTTTCAGCTGTAACCTGCAATTGTTTTGCACAATGCGCTGGTCAACCGACCTTCGCATATGTGTCAGAGTTTCCATGCCACAGAACTGATGAACATAAACCACAAAGTCACACGTTTGAAAGATGTTTTATTCAAATGTATGTGAATTTCAACCGATATTTTCCAGACTACACATGTTACTTGTCACCTAAGTGACAGGGCAGGACTGAACTTATTGATATTACAATTATGAATTTTACGTGCGACAATGAAAATAGCTAGGCACAAATTTGTCCTCAGATAGCTTTATTAAGTAGACATATATAATAGTAACATTATATTCTACTTTCAAAATCTGGCTCCATTGACCAGTAATGCAGATTTAGTGCTGACATATAGAGTCATACAGCATGGAAACAGGCCCTTTGGCCCAACTTGCCCATGCTGATCATCATGTCCCATCTACACTAGTCCCACCTGCCTGTGTTTGACCCATGTTCCTCTATACCTGTCCTATTCGCGTACTTATCTAAATGTTTCTTAAATGTAGCAATAGTACCTGCCTCCACAACCTCCTCCAGCAGCTCATTCCATACATCCACCACCCTTTATGTAAAAAAGTTACCCCTCAGGTTCCTATTAAATATATTCCCCTCACCTTAAACCTATTTCCACTGGAAAAGGCTTCAATCCATGAGAATGGATTTCTGCCCAATTATTCTACACTATCAAAGATAATTAAGAGACAAGCATAAAACAAAATGCTGGGGGAATTTGGTGGAGCTGTCTATTGTTTGCTTGTGATTTCAGCATCTGAATTGATTATGTCTCTTATCAAAAGACAATATTACCTAGAGGGGAAATAATACTTATTTAGTATTGCAAAGATTGTATATGGAACTCTTCTCTCCTACCAGTAAGTTGATCAGTGCAGAGCACAGCCTGTTGAAGATATCCATTTACAGTGTCACAAACTGCAGGAAGCAAGATTAATTGATTCTGTGATGGAATTAACAAATTGGGGGGCTATTGAGAGGCCAGAGTTAGTGGACATAAGGACATGAGAAAAAAAATTGGACCAGGCCATTCAGCCCCTAACATTTGCTCTGCCATTCAGTGAGCCCGTGGCTGATCCTCTAACTCAATGCCACATGCTTGCACCAACCCGTTTCCTTTCATTCGCTGAACATCGTAAAAGCTTTTGGTCTCTGTCTTCAATGTACTCAGTGACTAAGCCTTCACAGCCTTCTTCAGTGGTGAATTACAAAGATTCACAGGCCCCAGATCCAATTACCACACTCTTTATTTTGAGACTTCCACCCTGTCAAAGTGCATAAGAATTTTGCCTATTTAACCTCCAGTTCTTTCAGACTCAAGAGAGTGCAGCTACTATCTGTTTAACTTTGCCTTGTATGACAAACTGCCATCCCAAGGAGTAATCTGCTGAATATTCCCTGTGTTTCCAATATTGCTAGCATATCTTTCCTTAGGTAGAAGGATTAGACCTGGACAAAAAAGAGCAGATGCAGACTCACCAGTGTCATGATATGGATATATGCTCCAAAATGCATCCAAAGGAGGCTTTGGAGAGAGTGCAAAAGAGATTTGCCAGAATGCTGTCTATATTAACAGGTATTAGTAAAAAGGAGAGGTTACACAGATACATAGACAATAGGTGCAGGAGTGGGCCATTCGGCCCTTTTAGCCAGCACCGGCATTCAATGTGATCATGGCTGATCATCCACAATCAGTACCCCGTTCCTCCCTTCTCCCCATATCCCTCAATTCTGCTAGCCCTAAGAGATCTATCTCTTTTGAATGTATCTAGTGAATCGGCCTCCACTGCCTTCTGAGGCAAAGAATTCCACAAATTCACAACTGTGTGAAAAAGATTTTCCTCATCTCAGTTCTAAATGGCCCAGCCTTATTCTTAAATTGTGGCCCCTGGTTCTAGACACCCCCAACATCGGAAACATGTTTCCTGCATCTAGCGTGCCCAATCCCTTAATAATTTTAAATGTTTCAATAAGATACCCTCTCATCCTTCTAAATTCCAGTGAATACAAGCCCTCTCACTCCATTCTTTCATCATATGACAGCACCGCCATCCCAGGAATTAACCTCATGAACCTAAGCTGTACTCCCTTAGTAGTAAGAATGTCCATCCTCAAATTAGAAGACCAAAGCTGCACACAATACTCCAGGTCTGATCTCAACAGGCCTCTGTACAACTGCAGAAGGACCTCTTTGTTTCTGTATTCAACACCTCTCGTTATGAAGGCCAACATGCCATTCGCTTTCTTCACTGCCTGCTGTACCTGCATGCTTACTTTCATTGACTGATATACAAGGACACCCTGAACCCATACTTCCCCTTTTCCGAACCTGACACCATTCAGATAATAATCTGCCTTTCTGTTTTTGCTACCAACGTGGATAACCTCACATTTATCCACATTATACTGCATCTGCCATGCATCTGCCCACTCATCCAACCTGTCCAAGTCACCCTGCATCCTCATAGCATCCGCTTCACAGTTCACACTGCCATCCAGCTTTGTGTCATCTGCAAATTTGCTAATGTTACTTTTAATTCCTTCACCTAAATCATTAATGTATATTGTAAATAGCTGAGGTCCCAGCACCGAGCCTTGCGGCACTCCTCTAGTCATTGCCTGCCATTCTGAAAGGGACCCGTGAATCCCTACTCTTTGTTTCATGTCTGCCAACCAATTTTCTATCCATGTCAATACTCTACCCCCAATACCATGTGCTCTAATTTTGCCCACTAATCTCCTGTGAGGGACCTGATCAAAGGCTTTCTGAAAGTCCAATTGCATTACATTCACTGGCTCTCCCTTGTCCATTTTGCTTGTTACATCCTCAAAAATGTCCAGAAGTTTAGTCAAGCATGATTTCCTCTTCATAAATCCATGCTGACTTGGGCCGATCCCGTTACTGTTAACCAAATGCGCCATTATTACATCTTTAATAATCGACTCCAGCAGCTTCCCCACCACTGACGACAGGCTAACTGGTCTATAATTCCCTGCTTTCTCTTTCCCTCCTTTATTAAAAAGTGAGATAACATTAGCTATCCTCCAATCCCCAGGAGCTGATCCAGAATCTATAGAACATTGGAAAATGATCACCAATCTGTCCATGCCTTCTAGTGCCACCACCTTGAGTTCCCTGGGATGCAGACCATCAGGCCCTGGATATTTATCAGCCTTCAGTCCCATCAGCCTACCCAACACGGCTTCCCATTCATCTTTACTATGTTATACGTCTTCTCTTTTATTTTTATACTGCTCTTGACTTCACTTGTCAGCCACAGTCGCCTCTTCCTCCCCTTAGAATCTTTCTTCCTCTTTGGAATGAAATGATCCTGCATCTTCTGGATTATTCCCAGAAACACCTGCCATTTCTGTTCCACCGTCATCCCTGCTAGGGTCCTTTTCCAGTCAACTTTGGCCAGCTCCTCCCTCATGCCTCCATAGTCCCCTTTGTTCAACTGCAATACTGACACTTCTGATTTTACCTTCTCCCTCGCAAATTGCAGATTAAACCTTATCATATTATGGTCACTACCTCTTAATGGTTCCTTTACCTTGAGTTTCCTTATCAAATCTAGTTCATTACACAACACTAACTCCAGAATTGTCTTCTCCCTGGTACAAGCTGCTCTACGAATCCATCACGGAGGCAGTCTACAAGCTCCCTTTCTTGGGGTCCAGTACCAACCTGATTTTCCCAATCTACCTGCATGTTGAAATCTCGCATAACCACCATAGCATTACCTTTGTTACATGCCAATGTTTACTCCTGATGCAACTTGCACCCTATCTCCGGGCTACTGTTTGGAGGCCTGTAGATAACTCCCATTGGGATCTTTTTACCTATACAATTTCTCAGTTCTATCCACAATGACTCTACATCTTTGGACAAACTTGGATCGTTTTCTCTGGAATGCAGAGGCTGAGGAAAGACCTGATAGAAGCAGACAGAATTATGAGAGGCATAGATAGGGTAAAACTTCAGACGTTTTTCCCAGGATGGGAATGTCAAAGACTACATGGGATAGTTTTAAGGTGAAATGTTAATTAACATTTTAGGTGTTACACACATGTCATACATAGTTTTAAGGAGATATGTGAGGCACGTTTTTTTTTATACAGAGAGTGATAGATGTCTGGAACTTGCTGCTGGAGGTGGGGGGAAATACAAAGGTGGCAATTAACAGGGCTTTTGGACACACATATGGATATTCAGGCTATGAACAGTTATTCATCACATCCAGGTAAAGGAAATTAGTGTTATTCAGCATTATGTTCACCGGCAACATTGTGAGCTGAAAGCCTGTCCTGTGCTAGAGACAAGAGACAATAGGTGCAGGAGTAGGCCATTCGGCCCTTCGAGCCAGCACCGCTATTCAATGTGATCATGGCTGATCATCCCCAATCAGTACCCTGTTCCTGCCTTTTCTTCATATCCTTTGACTCTGCTATTTTTAAGAGCCCTATCTAGCTCTCTCTTGAAAGCATCCAGAGAACCTGCCTCCACAGCCCTCTGAGGCAGATAATTCCACAGGCTCACCACTCTCTGTTATACTGACTTATGTTCTATGTTCTAAGATGAAATATAACATCAAGAGTGGGATTGGGTTAGAGCTTGCACAGTGGAAATTTTAAACAGATTTTGTGCAATTGCCCATTGAGCACCATATCACGACGAGTTCAGCATCATTACCGCCCAAACGGTGTGTTCTGCTGCGATGAATTCTGTGGTTTCTAATCTTTCTGATTTGCCCATTCTGATTAGATCACAGAGATAAAAAACAACACGCACTGGAAACACTGAACAGATCAGGAAGTACCTGTGGAGAGAGTTACAGAATTAACATTTTGATTTGATGATCTTTCATCACATGAGTATTTAGACCTTTTGTTTTGATTTAATATCTATATTTAAAATGAGAATGTTTGCATAGTCCTTAAAGCTATTAAAATCAATTTAAAATGTCACCAAATCATATGATAACTTTCTACCTTTTTACTGTTTGGACATGGGGACATGACTTGAGAATTAAGGGACAGAAGTTTAGGGGTAACATGAGGGGGAACTTCTTTACTCAGAGAGTGGTGGCTGTGTGGAATGAGCTTCCAGTGAAGGTGGTGGAGGCAGGTTCCTTTTTATCATTTAAAAATAAATTGGATAGTTATATGGACGGGAAAGGAATGGAGGGTTATGGTCTGAGCGCAGGTATATGGAACTAGGGGAGAATACGTGTTCGGCACGGACTAGAAGGGTCGAGATGGCCTGTTTCCGTGCTGTAATTGTTATATGGTTATTATATGGTTTGCATTACTGATAAAAATATTTTAAATGGCTCGTGTTGATAAAATTATTGGGGGAATCTGCCACAGGAAGTGATTGTTTTTAAATTAGCTTTGCTTAAATGTAATTCTAGGTGGGCAGACTTCACTGAGATGGCTCAGTCATTTATGTTGTTAAATCTAGTTTTCTTATAATGGAAAACGGCCTTAAATAAAGTGCCGGACTTGGCGAAAGGCCACAACATCAGAGCGGAGGACATTGGTGGTCGAGGAGGTGCGGCGACAGGAGGAGGCCGCAAGAAGTGCAAAGGCGGTCTCTCTTGCCAAACAGGGGCAATGGATGCAGTGGGAAGGTGTGGCGCGGAGGAAGATCAGCTGGAAAGAACTATGGGAAATGGAAGCAAGCAAGATCAGCTTCATCAACAGGGCGACTTATGACGTGCTTCCATCACCAAAGAACCTCCATCAGTGGTACGGCGAGGATCCAACCTGTGCCCTCTGCCCAACTCCAGCGACCCTCAAACACATCATGGTAGGCTGCAAGACCAGCCTCACGCAAGGGAGATACACGTGGCGGCATAATCAGGTACTAAAAAGCCTGGCATCAGCCCTTGAGAACAGGCGGTGTGCAACCAACTCCTTGCCTCCGAGAGCAAGCAACCCCCCCCCCCCCCCCCCCCAAGGGCAACAACCTTTGTCCGAGAAGGACAGAAAACATCTAAACATCCTTCCACCAGATCAGAAGAAGGAAATCTATGCAGGGCCCGCGACTGGAGGATGCTGGCGGACATCGGCCGACAATTAATTTTTCCACCTGAAATTGCTTCCACCAACCTCAGGCCAGACTTGGTGTTCTGGTCCCCTTCACCGAAGACTGCTTACATCATAGAGCTCACAGTTCCATGGAAGAACTCTGTTGAGGAGGCCTATGAGCGTAAGAAGCTGCGCTACGCAGAGCTTGCAGCAGAGGCAACGCAGCGTGGCTGGAACACCAAAGTCTATCCAGTTGAAGTGGGATGCAGAGGATTTGTTGCATCATCTACCATCAGACTGCTGAAGGAGCTTGGAATCCACGGTCAGGCTCTGCGGAAGACCATAAGATCACTCTCAGAGACGGCTGAAAGAAGCAGCCGGTGGATTTGGCTCAAGCGGAAAGACCCATGCTGGGCCCCAAGTACGTCAGGGTGAATCTTTGGGACGGTTTGACACGGGACACGCGCTGAGGGCTGATCATCCTGCAGCGGGCCGCCCTTGTGGAGGGTGTATAATGTTAAAAGACCGAAACACCCAGTGATGCAAGGGTACACTACTGATGATGTGTCCTGTGCCCAACTGTCCTGAAGGTTACCCAGGCCAAGATATACGTATCCCCCCCACCCCCCACCGATGTTGAGCGTCTACCACTCTCAACAATCAACGAATGTCGTGAAATGCTCCCCACCTATTGGCACAAGGGACTTCTTAACATCTTGTCCTGTGTATTTGATTCTTCATGAGATGGCTCAGTCATTTATGTTGTTAAATCTAGTTTTCTTATAATGGAAAACGACCTTAAATAAAGTGCCGGATTTAGTAACACCAGAGAGCAGCTATTGAATGTCAGTTTCCTGGAACCTGAATTAAAACAAACCCAAATTGAAAGCAGCCACAGTGATAGCAAATTAGAAACATAAAAACTAGGTGCAGGAGGAGGCCATTCGACCCTTCAAGCCAGTGCCACCATTCTTTGTGATCATGGTTGATCGTCACCTATCAATAACCCGTGCCTGCCTTCTCCCCATATCCCTTGACTCCACTAGCCGCTAGAGCTCTATCTAACTCTCTCTTAAATCCATCCAGTGATTTGGCCTCCACTGCCCTCTGTGGCAGGGAATTCCACAAATTCACAACTCTTTGGTTAAAAAAAAAATTCTCACCTCAGTCTTAAATGGCCTCCCCTTTATTCTAAGACTGTGGCCCCTGGTTCTGGACTCGCCCAACATTGGGAAAATTTTTCCTGCATCTAGCCTGCCCAGTCCTTTTATACGTTTCTATAAGATCGCCCCTCATCCTTCTCAACTCCTAGTCTTTTCAATCTTTCCTCATATGACAGTCCCGCCATCCCAGGGATCAATGTCGTGAACCTATGCTGCACTGCCTCAATCACAAGGATGTCCTTCCTCAAATTAGGAGACCAAAACTGTACACAATACTCCAGATGTGGTCTCACCAGAGCCCTATACAACTGTTGAAGAACCTCTTTACTCCTATACTGAAATCCTCTTGTTATGAAGGCCAACATTCCATTAGCTTTCTTCACTGCCTGCTGTACCTGAACGCCAACTTTCAGTGACTGGTGTACAAGGACGCCCAGGTCTCGCTGTACCTCCCCCTTACCTAACCTAACCCCATTGAGATAATAATCTGCCCCCTTGTTTTTGCCACCAAAGTGGATAATCTCCCAGATAACTAAAATAACATCATGTTAATGGCTGCACTTCTGTTTTTAGTAATTCTTTTGAATGCACACTGTCCCTCCACCTCTAATTTGTTTGGAACCATTTGCTGCAATTAACAACATCACCCTTCCCCATCCTCTGGTGCAGCTGGTAGAGCTATTACACCACAGTGCCAGAGACTCAGATTCAATCCTGACCTTTGCCGTTCTCTGCATGGAGTTTGCATGTTCTTCCTGTGACTACCTAGGCTTCCTTTGGATGCTCCAATTTACTCCATCTCAAAGATGTGCAGATTGTCAATTTAACTGGGGCTGTAAATTTTCTTTGGTGTGTAGGTGAGTGGTAGAATCTTGAGGGAAATTGATGGGAATGCAGGGAGAATTAAAAAGTTGTGTTAATGTAGGATCAGTGAAAATGTGTAGTTGGTGTGGATTCGGTAGGCTTCTTCTTCTTATCGAGTCCACATCACAAGATTAGAAATTGTTCAGCCAGAGCTGAACACACTTCTCGGCATCTGCATACAATGGCGTGTTGCGCTTCTTGCGTTTCTTGTGCTTCTTGTGCGTAGTGGTGGATAGATTGATGGAAACAGGGCCATGACATGAATGCTCTTTCCTTGACCCTTTCGGTCGGCTGAAGGACCTGCTTCCATGCTGGATGACACGATGATTCTGTGAAGCTCAGTGCCTCTCCAAGCCAGTCATTCTTTTTTGAAGAAACAGTGACAGTTTTCTCTGTATCTTTAACACTTCCTGTTAATGGATGAAAGATACAATCTCAATAAATATAATTTTAAGTGAGGGAATGAAAACATTTAAACTTTCCAGCATTTGGCTTTGGCTGTTGAAACAAGCCGTTAGATTCCAAGTGTAAACAAACAACTTGTACAACTTATTGTTCTGTTTTACCACGCGTAAATTATGTTGCGTAAATGACAGGCCCTTTATGCCCGTGTCCCACTTAGGAAACCTGAACGGAAACCTCTGGAGACTTTGCGCCCCACCCAAGGTTTCCGTGCGGTTCCCGGAGGTTGCAGGTGGTTGCCGGAGGTTGCAGGTAGTGGAAGCAGGTAGGGAGACTGACAAAAACCTCTGGGAACCGCACGGAAACCTTAGGCGGGGCGCAAAATCTACAGAGGTTTCCGTTCAGGTCTCCCAAGTGGGACAGGGGCATTACTGTCGCACAGCTGCTCAGCTTATCATAGACTGCAGCCTGCATTCAAAGTCTCAGCCTGTTTGATTCTCTCAAGGCATAATGGGAAGCTGCACTTTATGGCCAATTTTTGGACTCAATGCACAAACTCGCTTCTACAGACTACCTAGTGCCTGCACAGCCTACCAGCCCAGTTAATGTACAGGCAACCACTCTTCCTGCTGAGGTGGCATGGTGGCACTGCGGTAGAGTTGCTACCTTATGGTGCCAGAAAACTGGGTTTGATCCTGACTACCCGGTGGGCCGAAGGACCTGTTTCCGCATTGAATCTCTAAACTAAACTATTTACTCAAGTATCAAGTGCTCTCAAAACTTTCACATTTAGCTTCACTTACCTTGCAAAACACTTGTCTTTGCTCTTCAAACTAAAACACATCACACATTTTTGTTCGTAGCTTGTAAGATCAAAATAAGTTCACAGCAAAGATACACTCAAGTAATAAGGACAATATTTTTGCAGTGAGACACATGAATAGTTTATCTAATAAGTAAATTCAGTGGACTGGTTTCTGAGTGTTAGAACTGCCAGATAATGAGAGTTAACGTCTGTAATAATTACAATGGGAAAAGGGACCAATAAGGTATCAAATTCCCCATACAACCCTTGCACTTCAGTACAGGTAGTTCTGCTATAATATGATAGTTGTGTCCGTGAGAAAGCTCATTGTATAAAATCACCTTATAGAACCAATTGTGTCAAAGGGGAAATGGGGTTTTGTGGCTAAAGAGTTTCAGACTTGCAATAACAAAGTTATTTTTCCCAAAGCGTTGTCAAAAATAATGGTATTTTTAATGTTTAAGTTTATTTTTGTGACTGCAAGCAAAAGATACTAAAGGCTGTCTGTGTATTGTTACTGCAAAGTAAAAATACTAAAGGCTGAATGTTACATTGTTTAATAGAGTATCATTGCACAAGTGTCAAAGGAAGCAATTGCTTGTCAGTTTCAATAACCACCCACAGTAAAACTAGTTGTGTTCTCAAGAGACAATGGTTACTGCGAGGAAGTTACATGGAAACACCCTGGACTTGTTTTTCCAAAACAGCTGTTTTTTTTCCTGTTTGTCAGTTTCCTAAGTGATTTTTGAGTAGTTTTCTAGCTTCTATCGGAATCGCATTATAACTAATTCAACAATCCATCAGGTGCATTATATCCAATTCAGGTTGTAGAAACATGTGTTATAGCAATTAAATCATTTGTAACTCCTCATGAAAATTTTTTTAATCATTTGTGCAAAAGTCTCAATTCCCTGACTGCTGAAGGCGAGCATACAAATAGCCTTCTTCACCACCCTATCCACCTGTGATGCAAGTTTCAGAGAACTATGTACTGGCACTCCAAGATCCTACTTTCCTATAACATTTCAGAAGGTCCCGTCATTCACTGTGAAGCCCTGGTTCTACTTACCAAAATGCAACACCTCACACTTATCTGAATTGAATTCCATTTGCTATTCCTCGACCCACTTGCCCAGTTGATCTAGTTCACATTGTAATTCTTGATAATCATCTTCACTCTCTACTATACCACCTATTTTACTGTCATCTGCAAACTTATTAATCATGCCTTGGCCATTCTCAATGTTCTGGGAAGATGGGACAAGCTGATGGTTTGCAGCTTAACTGGAACAGTACCAACATTGCTGAAGGGGAGGTTTACATTTTTTTTCTGGGGGAGGGAGGCTTAAACTAATTTGCCAGGTGAATGAGACACGGAATAGTACCATTGAGGTCGATGAACAAACATAGAAGGGAGTCTAAGTCTCCAGGCACATGGGAAAATACATGATTGGATGCATATATTTTAACACAGTCTAACAAATAATGTTGTTGATCTGAGGGCAGTGATTAACGCATATTATCGACAGCACAGGGGCACAATTGAAAGATAAGCATGGTTGGGAACTCAGTTTTACAGTGCAGAGAACCTACAGGCAAATTGAAGGGAGCGGAGTGGAAATATTTAAAGAGGAGGGAGCATTGCAACATAAATCAAGTAGTCTGGTACTGCAGTAAAGATGATGGACACTACAGGCCTCCAAATAATCAGTGGGAGATAGACAAGCCGATGTAGGCAAATCACAGGGGAAACATGGCAGGATTACAAGGAAAGAACATCTTAAATTCCCCTCATCTCAGTGTAAAAAAACTTGGAGAACTCAAAATGTTTAATGTGCTTCCCAGAGGCTTTTTAAGCAACTATGTAGGTAGTCCAATGAGAGAAAGGATGGTACTACATCTAATCTTTGGAGATGTTGCAAG
The DNA here is from genome assembly GCF_010909765.2 of Amblyraja radiata. Lineage (NCBI taxonomy): Eukaryota > Metazoa > Chordata > Chondrichthyes > Rajiformes > Rajidae > Amblyraja > Amblyraja radiata. Next base: position 127,384,538 of record NC_045956.1, read on the forward strand.
GCAACTAAATGGAATATCAGTGGATGAACATTTCAGAAATAAAGACTGTAACTCTGAAAGTGTCAAGATTGTTATAGGGAAGGACAAGGGATGATCAGAAAATAAATCCGAGAATTGGAAAAGGTTGTTTTCAGTTTGATAATTCAGGACATGGAAAGTGGACTGGGGCAACTATTTGCAGATAACTCGAAAGGTAGCCAGTGGGAGGCATTCAAAATGAAATAGTGAGAATTCAGTGCCAACTTGTTCCCATAAAGGTATAGCGTAAAGCCAACAAAATCCAAGGAACCCTGGAAGCCAATGATTATAGAGGGACGGATAAATGAAAAAGTTATCGTTTAAGGAGGTTCAGAGATCTAAAAACAGTTGAGAGATTACAGGAACTTAGGATGTGCAAGAGGTTCTTAAACAAGTGTTTAGAATGTTGAAGAAAGGATATGAAATGGCACTGGTGGGCAAGATTAAGTAACATCCCAAAGAGCTTCATGCATATTAAGTATACCAAGGACAAGAGGGTAACCAGGAAATCAGTAGGACCCAATAGAGACCAATTCTGTGTATTAAGGTGCAGGACATGGGCAAGGTCTTAAATGAATACTTCTCATCTGTATTCACTAAAGATATTGGATCTTAAAAAAAGGATATTGTACTTCAAAATATAGGGGCCAGTGAAATGACAGAATTACCAAACAAAACGTGGTATTAAATGAGATTTATAGGGGAATAAATCCTCAGGGCTTGAAGATGGGGAAACCCAGGCAACATTGGGGGGCAAGGGAAGAGATTGCTGGAGCTCTTAGATATATTCAACCCTTTTCTGGCCACAGAAGAAGTACCAGGTGGCTGGAGGACAGAAAATAAGGTACTTTTATTCAAGAAAGACGGCACAGATAAGCCAGGTAATTGCAGATCAGTGAGCTTACATTAGTGATGGGATAATTATTGGAAAAGATTTGATAGGACAATACACATCTGTACTTGGAGAGACGGGGAATAATCAGCAATAGACAGTTTGTCCGTTAAGGGATGCTCCTGTCTATGTGAATGTTTTGATGAGGTGATTGTGTCAATGAGGGTGGTATGGTTGGTATAGTCTACATGATCTTCAGTAATGCCTTTGATAAGATTCCAATGGGAGACTGGTCTAAAAGCTAAGACCCCATTGGATCCATGGTAATTTGATAAAGTAGTTGGTGATAGAAAGCAGGGGGCGGGGTGAGGGTTATTTAAGTATTTGGAAGCTTGAGACCAGACTTTGAGAATTCCCTGGATACGTCACTAAAATTGACAGCAAATAATGTCATCATTTGTTTATGGATGGATGGTAGTGGTGCATATTTTACCAAGATTGAATGCATCAAAATTTATTTCAGCAAGTATCGGAGCATTTCATCAATAAACTGCAGTTAGAGTCACACACAGAGCATGGGAATAAGCCCTTCAGACCATCGAGTCCTTGCTGACCATCACCACCCTTTTACACTAATCCTACACAAGTTCCACATTTTATTCCCCCCACAAATTCATCCCTAGATTCTACCATACACTATGCTCTAGGGACTATTAACACTTACTAGTCTACCAACCTGTACACCTCTGGGATATGGGAAATAATTGCCGTATCCAGAGGAAACTCACGCAGTGAACATACAAACTCCAAATGGACAGGCCTTGAACTGGGTACCTGACACTATGAGGTATGTTGGTACCAAATTTCTGGATGTATAGATTTCAAAATAGAGTAGGCAGTGACCATACTAAGCTTCGAAATTACCAAACCATTTTGAGAAACAAGGAAACTATTGAAAAGAAAACAAGAAAATTATCCACAGATATGAATCTAAATTTATTTGACCATAACAGTTCTTGGATGATATTGGCAAAAAAGGCAAAGATCTGGCAACAAAGAAAACATTACTTGATTCCTAAGATAGGATGTTACAATTTTTTCATTACTTTTCCAAGGACGGAGTTTAAAATAAAAATTCTCAGAAGAGAACAACAACTTCCTACAAAACAAGGGAATTTATAATGACAAGGTTGTTGCAAAGCTGCAAAATAACACTCCAGTAGGCACAACGTTCTTTGACATCCTTCTGCTTCCATTCTGGATGAACCCGTGAGTTAATGGATGCAGACGATAAAAATAAATAGAATTTGAGTTTGCAAAACTGTGTATGGTCATGAGGGTGCTGTAAGGGTAATTCTGATTGTTTAGGGGGGTGATTTTTATTTCCAAAGAGCGAGTGTCTTTTTGTGAGGGACAGCATGCTATGGCTGGGATTGTTGTCAGCAATTCACTCCTTAGCTGCAGCTGCAGAAATATTTTGTGCACTAGCACCCCTGAAATTACCGCAACTACGTGCTGTGGAGTAAAGCTTGCAATATCCTGCTCATTTGAGTAATGGCTCTTCAGTCTAATCCATGACTCACCATCTCTTCTAGTGATGGGATTAGGAGGCAGAGTTCAGCCATGATTGAATAGCGTAGTAAACTCGATGGGCCGAATGGCCTAATTCTACTATCACATGAACTTATGTATACCTTCAGTTTTTCCTCTCCCTCGCTCTCTCTTTTCAATGATTGTCCTTTCTTAACTGTTGTATGTGCATTTAATACCATCCATTATAAATGTGGAGGTAAGCTTTGCGTGTATATTTCAACATAGACATTGAAACCTAGCCAGCCAATTTTTCCCAATAACTCAAGGCCTCAAGTCCTGGTAACATCCTTGTAAATATGACAGGCAACAGGGCACCCAGCACCAATCCCAGCATTACACCACTTATTTCAAGCCCCAAATGTGAAAATCAATTTTCACCATTACCACTCTCTGATTCTTTCCACCAAGCCAATTTTGTTTCCAATTGGCCACCTCATCCTGTGACCCATGTGATCTAACCTTCCAGATCATCCTACAATGTGGGACATTGTCAAAAACATTACTGAAGTCCATATAGAACAAGTCTACTGCCCTCCCCTCATCAATCCTCTCAGTCACCTCTTCAAAAAACTCCAACATATTTGGGAAAAATAATTTCCAATGTATAAAGCCATATCCTTCATCAGTCTTTAATGGTTGGAGTACTGAAGAACTGTGTTCCAAAATATATGTGTTTTGAGTTAAGGTGTTCCCTGGACAGTCACAACACTAGCTTTAGCCCGACAATGTGGTAAATTGGCCAGATATTTTATGTTCACAAAAAAAACATGTATTAAAATCCCGATAACTGTCACACAATCGCCCTCTTCTCAGAGCTCAGGAAGAAAATGAAAGCCATTATTGCGGGTCAAATCTAGTGGCGATTACTCACCAATAATCTAGTCATTAATACACAGTCTGGGGTTCACCGGGACCACTCAGACCTCAACACATGAATCCTAAAGCTGACTTCTAGAGGAGAGGTAAGAGTAACTGCTCTTGATATCAAGGCTGTATTTGGACACTTGTGAAAACAAGTCATCTGGTAAAACAGAGGCCAATGGACATCAGAGTGAAAACACACTAATGAGTGCAGTCGTACCTTATATATAGGAAATTGCTTTGGCTGTTGGAGTATCTGCAGATTGTTTGAATTTTCATCAGCAAATAGGATGATCTAAATAGAGGTTCTGGAGATATTTAAACCCAGGACACTTGCAAGATTACAGTGAATGATGCCCGGGCCTGATCAGATATATCCAAGATCACTGTGGAAAGCTAGCGAGGAAATTGCAGGAGCCCTCGCGGAGATTTACGATTAAATACAGGCGAGGTGCCCGAAGACTGGAGGGAGGCAAACGGTGTGCCTCTATTCTGGGGAGTGTTGCAGAGAAGAGGGATCCAGGAGTATAGGTTCACAGTTCATTGAAAGTGGCATCACAGGTAGATAGTGTAGTCAAAAAGGCTTTTGGCACATTGGCCTTCATCAGTCAGAACATCATATAAGAAGTTGGGAGGTCATATTGCAGTTGTATAAGATGTTAGTGAGGTTGCATTTAGAGTATTGTGTTCAGTTTTGAGCATCATGTTATAGGAAAGATATTATTAAGCTTGAAAGTGTGCAGAGAAGATTTATGAGGAAGTTGCCAGGACGAGGGCCTGAGCTATAGGGAGAGGTTGTGTCGGCTGGGACTATTCCTTATAGGAGGATGAGAAGTGATCTTATAGAGGTGTGAAAATCATGAGAGGAATAGATCGGGTAGATGCATAGTCTCTTACCCAGAGTAGGTTAATCAAAAACAGAGGACATAGATTTAAGGTGAGGGGAGAAAGATTTAATAGGAACCTAAGATGTAACTTTTTCACTCAAAAGGTAGTAGGTGTATGGCACGAGTTGCCAGTGGAGGTAGTTGAGGCAGGGACTATTGCAATGTTTAAGAAACATTTAGACAGGCATATGGATAGGACAGGTTTAGAGGGATATGAGCTGAATGCAGGCAGGTGCGACTAGTGTAGAAAGGACATATTGGCCGGTGTGGGCAAGTTGGGCTGAAGGGCCTGTTTTCATGCTGCAGGACTCTATGACTATGGCCGAAGCTGGTGGGCAAAGGCAGTGATAGGTGGAAAAGCAAAGTGGGCGGTGAGGGATAGAAGAGAAGATAACTAGTAAACACAATAGTCGTCAGGGTTAGCAGGAGAAATGTTGTAACGCGAAATTACTCTTCTGATTGCCAAATTGTTTCAGGAAGGAAGATTTCGTACTTAGTAACAAGACTTGTGAAAGGAGCTCATTTTGTAGGCGACCACTTCAAAGGCTTGAAGATGATTTCTTGGCTGACATGCTGCTTATAGGATGTTAGTGTGTCCAAAATCAATTATGGATTTTCAATAATTAAATCCCTGACCACACTTCAAATGTTGTGGTACATCCAGAGGCTACAAATGTTGTGGTACATCCAAAGGCACAATCTAAATGCTGGTTCATTCATTCTGATGAATCTCAACGGTGGCTGCAGTTTTGGAACAATGTGTGAGAGCTGCCCAAAACTGCATGATTTCCCAAGGATCAGAAAACAATGTATCAACAGTTAAAATCTGATTTTAATCTATTCATCAAATACATTTTTATTTATAAATTTAAAATTATCGTAATAAACCTCCTAAGCATTGAAAAAATAAAACTAATGTAAATTAACACTTCTAAGTAAACACATCCAAACATTTAATGGTGGATGGATACACTGAGAAAACTTACAAGAAGAGTAGAAGCAGCATGAAAGTGTCTGAGGGTCAAAAGGTTGTATTATTGTACATTGGAGGACATACAGCGTTTTAATTTGGATTAAATACTGTGGGAAGCATATTTATTTAGACATTTAGAAATCCAATATACTTTTAAAATAATTCCACACATTTGAAATGTGAAAGGTAAAGTTTAAACTTTAATGTGTGTGAAAATATTTTTCAAAGTAAGCTTGCCAGTACACTCGCATCTGTCGCATTTAATACCAGGTTGGCTGACAAAGGCTGTGCTGAACACTAATGGAACAGCAACATCTACAGGTGTTCTTTGGCATTGCAAGTTCACAAGTTATAGGAGTAGAATTAGGTCATTCGGCCCATCGCATCTACTCCACCATTCAATCATGGCTGATCTCTGCCTCCTAATCCCATTCTCCTGACTTCTCATAACCCTTGACACCCGTTCTAATCAAGAATTTGTCTATCTCTGCCTTAAAAATATCCACTGTCTTCGCCTCCACTGCCCTCTGCGGCAATGAATTCCACAGATTATCTTCCCTTTGAATAAAGAAGTTCCTCCTCATCTCCTTTCTAAAAGAGCGCCCTTTAATTCTGAGGCTATGACCTCTGGTCCTAGACTCTCCCACCAGTGGAAATATCCTTTCCACATTCTATCTATGCCTTTCATTATTCTGTTAGTTTCAATGAGGTCCCCCCCTCAACCATCTAAACTCCAGCGAGTGCAGGCCCAGTTCTGTCTAATGTTCATGTGCTAACCCACTCATTCCTGGAATCAGTTACAATAAAAACAATTACAGTTAAAATAATGTCCAACCAAAGATTCAGATCTTCTGTACCAAGTATGCAAAGAAATATGCACCCCTGTGGTAGATTTAGTGTATACCAGATACTGTAGCGCCTGTCCCTTTGGTCCTAATTCCAGCTTGTTGGTTTCGTTGTTTTTGGGGGAGAAGGCAGGAGAATGGGGTTAGGAGGGAGAGATAGATCAGTCATGATTGAATGGCGGAGTAGACTTGATGGGCCGAATGGCCTAATTCTACTCCTATCTCTTATGATCTTAGTTAAAGTTTATAATGTAGCCAGTTATTCTCATGGCTTTGAAGGCATTGAGAGAATGAACAAATTCAAAAGTATGCCCAAAATAACTGGAGAAATCCTTTAGGCTAAAAATGTATCGGTCTGCAGAAATTCCACTAAACGGTGTCATGACTGTTTTGGTCTCTTGCAGATTCTGCGGCACTCAAAGCCCAAGTTGGCAAAACAAAGTTCAGGGCAGTGTGGTGCAGGCATGTGCAGAATCAAGGGTCAAGGCAAGGATTGGACAAAGCCAAGTGACTGGTGGAGAGAAAAGGCCAGAACAATCAAGGCCAGCAACAGAAGACCTCAGGAAGGATAGTGTCCACAATGGTCCATTGTTGGCTGGGGAAGGTGTGCTAACAAGATGGATATAAGGATGTGAACAGTGGAACTGGTAGGATGGCTGGGATGGGGGAGGAGCGGGATGGTAGGGGTGGGGGGCGGGGGGTGAGAATGCAGTAGTTACTTGAAATTAGAGAAATCAGGTTGCACTCCAGGAATCAGCGAGTTTCATACACGTGGTACTAACTAAGGCAATGACAAGTGGCTGAATTAATTGACATTAATTATTTATTCATTATCCATTGTTTACTATAGAAAGCTCATGACGTGTTCAAACTAATGAAGATATAATTGCCAGAAACACTCCATGAAAGGGTAATTTCTAATCCATTTGTCTTATTTTGCTGAGCTACTTCATCCCACTGAAATAGAAAATTAGTTCAGAGTAATACTTTACAGTACACGACATGAGTTAGAAAAATATAAGTCTTGATACTCCCAGGAGACTGGTGCATTGATAGATCTATTCTCAGAAGAATTGCAATTGAAATTCATCCTACGCTTTAAGGGACATCATCTCATCGTTCACTACATACTTTGCTGCCCCCTGGCTTTGACATTAGTTTGAACACGTTCAGATCATGGCCACAAGTTCAGAACAGTAAATACTGGTAAAGGAAGGTGGACACCCTGGATCTGCTGAGAATGGCAAAGGTATGGGTCAATATTTACAAAGTTGGGGAGGAGGCAGATGGTCACTAACTCAAGAGTCTATTTAATTGGCATGTTTGCCTTTATAACAAGAGGAATCGAATATACGAGCAAATAGGTCCTTCTGCAGTTGCACAGAGCCCTAGTGAGATCACACCTGGAGTATTGTGTGCAGTTGTGGTCCCCTAATTTGAGGAAGGACATCCTTGCTATTGAGGGAGTGCAGCATAGGTTTACAATGTTAATTCCCGGGATGGCGGGACTGTCATATGCTGAGAGAATGGAGCAGCTGGGCTTGTACACTCTGGCGTTTAGAAGGATGAGAGGGTTTCTCATTGAAACATATAAGATTGTTAAGGGTTTGGATATGCTAGAGGCAGGAAACATGTTCCCGATGCTGGGGGAGTCCAGAACCAGGGGCCACAGTTTAAGAATAAGGAGTAAGCCATTTAGAACGGAAACGAGGAAACACTTTTTCTCACAGAGAGTGGTGAGTCCGTGGAATCCTCTGCCTCAGAGGGTGGTGGAGGCAGGTTCTCTGGATGCTTTCAAGAGAGAGCTAGATAGGGCTCTTAAAAATAGTGGAGTCGGGGGATATGGGAAGAAGGCAGGAACGGGATACTGATTGGGGATGATCAGCCATGATCACATTAAATGGCGGTGCTGGCTCGAAGGGCTAAATGGCCTACTCGTGCACCTATTGTCTATTGTCCTTCTGCAATAATCCTGGGTTATGGGGAAAAAATTCCCTGCTGCCTCCTTTCTCTCTGATATTCTCTTGGAAACACCTTGCATTTTTTTAATTGCAAAAATGCAGCAGAGCGCATTTCTATCGCTTAGCTTTTTTTAAACTGTGTAAGTGTAAGAGAGCCACAGGTGGAATGACGAGACACAACAAGAGTTAATTTACTTCTAAGGAAGCCTTTCAGGATTGAGATGACGCTTCTACTCTGGGTTTGTGAGTTCTGAGGTGGTTAATGAGGCCAATGTGAGAACTGTGGACTCTTCCATGGATGGGGCAGTTAGTGGCTGACAGGAGAAATAATTTGTGTAGCGGTTCACTCCCACCTCTTATCACAGCTCTGTGTGTTCTCAATGCAATGCTCCAAGTTTATCAATTCCATCATGTTTCTCTTAGAGTAACCGTGGGCCAGGAATTCCCATGGGTTAGTGGGCCTGCTGCATTTCTTCAAGGAGGCTTCCAGCACATCTTTGAACCCTTATCTCTGTCAACCTGGTCATCTTTTTCCATGTCAGAGCTTGGAATATAGCATTTGTTTCAGGAGTCTGGAGTCAAGAGTCTAGAGTGTCAAGACGGTTTTTATTATATGCACTGACAACGGAATAATTAAATTGTTACTTACAGCAGATTAACAGGCCCATCAACATAGTACACACAGATAAAATATAATGATAAAAAAAAATTCAATGTTAATAACTGTAATGCTAGGAGGCCATAATAGTGCAAAAGGCAAAGTCCATAATGCAACCTAAAGACTATTCAGGTTCATAGTTCAATCCATCAAGGTTCATAGTTGTTGACTTTTGCGCTGCGTAGTGTTCAAGAGCGTGATGGTTGCTTGATAAGAAGCTATTCTTGAAGCTGGTGGTCATGGTTTTCAAGCACACGGATGGCATGGCCTGCCCAATGTTTGCCAGCTGAATTTAACTGAAGCATTAACACTGGTGATGTTGGCCTGGAAGAGGTCACTGAAGGGGCTGAATGCAAGAGTCATACCATCAGGCATCACTATTTCTATACCAATCATTACTTTATCCGTACACCAGTCCTCTTCTACTCTTCACACATTCTGAAACATTCTCTACAAATTCTACCACTCACCTATATTCTGCACTGTGGGCAATTTATAGCAGCCATCGTTGGGATGTGGGACGATACCAGAGCACCAGGGGGAAATTCACACGGTCGTGGAGAACTTGCCAACTCTGCATCAAAGTTCAAGATTATAGCCGGGTCACTGGAATTAGGAAACAACTGCTCTACTAGGCACACAATGTGCTGCCCATTAAGTCCCTTGTCCTTTCAATGAGCAGGAATGATTTGTGGGGGAAGAATTGATGGTATTTTTCCTGTGAACTTAGCTGCCTGCTATAGATGTTTAAGTCTGAGGAGCATTTAGGAGATCAGGGATCACTGCTGCCTGGTAAGACCATGTGTTTTGTGCCAGGTCTGCGGCCTCGAATCTGCAAGGCTGGAGGGCAAAATCTGGAAAGTGGGATCTTCCACGTTGCAGAGCCCTCGTGTAGGTGTCATTTTCTATGATTCTAAAGTAGTGCCCACTCCATATTGATCTCTACGAATCTCATTGAATAGAGTTTGCACAGCCAGAAATAAATTTCACTCATAAGTTAACTCGTTATCTAAATTTATTTTATGGCCCAAATTTCAGAATTATTTGCATATGCACAGAAGTCACCCATGAAGCATTAGAAACACACAGAATTGTTAACAATTGTTTTAAAAGTATTCCTTGACATATTTGGCAGTAATGTGGATTTCTGAAAATAAATGAAAATGATTATCACATCAATAAACATCTTTGCTAAAACAGTTTACCTCATGACGTCCTTATAGGTCCCTGAAAATCACATAATTATGTATGGGTGGCACAGCGGTAGAGTTGCTGCCTTAAGCCCCTGTCCCACTGTACGAGGTAATTCAAGAGTTCTCCCGAGTATTCCCCGCATTCAAACTCGGAGAATGTCCATAGCGGGTCCATAGGAGTTTGTGGATTTCTCGTAGCGGCTCGTACGAGTAAAATGTAACAATTTATTTCATCACGAGTATTTTTTTACTCGTGGACATTTTTTTCCAGGGATGAAAAAACGTCACGAAGTTACTGGATGTCCCGAGTACCTACCATTAGCATTACGCGCCGCTACGAGACATCACTGGCTGGGGGGGAGACGGGAGGGTGGGGAGAGCTTGAGCTTGCGTATGTAAAATGGTGGCAGTGACTCGAAGCTACTGCGATTGCCACAGAGGCAGTGATGTAATGTGATGGACACGGGGGTCTGGACCAATCGCTCACCTTTGTCGATGACAGACAAGGTGTCAGACCAATCCCGTCCCCGGAGACGCACAAGGTACAACAATTTAAATATTTTAAAATGTAACAAGGTACAACAATTCTTGCAGCAAATATAGATTTTTTAAAGTGTTTCATACCTATTTATTATTTCGACTTCATGTCCGTTCGACATCATTTCCTATCAGCGTCGTGTCCTTTCGACATGATGTCCGTTCGGCATCTTGGCTTCGACTTCTTGGCTTTGACTCCCGTCCTTCGGCATCCCATCCGGGTACCGTTGGTTCAAATTGTATACTGTTTTCTGTAACACAAGGGCCAACCTTTTGACTGGGTGGGAGTTAGTGTACGTATCTGATCTTTTAGTAGACCATTCGTACGCGCCACCAGCCCTGTTGCTTGCCGGTAAGCTTTTACTCAGAGCTGCTGTGGATTTGGAAGCAACAGCAGGAGAAGATAAGCAAGAGAAATCACTAATTGGCTCTAGCCCAAGTGGGAGGAGAGTTAGAAGTGAGTCAGGGGTGAAAACAGTTGAAAAGGAGAGGCAAAGTACAGGCAGATTTTACTCAGAGCTGTTGTGGATTTGGAAGCAACAGCAGGAGAAGATAAGCAAGAGAAAACACTGATTGGCTCTAGCCCAAGTGGGAGGAGAGTTAGAAGTGAGTCAGAGGGGTGAAAACAGTTGAAAACTGAGGAATTTGGTTTGTAAATTGGTAAGTTAGGCAATTTATCAGTCAATATAAGCAAGACGGCTATTAGGGAGTGGCAGTGAGGGAAGTGCCCTTGTGAGGGAAGTGCCCTTGTGAGGGAAGTGCCCTTGTGAGGGAAGTGCCCTTGTGAGGGAAGTGCCCTTGTGAGGGAAGTGCCCTGTGAGAAAAGTGAGAGTCTTTGGCTCGAGAGTCTTCGGCTGAGGAGAGGAAGAGACGAAAGAAGATGTCAAGCAAGCTGATTCAGTGTGATGCTTGCAGTATGTGGGAGGTCAAGGACACTGCTGGTGCCTCTGGCTGCTACAAATGTGAGAAGTGCATCCAGGTACAGCTCCTGAAGGACCGTGTTGGGGAACTGGAGAAACAAGTGGATGACCTCAGGTTCGTCCGAGAAACGGAGTCGTTCCTCGACAAGTCCTACAGTAAGATTGTTACACCTAAGGTACTGGAGGAGAGAAGGTGGGAGACGGTGAGAAAGGGAGGGAAGCATGGAATGCCAACGTCCCCGGGTGTTGTACCTCTTGTGAACAAGTTCACCCACTTAGAAGCTGTCGGGACAGAAGACGTTTTTACATTGAGCGGCGGACTGGCTTGCGATGCAAATAGGGCTGTTGAGCCAAAACCAAATAGGCCAAAGTCAGGCAACGCCATTGTAGTGGGAGACTCCATTGTGAGAGGTACGGACAGGGGTTTCTGCGGCAACAGACGGGATTCTAGGAAGGTGTGCTGCCTTCCTGGTGCCAGGATCCAGGATGTCACGGACAGAGTGCAAAGGTGAACAGCCGGAAGTGGTAGTGCATGTCGGCACAAACGATATCGGAAAGAAGGGGATGAATATTCTGCAGCGTGACTTTAGAGAGCTTGGAAAAATGCTGAAAAGCAGGACCTCCAGGGTTGTTATCTCCGGTTTGCTTCCAGTTCCTCGTGCTGGCAAGAGCAGGAACAGGGAGATACGGGACCTGAATGTGTGGCTGAGGAACTGGTGCACGGCGCAGGGATTTAGATTCTTAGATCACTGGGATCTGTTTTGGAGTAAGGGGGAACTGTACAAAAGGGCGGGATTGCATCTTAACAGGTGGGGGACCAGCATTCTGGCAGGCAGGTTTGCCACTGGAAAGGAAGGACATTAGCTTGGAGGATGTGGAATCGATATGGGTAGAGCTGCGAAACACTAAGGGGCAGAAAACGCTAGTGGGAGTTGTGTACAGGCCACCTAACAGTAGTAGTGGAGTTGGGGATGGCATCAAACAGGAAATTAGAAATGCGTGCAAAGGTAAAACAGTTATAATGGGTGACTTCAATCTACATATAGATTGGGTGAATCAACTTGGCAAGGGTGCTGAGGAAGAGGATTTCTTGGAATGTATGCGAGATAGTTTTCTAAACCAACATGTAGAGGAACCAACGAGAGAGCAGGCTATTCTAGATTAGGTATTGATTAACGAGGAGGGGTTACTTAGCAGTCTTGTTGTGCGTGGCCCCTTGGGCAACAGTGACCATAATATGGATGAGTTCTTCATTAGGATGGAGAGTGACATTGTTAATTCAGAAACAAGGGTCCTGAACTTAAAGAAAGGTAACTTTGAGGGTATGAGACGTGAATTGGCCAAGATAGACTGGCAATTGATTCTTAATGGGTTGACAGTGGATATGCAATGGAAGGCATTTAAAGACTGCATGGATGAACTACAACAATTATTCATCCCAGTTTGGCAAAAAAAAATAATCAGGGAAGGTAGTGCATTCGTGGATAACAAGGGAAATCAGGGATAGTATCAAAACAAAAGATGAAGCATACAAATTAGCCAGAAAAAGCAGCCTACCAGAGGACTGGGAGAAATTCAGAGACCAGCAGAGGAGAACAAACACCATATTGAATGGCGGTGCAGGCTCGAAGGGCCGAATGGCCTACACCTGCACCTATTTTCTATGTTTCTATGTAATACAAGATGTGGAGGGTCCACTGCACCTCATTATCAGCTGCCCATTGGTGTACTTTGTTACCGGTAAAGTGGGACCCATTTTCAGACTGAATTTCCCATGTGGTGACATACACGGCCATTGGTTGGTGCAGACCATGGATCTCCCACTCCTGGGACTGCAACTGGCCAGGAGTTGGTGTACAGTCGGACTGGAGTATTGTCTCCGGACAAAGGGAAGGCGGCTGCCTGCCAGATGGCCTTACCTGCAAACCCGACAACTAGCGCCTTCGGTAAACCATTCCTGTGGTTGTACGTCAGGGTACACAAAAATGCTGGAGAAACTCAACGGGTGCAGCAGCATCTATGGAGCGAAGGAAATAGATTAGATTAGATTAGATATAATTTATTGCCCCACAGCCAGGCTACGTTTCGGGCCGAAACCCTTCACTGTACGTCAGGGGATTAATCAGAAAATGGGACCCCACACCCCAAGCAATGGGGGAGTCAGGCGGTGGTTCGGGCTTGGGTACAGCGTGACCTCCCGAGGGGAGGGCCATGACCTCTTCATGCAGATGGCTAATGCTGTCGGCCCTACCAGAGATGTACCATATCCATTTTACAACCGAGAAGTGCTGTGCGTGTCCCTCCTTATGGGAGATGTTGGCGGATTTAACCCAGGTTACAAAAGGTAAGTGAGGGTGCATAACCACTATCCCACCTGCCGTAAGGTGTTCGGTAGCAAGGAGTGCCAAGTAACATGCAAACAACTGTTGCTCAAAGGGTCAATATTGCGCGGCGGGATCAGGCTTTGTCCAGAAGCCGAGACACGCCCGCTGTCCGTCATGCTGTTGCCACAGACTCCACTCCTCCTCACGAGCAGTAGCTGACACCTGCAATTCAAAAGAGACATTCACCCACCATGAAGCAAGCGGGTGCGCCTGCTCCACCATCCTCTCAGCCATGTAGTGGGACACAGCCACCCCATCGGGGAGGGTAACATAGAAACATAGAAAATAGGTGCAGATGTGGCCTGCACCGCCATTCAATATGATCATGGCTGATCATCCAACTCAGTATCCTTAACCAAATAATGTAGGGCTGCTTGGGGGGAGGTTGTTGGGGCATGGGGTGGTTGAGTGGGGGCGGGGCGGGTTGTGGGAGAGGAGGGGTTAAAGGGGGGGCGGGGTTTGGGGGGGCTTGTGGGGGGAGGGTGGGTTGTGAGGGCATGGGGGGGTTGTGGAGGCGGGAGGTTTGTGGGGGAGTGGGGTTGAGTGGGGGTTGTGGGGGAGGTATGTTGAGGGGGGTTTGTGGGCGGCTGGGGGGTTAGGGGGGGTTGTGGGGGGAGGGGGGTTTGTGGGGGTTGTGGGAGTGGGTAGTTGTGGGGGTGGGTGTGTGGGTGGGGGGTGTGTGGGCAGGGGGGCTTGTGAGGGGTAGGGGTGTGGGGGTGGGGAGTGGTTGTGTGCGGTGAGAGGGGCGTGTGGGCGGGGTGCAGTTGTGGGGGGGACGGGGTGTGTGGGCGGGGGGAGGGGGGAGTGAGCTCGGAGAAAAGACGGGGGAAGAGCCATGGGAGAGAGGGGGCATCACGGGGGAGGGGGTGGTGTCAGCGAGGGGGACTAGAGGGGTAGTGGCTGGAATTGGCGGTGTGATGGGAACTCACAGCGGGCACTGGTCGTTCTCCTCCGCAGGGATCAGAGTCTCCGCTTTCTGTTTGGCGACATCGGTGACATCTCCGACTCCGGGCTGGGTCGGGTCTCCGACGCTGGGCTGGGCTGGGCTGCGTCGGATCTCTCCGAAAATTGTGTCCGGTTGGAAACCTCCACCAGCTCCAGTAAAGACACAATGGGGCAGGAAGGGGCGGACCGTACCGGGGAGTGACATGGGAAGAGACTAATCCGCGGCGCTGACTGGCAGAAGAGATTGATATGCGCACACGCGATGCATAAGATTTTTAAACCTCGGTAACTTTTACGACATTCAACTGATTGGAACAAAACTTGTGAGTAAACTGGCGAAAAATCGTAGCGATATCGCGAACTGTTTTTGTGCAAATAGAAAAAGTGCAGACCCATATGTATAGATAGATAGATTCCTGATCCTCTGTAAAAAGTTATCATTTTTCTCCTAATCAGAAGAACGACTTCCCAGCTCCTCGATCTATCTAGGGTGCAGATCTTACATAGAAACATAGAAATTAGGTGCAGGAGTAGGCCATTCGGCCCTTCGAGCCTGCACCGCCATTCAATATGATCATGGCTGATCATCCAACTCAGTATCCTGTACCTGCCTTCTCTCCATACCCCCTGATCCCTTTAGCCACAAGGGCCACATCTAACTCCCTCTTAAATATTGCCAATGAACTGGCCTCAACTACCTTCTGTGGCAGAGAATTCCAGAGATACCAGGTGAGGCAGGTTCTTGAAGTGTTGATTTTCAGAATTAACGTTAAAAATGTGTCTCTCACAAAAGTGCACTTGGGCAGGAATTGTCGCACACGTGTCAGTGACCAAAATCAGTGGTAAACACTGAACAGTGCCTGCCGGGCTGTCCCTGCACACTCCCAGAAGCTGCATTCTTGCTGTTGTTCTTCGCGTCCTTGAACAGTTGACAAGTACGTGTGAGATCCAGTCTTAAAATCTTTACAAAACAACTAAACATAACATCTTACGTCAATGCATCTGTTCAATTCCTGGATGGCAACCCCGTGCGACATGTTTAATTCCATCTACTTCCAGCCCGGATTTAGAAACCTACAACACAAGCTGGCCAGAAGACAACAACACCGGATTTAGGAAACTGACCCGGTGAAAAACATGTGGGCATCCTACTGATAAAAAGCCCACTGTCACGCCGCACTTCAGGATCACACTCGGCCCAGGTGTAAGGTGGCAACACAGTGCAAACATGTCGCATGCAAGTGAGCGTTTGCTGCTGCTGGTTTTCATTAGCACCGTGGAAGGGTTCACGCTGAGATATGCGGTCGACTGCTCCTACTCTTGTGACCGGACCACCGCTTGTCCCCATACTGCGGGCTGCAAGAGGACAGTGCTGGATGACTGCGGCTGCTGCCATGTGTGTGCAGCCGGCAGGGGCGAGGTGTGTTACCGCACCGTGGCCGGGATGGACGGGGTTAAATGCGGGCCCGGACTAACGTGCGTCTTTAACAGCGAGGAGGACGACTTTGGAGACGAGTATGGCATGTGCAAAGGTAAGTGCAACGAGAGAAATAAGAGTTAAATTACATGAGCAAAACACACAGTGCTGGAGTAACTCCGCGGGCCAGGCAGCATCTGGCTGAAGAAAGGTCTCGACACGAAACGTCACCCATTCCTTCTCTCCAGAGATGCTGCCTGTCCCGCTGAGTTCCTCCAGCATTTTGTGCATTGTTGTTAAAATAAAGGACGAGATCACGGGTATTTTTGTTACAAATCCGGAGGTGTGCCGCTTTAACCTGGAACGGAGCCGGTAAATGTCCTGTAACGATGCACTTGTGAAGCAGGTTGTCCCACCTGCCAACACCAGTGCTCGCTCCGCCAGCGGCTCATCGCCGGCGATCTCAGTAGGACGATTTGCACATCGCTGGCAATTCACACGTTAGATCACACGCTGAAGTACATAAATTCTAGGAGCAGAATTGGACCATTCGGCCTAAATTCTAGTTGCAGAATTAGACCATTCGGCCTATCAAGTCTACTCCGCAATTCAATCTAGCTGATCTATCTTTCCCTCTCAACCCCATTCTCCTGCCTGCGCCCAATGAATAACCCCTGAGACCCGTACCAATCATGATATCCTCATTAAAGCTGTGGAATTGCGTAACAAAACAAACAAAACGCTCACTACAGAGTGTCAAACAGTACTGACAGCGGATCGGGGACTTCCATTATGTGGACCCGACTTTGGACTTTTTCTTTATGACTGCGTCAAAATTTGTCGACAATGCATTTATGGGTTGTACAAACGAATTTCATTGTGCTGGTCGCAAGAAAGATGAGAAGACAATGGAGCAAGTCTAAATTATACAGTTTCTGTATTTTATAGCACTTTATTGTAATCTCGAAATAGTTTTGCAAAATAACAAGAAAACGAATCTCTATAATCTACTGCAAAATGCAAGCATCAAGTGTATCACTCTTGCACACTCAAACGACACGTATCCTTCACCTCGACCCGAAACATCACCTATCCATGTTCTCCAGAGATGCTGCCTGGTCCGCTGAGTTACTCCAGCACTCTGTGACCGTTCATATCATTGTTTTTTGTAAGAAACTGAAATGTAATGTATCGGTGAAATGTCAAGAAAGGGGCATCAGATTGGTATAGTGGTTCTGGATTTATCCTCCCGCTCACCCTCTTTACATCTCAGCATTAGCGTTTAAATTCCAAAGCAGATTCTAAACCAATGCCAGATACAGTATTTCTAAAACTGATTCGGCCCAACAGTGTGGGGACATCTTCATGCACTTATTTAAGGGGAGCAATGAGCGAAATTGTGCAGGGTTAAAAAAACAATTTATAAAAGTGATATAATTCAATACGAAGTTCGAATGTATACATACCGTCGCCCTTGATATTTCATTGTCTCCGTTAACGTTATTGTCCGAATACTCGTATGTTTCTGATTCGGATGTTGTTCTTTCAGATTGTCCCTTTGGAACCTACGGGTTAGAATGCAGGAAAGTCTGCAAGTGTCTGTTCGGGATCTGTAACAGAGTGAACGGCCAATGCACGAAGTTTCTGTTTTCTCAAATCCCTGAGGCAAAACCTGGAATCCGGAGGAAATCTGCGTCTCCGTCAGGTAATTTGCGGCACAAAGCAGCGACGTTTCATGTGACTTTTGGTCATTCAGAATTGTTTCAGCATCTACCGAATGGTAAAATAGCACAAGGGTACTTTAATATAACTGATGATATTCAAATATTGCTTTGTTCAGCTCGGTACGATTACTTGTATTCGAGGCTGCAATTTAAAAATAACTTTTAATACATTAAGAGGCAGAGACTTCATTCGATGAAGACTTCTAGTTCATTTAAAAATCCGAGTAAATGTACTAATCCTTTAAAACAGGAAACGAGCAAGGATCGGGCTTCAGCAACGATGATTTGAAGTCGACTGTGCTCAGAGATAAAACGAACAGTTCGATTGGAGATAAACGGCAGCCCCCACGCTGATGTTCGTCTGGATTTCTGTTCGGCGCGATTGTGATTCACCATTCACCATTATGGCGGCAACTTCTTTCGTCGAACAACCAATATGTGTCGTATTTAAGTATGTCTTTGTGGACATTCCAAATGTTTGTATAGAAGTACTATTTTTTGTATAATTGACATTCTTGATTTATTACATTTTGTAAAAAAAAGTGCCTTATCAAAAATGTTAAAGCCTTCAAATTCAATGGTAGCTTTTGGAAAACCCAGGCAAACACTATGTTCTAACAACAGGAGAGATATGGTGGTGAATGAACTCCAGCTGCTGTTGAGGACACCATGCTACATTCCAATGACATCTGAAATAGACCAAGAATTATTTTGTAGACATTTGCCCTATACTACAAAAACAAAAATACTTCATATTTCCTTCACTTCTACTCTGGTGCCAAATAGTAATCTCTTCAGTGAACCTTAAGGAATCAATGAAGCCCAGGTCAGACTTGCGTATTTAATTATAATGTGGTAGAGCTTCTCTAGCATACCTAATTCTTAAAAAGATGGAGGAATAACTAAGCATTTGACAGATCTATCACTTTGAACTTCTCTTTCCAACTCTTATAACATTATTTCATGCAAATTTTCATGTTCAGTACTGCTTTGAACTTTACTTGCTTAAAAAATAACAAAAAGGAGTTTACGGATCAAATGATCCTTGAACATCATTCAGTGAAGTCACAACTGATCTGAATTTGCTATCAACACTATCCTTTTTCCATTTTGAGTTATTTTTCATTTAGCATGGAAACAGGCCACTAGTCTCAGTGACCATGCTGTCCATTTATCATCCATTCCCACCAGTTCTATGTTATCCTACTTTCTCATCTGCTCCCGACACACAAGGGGCAATTTACAGTGGCTGTCTTTGGGATATGGGAGGAAACCGGAACACCTGGAGGAAACATATGGTCACAGAGAGAATGTACAACAGACAGCATCCCAGGTCAGGAGCGAGCCCAGGTCTCTGGCATTGTTTTAAACCCATGCCTTTTCCCTCTTTCTAATATTTCAATCAAATTGAAATATAAATGTTGTTATATATTTCCTATCCTTCCTCTAACATTCTTTATCTTGACCTCACACAATATTTCAGTTTTTTTAATTTCCTATCCAATTCAGTTTTACATAAGAACACAAGTAATAAGTAACAAGTGCAAGAAATAACCACATATGGACCCTCAACCCCAGTCCTCCATTCAATAGGATTCTGAAATTGTACGTTTACTTCCCACACACTACTCATTTTTCTTGAAAAAGTGTGAGGAATCAAAGCTTCCCAATCAACCAGCCCCTTTAGCTGTGGCAATGTCCATTATTCCAAACTCTCCCAGCCTATAGAAACAATCTTGTAGCATTGATCCTTTTCAGAATTTCATATGTTTTCATTGAGAGGACCCCACATTTTTTTGAACTTCAGCTGGCATGGGTTGCATTTCTTCAATCTCCTTTTAGTTCTCTCGACCAACCCATCTGTTTACAATTATTGCATAGATTCCAAGGCAAATATTTTATTCTATGAAAATCAAAACTGCACATCCTATTCCAGGTTCCTCGTTTTAATAATGAAGCACAGTTGCAATTAAGCCTGATATAATATTTACCACATTAATTGCTTACTGTAAAAAGATTTTATCTTTTTGCACTTCAAGAACACTGAAAGTCAATGTTTACCAGTTTTTCACCATCTAACAATAATCTATTCTTCATTCAAAAGTGTAGCAAATCACATCTTCCTATGCTATAATCTTTTATTCACTGTTATTTTTTAAATGCATGAAACTACAACATGAAACTGATGCAAATATTTTGGTGTTGCATGACCTTTAGAACTGAAAGATGAGTATCAATTCAGATCTATTCTGTGGAGGTATGTAATTTAGAAATAAACTATTAAAGTTATTTAAGGTGTATTTTTCTCATGATTCTGAATTCCTTTTGGGTATGCTGCTTCTCAGAGAATGTAAGACTTTTTCAGGTCGTGTGCCAGACTAGCTACATTATGTCCCAATATGTTTCAAGTAATTTAGTTTAGTTTAGTTTAGAGATACAGCATGGAAACAGGCCCTTCGGCCCACGCCAACCAGTGATCCCCACACATTACCACTATCCTACACCCACTAGGGACATTATTTACATTTACCAAGCCAATTAACCTACAAACCCATGCAGGTCACGGGGGGAATGTACAAATTCTGTACAGACAGCACCGATAATCGGGATTGAACCCGGGTCTCGGCGCTGCATTCGCTGTAAGGCAGCAACTCTACCGCTGCGCCACCACCACCGTAATAAATAGAACAAAATTACCAACAACAAGATAGAGACAAAATACTGGAGTAACTCAACAGCTCAGGAAGCATCTCTGGAGAAAAGGAATAAGTGACCCTTCTTCAGACTTTCCTCCCACATTCCAAAACCCTGCAGGTATGTAAGTTAATTGGCTTCTGTAAATTGTCACTAGTGTGTAGAGTCGAACTCTAGTGTACAATCGATGGTCGGCATGGACTTGATGGGACGAGGGGACTGTTTTCATGCTGTGTTTCTAAAACTAAAAATCATAGGATAACCTAACTCTAACCCTAAAAGATAGCACAGTACTACCCTTTTTACAGTCTTCTCGTAAAAATAATTGAGCTGAAATGACATACGTGAAAGTAATTTCACTCTGAAACTATTACTCTTAATTACATTGTTAAAGTAAAATGCAATAGTATATCAAGCTACATTTAGTACTTGCAAACAATTTTTCCCCAAAATCAAACTGTTCAGTTCAATGAAATAATGGATTTTATGTATTTTTAGTTTTTTTTTAATCTTAGCTTCTATTTTAATCTTGTATGTATTCCATAAACAGAACAAACCAGCCTCTAATTAAAAGATATATTAAAAGATACAAATAAATTGTCGAGAAATTAATGCAGCAATTTAGTTAGTCACAGAAAGGTTTTCTAGAGCTGTGTAAATCATACTGGGAATTAAAGCAAAGGTTTAAAAACTGCTGATCAATCCCAGTGTGGCCCTGGCCCACCTGCTAGGATGCTGTCAGGATTGCCAGTGGTGTGGGCTGTCTGGGACAATCAACTAGGACAATGAACTTGAGGAAATGCTCCGTGTTCATCACTGGATTGAGGGGAAGACAATTTGAAGCTGCAGGTAAGAAAATGCCAGCAATGTCAACAATACCAGTTGTGCCAGCATAATTCTGGAAGTCTTGCCCGTGTGTGATCTTGATTTAAGACCTGCCCCAAGGCAGAACAATCCAGATAGGTTCATTGATTGGTTGTAAGATGCAGCATGGAAACAGAACCTACGTCCCACAAATTCCATGCTGCCCATTCACACTAATTTTGTTATTCCAATTTCACATTCACTCCCTCCACACTGGAGGCAATTTACAGAGGCCAATTAACCTACAAACCTGCATGTCTTTGGAATGTGGGAAGAAACCGGATCACCTGAAGGAAACCCACACGGTCACAGAACAACTGTGCAAATTCCACACAGACAGCACCTGAGGTCAGGATCAGAGATCAGGGTCTAGGCCTCTGGTGGTGTAAGGCTGCAGCTTTACCAGATAGGACATGAGATGAAATCTCTTCTCACTAATCCTTTAATAATTCAATAATATTGATTCCTAACATATTGTTAATTCAATTTTTAAAGCGTGTGTTTGGAATTGCAGAACCAAACACAAGAAAAGCCTTACTTTCAAATCAAAACCTGAAGATACAAGCAAATGCAATGGAGAAAAATGGGATGTATATGATGGTGCTGGCTAAATGTAAAGAAAGTACCTGGCATGCAAGGTATTTTGTTATTTCAGTTAGTCACATGGTCAAAGACATAGTGACATCTAGAGATGTAAACTATTTATACACTATTTGCAGTATTTCTTCAGCTTCACATCATTGTTTGAACCACCTGGGCTCTGAAATAATGATTAAATGCTGAAATTACTAGAAACCCAGCAATATCCAAGGATAATTTAGCTTTTAATAATTACCAGAACAAGTGGGTCCAGCACTCACCCATAGCCCCCAACTGCGCAGGCACAGCTGAGGAGTTCCCGTTGTGATGCTAGATATTCCCATTGTGACTCGAGTCCTGGCCACCCTCCCCAACTGTGCCCCGCCATCCCTCTTCCTACCCCTATCCTCCATTCGCCCAAATCCCTCCACACTCCCTCCCCCTCTTCATCATCCCTTTTCTTTCCCCGACCTCCTCCCCTCCCCCAATCCCTCCCTCCCTCCCTCCCTCCCTCCCTCCCTCCCTTCCTCCCTCCCTACCCCCTCTCCCCTCCCTACCCCCATCCTCTGCCTCTATTCCCCCCCCCCCTCCTCCTTGAGGCGGGGGCTGTCGGGGGCAGGGCTCGAGCCTCCTGGAGCTGGGGGAGCGGGAGGGCTTGAGGCGGGGGCTCTCAGTGGTGGGGCGAGCGTCCTTTAGCCGGGGGAGGGGGAGGAGAGGACGAGGGTAAATGGCGCAGCCTCTCCCCGCTCCCGATCCCCGCACCAGTTCCAACCCCAGCTGAGGGCCCGGGGGGGACAGAAATTAAAATAGAAGGAGCTGTCGGGTCGCCGTTGGGAAGAAAAGATGACGGTCTGAAATTGTGCAAAGGCCGCGCTGAGGACCCGTGGGTTGTCCTTTGTGATGCTTGTCAAGTAAAGACGGCAAGTGAGGTGCGGGGTAAGTGGGGGCGCTGTATTATTTCTTTTAAGTTTTAAACGTCATCCACCTACTTACTTATCATACCTTTCACATTAACATGTTATCACAGACAATAAAGGCCCCAGCGCAGATTCCAATCATGACTTCCAATCAAATAAAAATCCTGGACTTTTTAGTGCCTTCCCTCACAGTGGAAAGTGTTGATTCTGCTGTGGGGGGACGTTCATGTTAAATTCTATAGTGTGTTGTGTCTTTTTTAATTTTTTTATTTTATACGGATGTATGGTAAACTGATTTCTTCTCTGTAAAGCACTTTGGCTTCAACGTGCTTTGATTTTAAAATGCTATAAAAATAAAAAATACTTACTTACTTACTTTCTTCACCACCCTTTACATCCTATCACCAAGCCAAGTTTGAAACCAATTAAGCTGCTCACCTTGCATCCTATATACCTTACCTCAAGTGCCAACCTACCATATAAGACCTTGTCAAATGCCTTACAGAAGCATTGGGCGGGTGGGTTGTGGGGGACGAGGTGTGTGGGTGGGGGGGGGGAGAGAGAAAAGACGGGGGTCGTGGGGGAGAGGGGAGTATCACAGGGGAGGAGGGAAGAGCCAGCGTGGGGGACCAGAGGGGAAGGGGCTGGAGCTGGCGGTGCGATGGGGACTCACAGCAGGTGCTGGTCGCTGGACGTTCTCCTCCACTGGGATCAGAGTCTCCGCTTTCAGTTTGGCGACATCTCCCGCGTCAGGCCGGGCTGCTTCCGGTCCCTCCGAAAATGGTGTCCGGTTAAAGACTTCCGCCGGCCATCCTCAGCTCCAGTAAAGGCGCGATAGTGCAAGAAGGGGCATGACAGGAGAAAAGACCAATCCACGCAGCGCTGACTGGCAGGAGAGGAGATCGATCTGCACACTCGTGGTTTATAAGATTTTTAAACCTTGCTAACTTTTACAATAGACTACTGATCGGAATCAAACTTAGTGCACTCGCACCATAGGAGTGATCTGGCGAAAAATCCTAGCGCAAACCGGTAGAGCACAAGATCAGAGTTTTAGTTATGTACTAGACCAAGTGCAGACCCGTTGGATCTGCTCCCCCAATGCATCCATTCTCTACCCATAGCCCGCAAGCAAGGCGTGGCCCTCCAACTCAAGCCGTTCCCGAACATAATATTCCAGAACTCCCCTGCCTCCCTCAGCAGTGGGCTTTTAAAAAAAATCAAATTGCACTTGCCCTGCGTGTTGCAATAGCAATTCGGCCTCCCCCTCCTGTGAGGTGAAAAGTTCAGAGTGTTCCTTTGTCGCAACATTGTACCGAAGTGTGTTGGAAGACGGCAGGAATTATTTTAATGTTATCGTTATCGCATAGTGTTTTTGCAAAGATCTAAAGACATACATATATACAAGATGAGAGTTTTAGACCAAGTGCTCCCCCAACACACTCGTTCCATACCCGTAGTCCCCATGGGAGGCGTGGTCCTCCAACTCAAGATGCGTGTTGCAATAGCAGTTCGCCCTCCCCCTCCTGTGAGGTGAACAGTTCAGAGTGTTCCTGTGTCGCAACATTGTGTTGGAAGCTGGCAGGATTGATTTTAACCGTAGAAATCTTGTGAAATTTGGCATTTTTGAAGCTTTAATCACGAATAACGTGAAATATAGGATGAAATCTTCATTGAATGATCACTGCTAGCCGAGCCATTGTGAGGTCATCAGTTGAAGCTGGTCATTTTAAATTCAAAGTATTTTGATTTTTTTTTAACTTTAATCAGTAATAAGTCAAGAAATAAAGCATAAAATGTTCAGTGTATTCTAGGTGATCACTGCCTAGAGGGGGGAAATGTGAATCAGAATATGTAAAATAATTGTGAAAGTTGGCATTTTTTAAACTTTAATCGCGGAAAATGTGAAATATATGATGAAGTCTTCAGTGAAGCTGATCACCACTAGCCGAGCCATTGTGACGTTATCAGTGAAAGCTGATCATTTTAAATTCAAAGTCTTTTGATGTTTTTAAACTTCTTCCTTACTTTTAATCAGTAATGTCAAGAAATAAAGCATAAAATGTTCAGTAAAGGTGTTCTCAGCCTCGAGGGGAAAAATGTAAATCAGAATATGTAAAAATGTACTCATTACATTTAGTGTTTTTGCGAAGATGTAAAGACAACCACATATACACACACATATACACACTCATATATGCACGTATAAGATCAGGCTTTTAATAAATATATGATATGATGATAGATAGATAGGTATGCATTGGATGGCCAATGGTTGATTAGCCAGCATAGTTCTGTATGAGGGAAATCATGTTTCACAAATTTGATTGAATATTTTGAAAAAGTAACCAAGAAGGTTCTTCAGGGCAGGGACATGGGTATAGTCCATAAGGGCTTCACCAAGACCTTTGCTAAAGTTCCACCTAGTATTCTAATCGAGAAGGTGGTCAATGATTATATATATTCTATTAGAGATTACAGGTAATTGAGAAATAAATATTTGGTCATGAATTACATAAGCACGGAAACGCGTTTAATACCAACAAGTATTTAAGTTCACAGCCAGTTGATGAGATTGTAACTAATTGTCAGTTACAGTGAGTGTAGATTCATTGAAGTCATCAGCAGCAGTTAGCTCTGTTTCTGCATTGTGGCAAACATTCAGATGAAATGTAAACATTAGGGGATGTACATTCTATTAACCATGCTCTCTTAGTATTATTTGATTGACCAGGCACCAGAGAGGAATTTTACATTATTCTATATTTTTTTAGTTCTCTATCAGCATTAGAGATTGTCTGGGATAGAAAAACATGGTATACAAAAATAAGAGAGACTTAATACTTTCCAATGGCATAAATGTCTTTGAAATATACTAAATGGAGGATACATTTTAACGAGCAGTTCACAAAATTGGTCTAAATGCAAATTCACAGAACATGTTAAAAAAGATAATCCTATTTTAGCGTGACTTTTTTTACTTGCAATTATAAATTCAAATGTGAGGAGCAGAGTTAGGCTATTCGACCCATCAAATCTACACCGGGTGACGCCAGCAATGGCTGCCTTGCCAACAGTCTGTCTGTCCCATCCTTCTTTGTGTTTAAATAGTATGCGTTAGATGCATGTTTTTAGTGTTCTTTTGCTCGTTTTATGTGAGAGGTGCGTGGGGGGGAAGTTGGGGGAAACTTTTTCTAATATCTTACCTCGACGAAGATGCAATTTTATTCTGTATCGTATCTCTGTCCACACTGCGGCCGAACATCGAGGAGTTGGCGGCCTTTGCTGGAGATCGACCGGGTGCGCCATCGTGGGAGCCTGCGGACTTACCATCATGGAGCTTACGATGCCTTGGCATGGGATTGACGTCGGAGCTCCAACCACAGGTGCCTGCGGACTTTAACATCGCGGAGCTCGCGGTCTCTGCTCAGAGACCGATTTCGGGGAACTCCAAGCCGCACGAGCTTCGACCGCACCAATGCGGGGGATTTGATTGCCCCGAAGCGGGGGCTTCGACCACCGACTGCGGGAGCTTCGATCGCCCAGACAGATGGTTCGACTGCCCTGACTGCGGGAGAATAAAGAGGAAGAAGATTGGACTTTTTTGCCTTCCATCACAGTGAGGAATATGGGGAATCCGCTGTGGTGGATGTTTATGTTAACTTGTATATAGTTATGTGTCTTGATGCTTTTTTTGGTATGGCTGTATGGTAATTCACATATCACTACACCTTAATTGGTACACGTGACAATAAAAGACCTTTGAAACCTTTGAAAAAGATAATCCTATTTTAGCATGACTTTCCATCCTTGCAATTATAAATTCATGTGATAGGAACAGAATTAGGCTATTCGGCCCATCAAGTCTACTCCGCCATTCAATCATGGTTGATCCATTGTTCCCTGTCAACCCTGTTCTTCTCCGTATAACCCCTGACAGCTAATTATGTAAAAAAGCGGAGTAACATAACTGGAAAATCTATTTTTCATTTTAGAACCATTTTCTCATTGGGAACTGTTAATTATTAGTAAATTATTAATTCTGCAGCAATTATGTCCAAAATTTAATCCAATTAATTGCTTGTAAATTAAAATATCGGTGATATTTAAATTCACTAATGAGCCTTTGGGTGACAAGTTTTTGTACTAAGCACATGTAGATCTTTGCTGATACAGTGGAGATAGGAAATCTCAAGTAATTTCACAGAAGGCAGGAAGGAAGAGAAATTAGGCAGCAGGGCAAAAATAGTTACTCATACAGTTTGCAGGTGCATGTATACATTTTAAATAAATATTGTTTCAAATTCCAGTCCTAACATTAGTCTTCTTCTTCTTGCCTATGGCGTCCACAGCCTAAAATTGTAGGACAGCTTGTTCTATTTGATCTTATTTGATTGTGCACGCCAGGTTGATTGCATTCGTCGAAACAGGGCGGACCACGTGAAGGTTGCAATCTTCCACCCCCTAACATTAGTAATTTAAATGCACAATTTATCATTTAAGCATTGTCCACTGTTGTTAATCTGGAAATGTTTGTTGCTCACTGCTCTCTTCAATGTGAAATGGTAACTTACTTCACTCTACTTTGTTTGTCATTGTCAATTGGCCTTATCAGTGACAACATTCTCACCTCAAGAAGCTTGGTTAGAGACAGAGCAAGTGAAAGACAAGTGGAGACCGGTGCAACACGAGAGGAGGAAGGTTGAATACTGGGATTCAAGCTTCTTTCTGAGGAACTATGTCCAGGAATTGCTCTGCGTCCTGCACGATGGCAACATTAAATTTACATTGTAGTGTTTCTTCAAAGAAATTAGGTGAATTCTTTATTCAGTTTCAAAATATAATCTTGCATCACGTTAATCTCCTCAATCACTTGGGCTATTTCTATATAATTAGAGGCAATATTCCACATGGCTTATTAATGGCCAGAATGTTGTATACTAATAAACAGTGGCCCTGAAGAGTCATGACCCCATATCATGTGATCAAGGGTAGAAATTTCAAGATAAGCCATAGGTCAGATATAGTGGTGCGGCTGACATCTGCACTGTCCCAGTAGTTGAGTACATGCTCAGAGAGGCTTTAAACTCACTTTACTTTACTTCATCCTGACACAATCAGCAACCCTGTTTCTTTTAATGATGTGTTTCTGACCTTCTGAAAAATGTAAGTCCTGGTAAATGCTTGACTTATTTTAGTTTGTTTTAATTTTTCTAATTAATTATTTGTAATTTAAGGTGTTTTTAATTACATTTATCTTCTGTTTTTTTTTATTTTAAAGCTTTTTTTGTTGAAAGCTATTTGGATAATTTTTAAATATATATGCCCAGCACATGATAATCATGAATTTGATATTGCCTCTACCTTCTTGAAAGCTTAAAAAGATTTGGCATGTGATTGCATGCTCAGTGAGTAGATTAGATGGAAATAAACGGGGGAAGCAGAATGATGGAAATCCTCAGAGAATCAGCATTGACTCATTTGGCTTTCTCCTGTGTCATGGGCAAGGTATGAAAATATGTTTAAATACTTCTCCACTGTCTTAAATATGTTTAATGCCTTTAATACCTCATCCCTGTTTTTTAAAATGTGACCCAAGTTCTCAAATGTTCAAATTTCAACTTTTCCTAGTCTGACAAAAAATTGTTCACCTGTCACATTAGTTCCTTTTTCTTTAGTTTTTTAGTTTTAATTTTAGAGATACATTGTAGAAAGAGGCCATTCGGCCCACCGAATCTGCACCGATCAGCTATCCCCACACATTAACACTACCCTACACACACTAGGGCCAATTTTACATTCATACCAAGCCAATTAACCTAAAAAACCTATACCATACATCTTTGGAGTGTGGGAGGAAACTGACGATCTCAGAGAAAACCCATGCAGGTCACGGGGAGAACGTACAAACTCCGCACAGACAAGCACCCGTAGTCAGGGTTGAACCCAGGTCTCTGGCGCAGTAAGGCAGTGGCTCTACCGCTATGCCACTGTGACGTCCTCTATTTCTATTTCTATTTCTATAGATGCTGCCTGACTTGCTGTTTATTTTGAGCATTTTCAGTTTTTTATTCCACCAAAAGAATTGTTTACACATGAAGTTAAACTTTGATTTATGTCTGCATATGTCATGACATTTGGGAATGTTTGCTTAAACTCCATCACAGTGCATTTCTTCAGGTGAAATTTCACCAGACCTTAAAGTTCATTTCATGAAGACATTAAATTGCAGAGTAAAAACATCAGTTGTGTAACCGAACATGAATGATTGGGCCTTGATTTAATCTCATGGTATAAATCAACAAATCCATTAGAACAAGTTCAAACAGGTTTATAGGATAGTAAATAGTCAGCCCTTACAGCTTTTCAAGGCAAAAAAGTAAAGCTCTTGTTGCAATGAATGAAAGGCAAGCCTAATTCAAATAAGTATTCAAACATTTTAACAGCCTTTTAAAAAAAATGATAATTCAATGGAATCAACCATATCTAAAGTAAATTCTTGCTTATTAGCTCCAACAAAAGAACAGAACTAAACTTAGCTACTCCATCTGTACCCGACTTTCTTTCCTGTTTCGTATTTTTAACTTCCTATTCTGAGCTTCCTATTTTGGAATTTGCTGGGCTTCCTTTTAGTTTCCGTGTCAGCTTTTCACCTCCGTGTAAAATATTTATTATCTCCAAAGTGATAAATGTCCGTCAGAAGTAGAAAAATGCTGGATTCCATTCAGTAAGCTCACGCAAGCAATCAACTCCTGTAAAACAGTTTGCAAATCTAAATTGTAAATATCCTCTTCACAGTTAAATAATCAGAAGTACAATCGATGCTTTTAAGTAATAATCTCAACACATTCACAAAAAAATCCATTAGCTATCTTTTAGATTCCTTTTATTTCAGCTATGACAGAAAACAAAAAACATTACCAAAAATACCAAATAGAGTAATTGGGTTGGATAGAAAAATATTTACCTACACATAATGAAAGTGTTTCTTTATCTAATAAAAACAGACATTGACGGAAAAGGTACTTGGCCTAACATTTCAAAATCCCAACCCCATTCGTGAAGTGGGGGATATTTCTGTTCATTAATGTGCGTTGGAATTGACCACATCCTGACATGTAAAGGTGGGTTAATTTCAAATGTTAGGGTAGATATACATGTAGAGGGGCAATAGAAACATAGAGAAACATAGAAAATAGGTGCAGGAGTAGGCCATTCGGCCCTTCGAGCCTGCAACGCCATTCAATATGATCATGGCTGATCATCCAACTCAGTATCTCATACCTGTCTTTTCTCCATACCATATAACAATTACAGCACGGAAACAGGCCATCTCGACCCTTCTAGTCCGTGCCGTACCCCCTGATCCCTTTAGCCACAAGGGCCACATCTAACTCCCTCTTAAATACAGTCAATGAACTGGCCTCAACTACCTTCTGTGGCAGGGAATTCCACAGATTTACCACTCTCTGTGTGAAAAGTGATTTTCTCATCTCGGTCCTAAAATACTTTCCTCTTATCCTTAAACTGTGACCCCTTGTTCTGGACTTCCCCAACATCGGGAATAATCTTCCTGCATCTAGCCTGTCCAACCCCTTAATAATTTTGTAAGTTTCTATAAGATCCCCCCTCAATCTTCTAAATTCTAGCATGTACAAGCCGAGTCTATCCAGTCTTTCTTCATATGAAAGTCCTGCCATCCCAGGAATCAGTCTGGTGAACCTTCTCTGTACTCCCTCTATAGCAAGAATGTCTTTTCTCAGATTAGGAGACCAAAATGAATCAATGCTCCCTCAAGGAGGGCTGCAAAACTGGAAAAACATCATGACTTTCAATAAAAGGAGGCAAAATAACTTGATGGCCACTAAGAGAGCCAGCAAGAATTGATCTGGGAATAAAAAATGTTATTTTTAACCAATGGGTTCCATTTATTATATTTCCTCTTTATGGTATTCAGGATCTACATAAATTCTGTCAGGAATGTAATGAGTGGAAATTCTGGGCTAGACCCAACCACTCCCTCCACTAATTCTGCCATAACTTTAAACGACATTTGGACAAGTACATGCATAGGAAAGACTTAGAGGTATACGGGCTGAACACGGGCGGGTGGGACTAGTGTAGATGGGGCAATGTGGTTGGATTGCATGTTGGGCTGAAGGGCCTTATTCTGTGCTGTATGACTCTATATCTAACTGATTGGAGGCACAATGGTTTGAGGCAGAACACAGTCCATCTCGCCTAGCTGAGAATTCCACAGTCCTGGAGTTAGAGTCATACAACACAGAAACAGGCCCTTCAGCCCAACTGGTGCATGGCACCCAAGATGCCCCATCTAACCTAGTCCCATTTGCTCACATATGGTCCATATGCTTTGAAACCTTTCCTATCCATATACTTGTCCAGGTGTCTTTTAAATGCTGTTATAGTACCTGCCTCAACTACCTCTTTTG
This sequence comes from Amblyraja radiata, assembly GCF_010909765.2. Classification (NCBI taxonomy): domain Eukaryota; kingdom Metazoa; phylum Chordata; class Chondrichthyes; order Rajiformes; family Rajidae; genus Amblyraja; species Amblyraja radiata. The sequence goes on from NC_045956.1 coordinate 127,415,793, forward strand.
GCAGCTTGTTCCATATATCCACCACCCTAATTCGATGCGCAGGCACCCAATGATTGTGGTTCCATCCCAACTATCTGCCCTTGGGCTGGTAGGACAGAAGGTGGGTGCAATGGCTAATGATCAGCTTAAATTTCACCAACTGCTGCTCCATGCATTTTGGTTCCAATTATGGAAAAAGCAACATGTTATTCCAGGAGCGATCTCCATTGTTGCATCTTCGGTGTCTCCATAATTTTCATAAAGCACCAAAAGTATTTTTTAATAAAAATGAACTGCAGATGCTGATTTATACCAAAGATAGACACAAGTGCTGGAGTAACTCAGCGGGTCTGGGAGCATCTTTGAAGAAAATGGATAGGTGATCTTTTAGAAACATAGAAACATAGAAAATAGGTGCAGGAGTAGGCCATTCGGCCCTTCGAGCCTGCACCGCCATTCAATATGATCATGGCTGATCATCCAACTCAGTATCCTGTACCTGCCTTCTCTCCATACCCCCTGATCCCTTTAGCCACAAGGGCCACATCTAACTCCCTCTTAAATATAGCCAATGAACTGGCCTCAACTACCTTCTGTGGCAGAGAATTCCAGAGATTCACCACTCTCTGTGTGAAAAATGTTTTTCTCATCTCGGTCCTAAAAGATTTCCTCTTATCCTCAAACAGTGACCCCTTGTTCTGGACTTCCCCAACATCGGGAACAATCTTCCTGCAGGTAGCCTGTCCAACCCCTTTAGAATTTTGTAAGTTTCTAAAATATCCCCCCTCAATCTTCTAAATTCTCGCGAGTACAAGCCGAGTCTATCCAGTCTTTCTTCATATGAAAGTTCTGACATCCCAGGAATCAGTCTGGTGAACCTTCTCTGTACTCCCTCTATGGCAAGAATGTCTTTCCTCAGATTAGGGGACCAAAACTGTATGCAATACTCCAGGTGTGGTCTCACCAAGACCCTGTACAACTGCAGTAGAACCTCCCTGCTCCTATACTCAAATCCTTTTGCTATGAATGCTAACATACCATTCGCTTTCTTCACTGCCTGGTGCACCTGCATGCCTACTTTCACTGACAGGTGTACCATGACACCCAGGTCTCGTTGCATCTCCCCTTTTCCTAATCAGCCACCATTCAGATAATAGTCTACTTTCCTGTTTTGCCACCAAAGTGGATAACCTCGCATTTATCCACATTATACTGCATCTGCCATGCATTTGCCCACTCACCCAGCCTATCCAAGTCACCTTGCAGCCTCCTAGCATCCTCCTTACAGCTAACACTGCCCCCCAGCTTTGTGTCATCCGCAAACTTGGAGCTGTTGCATTCAATTCCCTTGCGGGGTCGGGACCCATTTTTCTTTTTATTTAAAATCGTTTTAAGGATCGTCATAAGGTCATAAGGGATAGGAGTAGAATTGGGCCATTCGGCCATCAAGTCTGCTCCGGCTGATCTATCTCTCCTAAAACGCCATTCTCCTTCTTTCTCCCCATAACCTCTGACACCTGTACTAATCAAGAATTTATATATTTCTGCCTTAAATATATCCACTGACTTGGCATCTAGAGCCTTCTGTGGCAAAGAATTCCACAGATTCACCACCCTCTGACTAAATACATTTCTCCTCATCTCCTTCCTAAATGAAGGCGATCCCACTGGTGGAAACATCCTCTCGACATCCACTCTATCCAAACCTTTCACTATTCTGTATGTTTCAATGTGGTCCCCTCTGATCATGTGCGGCAAAATGGGATAAACCAAGTTTGTTAATGGCAAATATTTATGATACCGTGTTGTAATTATGCTGTAATTCTATCCATTAAGTGTGTCAATGTGATAAGACTTTCTCATAATACTGTACTATTTTCAACACTGAGACGTGTTTGGTAATCTGGCACTGGATTGTTGCCATTATTCACACGCAATCGAAATCTGCTCTGCCTGAAAAGACAAAAATAAAGCAAATCATCCACACAAATGCAAGGCAGCAAGTCAAAGAAAATATAATTTTTACTCAATTCATCAATTTATTATTAAATATATAAAAAGATTGAAACATAAAAACATGAAAACATCTCTTCTTCTTTTAACAATTTATACTGCCTAGTCTTGGTAGCCTTTAGGGGCTGTCCCACTTGGGCGACCTAATCTGCGCGTTTCGACCTTCAAACCCGCAGCATGGTCGACACGTGGTCCTAGGAAGTCCTATGAGATCGCTGGAACTCTCCTTCATGCTCGAGGAAGTTCCCGAATACCCGTAGCCTCAGCTAGGTAGCGGAAAAATTTTCAGCACGTTGAAAAAATTTCCGCGAGTAAAATTTGTTCGGCATGGTTCTTTTTTACTCGTAATGCAGTGGAGTGGGGTTGCTATTTAGTTACAGGCAGTCGAGGGCAGCCGTAGGCAATCTCCTTCGTTGATTGGGCATTTTGATTGGCTCATTGGAGTTTTCAGGACCAAGGAAAACCGACCAGTAGGTTAAATGCCCGCTAAACTTTATTATACTACTTAAAAATGTCTCTCCCCCCGCTTCTCCCAACCTTCTCTCCCTTCTCTCCCCTTCTCCCCCCTTCTCTCCCCTCCTCCTCTTCTCTCTCCTTCTCTCACCTTCTCTCCTCCCACCTCCCACCCCCCTCCGCGCTCTCTAAAGGACTTTCCGTACACTGTGGCAGCCGTTTACCTTCCTCTTCATCGCACAGACAGCGCTCCCCCACTTTCCCTGGCCCCCGCCGTTGCGATGTGTTTGTGTGTGTGTGCGGTTGGTCGATCCAGCTCGAGGCTTCCCAGGCGAGTGCCCTGGAGCTTGAAGGTCGAAGATACTCTTCTTAACTCGCGGATTAGGTCGCCCAAGTGGGACAGCCCCTTTACTTTCTTTGTGAACTCTTTGACAGAATAGAGAGGAAATAAATATTTTATTTCTAATAAGCTGATGAGTTGAGAGAAAATTAAATTAATTCCCTCCCTGGTGTCAAATCTAACCATAATATTGATATTTTTAAGATATCAGGAATATCTTTATAAAGGTAGGTCTTATTTGTTAAAATGCTTTTTTAACTGTTGCTCTTTCCACAAATGCTGCTTGACCTCTTGTTTTTGAGCATTTTCTGTTTTTATTTCAGATTCCATGCATCTGCACTCTTTTATTTTCATCATTTAATAAAATTATAATTCTGCTTGCCTTTGTCTTCCTCTCGGCATTTTCTCAATTTTCTTCTTGAAGAAGGTCCCAACCTGAAATGTCATCTTTCCATTCACTGCCAATGAATTACGCCAGCACTTTTGCCTAAAATTTAATTCTAGATTATTGATTTCACTCAAACATCTCTTTCCCTTTTAGTAGATACCCCCAGGTCTTGGAGGCTTTACTTCCTTTGCAAACTCTTAGGCAGTATAGGGGGGAAAGAAGTATTCTATTCCCTTGTCATCTTCTATATATTGTTGTCTTTCTCCTAAATCACCTGCTAAAATTGAAAGGAGGCATCTTATATAATCGAGTCATAGGGTCATTAACCATGAAAATCGAGTCATAGGGTCATTAACCATGAAAACAGGACCTTTGGCCCATTATCTTCCTGCAAACCATCATCACCATTGTCCTGAGAGACTGAGATGTGGGAACACCAGGGTAATTAATTGGGATTTCATAGGAGAACGTGCAATCTTGTTTAGAAAGGTCTCTCGGCCCTTCCTATCCATAGACCTGCCTAGTATGTTTTAAGCATTGCCCATGTATCCCCCTCTATTGCTTCCTCTGGCAGATTGATCCATATATGCACCATCCTCCATGCATGAAGAAATTGCCCCGCAGGTATCTTTTAAATTCCTCCATGGTTTAAGCCTATTTCCTCTAGTTCTGGACGGCTCTATCCTGGGAGAAAAGTTGTGACCATTCACCTTGACTATGCCTCTCTTGATTTTGTATATCTTTGTAAGGTCACCCTTTGTAAGGACTCCTGTGCTCCAGGGGAAAAAGTCCCAGCCTATCCAGCTCTCCTTGTACCTCAAGACCTCGAAGCTTAGTAACATCCTGGTGAACTTTTTCTGCACCCTATCTAGCTTAATGACATCCTTCCTATAGCAGGATGGCCAGGATTGCATACAATACTCCAAAGAATGTCTCACCTACGTCTTGTACAGCTGTAGCATGATGTCCCAACTCCTGTATGTAATTCCCTTACTGATGAAGATAAGCATGCCAAATGCCTTATTTACCACTCTATCTACCTGTGTTGCCATTTTTAAGGAACAGTGCACTTGTACCCACAGTTCCCTCTGCACCATGTAATATTTGTAAAGATCGTCTTACTTACAGTACTACTTTTGAAGTCTCTGGAACATGAAAACAGTATTAACTTCATACATAAGGCTGAAAAGGCAGACAAAGATGATACCAGGGAGCATCTGACTATAATGATCCAATTTTGGTGGTTTGGAATAAAGGATATTTAAAGTGCTTTCCATGGAGTGTTGCAATTTTTAAGTAGCAAGACGCAATAAGAACTACTTCCAATTTATGCCAGTTAGATCACTGGAGTGGGCAATTCAGAAGAAGGTTTTCTTTCCTAATCATACGTTTATTGTTTCAGGTTTATAGATAAACTAAATAAATATTAATTAATTTTACCAGAAGAAGGGTTTCAACCTGAAATGCCACCTATTCCTTTTCTCCAGAGATGCTGCCTGACTCGCTGAGTCACTCCAGCTTTCTGTGTCTATCTTCGGTTTAACCCAGCATTTGCAGTTCTTCCCTACACAATTTATTTCACCAAATGTGTAACTATATTTGCTGAAATCTAGATAAGAAGTTTAACATTTTGAAATGGAATTTTATATTGGAGAAATAAGTCATTTCTCCCTCATTATATGAAATGAAAAGGTTTAATAAACAAAGTTTCATAACCCAAATCTTACAAAAATGCAGTCTTTCAAATAGAGTTAAGACTAACATTATAGATTCCAATGTTGTTAGGATTTGAGAAATGTTCTTAAGTAAATTATGGAAGTTTATGCTCATTCAGAAGTTTACGTTGTTTGGCTTAATTGGCTAGATTATGTAAAAGATATCCTTCATGCGTGGACTATATTACTTTGTTGTTGACATTTCTCTGGAGAACCTAGATGTCAGGAGTTTACATCTAAACAATAGCAAATCAAAAAACAGGAAAGAGTTGGTGAGAAATACCCTTCATCTTCCTGCAAACCCGCGTCACCATTGTCCTCGGAGACTGAGATGTGGGAACACCAGGGTAAATAATCAGGATTTCATAGGAGAATGTGCAATATTGTTTACAGCAACAGAAGAAAAAGGAATTGTTAACTTCACACATCCACATAACAGGAAATTAGATTATGTCTGGCTCTTTCGCAGAAAACAAGTGTTTAGCTCTAAACAAAGTCATTCTTGTAAGCAACTATTTACAGTTCACAAAGGAATGTTGGGGGGAAAAGAGCAATTGTTTTGTCAACTTTTGAAGAATAAGCCAGTTTTGAGAAATGCATTTATGCATACAAAATAAAAATCTAAAAATAATGAATTGCGTTTCAAAACATTTTCATCAGATCAAGCATATGGCATCCTAATGTGTTGGCCTGGCTGGGTACATCAGTGTGGCACCATTGACTATTACATTGGTATTGCTATTGATTCATTATTGTCACATTTACCAAGATGCCTATTTCTATGCTATTCAGTCAAAGCATACTATACAATTAAGCCATGCACAAGTACAACAGATAGTGCAAAGTGAAAAATACCAGAGTGCAGAATATAATGTTATAGCATTACTATTACAGAGAAAATGTAAAGAATAGAAAAGTATAAGGTCTACAATGAGGTAGGTTGGAAGATCTGGATTACAACCCAGCTTGTGGGAGAAGCGATCTGTGGTATGACAACAGTGAGGAAGAAGTCAGTCTGGTGGTGTATGCTTTTAAGTTTTTGTATATTCTGCCTGACGGAAATGTCCAGGATCAAAATGGACCTTGATTATATTGTCTGCTTTCTTCAGACAGTATGATGTGTAGATAGCGTTAAGAGGGGGCCCGGAGGGGGTGGGGGTTGGCTGGATTGTGAGATGGGCTGGGCTACATCCAAAATTCTGTAATGTATTGCAGTACTGGTCAGAGCAGTTGCCAAACCAACCTGTAATCTTTAATCAGAAGATGGTAAATCTGGGGAATTCATCGCCACAGACGGCTGTGGAGGCTGTCAATGGATATGTTTAAGGCAGTGATTGACAGATTGTTGATTAACAAGGGTGTCAGGGGTTATGAGGTAAAGGCAGGAGAATGGGGTTGAGAGGGAAAGATAGATCACCCATGAATGAATGTCGGGCTTGATGGGCCAAATCGCCTAATTTTGTTCCTAGAACTTATGAATTTATGAATGCAATCCAATAGGATGCTTTCTATGGTGCAGCTTCAGTATGTGGTGAGAATAAAAAAATATGGGATTAAAGTGGGATTAGTGTAAATGAGTGGTTGATGGTTGGTGCAGAGTCAGCGAATCCATACTGTATCTTTCCATGACTATGACCACTATTCAGTTCTTATTAGTTCCTACACTTTTGTTTATATACTCTTTGGTGTTTCTACTCACCCAACATCTATGCAACTTAAAACATTTAATTGCACAGTGGGCACAGCGATAGAGTTGCTGCCTTATAACGCCAGAGACCCGGGTTCGATCCTGACTACGGGTGCTGTCTGTATGAAGTCTGTACATTCTCGCTGTGACCACATGGGTTTTCTCCGGGTGCTCCGGTTTCCTACCACACTCCAAAAATGTAGAAGTTTTAAGTTAATTGGTGTAGGTAAAATTTGTAATTGTCCCTCGTGTGTAGGATAGTGCTAGTGCACGGGGTGATTGCTGGTCAAGATTCAAGAGTCAAAAGTGTTTTATTGTCATATGACTCAGACACAACAATGAAATTCTTACTTGCAGCAGCACAACAGAATATGTTCAAGTTCAAGTTCGTTACATTTATTGTCAAATGCACCAATTGGTGCAGTGAGATTTGAGTTACCATACAGCCATACGAATAAAAAAGAACACAATACACGATAGAATTCAACATGAACACCCACACAATGGAATCAACGTTTCCCACTGTGAGGGAAGGCAATAAAGTTCAGTCATCTTCCTCATTGTTCACTCATGGTTGGGGCCTTGGAGCCCTCCGCAGTCACTGCTACGGCGGCCCAATGTTCAGGCCTCGACATCAGAACAGAAGAACACACTCAGTGGCTTGGAGTTTCCGAATCGGCCATTTCCTACCGAAGTCCACAGGCCGAGCTGGGTGGAGATTTAACACTGGCGACCCTCGGCAAAGGATCCCAGGACTCCGCAATGTTAAAGTCAACACCGCCCGTGGCTGGAAGCTCCGCAAACCACAACTCCACGGTGTTAATCAGCAGGCCCAACACTCCAGAGCTTCAACAGGCGATCCCCGGTAAGACATCACCCACTCCGCGGTGGAATTCAGTGCTGCACCGCTGCTTAAGCTCTGGCGGTCTCCAGCAGGAAATGCCGTGCCAATTCAGATGGTAGGCCGCGAGGGGGAGGCGAAGATGTGAAAAGATGCAGAAAAGACACATCCTCGACCAGGTAGTGACTGGGAAATTGTTTCCCCTCTTCCCCCTCCGACCCCCCACATAAAAAAGACAAATAAACCTCCAAAAACATACTTTTTAGACAGACTAAAAACAACAAAAAGGGTGAAAGGACGGACAAACTGCTGGCGAGGCTGCCGCGCGTGGTGCCTCCCGATGTTTATTATGTAAACATAGTAAGCGAAAAACTAAATAATAAACAAGAACCACCATTGTCCCCTCGATATAGACAGGTTTGTGGGTCCTCATCCTTCATTTTTCAAAGTCCACAATCACTTCTATGGTCTTACTGACATTGAGAGCCAAGTTGTTGTGCTGGCACCATTTGGTCAGTCGATCATTCTCACTTCTGTACTCTGACCCATCACCATCTGTAATTCGTCCAACAAAGGTGATGTAGTCGAACTTGAGGATAGAGTTTGCACTTAATAATAATAATAATAATAATAATAATAATAATAATAATAATAATAATAATAATAATAATAATAATAATAATAATAATAATAATAATCCATTTTATTTAATGGCGCCTTTCAAGACACTCAAGGTCCCCTTACATCACATAATATCAGTAACAAACATACAATAAGCAAAAAAGCACCAGTAATTAAAAAATCAACAATAAATCATGCACTAAGCAACAGAGCATAGCACAACGAGTTAAGATTGATATAAAATAAGATGCAGTTGTTGCAGTTAAAATGAGTAAGCTAGTTTAAAAAGATGGGTTTTAAGAGCGGTTTTGAATTCTGTCATGGAGTCCAGTATGCGGATGTGAGGGGGTAGTGAATTCCAAAGTTTAGGTGCAGCGTGGGAGAAGGCCCTGGCACCCATTGTGCTGAGTTTGATGGGTGATAGTGCCAGTAGCTCTGCTGATGAAGACTGCAGGGAGCGGGAGGGGGTTTAAGTCTGAAGGAGGTCTGTGAGATAAACTGGGGAAAGGTTATGAAGCGCTTTAAATGTTAATAATACAATTTTAAAGTTAATCCCTTGTGACACAGGGAGCCAGTGTAATTGAATCAGCAGGGGTGTGACATGATCAGTGGACTTTGAGCGTGTGATAATCTGTGCTGCAGAGTTCTGGATGAGTTGAAGTCGATGAATAGGTTTGTTGGGGATGCCGGCCAGGATCGCATTGCAGTAGTAAGTGCGTGATGTGACCAAAGCATTGACTAGAACTTCCATGGAGTGTTGTGTTAATAGACAATAGACAATAGACAATAGGTGCAGGAGTAGGCCATTCGGCCCTTCGAGCCAGCACCGCCATTCAATGGGATGACGGCTGATCATTCCCAATCAGTACCCCGTTCCTGCCATCACCCCATATCTCCTGACTCCACTATCTTTAAGAGCCCTATCTAGCTCTCTCTTGAAAGTATCCAGAGAACCGGCCTCCACCGCCCTCTGAGGCAGAGAATTCCACAGACCCACAACTCTCTGTGAGAAAAAGTGTTTCCTCGTCTCCGTTCTAAATGGCTTATCCCTTATTCTTAAACTGTGGCCCCTGGTTCTGGACTCCCCCAACATCGGGAACATGTTTCCTGCTTCTAACATGTCCAAACCCTTAATAATCTTATATGTTTCAATAAGATTAAAGCAAGGCGTAGTATGGAGATGTTTCGTAGATGGAAAAAGGCAATCCGGGAGACATTGTTTATATGACTGGAGAAAGAAAGGGTACTGTCCAAGATAACACCAAGGCTCTTGACCTGTGTGGAGACTGGTATGATGGCTTCAGCGATGGGGAGTGAACAGATATTGTTTTTTGAGAGTGTAAATTTAGACCCAATGAGGAGCTCAGTTTTACTACTGTTGAGCTTTAAGTAGTTGTTTGTCATCCATATCTGTATATCATGGAGACAGGCAGTGAGAGTATTGGAGGGGATAGTAGAAGTGGGCTTGGTGGACACATAAAGTGTCTGGCTACATAGTCGTGAGTATAGAGCAGGGGGCTGAGCACACAGCCTTGAGATTTTCCCGGACTGATTGTTATTGTGGAAGAAGTGTTTTTGCTAATTCAGACAGACTGTGGTCTGTTGATGAGGAAGTCGATGATCCAGTTGCAAAAACATACACAGAGACTCAATTCCCTCAGCTTGGTAACCAGTTTGGAGGGAATGGTGGTATTGAATGCCGTGATGTAGTCTACAAACAGCTGGCAAACTGTAATGGATCAAGGTTCTTGTTGAGGTAGGAGTTGATATGCGCCATAACTAGCCTCTCAAAGAATTTCATCACCATGGACGTTAGTGCCACCAGTCAATTGTCATTGAGGCACATCACTTTACTCTTCTTGGGCACTGGTATTATTGATGCCCTCTTAAACCTCAGACCTTTGTAATGAGAGGTTGAAAATGTCCGCAAAACTGTTGGTGCCGACTGAGTGGGCCGAAGGGCCTGTTTTTGTGTTGTATCTCTAAAATCTAAAGTATAAGTTTGCTCAGTTATTCTGAAAGATCCTCAGGCTGAAACATTAACTCTGTCCCTCTGTCAAGATCGGTTGCCTAATTATTGCCTGAGTATTCCCAGGATTTTCAGATTTATTACGTGCTAAGATGTCGACAATATGCTATAATGTTACATTTAATTTCTTATTTCAAAACTATTATAAAAAAGACTTGCCATACAATTTAGTCATGTGGTTGGTTGGTATGCTTTCTTGTGAACAATTTGTGTGTACAAAGACACAAAGTGAATTTCTGAATAATAGCGTTTTCCAGGGTCATATCCACTAAACAATTTTCTATTTTCCCCACGATGCAAATAGACACAATTCTCTACATTATGTTCCATCTGTCATATTTTTGTCCATTCACTTAATTAAATCATATTACAGGCTCTTTACAGCCTCTGCCTGGTTCACTTTCCCACATAGCCTTGCATCATCATCAAATATGGACATGACACTCAGTCCTTTATTCTTTGTCACTCACATGAACTAGCAATGGAAAGAAATGACATGGAAATAGGTAATTTGATCCACTGGGTCTATGCTGCCCATCCACCATACATTCACACCAACATTACATTAATCCCCATATACTCATCAGTTCCCCCAGATCCTACCACACACCTACACACCAGGAGTAATTTACAATGGGCAATTGACTTACTATTCCATACGTCTTTGGGATGTGGGATAAAAGTGGAGTATCCGGGTGAAACCCACGTAGTTGCAGGAAGAACATGCAAACTCCACATAGACAACATCAAACCCGAATCTCTGGCACTGTGAGGCAGTGGCTTTACTAGAAATCTGTCTCTTAAATAGCTGAGGAGCCAGCACTATTTTTTATGGGCCCTATTATTGACAGATAGCAACCTGAAAATTCTGTCCAGAAAGAGTTCCAAATCGATGCCAATATATTAAACCATGAGCCCTAATTTTGTAAAATGTCATTTTGTATGGCATATACTATAATCACTGGTTTCTATCTACAATCTAGCTAGTTACAAGCAACAAAGAAAAATAACTTTTTCAGATATGTCAACAATCTCTTTTTCAGAGTTCCATGCTGACTCTATTCAATCTTTTTTAGTGAAAACCGTCTTAATTTCAGAAATCAGTTCAGAGAATCGTGCTAAATTCCATGTTACACAAAAATGTTGGAGAAACTCAGCGGGTGCAGCAGCATCTATGGAGCGAAGGAAATAGGTAACGTTTCGGGCCGAAACCCTTCTTCAGACTGATAGGGGGTGGCGGGGAGGAGGAAGGAAAAAGGAGGAGGAGGAGCCTGAGGGCTGGGGGATGGGAGGAGACAGCTCGAGGGTTAAGGAAGGGGAGGAGACAACAAGGGCTAACAAAATTGGGAGAATTCAATGTTCATGCCCGCCGGATGCAGGCTCCCCAAGCGGAATATGAGGTGCTGTTCCCCCAATTTCCAGTGTTGCTCACTCTGGCAATGGAAGAGACCCAGGACAGAGAGGTCGGATTGGGAATGGGAGGGGGAGTTGAAGTGCTGAGCCACCAGGAGGACAGGTAGGTTCTTGCGGACCGAGCGGAGGTGTTCGGCGAAACGATCGCCCAACCTTCGCTTAGTCTCACCGATGTAGATCAGCTGTCATCTAGAGCAGCGGATGCAGTAGATGAGGTTGGAGGAGATACAGCTATCAACTCAAACACTTTGTTCAGGAGGAATTATCGTTTCACATTTTCTGTCGCACCTGGAATGACTGCTTGGGTCCTTGACTGGAGTCGAGGGGGGAGGTAAAGGGACAGGTGTTGCATTTCTTGCAGTTGCAACGGAAAGTGCCCGGGGAGGGGGTGGTACGGGAGGGAAGGGAAGAATTGACAAAGGAGTTGCGGAGGGAGCGGTCTTTGCGGAAGGCAGACATGGGGGGAGATTGGAAGATGTGGCGAGTGGTGGGGTCACGTTGGAGGTGGCGAAAATGACGGAGGATTATTTGTTGTATGTGACGGCTGGTGGGGTGAAAGGTGAGGACTAGGGGGACTCTGCCCTGGTTGCGAGTGCGGGGATGGGGAGAGAGAGCAGTGTTACGGGGTATGGAAGAGACCCTGGTGCGAGCCTCATCTATGGTGGAGGAGGGGAATCCCCGTTCCCTGAAGAATGAGGACATTTCAGATGCCCTGGTGTGGAACGCCTTATCCTGGGAGCAGATGCGGTGTAGGCGGAGGAATTGGGAGTAGGGGATGGAGTCCTTACAGGAGGCAGGGTGGGAAGAAGTGTAGTCCAGATAGCCATGGGAGTCAGTGGATTTGTAGTGGATGTCTATGTTACTGCATTTTAATAGTAACACACATTTCTTCTAGCACAGTTGTTATTAATTGACCCATGGCTTTGTGTTTTCTGTCCCTCTCCTTTCTTCATCGGCATTTTAATGTGATTAACTTTTAACCATCTATTCAAGACTTTATTTTTTGTGAAAAGAATTGAGAATTGATTTTCTTGCTGTAACCATCTGTTGTTTTGAGGAGTTTATTGGATTATTGAACAAACTACTATTTAGTACAAAGGTACACAAAATTGCTGGGGAACTCAGCGGGTGCAGCAGCATCTATGGAGCGAAGGAAATAGGCGACGTTTCGGGCCGAAACCCTTCTTCAGACCCTTATTTAGTACAGTTCACACTATTCACACACAGTTATTGAACTGTTTCACATTAATACATGCACTGAAATGTCAATCTCTTTACATTCCATCTATTCAGATGAAAATGTGAAACGATAATTCCTCCTGAACAAAGTGTTTGAGTTGATAGCACATATTATGTTTCCCTCTACTGGTGAGTAATCATTACTATTCTGTTGCTTCAATACTTTCTATAAAGAGTACAGTGCATACAAAGCTACAACCAGTTCAGTAAAAGCTTTGTGGCACTCTCAGAAGAATAAAAATTTTCAAATGCAAAAATGAGGCATACTTGTGTATCAAAAATGGGACGGATAATATTATTTACAAGTGCTGAATGAGTTTATAGTAAATATATGTAAAAGGGGAAGTTATAAATATTCAAAGAAAGAAAGTTCTTACATTTCTAAATATACCTTATTTTTTTATAATTGAAAAAATACAAGGTATTAATGATGATATTTGTGTGTTCTGTGTATCTTGTTCGAGACTTACTTTTTATTAATAGATTCTCTCGATCTCAATCTCTGAAATATCCTTATCTCTAAAACGCTTTACTGCAAGTTGTTCTTAATATCTCCAATGTCTCTGTGCTCCTGTAATGGATACAGATTATTTTTATCTGTGACTCCATGAAGTTTTCACCACTTTGTTTATGACTCTAAATATTCTTTGTCTGGTCTGAAGAGTTTTCATGTCATTGTATTGAATTGTCTCCAGTAGAGGGAAGCATAATATTTTCAATCCAACTCTGTTCAGAAAGTCTTCATAAGATTCACGAGGTTGTTGGAGCTGCATTCATCCAGGTCAATAAAATATATTCCATCACATTCCTGACTTTTTTAGGTTTTGGGATATTGCTTGGAAGGCCTTTTGGCCCACCGCGTCCGTGCCGACCTTCGATCACCCGTTCACAATAGCTCTATGTAATCCCACTTCCGCATCTACTCCCTTCTCACCAAGGGGAACTTTACAGAGGCCAATTAACCTACAAACCCGCACTTTTGTAAGGTGGGAGGAAACCTGAACATCTGGAGGAAACCCACATGGTCACAGGAAGAATGCGCTCACTCCACACGGAAAGCACCTGAGGTCAGTTTAGTTTAGTTTAATTTAGAAATACAGTGTGGTAACAGGCCATTTCGGCCCACCGAGTCCATGCCGACCAACAATCACCTGTGCACTAGTTCTATCCTACACACTAGGGACAATTTACAGAAGCCAATTAACCTACAAACCTGCACATCTTTGGCATATTGTTTGCCTCACAATCAACCCGGGTTTCTGGCGCTGTGAGGCAGTGGCTTCACCAGCTGCGCCACTGTGCCTTATTGATAATTGAGCAGTTTTGGACTGTCAGAAGGTGAGCCACACACCACAGGATTATTAACTTCTGACCAGCACTTGTTGACACAGTATTCATGTGTTTGGTCCAGTTGAAAGTCTGGTCAGCAGTGACTCAAAACAAATAGATAATGTATCTCAGCCTTGGTGATACTATCAAATTTCAAAGGAAGTCTATTTGATTCTTTTGTTGGAGATGGTCATTGCCTTTTGTGACATGCCATGTCAGCCCATGTCTAAAGGTTGTCAAGTCAACCTACAGGCGAGCTTGGGTTACTTCATATGGCAAGAAATTGAGAATGTAATTGAACACTGTGTAACTATCAGTGAACAAAACCAGTTCTGACCTGGTGATGGAAGTCATGCCATTGATGAAATTGATGCTTAGGCCTTGGACACAGCCTTGATGAACTCCAGCAGTTATATTCTTGGTCTGAGATAATTGACCACCAACAATCTGAAGCATCTTTTGTTGCATGAGCTAAGACTCCCTGCACTCCCTGATTTTCCCTTGTTTCTGGGAATAATTCAGAAAATGCAGGATCATTTCATTCCAAAGAGGAAGAAAGATTCCAGGGGGTGAATAAGACGACCGTGGCTGACAAGGGAAGCCAAGGACAGTATAAAAATAAAAGATAAGGCATGTAACATTGCAAAGATTAGTGGAAAGCCAGAGGATTGGGAAGATTTTAAAGAACAACAGAAGGTAACTAAAAAGGCAATACGGGGCGAAAAAAATGAAATATGAAAGTAAGTTAGCTAATACTATAAAAGGATAGCAAAAGATTCTTCAGCTATATAAAGAGTATGAAAGAGGCAAGATTGGATGTTGGACCACTGGAAAATGATGCAGGAGAAGTGATGATGGGGAAATAAAGAAATGGCAGAGGAGTTGAATAACTTTTTGCATCAGTCTTCACAGTGGAAGATACCAGCAACGTGCCTGGAATTCAAGAGAGTCAGGGGGTGGAAGTTAGCGGAGCGGCTATTACTAAGGAGAAAATACTTGGGAAGCTGAAAGGGCTGAATTTGGATAAGTCACCTGGACCAGATGGACTGCACCCTAGGGTTCTGGAAGAGGTGGCTTTAGAGATTTTAGAGATTTAGAGATAGGAGTGTTGTGCCTGCTGACTTTAACACCGTGGAGCTGTGGTTTGCGGAGCTTCTAGCCGTGGGTGCTGACTTTAACATCGCAGAGGCCTGGGATCTTTTGCCGAGGATCACCAATGTTGGAGCTCCACCCATCTCGGCCTGTGGACTTCGGAAGCCGCGGTCTTCGGTAGGAAGTGGCTGATTACAAAACTCCAAACCGCGAGTGTGTTCCGTTCCGTTCCGACGTCGGAGTTTCGATCATCCCGGAGAGAGGGCCTGTACATCGGGCCGTCCGTAGCGGTGACTGCGGAGGGCTCAAAGGCTCAGACCACGGGTGAACAAAGAGGAAGATGACCTAACTATATTCCACTACAGTGGGAAAAGTTGATTCCGCTGTGGTGGATGTTTATGTTCTTTTTATTTGTATGGCTGTATGTTAACTCAAATTTCACTGTACCAACTGGTGCATGTGACAATAAATGTAACTTGAACTTGAGATTGTGGTATTTCAAGAATCACTAGAGTCAGGAGTAGCTCAAGACAGTTGGAAAATTGCCAATATTACCCTGCTGTACAAGAAGGGAGCAAAGCAGAATAGTGGGAACTGTAGGCTGGTTAGTCTGACTTCAGTGGTTGGTAAGGTTTTAGTCCATTATAAAGGATGAGGTTACGGAGTACTTAGAAGTTCATGATAGGAACTCTAAACTTTAAACTATTATATTTAAGAGTTGCCTAAAATTCGCAATAAGAATTGGGTATATTTCCTGCAACGGATATATAATACTAACATTCTAGTACTAACCTCTAACAACTATTAATAATCAAGAATATTAACTAACACTAACTAATGATAATAAGATTATTTAGATTATTTAAGAATTAATTAAAAGTATGAAATATAAGTATAGTATTATTCAGGTATTTTATAATGAGAAATGTTTGATGGCCCTCTCTCTGATGTTTTCGTTTTTGATTATTCTTTGATAAATGTTTATATTATACAAAACTAATATTTCAATTTGAGACTACTAATTATACCATTAATGGAATATAATCAATATTTCTTTCCCCCCCACAAATTGTATGCATCGAATTGGAAACTTTCCTTTCAAGGAAAGTACGGAGCTAGTATTTTTATAAACCAAAAGCTACGGAAGTCCATAGATGCTTAGCCACATTAGGGTGGCTATCACTAACTGCACTAATTGTAGTTGTAGTTGCTTTTCTTTTTTACTTTCCACACTTTACTAACCCTATTAGCTATCACCTTTTTTATCTTATATCACATTATATTTTGTATTTGGAATGGAATTGCATATTTTATTTAAGGAGATACGTTCGGATGGAAAACAGACGTGACCTAAAATTCATCTACCTGAAGTTCAAGTATAAGGCAGGGTTGAGTGTGCTGAGTCATCTGCTCTACCACTTAATCACAAGATGCAAGACATGAATATAAAAATTGGGGGTGAGGGAATTAAATTCTGTAGTTGGAATGTTAAGGGAATTAATGAACCTATCAAGAGAGGCAAAGTGTTAGCTCATTTAAAATCATTGAAAACAGATATAATATTTCTCCAGGAGACACATCTTAAAAAGGAAGCACAACACAGATTGAAAGCAAAATGGATTGCTAAAGCGTACCATTCTTCATTCTCACATAAATCAAGAGGTGTTGCAATATTAATTCGTAAAGGTATACCCTTTAAACATATATCAACGATAGAAGACACTGAAGGCAGATATATTGTAATAATAGGGGAGTTATACTTAAAAAAGGTGACTCTCCTCAATGTGTATGGACCAAATTTTGATAGCCCTCTGTTTTTTAAGAGAATTCTTAACAATATCCCGGAAGGTACACAACAAAACTTAATAATCGGTGGAGATTTAAATTGTACATTGGATGCTTGTTTGGATAGATCATCAAAGAAAACTAAAATCTCGATCAAGTGAATTTTTAAATTCATACATTAATACTACTAATATTAAGGACGTTTGGAGAATTGAAAATCCATCGGGCCGAGAATATTCATTTTACTCACCAGTACATAAAACTTACTCAAGGATAGACTATTTTTTAGTAGATTCAAAACTTATCCCATTCACCTATAACTCACAATATCATAACATCATAATCTCAGACCACGCCCCATTAACATTTATGATCAAAGTAAACGGAATGGCAGAGACACAGTCACAATTGAGATTTAATCCCCAAATCTTAAAAGATAAGTCATGTAATGAATATCTAGTAAAACAGATTTAAATGTTTTTTGAGGCTAACGATAGCCCTGAAATCTCTGCCTCCCTTCTTTGGGAAACATTTAAAGCATTTGTACGAGGAGCATTAATTTCTTCCCAATCATTTTTTAATAAAGAGAATAGGGCCAAACAACAGAAACTGGAAATGGAAATAAAGCAATTAGACACAGAAAATGCAGCAGCACCATCCACGATAAAACACAATAAAATTGCAGTATTGAAATATAAATTAAACAAGATTTATTCAGACCAAGTTATAAAACTTTATCAACATACAAAACAATTAAATTTTGAATTTGGTGACAAACCACAAAAACTATTAGCGCGTCAACTTCGCAAATTGGACGGGGAAAAAACAATATACAAAATTAGAACAGATAAGGGAGAAACATTAACACTGCCTAAAGACATTAATGATAGATTTCTACAATACTACCAAAAATTGTATTCATCTAAAATAACAGAACAATCAACGGGAATGGAAACATTTTTACAGAATTGTAAGTTTGCGGGTCTAGATCAGAAAGAGAGAGAATTGCTAGGGGCTGAAATTAGGATAAAAGACATTGAAGAATCAATAAAGTCCTTAAAAAACGGAAAGTCGGCAGGACCCGATGGTCTAAATTCGGAATTTTATAAAAAAAATTATGATTTGCTTTCCCCACGCCTACAGACAATGTACAAATACGCGTATACTCAACAGAAACTCCCAGAAACTCTAAATGAATCTACAATCATACTTATACCAAAAACGGACAAGGATCTTGAAGACCCAGGTTCATACAGAGCTATAGCCCTCTTAAATACTGATCAGAAAATATTAACTAAGATTCTATCTAATAGATTGAGCTTAGTGATCAGCAAATTAATACATCCCGGCCAAACAGGGTTTATCCCCAAACGGTATTCATTTTTTAATCTGAGAAGATTATTTAATATTATATACTCCAATAGAATCCCTAACGCAGAGCTAGCAATTATCTCGTTAGATGCTGAAAAAGCATTTGACCAGGTAGAATGGCCATATTTATTTTTGGTGATGGAAAAATTTCAACTAGGAGAGAAGTACTGTACATGGGTTAAATTGTTATATTCTAACCCAACAGCTAGAATATTAACAAACAAAATGTTATCAACTAAATTTAATCTCTCTAGAGGCTGTAGACAAGGATGCTCACTATCCCCACTATTATTTGCTCTTGCAATCGAACCCCTAGCAGAAAGCGTTAGAAACCATCCAGGAATATTTGGATACAATACTAGAGACACAAGGAATAAAATCTCCTTATATGCAGATGATATACTAATATATATTACAAAATTAGAAACTAGTATTCCAAACCTATTAAATCTAATAACTCAATTTGGTCAGTTTTCGGGATATAGAATCAATTGGAATAAAAGCGAAATCATGCCAATAACAAAATTCAATTTACATACAATACAACAATCCCCTTTTAAAATAGTTAAAGATAAATTTAAATACTTAGGAATCTATGTAACTAAGACATATACCTCTTTATTTAAACTAAATTTCCCACCCTTACTGAATAAACTACATAAGAATATTCAATACTGGAAAACACTCCCCATTTCAATGCTTGGGAGAATTAATGCTATAAAAATGATTTTTTTACCGCAACTGCTGTACCTACTTCAATTAATTCCGATATATATCCCAAAAACTTTTTTCAAAAAAGTCGATTCCATTGTTACAAGTTTTGTCTGGGATTATAAGAATCATAGAATAAGTAAAAAACATTTAAGTAAATCAAAGATAAATGGAGGTCTGGCTTTGCCAAATTTCTTATTTTATTTTTGGGCAGTCCGTATTAAAAACATGAATTTTTGGCTGGAAGAAATGGATCAACAACCAGATTGGCTAATGATGGAAAAGGAAGACTGTCTACCTTTTGAAATTGGACCGATCATATTTGCCCCCACAAAACTGCACAAAAAAACCTATAAAGAAAACCCCATAATACATAGTGGAATACGAATTTGGAAACAAATAAAAAAAGATTTAAAATTGAATAATATACCACTCTGCCTTCCCATTGTAAATAATCCTTTATTCAAATCATCCTTTATGGACAAAGGTTTCACACAATGGAAAAATCATGGAATCAAAAATATAGGACATCTTTATGGGAAAGGTACTTTTCTTTCATTTCAAGAGTTACAACAGAATTATGGACTGCACTCAAATAATTTCTTCAGATATCTACAAATTAGAGATTATGTTAAATCTAATACACAAGTTTACAGGAATAGGGAATCAGAAATTCTTGATGAATGTCTGAACAAGCATCCTAATACTGAAAAACTAATAGCTTATATTTATAACACCCTACTAAATAACGAGGTACCACTGACCGAACCATATAGATACAAATGGGAAAATGAAATAGGTCATCCTATCACGAAAGATATGTGGGACGAAAGTTTACAACAAATACATCAATGTTCATTAAATGCCAGACATACTTTAATACAATTCAAGGTCTTACATAGACTACACTTCTCTAAAATAAAGCTAAATAGAATCTTCCCACAAATCTCTCCTATTTGTGATAAATGTCTACATTTAGAGGCCAATTTAACACATACGTTTGCAAACTGTATAAAACTTAAACATTTCTGGACAGATATTTTTGAAATAACTTCAGAAGTTATTAATACAAAACTGGACCCAGACACAAAATTAATAATACTTGGAATATCAGAACAAAGCTTAACACTCACAACAAACCAAAGAAACTTCCTCAATTACAGTATAATAACCGGAAAAAAATTAATATTAAAATTTTGGAAAGGCCCTACAACCCCCACAATTAAAATGTGGATTACGGAAATGTCGGAGACCCTATACTTAGAAAGAATTAGACTTGTCTTAATGGACAAACAAGATCTTTTCCATAAAATTTGGGCTCCATTCATTAACTATCTGAAGGGATAGATTGGCACAGCACGAGGACCCAGCTGAAACTTGAACTCAGGAACAGATGAAAAGCTATACTTTATAACCTACGAGCCTATCTCCATTGATGTATTACAGGTAACCCATTCCACCTCCCTTGTTTTTCTGTTGTGTTTTTTTTTTTTTTTTTGCTTTCTTTTTTATTTGTAACTTTCTACCCTCTCTTTTTCTCGCTTTCTATAAAAAATAAAAATACTAGAAGTTCATGATAAAATAGGCCAACGTCAGCATGGTTCTGTGAAGGGGAGATTTTGCCTGATGAATTTGCTGGAATTCTTTGAAGAAGTAAATAGTAGGACGGACAAAGGAGAGTCAGTGGACATTGATTACCTAGATTTTCAGAAAGGTGCCACACGAGAAAGTGGGCAGAGAAGTGGCAGATGGAATATGGTGTAGCAAAGTATGGAACTCGCCTGTACTCACTGGAGTTTAGAAAAATGAGGGGACCTCAATGAAACATACCAAATAGTGAAAGGCTTGGATAGAATGGATGTGGAGAGGATGCTTCCACTATTTTTAAGAGCCCTATCTAGCTCTCTCTTGAAAGCATCCAGAGAACCTGCCTCCACCGCCCTCTGATGCAGAGAATTCCACAGACTCACCACTCTCTGTGAGAAAATGTGTTTCCTTGTCTCCGTTCTAAATGGAACGTTCTAAATGTTTCTGCACTGTATCTCTAAACTAAACTACTAATGTCTCTCTTTTTTAGGAAGAAATGGATCCAATTCAATTTATAGGTGTGTTCCACATTCTTTGTCCAATTTATTCCAATGATATTCTTATCACATGTTGGAGATAAGTACAGAATGGAACCATTGGATGTGAAATTGTATATCATCTGTTAGCCAACCTGAAATAAGGGTATGATCAACAGTTTCTGTCATTACTTTTCATGAATGATCACCATGTTCCTTGGAGATCTCTGCTTCTGGTCGTTATCCACATAATCTTATAACTAGACATTCCTTTACAAAAGTGCTGGGCAATAACCACCTAAAAACATGAGAGGGAGAGTTTAACAGTTTACCCCTGAGATTCAATTGTGTCAAATGGTCCCTTGTGAAAAACATCCTAGGATTCAGTAATGACCCAAACTTAAATACTATGGCTGCACGAGCAAATCAGAGGTTTGGTATCTCATGCCATGTGACTCACCTACTGATATCTGACACTGCAAGCAACATATACAAGGCACGTCAGGAGTGAATAGAATACTGTCCATGTGCTCAGATGACCAAAGAGGAGGTATTGGCAGCTTTAAAGTGATTTGGTTAAATCCCTAGGGCCTGACTAACTAGATCCCCATATTTTGTGGGAAGATAGGGAAGAGATTGTGGGGGCCCTTGAAGAGATATTTGTTCAAGCATTAGCCTCAGGTGAAGTTCTAGAAGGCTAATGTTGTACCATTATTTAGGAAGGGCTGCAAGAAGAAGCCAGGGAACTACAGGCTGATGAGCCTGACAGTGGTGGGTACATTGATGGACGGGTTCTTATTGACAAAATCTACTGGCATTTAGATAGGTACAGGCTGATTAGGGATAGTCAGCAAGGTTTGTACTCACGATTGTACTCATGTACGGTATGATGGAATGGATAGCACACAAACAACGTTTTTCACAGTATTTTGCAACACATGTAAGAAACCAACACTAATACCAAGTGGGGAAGACAAATATGCAATGGGCACAAAGAATCAGACCAATTGATGGATTGCAATTTGCAATATGAGAGAGGTCGTTGATGTAGTGCGAGCTGAGATAATTAGACATTTGAAAGAATATTTTTCGAAGATGTGGTGTGAGAGCTTTTGTAAGTGAGGTCTGAGGGTAGGGATAGAATAAGGGCCACAAAATGTGTGGATTTATATAAGTTTATAGAGAGTGCATTAAAGGAGGCAGGCCAAGCGAGCAGTGCTGTAGTTGGATTGGGAAGTGATTAAGACATGGATCAGAATTTCAGCGGCAAAGTCACAGGGCAAATGAAGGCAGTTTCTATGAAAAGGAGATTTGGGAATCAGAAGCTTAAAATGTACATGCATGCAACAACAATATGAAGAGTCTGAATAAGCCTGAGATAACAGCCAGGAATGTGGGATGATTAAGTTTTGATCCATAAGAGGGATAAATTGCTTTATTGGCCTAATTTAATTCAGTTTAGTTTAGTTTAGTTTAGAGATACAGCGCAGCAACAGGCCCTTCGGACCACCGAGTCTGCAACGACCAGCAATCCCCACACATTAACACTACCCTACACACTCTAGGGACAATTTACATTTATACAAACTACAAACCTGCACGTCTTTAAGGTGTTGGAGGAAACCGAAGATCTCGGAGAAAACCCACGCAGGTTATGGGGAGAACATACAAACTCCGTACAGACAAGCGTCCATAGTCAGGATTGAACCCAGGTCTCTGGTGCTGTAAGGCAATAGCTCCACTGCTACGCCACAGTGCCTCCAATGGACAAGTCATGTCATTTGCAGGCTTCAATACCTCAATTCCAAAATAGATACTTACAGTAAGTTCTATCACGGTTAGAAATTATCAAGTTACAAAAAAAGGGAGTGATATCTCTAAAAAGTGTAATAATTCTACCAGCCTGTATGGATTGTCAGCTGAAGACAGCTCAAAATGGCGCCTCAATCAATGGGCTGTTCTGTACATTCTGTATTAACCGGGAGATTCTGCTTATGTATGTTATTAGTCTTGCTGATCTGTACGGAAAAAAAAAATTCACTGAACCTTGGGTACACGTGATAATAAATAAACAATTGAACCATTGAAAATTGCAAAGATAGTGAATGGTGTAGCATTGAGAACCTCAAGTTCATCAGCAGTACCCAGAAGCAAAACAAAAGTAGGAACTAATATCATCTCCCAAACTATCCATCCACCTCACCTATTCAGTATCTCCTGCCCCACCTATGGCAAAGTCTCCACCTCATTTTGTTCTCATCAGCCACCCTCAGAAACACCAAACTGGAGTGTTGGAAGTCACCCTAAACCCCAAGGGACCACCTAAGTAGAAATATGTTTCGTTTTTTTCAAGACTGTTGATTACCACCCTCTTGATTTATGGATTCCCAGCTAAGATTTCCAAGCTGTTTCCAGTGCTTTCAGCATCTGATCTGCTAAGTACACAGCGAAGTTGATACCAACCCACTCATTTGCCACCTTGATTTATGTACTGTGCTTGTTAAAGAATCCTCCTCCTCACTCCTTCCAGGTGTCCTTGGTAGATTAAAGAGACTGTTGGTTTTAAAAGACACTAAAACAGACTGCAGACAATTTAAGTTATGACATTCCCCGCCCCATCAGTTTTGGCTGGTCTCCATGCTGACCAGAGGCACAGATTATAGACACAAAATGCTGGAGTAACTCAGCGAGACAGGCAGCATCTCTGGAGAGAAGGAATGGGTGACGTTTCCTATTGGGACCCTTCCTCAGGGGAGAGGGGGACATAGAGATATGGACCGGTAAGGTGTGAAACGACCAAACAGCATAGAAAACATGGGTTCTGAAACTGGCAAATACATTCTGTTACAAAATCATCGCAAATGATAAATGATTGAAGAGAGAGAGGGTGGTCTCTCAGTCTGAAAAAGGGTCTGGACCCAAAACGTCACCGAATTCTTCTATCCAGAGATGCTGCTTATCCCGCTGTTACTCCACATTTTGTGTCCATTTGTCAAGAGTGTTTTATTGTCATAAGTCACAGATAGAACAATGAAATTATTACTTGCATGATCTTTCTTACATGATTAAGGAAATGTTGAATGGTTCATTGTTAGCTGAGGGGAAGGTGACAACGAGGCTTACAATCAGCAACATTAAGCAGGAGGACAGGGAGACTGCTCGGCAAGGGAGCAAGGGTTGCTTGCAGTTGGAGACTGACGGGAGCTTGAGAGGGGGTTGCGTGCAGTTGGAGACTGACGGGAGAGAGAGAGGGAGTTGCTTGCAGTTGGAGACTGACGGGAGAGAGAGAGGGGGTTACGTGCAGTTGGAGACTGACGGGAGAGAGAGAGGGAGTTGCTTGCAGTTGGAGACTGACGGGCACAGATGAGGCGGGTCTGTAGCAACAGATGCGTGAGACGTGATTTGACGCCGTGCGCCTGTGTGTTGGCGGAGCAGGTACGGCGCGAACCCAGTGCCTGGAGTTTCATTTAACAAGCTCTGCCACCCAACATGTAACAAAGCAAGTGTGGAGGCAGTTTGCAACCAAGTATGGACTTTTCGGGAAAGTTAAGACACACTTTCTTACTCTTGGGGACGTTTCTATCTACGGCTGGGCTTGCTCTCGGGGGTAAGTTTTGCAACTCTAAAGTAATTAGAACTACTTTTCTCGGGGGAATAATGCAGGCTTGTTTCCATCAACTTTTGGCCGTTCAACTCTTCTCCCCTTAATCTTTTCTCATTTGCGATGTGTTTTTTTTTCAGAGTGTGTTTGGTAGTTTTAGAACCCGCGTTGTTGCCTTTTCCATACTGTGCAAATTCCTTGCAATAAGAGTTAAAAGTGAGCTTACTGTCAATTGTTTAAGTTATCTATAGATTCAAAAGGGCATGGGCCATATGGGGTTAAAACGTCGAGGTTTTTAACCGTTTAAAAACGGCAGAATTAATTGAAATATTTATTACCATACCTTGTCGTTTGTTTGCACTATTTATTGAAAATATAAGTACAGTAAGAGCATGTTTATTCAAAATCTTTTTTTGTATTGTTTAATGAAGCATGTAGTTTTACAAATGTGTATTCAAACGGATAAATGATTGGGAATGTTTGAGTTCCACTCCAATAAATTTGCCACACAAATCCCTGTCAAGGACATGACAGCACTTGCCCTGCAGTTAACTGTAATGTCATTAGTTTTAAGTTCTAGCTATGCAGGCATTTGGTTGTCACTAGAGTTACTACTTTTTGTTTTTTCATCATTTATTTATTGGGCATACCCTGTACATATACAAAGTAGTATCAGGATTCTTGATGTGGAGGTTGATATTTGGAGCAATTTACTTGTCATTTCTATTTTTTCAGCAAACTGGAGGTCAATTTCTGAAAGGTGCATGTTATAATGGAGCATGTTTTCTTCACACATAGCAGATGATGAGTAAAATCAGGATTCTTGACAAGTGGAGATTAGCATTTGGAGTAATTTGCTGTCACTCTAGCGTTTCACAGCTGACTGCGGGATTGGATTGCCACTGATCCTGCCAATCTTTCAGTTCAATGGTTCACTGGTGCGAGGTGCAAACGCACAGTGAAATTCTTCTTTTACAAACAGTCCAGTAGAGTATTGCCATACCTAAGTACATCTCTGATTAACAAATTGTACATAAATGCAAGAGGCGCCAAAATGTTTTTGCGCCAATTTCAAATTCCGATCCACGCTCTAGGTATTATGAGGGGTGCCCGTTCCAGGCAAGCCCCAGGTTATTGCGGGACTCAAGCATTGCCTTCCTTGGACGTACGGGTCGAACAGCAAACCGATGTCTCTCTCCTCGCCTGTCCACCTTTTTATCACGTGTCAAACCTTTCGCAAGATGCTGTTTTAAAAAAATATATATAATTTTACTTGAGTCATTGACCAAGACAGATTTTGAAGAATCACCAAGCAATTTTGCAAATTTTTTAGTTTAGTTTAGAGATCCTGCGCCGACCATCACTCCCCGCACGTTAACACTATCCTACACACACTAGGGCCAATTTTTGCATTTACCAAGCCAATTTACCTACATACCTGTACATTGTTCGTGTGTGGGAGGAAACCAAAGATCTCGGACAAAACCTACACAGATCACGTGGAGATCATACATACTCCAATGTTATATCTTAATTTTAATTTACGTATTCTATTCAATACATGCCGTCCTCACCACAAATTTATACTGATGTAGAAATTGGTCATTGTGTACTACCATCCTGCTGTCTTTCAAGATACCAGACATTTTTAAAACAGAAAGAACTGGAAAGGCTCAGCAAATTAGGCATCATGTGTGGAAAGTGAAAGAGTTCACCTTTCCAGTTGGAGACCAACTGCCAGAACCATGAGAGAGGGGAAAAATAAGGTAATTTTAAATTGTGGAGGGAGGGGTAGATAGGTCAAAGGGAATATCCATAATTGGCCAAATGGGTTAATCTGGCAGTTATATGATGATTGTTATGATTCATTGTTATGTGTTAATATCAGGATTGTGGATCAGGCTGCACAGAGGGAGAAAGGAAAAACAAAGCCAAATCACAGACAAATGTCTTGCAGCAATAACGGCCAAGTCTGATGCAGGCAGAAAAGGGAGTTATCTAAAGTTAGAGTTCATTGTTGTGTCCCACGGGCTCCAGTCTCCTCAGAGGGAAGGTGAGGTACTGTTCCTTGAACTGTTCCTCAAACTGTTTAGGAGGCCACAGGCAAAGAGGACGGTGGGAATTGGATGGAGATTTAAAGTGGCAGATGGAGTACAGATGCTTCGTAAAGTGATTCCTATGCAATTTCCTTCAGCAACAAGATTCCTCGATAATGGCCTAGTATGGCATTTTCAACTCGCAGGAACAGGAGGCTGCAGAGAGTGATGGGCTCAGCCCAATCCATCATGGGCACAGCCTTCTGCTCCATCGACAGCATCTACATGAGGTGCGATGGAAGTAAAGACGCTGATCCCCTGTTTAAATCACTGCATCAGTGTAAAGAGTCCATGTGTTCTTGGAGCCGAATTAGGACCTTTTGGCCCATCAATTCTACTCTGCCATGCAATGTTAGCTGATTTTTCTTTCCCTCTTAACCTCATTCTCCTGGAAAGGTTGGGTACTACGTTTTAACATTTTTGTGAAATGTGTTCTTGGAAATGGATTTCACGGTTAGGGACCTGATATTTTCACATGATTAAGGGGACAAATAGATATTAAAAACTCAACCATATTTATTGGCACATTTAGGAACAAAAGGCAATGGGAAAGAAAGTGAATAATGTACTGTTGCGTGAGGCTTTGAAATTGATTGCATGGAGTCTAATCAATAATCAGTCCTACAGCCTTTCCAACTAATTAAATACACATTATATCGGAAGGTCTCCAGTCTGGGCTCTTACCAGGGGTCATCCAGTGGAGGCAGAGTTTGCAACTTTGGATGCCACCATGTAGCTAATAGTGTATCGCTTGCTGCTTGAGCACCACAATGAGTTGCAAAGCGTACACAATCAATAACCCACATTGCGAGTTCATCTGACATACATGTTTGTCCTGCCGGGGTAACACACAATCCCGACATACAATCAACCAGACAACCGAGTTGCTTCCATATTTCTATATCTCGTTCAGGAGAGTTCTCCTGTAATCTAATGATGTCTTGGATAGTTGGCATTGGCTTTTCTGAGGGAGGCTTGTCTTTTTCTACACTTTTAGTGTGCCTCATCATTTTAGGTACAACCACCCTGTACTCCCGGGACATTTCTTTAGCTTTTTGGTCAGCACGACAATTTCCTATATCTACTGAGGTTTGGCCCTTAGTATGAGCACTACATTTCATAACGGAAATTTGTTCTGGCAACATTAAGGCTTGTAACAAGTAGAGATGCTACAAAACTTACCTTCAGCGGCGCTGCAGTTCTGTCACTGGCCATGTGCGCGACTTTGGCGCCTTTGGGGGGGGGGGGGGGGTCGGGATTAAAATGCCGTTTTCTCCTGCTTATCGGAGGCGGTTTTCCTCGGGCTGCCAACTGCTGAAGAACAATCGATCGGACTTCCGTTCCCGATTTTTATGTATTTAATCCCGAGACAATTTAATAATTACATTAAAATAAAAAGCGACTTCTAACGCCCTCAACGCCTACAACGTGACGGAAAAATGTTTGGGGTGTCACTGACAAGTAACACTGTCTTTTAGGAGCCCACGGGGTTACAGTTATCCCGTTATCTCCATATTCAATTTTCAACTAGAATGCACATAGCAAATCCCGAGCTAGCAGATTACAATCCAGACCTGTGGTGATTACAAACTCATGCTGCACTGGCCCGCTTCGGTATGTTACTTCAACTGGCATAGAGGGGGTATTGGCATACTTGCCCTTGGAATCCGGACAGTCTCTGGGTTTTGTCAGATTTAGGAAGATTGTAAATGGACTACATAGATGACATGGATGCCCCTATGTCCACTAAAAAGGTGCATCTTCCCACAACCTGTAGTTATAAAACAGGTTCCTCATCAGTGTTGCCCCCGTTCACCACTAAATTGGCCAGTCAGTTCTGGGAAAACAGATGATTCTGGGAGAAGTTGCATGCCTCTCCTGTCCTCAATTTCCTTGCCAACCTCCACTTTGCTCGTGCTGATAGCCCCCTCCTCCTTGTTTTCGTCATGGGCATTACCTGCTCCAATGACCATACCCGCCACAGCTAACGCAACGGACTGGTCCCAATGCTCTGCTCACTCTAAAATGCGGCTTTGGGGGAACGTAGGGTTGGCTGTAAGCGGGGGTACATGGTCCACTGGGGTAACCTGTACACCTGTGTCCATGTCTCTCCACCCATCCTGGCACACAGTACTGGGTTCCGCTTGGTAATTGCTGGTATCTGGAACAACTCTCGGTCCCTCCTATTTCATTACATACTCCGTTTTTGCTTTAACCTGGGGCTGATTCTCCTGTCTGTTACTATCCTTCCAATGGTACCTAATAGCACGGACCATTTGACTCGGACTATTTGCAGACCAGTCCTTATTATTAGTGTTTATTGCCTCTGCAACAGTGGCTGGCAGACAGTTTATTAAAATAGCACAATACTGGGGTGAGTTTTTTTCACACAGAGAATTGTGAGTCTGTGGAATTCTCTGCCTCAGAAGGCGGTGGAGGCCGGTTCTCTGGATATTTTCAAGAGAGAGCTAGAAAGGGCTCTTAAAGATAGTGGAGTCAGGAGATATGGGGAGAAGGCAGGAACGGGGTACTGATTGGGGATGATCAGCCATGATCACATTGAATGGCTGTGCTGGCTCGAAGGGCCGAATGGCCTACTCCTGCACCTATTGTCTAGGTATGTTGCAAAGCCTACCTGAAGCGTCTTTGAAAATCTGCCGTTGCGGGTGTGCGCGATTTTGGCGCCGTTTAGAGGGGGCGGGTTTAAAACGCGATTTTCTCTAGGCTGTTCAAATCGAAGATGTTCAGCCTAGTTAATTATTAACGAAAAATCGCTGGAAGACCCCGTCGCAAAAACTATTATTAGTTTTAAAGGCCTCGTATAATAGTTATAGTAGTTTAAAAATCAATCTCTAAACCCGCGACCGTCAGCAACCGCAGCGTCTCATAAAGCAAATAGCTGAAGTTAGGTTGTATATTTTTACATTAAAAAGGGCTTCTAAAGATCCCTTTATACAAAGTTTAATATTGCGAGTAGCTCATTTTGGGCCCATTATATCGCGCAGTATTTTTCTCGGCATTTGGGGGCACAAATCTACCGCAATGTGAACGTTCTAAACCAGCGCGTTCCACAGGGACCCACTAGAAAGCTGATTTAAATGGGCATTTATTTACAGCAATTGAACACTGAATTCCTTCCATTTGGTCTATAAATTAATGTAAATGAGATTTAAAAATCATGTTTTATTGTGAATTATTTGTGAATATTATTTGGACATTTAGGCTATTTAAAAATGTTAATCATTTATTAAGAAATGGATAGATTTTCTCGGCATTTGGGGGCACAAATCTACCGCAATGTGAACGTTCTAAACCAGCGCGTTCCACAGGGACCCACTAGAAAGCTGATTTAAATGGGCATTTATTTACAGCAATTGAACACTGAATTCCTTCCATTTGGTCTATAAATTAATGTAAATGAGATTTAAAAATCATGTTTTATTGTGAATTATTTGTGAATATTATTTGGACATTTAGGCTATTTAAAAATGTTAATCATTTATTAAGAAATGGATAGATCTAGTAATTGAAGTCTGAAATTAGCTACAATTAGGTAACTAACTAATTATATGCTTTAATTTCAGGTCATCCAAGTAAGATTATTTTATATTTGTTTCAGAATGCTTCAATCTATGATAACTGAAAATTTCATTCAGTTCTCTTAATTTTTAAGAAAGTTATGGGCTTTTGACTGTTCACGATCACAACTTTTTTGTTATGTCCATAGAAAATCAATAGGGAACAAGATGCTCATTTCCGAGTATGAAAATGGCCATAACTTTTTAAATACTTGAGATATGAAAGTGAATTAGGTGTAAAATTAAACTTATTTTTATGCTTTATCTGATGGGATAAATTACAGACTTGATTTTTAAAATCTCAAATTGCTATATTGTCTATTGAGTTTGCACCGTTCTGATAATTAGCATCCTCTGAATAGTCTATATACATCTCCGAAAATCTTTCCAAAAATTCTTCTGCCCCTCTCCTCTCCGGGGTCTAATATCCAAAATGTTGGAGATATCGATGGGTTTCTGCAGAGTGGTAGTATGGGCAGCTAGGATTGCATCCTCCCATGCCGTCCTCTAGGCAGGTTAGCTGGTGCATCATGAGTTGGGGATCCCAAGTTAACTAAGAATCTTGCATGTTTTACTGGGGTTAAATCTTGTTGCACTGGAGCCCACAAATCTCTTGAATCGGCATGATATACTTGTATGGTAGTTCGGAGGTAGTCTATAAATGAGGCCGATTACTTCTCTCTATCAGGCATCCGACTCAGTACAGCCATCATCTCATTCGGCTTCCAAGGGGAATAAACACCTATGGTTTGGGTGTTACCGGCGCCAATTGCATTTGCTGGATTAAAAGCTAGGTTAGACATTTCTCTAACCGGGAATTGGCAGCGAGCGGGTCGTCACTCAACTATCTTGTCTGTCCCTGCCTCGTGCTCAGCTCCAGATTCCCAGGGGCTCAAATCACTCAGAATCCTCGTTCTCGGTTATGAGAGGAAGGCAATAATTTTCAAAGGACTGGTCCCGTTCTCTTGGTCTACGCTTTATCCTTCTTGGTTTAGGGGGTTCCTGAACTCGTAGCATGAGTATACATTTTCTAGTTTTACTCTTAGTACCGAACACAACCGGGTTGGGGTCAGCGAATTCTGAGTTAGTGCTGTTGCAAGGGATGCGGGTGGTGCTGTGGGATCAATATCTGCATAAGGTTGGGGTTGTAGATGGGTCCTAATACGGACACTTTCCCAATCTCTTAAATACTAATTGTCTCCCTCTTCTAAGCCAAAGCCAACCATTGGATCACATAATCCTTTTTTCTTATCTATTTCTCACCCATCCTGGGACTGTTTGGACTCCCGTTCCTTATATTCCTTATAAGCACAAGTACATTCTCTTTTCAATGTATCCATAGGTTTGATCAAACTTCTTTCTGTAAGCACTATCCCCAGTTTCAGAGCTGTTTCTTGCCAATTTGCTAACATTACGGCTTCTTTCTGTTGCCTCGGCGCTTGATAATGTTGTCTCCAGAGACAAATATGCTCCTTAGCAGCCATATTTTGACTATACTTCCAAATTATCTTCTCTATGTATTTCACACCTTCCAGGGTCACTCTCTCGATCCAGTCACTCGAGCCCTCAGCAGCCTCGTGCAAACAGAACAGAAGAAAAGACAACCGACACGCCCCAACGAATCGATCACCCACTTATACCCCAAACAGTGGCGGGAAACTAATGGCGCAAATGTACAGGGGGAGGCAACCCCTACAAACCAATCACAAATTCAATGCATAGAAACAAAGTAAAAACATCTTTAGGAGCCCAGACTTTGTGGCAACAGGTGGGTCACATGGGTAGATGCTTCTTGAAACTTCTTTAGAGGTCCAAAGAAAATATTTGGCCAGGTAAGGTTTAGAAGGATATGCGTCAAACACAGGCAGGTGTAAATGAGGCACATCTTGATTGATGTGGGCTGATGGGTCTGTTTCCAAGCTGTATGACTCTATAGAGAGGTAGATTTTGTGTGCGATAGGTTGCAGTGGCAGTAAGATTTATCACATTGCCTTCAGGTGCAAGTTAATTGTTGATATGCACCAATCTTATTTTATCATCTGTTAAATGTGCTTCTTCATGCCTTTCATCTTTTTAAATGCTTAATTTTGCAAACTGTGTTTTGACTGCAAACTTGTGGCTGGTTCCCCAGTTATGCTTCTGGTGGAGCAGAGGGACGGCAGCTTCGTGATCTGTGCAATTGTTCATGTGCAGACACTAGAACTTATTCATCAGTTTTAAAAACCTATAGCCTCTTAATTATTCCTGCCATGATATGGATCATTATATTGCTATCACTTTATAATTTTCATTCTCTGTTTCAATGAAATTGCTTGTGTACATTTGTTAATCATATTGCCAGGCTTTAGTGGAAAGAAAATCTGGGTTTATTTTACACTTTTATTTAGACCAGTTTTATACTGAGAGGTGTTATTTCAGAGGGTGCTCATTTACCAGATTACTGCGCAGTTGGCTTGTTATTTTTAGGGATTTGGGGATACAAATAGCTGCACTGATTCTTTTTGGTGATGTGTTAAATGAAAAGCCTTTATCTCCTAAAGAACTCAAATATTGATAACATACTTTCCATGGAGCCAGTCTGGAGTGGGTTCAAACTTCAAACAAAAGTAGAACAAAAGCACATACAGATTTTATGTAAGAACACTTCAACACCAAGCGGCAGCTGCATTCTTGTAGTGCCATTCCTTGAGTGAGCTATGAAATGAAGGGCCTCATAAGTTTGTAACAATGTAAGATTATTTGAAAAGCACAATAAGAATCCTGGTTATCTACGGCAATCTCTTTTTCTCTTAAAACATCCCTACAGAGTAGTTGGTTATTCATTTCATTGATTGTCAATGGGACTCTATTTGCAATTTACTTATTATATATGCTGACATAAATGTTGCACTTTATTAGTCACTAGACCAAGTGCAGACCCATTGGGTCTGCTCCCCCAACGCAGCCGTTCCCTACCCGTAGCCCCCACGGGAGACGTGGTCCTCCAACTCAAGCGGCTCAGGAATGAGCAGTGCGGCTGGTTTTAAATGGCGTCTTTGAGGCGAGATGCGGGCGCCAGCAGCCGTTATGGTCGCTGGCCAGCAGGAGGCGACAAAATGAGTGAGTGGGGGGGGGGGGGGGAAGAGGATTTAATGAAAAATGTGGACATAAACATAACGAAATCTAATGAGGAGTGGATAGTTGGAATGAAAAGTGAAATGTCTACCGAAATGGCTGCTTCTATGGGTGAGAAGCCAGTTTATTTTTGAAATATTGGGGGGTGGGGGGGAGAAGGATTTGATTAAAAAGGTGTACTTAAACACGACGAAATGTAATGAGGAGCGGATACTTAGAAAGAAAAGTGAAATCTCTACCGAAAATGGAAAAGACGTCGGCGATTCTGCGTCCGGTTTCGGAGTTGCAGGGAATCAATGGAAGAAATGCGGCCGGAAGCCGTACATGTAAATGGATCCATTCCGATTGGACGTCTGCGAGCGTCGGGCATCGCGATTGGACGTCTGCGAGCATCGGGCATTGTGACATCGCACGGCGGGAACGAATCGAAAGGCAGAAAGGCAGCCGGACGGATGTCGGACGGATGGGGCGAGAGTTTTATAGATAGATAGATAGATAGATAGATAGATAGATAGATAGATAGATAGATAGATAGATAG
This sequence comes from Amblyraja radiata, assembly GCF_010909765.2. NCBI lineage: Eukaryota > Metazoa > Chordata > Chondrichthyes > Rajiformes > Rajidae > Amblyraja > Amblyraja radiata. The sequence goes on from NC_045956.1 coordinate 127,449,790, forward strand.
ATAGATAGATATAAACTGTGCAAATAAGATTTTTGGTACATAACTTAGAATTCATATAGTAGAAATGTAAGTATGATGCCAGCAGCTGCGGTACATTATATTGCATGCAAAGTGAACCTTACAGTTGTTATTCTTTAGTCCTTGCACATGGAGGATAACAATTGTATTTGCGTTTTTCTAATAAAGCGCAAGATTTCCAAGACTATCAATAGGCTATGAGGTATTGGCAGAAAAGCCTCACTTCTATGTTGCTGCCGTGAGATGAATGCGAGAAGACTGCGCTTTTAATGTTATCATCCTCAGCTGTCAGTGCTAACATTCATGTTAATAAGAAGCAACATTTTAATGAACATAATTCACCCTAGTCAAATGCATTCCACAGACTTTATGGTCCATATCCCAACACCTAAACGTGTTGTTTTATTGAGTATTTCATTATTCTTGTTATAATATTTGCTAACATCATCTGCAGTTTTCAGTGCACATTGGTTGAAGGAAGTAGGACGATAGTTATGGATGAAAAGTGTTGTGGCGGCTTTGGAGAGTGTAAAAAATGGCTCACCAGGATATTGCCTGGATTAGAGAAGATTAGCTATAAAGAGAGTGTGGACAAACTTAGATTGTTTTCTTTGGAAGGAGATGGGTGACCAGATAGAAGCATATAAAATTATGAGAGGTATAAATAGTCGATTTTTTTTCCCAAGGTGGATTTGTCAAATGCTAGTAGACAGAGATTTAGGGTGAGATGCAATATGTTTAAAAGAGATTTGCAGGGCATTTCTTTTGCATCGAGAGTGGTAGGTGCCTGGAATACCATGTTGGGGAAGGTGTTGGAAGCAGATATGATAGTAACATTTAAGAGGCATTTGTTTAAGAAAGAACTGCAGATGCTGGAAAAATCGAAGGTAGACAAAAATGCTGGAGAAACTCAGCGGGTGAGGCAGCATCTATGGGGCGAAGGAATAAGTGACGTTTCGGGTCGAGACCCTTCAGACTGATGGGGGGGGGGGGACGGGAAGAAGAAAGGAAGATGCGAAGACAGTACGCTATGGGAGAGCTGGGTATAAACTACCCAAGCGAAATATGAGGTGCTGCTCCTCCAATTTACGGTGGGACTCACTCCGGCTATGGAGGGGGCCCAGGAGAGAAAAGTTGGATTCGGACTGCGAGGGGGAGTTGAAGTGCTGAGCCACCGGGAGATCAGGTTGGTTATTGCGAACCGAGTGGAGGTGTTCAAGCGAAGCGATCGCCAAGCCTACGCTTGGTCTCACCGATGTAGAGCAATTGACACCTAGAGCAGCGGATGCAATAGATGAGGTTGGAGGAGATGCAGGTGAACCTCTGTCTCACCTGGAAAGACTGATTGGGTCCTTGGATGGAGTCGAGGGGGGAGGTAAAGCGACACGTGTAGCATTTCCTGCGGTTGGAAGGGGAAGTACCAGGGGAGGGGGTGGTTTGGGTGGGAAGGGATGAATTGACCAGGGAGTTACAGAGGGAGCGGTCTCTGCAGAAAGCCGAAAGGGGAGGAGATGGGAAGGTGTGGCCAATGGTGGGATCCCTTTGTAGGTGTCGAAAATGTCGGAGGATTATCTGTTGTATGTGACGGCTGGTAGGGTGGAAGGTGAGGACAAGGGGGACTCTGTCCTTGTTACGAGTGGGGGGGATGGGGAGTGAGATGGGAGCTACGGAAAATAGAGGAGACCCTGGTGCGAGCCTCATTTATAGTCGAAGAGGGAAACCCCCGTTCCCTAAAGAATGAGGACATTTCAGATGCCCTGGTGTGGAACACCTCATCCTGGTGTAGATGCGGCGTAGACTGAGGAATTGGGAGTAGGGGATAGAGTCCTTACAGGAAGTAGAGTGGGAAGAAGTGTAGTCCAAATAGCTATGGGAGTCAACGGGATGTAGTAGATATTGGTCAGTTGTCTGCTACTTGCGATGGAGATGGTGAGGTCCAGAAATGGTAGGGAGATGTCGGAAATGGTCCAGGTGAATTTGAGTGTCCAATGGAAGTTAGTGGTGAAATGGATGAAGTCAGTGAGTTGTGTGTGGGTGCAGGAGGTAGCAGCAATGCAGTCGTCAATGTAGCGGAGGTAGCAGCAATGCAGTCGTCAATATAGCGGAGGTAGAGTTCGGGGATAGGGTTGTTCGACGTACCCTACAAAGAGGCAGGCATAGCCTGGGCCCATGCGCGTGCCCATAGCTACGCTTTGGATTTGGAGGAAGTGGGAGGAGTCAAACAAAAAGTTGTTAAGGGTAAGGACCAACTCCGCTAAGCGGAGGAGAGTATCGGTAGACGGGGATTACTTGGTTCTGCGGTTGAGGAAGAAAAGGAGGGCTCTAAGACCCTCCTGGTGGGGGATGGAGGTGTAGAGTGACTGGACATCCATGGTGAAGATGAGGGAGTGGGGGCTTGGAAAACGGAAGTCATGGAGGAGACGAAGAGTGTGTGAGGTGTCTTGGACATAGGTAGGGAGGGATTTGACCAGGGGGGATAGGATAATGTCGAGGTATGTGGAGATAAGTTTGGTGGGATAAGAACAAGCAGAAATAATGGGTCTGCCAGAACAGTCGGGTTTGTAGATTTTGGGGAGAAGGTAAAATCGGGCCGTGCGGGTCTGAGGAACGATAAGGTTGGAGGCTTGGGAGGGCAGGGAGCCGGAAGTGATGAAGCCAGTGATGGTGTTTGAGATAATGGCCTGGTGCGCGTCCGTGGGGTCCTGGTCCAAGGATAAGTAGAAGGAGGTGTCTGAGAGTTGTCGACTGGCCTCAGACCGGTAGAGATCAGCGCACCAGACTACCATGGCAACTCCCTTGTCAGCAGGTTTGATCACACAGGCATTTAGACAGATACGTGAACAGATAGGGGATGAGCTGGATATAGCCTATGAGCAGGCAGATAGAATTCGTTTATAGAAAAAAGTAGATTTTCAAAGTCTACAGAGAGATTTATGCCAGTTGGAAGAGTGGGCTGAAAGATGGCAGATGGAGTTTAATGCTGATAAGTGTGAGGTGCTACATCTTGGCAGGACAAATCAAAATAGGACGTACATGGTAAATGATAGGGAATTGAAGAATGCAGGTGAACAGAGGGATCTGGGAATAACTGCACAGTTCCCTGAAAGTAGAATCTCATGTAGATAGGGTGGTAAAGAAAGCTATTGGTGTGCTGGCCTTTATAAATCAGAGCATTGAGTATAGAAGTTGGGATGTAATGTTAAAATTGTACAAGGCATTGGTGAGGCCAATTCTGGAGTATGGTGTACAATTTTGGTCGCCTAATTATAGGAAGGATGTCAACAAAATAGAGAGAGATCACAGAGGAGATTTACTAGAATGTTGCCTGGGTTTCAGCAACTAAGTTACAGAGAAAGGTTGAACAAGTTAGGGCTTTATTCTTTGGAGCGCAGAAGGTTAAGGGGGGACTTGATAGAGGTCTTTAAAATGATGAGAGGGATAGACAGAGTTGACGTGGATAAGCTTTTCCCACTGAGAGTAGGGAAGATTCAAACAAGGGGACATGACTTGAGAATTAAGGGACTGAAGTTTAGGGGTAACATGAGGGGGAACTTCTTTACTCAGAGAGTGGTGGCTGTGTGGAATGAGCTTCCAGTGAAGGTGGAGGCAGGTTCGTTTTTATCATTTAAAAATAAATTGGATAGTTATATGGACGGGAAAGGAATGGAGGGTTATGGTCTGAGCGCAGGTATATGGGACTAGGGGAGAATACGTGTTCGGCACGGACTAGAAGGGTCGAGATGGCCTGTTTCCGTGCTGTAATTGTTATATGGTTAATCATAGAAAACAATAGTTTGTGAATGAAGTGGAAATGCTTATCAATTTGAATTTATGCTTGTTATTTTACTTTGGTTTAATTGTGTCATTGTATAGAAAATTTGCATTTAACAGAAACATGGCCATTTAAAGAACTGCTGCAACTTAATTTTAAGGCTGAAATAAAAATTGTTTTACAGCTTATTACTTCATAGTAAATATACTCTTTGCTTGAACATGTTGTGAATTATTTACATTCCAAGAGGAAAATATATATTTTCAGTCTATAGATTTAACTTTAACTTTTAGAGTCAAGTATATCATTTCATTGTAATTTAGAATATTATGTCTAGAGCTAGTACAGACCTGTGGAGAAAAAAATGGACATACCTGTATATGGGCATTGTCTACACAGTAGAAATAGTTTGCTTTAATTATATGGATGCCTGGTGAGATTGCATCTAGAATATTGTGAACAGGGCTGGCATCTAAACCAAAGGAAGAATATACGTGCAAGAGAGAGAGTGCAGTGAAGGTTCACCTGAAATGGCAAGTGTCTCATGTAAAAGAGGTTGTCGCAGGTTTCACAATCTCAAGCGCTCTGGAGCCCAAGTTACTGAATATATTCAAGACAGATTAATAGGTTTTTAGATTGAACAAAAACAAGGAATATAGGATTAGTACTGGAAAATTATGTCAAAATAACATACGAGCCATAATCTCATTTAAATGCAGAACAAGCATGGGAGTTAAAGTTCACAAGTTGTAGGAGCAGAATTAGGCCATTCGGTCCATCGAGTCTACTCTGCCATTCAATCATAGCTGATATATCTTTCCCTCTCAACCTCAATCCCCCATAACCTCTGACACCCATCGGGCCAACTCTTGCTTAAATTTCTATGTTCAAGAGTCAATAGTGTTTTATTATCATACGCCCCGAAACAGAATGATGAGGAGGGACCTAATTGAAACTTATTGAACAGTGAAAGGCCTGGATAGAGTGGATGTAGACAGGCTGTTTCCACTAGTGGGAGAGTCTAGGACCAGAGGTCATAGCGTCAGAATAGAAGGACGTTCCTTAGGGAAGGTGATGAGGAGGAATATATTTATTCAGATGGTGGTGAATCTGTGGAATTTGTTACCACAGAAGGCTGTGGGGGCTGTCAATTGATATTTTTAAGGCAGAGATAGATAGACTCTTGAGTAGTACACGGGTTATGGGGAGATGGCAGGAGAATGAGATTAAGGGGGAGAGTTAGATCAGCCATTATTAAATGGCAGAGTAGACTTTTTTTTTCTTTTTTAAAATTTATTTATTAGAAGTACAATAAGTTACAGTAATACACACCACATATATCTTATTACATTTGTTGTACCCCTTCATTTTTTGAGCTTTAGGAAAGATAGAAATAAAGGAAGTAAGGAAAGTGAGAAAGAGTCATGATAGTGCGAGAGAGTGTTGGAAAAAAAAAAGCCCATTAGAAAGAGAGTTAGAGAAGAAAGTTAAGAAATAGACCCTAGAAAAGAGAGAAAGAAAGAGAAACAGTTGCTCTATTATAAAAAACTACACAAAAAGGGATCTACCAACCACATTTTTCATCCCCCGTTACCAGATCCTGGCACCATTTATTTTTTAAATTACTGTTGCACCTTATACTTGTAGTAAGTCCATAAATGCAGACCACGTCTTTTGGAAGTGGTCTGCTTTGCCTGCGAGGAGGAGTCTCATATCTTCCAGGTGTAATGTTTCGAACATATTTGAAATCCACATTTTTATTGTTGGTATAGCAGCGTTTTTCCAGAATTTGAGTATAAGCTTTTTTCCCGTTATTAGCCCATAATTAAATTAATTCTTTTGGAACACGTTTAGTTCAGGGCTACCTTCCATTATTCCAAAGATAATCCATTCTGCTTTTGGTATCAGTTTTATTTTAAATAATTTTGTGAAGATTTCAAAGATTTCGATCCAGAATTTTTGGATTTTTATACAAAAAACAAATGAGTGGGCTATGGTAGCTTCTTGAGACTGACATTTATCACAAATGGGTGAGACGTTAGGGAAAAGTTTATTTATTTTGGTTTTTGAATAGTATAGTCTATGTAATGTTTTGAATTGAATTAGAGTATGTCTTACGTTAATCGAGCATTTATGCACATATAATAAGTGTTTATCCCAGCTCTCTTTTGAAACTTTTTTTATAGCTAGTTCTTGTTCCCAGTCTCTTCTAATACCGTCAGTTGTAGGTATTTCTATATTTAAAATAGTGTTATATAAGTATGATATTAAGTTTGCTGATTTGGCCTTTGTCTTCATTGCTTCGTAGAGTAGACTTGATGGGCCAAATGGCTTAATTCTGATCCTTCCACTTTTCCCCATTCTTTTTAGACTCACCGGGGTCCTACTTTAGTTTTGAGATACAAAGTCAGGATCGAACCTGGGTCTCTGGTGCTGTGAGAGCAGTATTTTTATTTAGTTTTTTACTTTAAATTACAATATCTGCAGTCTCTTGTGTTTCAAGTTATTAATTGTTCCCCTTTATTCATGTTCAGGTTGTGCATATATAGTCAAGAGTAAAGAAAAGTCAAGAGAGTTTTATTGTCATGTGTCCCAGATAGGACAATGAAATTCTTGCTTGCAGCAGCACAACAGAATATTGTAAGCATAAACACAGAACAGTTCAGTGTGTCTATATACCATAGACCATTTATATTACACATAAATAAACCGATAAAATGAAGCTATATATAACAAACATCAATGATTTCACCGGGTGGCGCCAGCAATGGCTACCTCGCCAACAGTCTGTCTGTCCCTTCCTTCTTTGTTGTTTAATAGCATGTGTTAAATGTATGTCGTCAAGTCAAGAGTCAAAAGAGTTCATTGTCATGTGCCCCAGATAGGACAATTATATATACCTTCTACCTGATGGCAGCAGAGAGATGAGTGTGTGGCCAGGATGGTGTGGGCCCTTGATGATGCTGGCAGCCTTTTTGAGGCAGCGCCTGCGATAGATCCTCTCGATGGTAGGGAGGTCAGAGCCGATGATGAACTGGGCAGTGTTTACAACTTTTTGCAGCCTTTTCCGCTCCTGGACGCTCAGGTTGCCGAACCAAGCCACCTTGGGGGAAACCTTTTCTAAACTCTTACCTCGACGGAGATGTGATTTTTTTTTTTCCGTATCGTATCTCCGTCCGCACTGCGGCCAAACATCGAGGAGCTGACGGCTTCTGCTGGAGACTGACTTCGGGAAGCCCAATCGCGGGAGTCTGAGGACTTACCATCGTGGTGCTCGCGAACTCTGGTTAGAGACCGACGTTGGGAGCTCCAAGCCGCAGGAGCTTCGACCACCCCGACGCGGGAGCTTCGATCGACCCGACATGGGAGCTTCAATTGCTGGCTGCGGGAGCTTCGATCGCAGTGACTGCAGATGGTTCGACTGCCCCGAACACAGGAGAATAACGAGGAAGAAGATTGGACTTTATTGCCTTCCATTACAGTGAGGAATGTGAAGAATCCGCTGTGGTGGATGTTTATTAACTTTTATGTAGTTGTGCATCTTGCTTTTATTTAGTAATTCAAATTTCACTGTATCTTAATTGGTACATGTGACAATAAACTGACCTTGAAACCTTGAGATCCCAGCACTGACCCCTGCAATAAACAGTCCCTAAATCTCAGTGCTTAACTATTTCTAATTATCTTTTAAGGTGATAATTGCTACATGGGATACACAATTATTTTATGTTTGTGTGATGATTAGGGTTCTCAGCATTTTCAGGAAGAAATTAAGACTAAAGTCGTGCCCTTCTAATACATTATTAAAATGCATTCCTGGAGTGGATTCCCAATAGAAACAATAATTAGAGATGTTGTGTTTAAGAAGGAACTGCAGATGTTGGAAAATCAAAGGTAGACAAAAATGCTGGAGAAACTCAGCGAGTGAGGCAGCATCCATGGAGCGATGGAGATAGGCAACGTTTCGGGTTGAAACCCTTCTTCAGACTTAGGGATGTTGATTGATTTTGTGTTGATGCTCAGGATTTCGAAGATTCTTCACACAGTCGGGGGTGATACGAACTGCACCGATGGAGTAGGAGACCAATACAATTAGATGGAATTGCATTTAATTTCCAAAATAGTTTAGTTGTTTATTATCGTCATGTGTACTGGGGTACAGTGACAGAGAATTTACAGATAAAAGGAATGATAATACTGGGTTAAGATTAGTAAATAACAGAGTCAATCCGCAGTAAATGCAAATGAGAGCAGTGTAGAATTATTTCACGCTTGAATAATCGTCTAAACTATCAGAGGTAAGCAGGTGGGATATGTACACGTTTTACCTCAAAATACCTCCATGTGTATCATTAAAACATAGGCATCCCTATCCTTTTGATTCTCTGATCATTCTTGATGCTGACAAAAATACAAAATCCTGTTGTTGCAGTCTCCAGTCAGTTTTCAGAGCTTTTAATTTGCCATGCTTTTTTTTTCCTGCATCAAACAAAAGTATTTAAACATTTAGTTCCCTTACTCTTTCATTGAGTAAAAACATTCTAATGATAACTTACCTTGCAATGTTTTTAGTTGTTGATAAGCTATTCTTAAAAGTCCTTAGATGTGGCAATTTTTCAAACTTGGGCTGATAAATGAGAAGATATTTGTGTCACACAAAGTAATCTCCAACACGAGAGCCTATCTACCATTCCTGACCAATTATTGACATTATCATTGAATCTCCCAGTGTCAATATTCTGTGAGATGCCTTGAGGGCAAACCTAATTGAGCTAGGATATAAATAGAGCAGGTCATATTTGTGCATTTTGCAGTAAATGTCACTTCTCCTGGCTCTCAAAGTCTCTCTTAAATCTCTTGCCTGGATGTACAACTTCAATTAAAAAAACCCAATGAATTCACCAGCATACTAAACACCTGCTATGTTGATGAGACCGCACTCTGAATATTGTGCACACACCTGGTCTCCCAGCTGTAAGAAATATGTCTTTAAATTGGAAAGGGTGCAGAGAAGATTCATGAGGATGTTACCGGACCTTTTGGGGGCTTTAGTTTTCAGGATAGGCTGGGACTTTTTTCCCTGGAGCATAGGAGGCTGAGAGGTGACCTTAGAACATAGAACAGGTCCTTCAGCCCACAAATTTTGTGACAAACTTGATGCCTAATTGAACTAACTGCTTCTACCTGCATGTGATCCATATCCCATCAATCCCTATATATTCAAATGCCTATCTAAAACACCACCATCATTTCTCTTAACCACCACTATCATATCTGCTTTCATCACCTCCTCTGTCAATACAATCCAGGCACATGTCACTCTGTTTATATATATTTTTAAAACTTGTCCCTCTCATCTCTTTAAACTTTCCCCCTCTGACCTTAAAGTTATGCATTTTGGTATTTTACATTTTCACTCTGGGGGGGGGGGAGGGAAAGGTTCTGACTTTACTCTAACTTGCAGAGGTTATTGCGAGGGTGGCAGAAAAAGTGGATAGTCAGTCTTTTTCACTGGGTGGAGTAGCTTCTGTTACCCTAAACCATATGGTTGTGTGTGGCTTTCAGACTCAGACCTGTCACGAGATGTGCCTGATTTTCTTGGCTTTCAATATGCATGGCCTGTTCAGTACTTGACAACCCCTACGGCATCATGTATGAATAAATTTACTAATGGCAGACGCACGGACAACTTTTACTGGGCCACCATGAGCTGTTTGCTAGCTCCAAATTACAAAATGAATAATCTGATATCCTAGTGACCATTTGTCATCATTCTTTTCAATTTCTTATTAATTTAAGTATAAGTGCATACCTTGACTGTTGCTCTACTTGTAATGTGGATCAAATCTGCCTCCGTAGATCTCAGCTCTATAATTGGCAAGTGGAAAAATATTGGCTGTTAATGATGAAAATGTGGAAGGGGAAGTGACTACAGGAAAAGTTACAAAAGACTCCTGAATTAATGGGAAGGAAAGTTCGAGAAGGGATAAGAGAGCAAGGTCAGGGGTAATAGTGACCGGTGTGAGAGGGGAGGTGAACACCGAAGTTAAAGTGTTGCATGGATGCGTGAAGTATAAGAAATAAAGTGGATGACCTTAGGCTCAGTTGGAGATTGGCAAGTATGATGTGGGAATTACAGAGACATAGCTGCAAGAGGACTAGGGCTGGGAACTAAATATTCAGGGATATACATCCTGTCGAAAAAACAGACAGGTAGGCAGAGGGGGTGGGGTAGCTCTGTTGGTAAGGAATGAAATTCAGTCCCTTGCGAGGGGTGACATAGAATAGGTAGAGTCAGTGTGGATAGAACTGAGAAATTGTAAGGGTAAAAAGTCCCTAATGGAGTTATCTACAGGCCATATAACCATATAACAATTACAGCACGGAAAACAGGCTATCTCGGCCCTTCAAGTCGGTGCCGAGCACTTATTTTCCCCTAGTCCCATCTACCTGCACTCAGACCATAACCCTCCATTCCTTTCCCGTCCATATACCTATCCAATTTATTTTTAAATGATAATATCAAACCTGCCTCCACCACTTCCACTGGAAGCTCATTCCACACAGTAACCACTCCCTAAGTAAAGAAGTTCCCCCTCATGTTACCCCTAAACTTCAGTCCCTTAATTCTCAAGTCATGTCCCCTTGTTTGAATCTTCCCTACTCTCAATGGGAAAAGCTTATCCACGTCAACTCTGTCTATCCCTCTCATCATTTTAAAGACCTCTATCAAGTCCCCCCTTAACCTTCTGCGCTCCAAAGAATAAAGACCTAACTTGTTCAACCTTTCTCTGTAACTCAGTTGCTGAAACCCAGGCAACATTCTAGTAAATCTCCTCTGTACTCTCTCTATTTTGTTGACATCCTTCCTATAATTGTACACCATACTCCAGAATTGGCCTCACCAATGCCTTGTACAATTTTAAAATTACATCCCAACTTCTATACTCAATGCTCTGATTTATAAAGGTCAGCACACCAAAAGCTTTCTTTACCACCCTATCTACATGAGATTCCACCTTCAGGGAACTATGCACAGTTATTCCTAGATCCCTCTGTTCAACTGCATTCCTCAATTCGCTACCATTTACAATGTACGTCCTATTTTGATTTGTCCTGCCAAGATGTAGCACCTCACACTTATCAGCATTAAACTCCATCTGCCATCTTTCAGCCCACTCTTTCAAATGGCCTTAATCTCTCTGTAGACTTTGAAAATCGACTTCATTATCCACAATACCACCTAAATTAGTATCATCTGCATACTTACTAATCCAATTTACCACTCCATCATCCAGATCATTGATGTACATGACAAACAACAGTGGACCCAACACAGATCCCTGAGGCACCCCACTAGTCACCGGCCTCCAACCTGACAACAGCCATCCACCATTACTATCTGACATCTCCCATTCAGCCACTGTTGAATCCATCTTGCTACTCCACCATTAATACCCAACAATTGAACCTTCTTAACCAACCTTCCATGAGGAACCTTGTCAAAGGCCTTACTGAAGTCCATATAGACAACATCCACTGCTTTACCCTCATCAATTTCCCTGGTAACCTCTTCAAAAAGTTCAAGAAGATTAGTCAAACATGACCTTCCAGGCACAAATCCATGTTGACTGTTCAGACCCTGTTTATCCCCATGCTTATAAATATTATCTCTAAGTATCCTTTCCATTAATTTGCCCACCACTGACGTCAAACTAACAGGTCTATAATTGCTAGGTTTACTCTTAGAACCCTTTTTAAACAATGGAACAACATGCGCAGTACGCCAATCCTCCGGCACTATTCCCATTTCTAATCAACATTTGAAATATTTCTGTCATAGCCCCTTCTATTTCTACAAACAGTGGCCTGGATATAGGGTGCAAGTTGGATTGGGAGTTAAAATTGGCATGTCGTAAAGGTAATGCTACGGTGGTTATGGGAGATTTCAACATGCACGTAGACTAGGAAAATCAGGTTGGTACTGCACCCCAAGAAAGGGAGTTTCTGGAGTGCTTCCGAGACGGATTCTTAGAGCTGCTTGTACCAGGGAGAAGGCAATCCTGGATTTTGTGTTGTGCAATCTACCAGATTTGATAAGGGAACTCAAGGTAAAGGAGTGACTATAATATGATGTTTTAATGTATAATTTAAGAGGGAGAATGGAAAATCAGAAGTGTCAGTATTACAGTTGAGCAAAGAGGACTATGGAGGCATGAGGGAGGAGCTGGTCAAAGTTGACTGGAAAGAGATCCTAGCAGGGATGACAGTGGAACGACAATGGCAGGTATTTCGAAACACAGAAAATAGGTGTAGGAGGAGGCCATTTGGCCCTTTGAGTCTGCACCGTCATTCATTGTAATCATGACTGATCAGCCACAATCAGTAACTCATGCCTGCCTTCTCCCCATATCCCTTGATTCCGCTAGCCTCTAGAGCTCTATCTAACTCTCTTTTAAATCCATCCAGTGAATTGGCCTCCACTGCACTGTGTGTCAGAGAATTCCACAAATTCACAACTCTGGGTGAAATTTTTTTTTCTCATCTCAGTTTTAAATGGCCTCCCCTTTATTCTTAGACTGTGGCCCCTGGTTCTGGACTCCCCCAACATTGGGAACATTTTTCCTGCATCTAGCTTGACCAGTCCTCTTATAATTCTATACGTTTCTATAAGATACCCTCTCATCCTTCTAAATTCCAGTGAATACAACCCCAGTCTTTCCAATCTTTCCTCGTATGACAGTCCCACCATCCCGGGGATGAACCTCGTGAATCTACGCTGCACTGCCTCAATAACAAGGATGTCCTTCCATAAATTAGGACACATTTCTGGGAATAATACAGAAGGTGCAGTATCAGTTCTTTCTAAAGAGGAAGAAAGATTCCAAGGGGAGTAAGAGGCGACCGTGGGTGACAAGGGAAGTCAAGGAAAGTATAAAAAAAAAAAAGCGAAGTATAACATTGTAAAGATGAGCAGGAAGCCAGAGGACTGGGAAACTTTTAAAAGCAACAGAAGATAACCAAAAAAGGCAATAAAAGATAAGGTACGAAGGAAAGCTAGTCAAGAATATAAAGGAGGATAATAAAAGCTTCTTTAGGTATGTGAGGAGGAAAAAATTGGTTAAGACAAATGTAGGTCCCTTGAAGACAGAAACAGGTGAATTTATTATGGGGAAACAAGGAAATGGCAGACGAGTTGAACAAGTACTTTGTTTGTGTCATCCTTAGTGAAGACAGATCCAATCTCCCAGATGTACTAGTGACCAGACATAAGGTGACGGAGGAACTGAAGGAAATTCACATTAGGCAGGAAATGGTGTTGGGTAGGCTGATGGGACTGAAGGCTGATAAATCCACAGGGCCTGATGGTCTGCATCCCAGGGTACTTAAAGAGGTGGCTCTAGAAATCATGTTCGCATTGGTGATCATTTTCCAATGTTCTATAGATTCAGGATCAGTTTCTGTAGATTGGAGGGTAGCTAATGTTATCCCACTATTTAAAAAAGGAGTGAGGGAGAAAACGGGGAATTATAGACCAGTTAGCCTGACATCGGTGGTGGGAAGATGCTGGAGTCAATTATAAAAGATGAAATAGCGGCACATTTGGATAGCAGTAGCAGGATCTGTCTGAGTCAGCATGGATTTACGAAGGGGAAATCATGCTTGGCTAATCTTCTGGAATTGTTTGAGGCTGTACCTCAGAAAATAGACAAAGAAGAACCAGTGGATGTAGTGTACCAGGACTATTAGAAAGCCTTTGATAAGGTTCCACATATTTGATTAGTGGGCAAAATGAGAACACATGGTATTGGGGGCTTTCAAGAAAAGCTTCTCTTAAGGCTGTGGGCCGAGGAGCTTTATTCCAGTGTTTCGTGACCCAAGTCACAGAACGACATGAAATTTTCACATATTGTGTAAGAAAATTATATAAATCACCCCTGAAACTCGTCATGAACAAGACTTGCACATTTTTTATTAAATTAGAGGAAAAACGAAAATATTTCGGGTATTTTTAGTCCAATCAAAGCACGTTTAACATTGAGTTGTCTGCCAGTTAGCCAATCACGCGCTTTGTTTCAGGCTAGCACACATCATAGCTGAGAGGGCTTCACTGATGCCTGTTTTACTGGAGATTCCGATGAAGGTTCTTTGTCGTGGAAACTTGCAGCAGGGTAATTGAATTTAGTGAGAAAAGCATTAAGAAGTCTGAAAAATGTGCAGCTTTGTGGATAGAAGTGGAAGAAAGTCTTGAAAGCAAAGTCCCTGCTGAGCACAAAGTTGTGAAACTTTGTGAATCAACTCAAACTGAAAGGTAAGATGTAAAGTCTGAATTTATGAAAATTAATCTGTATGGACTTTAATTAATTTAATTGCACCCTTTATAATGTGAAAAAATGAGATTTGGAGGCTGTACATTCACTCATTCATTCATTCACTCATTCATTCACTCATTCATTCACACTCATTCATTCACTCACTCATTCATTCACACTCATTCATTCCTTCATACATTTCTTCATTCATTCTTTCATTCATTCTTTCATTCATTCCTTCAATCATTCATTCCTTCATTCATTCATTCCTTCATTCATTCCTTCACTCATTCACTCATTCACTCACTCATTCACTCATTCATTCAATCATTCATTCACTCATTCACTTATTCATTCATTCACGAAGTTGAGGGCCTAAACTATATGTATCAATAACAAGGTAAATTAAACATTTTCACTAATGCCAGCTTGTTGTAGAGTAATAAGTCTTAATCATCTAATCTCGTTGCTGCCTGCGATAACTTACCGGGAAAAGGTGCTCCGATCGCGGGGCCTATGTATTTAACATAGTGAAGCCGCGGTCTCAATGAAAAAGCGGCCGATTCGCGAACGCGGAGCCGCGGATCTTCTCCGTGGGCGGTGGTGGGGGGGGTACATAGTGCCGTCCGTAGCGGCCGTTTCCAGGAAAACGGAGGAATATATCTATCTGGAATATATATATTGGTATAATAATGTATTATATTATTATACCTATATTACTATCTGGAATAGATATAGTTATAATAATATATTATATTATTATACCTATATTACTATCTGGAATATATATAGGTATAATGATATATAGTTTAAATGGATTGCAACACGGAAATAAGCTGCCCATCGTGTAATATGGGCATTGGCCACTAGATGGCGCTTACTTTCTCATTTTCTAATTAGTTTAATTAATTAATGTGCAACTTTCGGCAATGACGAGTTATGACTTCCTTCTCAATTATATTTCATCTAAATCTGTGGAAAATTTCATGTAGTTTGGTGACTTGGGTCACGAAAACTGATTTCTAGACACATTTTTGATGCTCGGCCCACAGCCTATCTGGATACTTTCAAGAGAGAGTTAGATAGAGCTCTTAAAGATAGCGGAGTCGAGGGATATGAGGAGAAGGCAGGAACAGGGTACTGATTGTGGATGATCAGCCATGATCACAGTGAATGGCGGTGCTGGCTCGAAGGACGGAATGGCCTACTCCTGCACCTATTGTCTACATTTCAGGGCTCTCACATAACTTTTTTTCCCTGTTGCCAGCCGGGCAACCTAGGCAGCTTTTTAAGTTGCCAAATGACAGTTTAGGTGGTCATTTAAGATGGCTTGCACGATGCGTGCGATAATGTGCTCGGACGAAGTGCGTAGTTACCAATCGGAATTATGTTCAATGAAGCATTCACATATTATTTCTGCTTCAAATAAAGTCACAAACTAAACATATTCACCAATCAGGACATGATATATACCACAATGACATGCAGCAAAATAATAATACAGTATCTCAACTCTTTTTACACATTGCAATGAATCCAATTTCTATTATTTCTTTCCACTTCCAAACAAAAGTGTGGTTGGCTTATTCACCGTATGATCAACCTCGGTGAGACCAAGCGCAGGCTTGGCGATCGCTTCGCACAACACCTACACTCAGTTCGCAATAACCAACCTGATCTCCCGGTGGCTCGGCCATTCAACTCTCCCTCCCATTCTGAATCCAACTTTTCTATCCTGGGCCTCCTCCATGGCCAGAGTGAGGCCCACCGCAAATTGGAGGAACAGCACCTCATATTTTGCTTGGGTAGATTACACAAAAGCGGTAGGAACATTGGCATCTCCAATTGCAGGTAGTCCTTGCTTCCTCCCTCCTTCCGCTCCCATTCCCAGCTCTCCCACAGCCTACTGTCACCGCCTCTCCCTTTCTTTATTCCGCCCCCCCCCGACATCAGTCTGAAGAAGTGTCTCGACCCGAAACGTTGCCTATTCCTTCGCTCCATAGATGCTGCCTCACCCGCTGATTTTCTCCAGCTTTTTTGTCTACCACCCATTCACACAAGTGTACCCACTTTCCTCGCCCACTCCCTACACATTAGGGGCAATTTTACAGAGACAAGTTAGCCTACAAAGCCAATTGGGATGTGGGAGGAAACCCACACGCTTGCAGGGAGAATGTGCAAATTCAACACAGTGCCCGAGGACAGGATCGAACACAGATCTATGGCGTGTGAGGCAGCAAGTCTACCAGCTGTGCCACTATATTTTGTTTTCCAACACACAAAAAATTATACGTTGATAACTTTGGTTACTAAAAAAAAAATCAATTTTCAGTCTTAAATCTCTATGTCCCCCTTTGCAGCTACTGTATGTTTTAATTCAGTTCAAGGCTCTCTCGCTCTCTGCATGACGCGTGCGATAGTGTGCTCGAACAAAGTGCGTAGTTACCAGTCGGAATTATGCTCAATGAAGCATTCACATATTATGTTCAAGCATGAACTGCAAATGCTGGAAAATCGAAGGTAGACAAAAGTGCTGGAGAAACTCAGCGGGTGCAGTAGCATCTATGGAGCGAAGGAAATAGGCAACGTTTCAGGCCGAAACCCATCAGTCTGAAGGAGGGTTTCGGCCTGAAACGTTGCCTATTTCCTTCGCTCCATAGATGCTGCCGCATCCACTGAGTTTCTCCAGCACTTTTGTCTACATTCACATATTATTTATGCTTCAAATAACTCACAAACTAAACATATTCACCAATCAAGACATGATATATACCAAAATGGCATGCAGCAAAATTATAATACAATATCTCAACTCTTTTTACACATTGCAATTAATACAATTTCTATTAGTTCTTTCCACTTCCAAACAAAAATGTGGTTGGATTATTCAGCGTATGATCAACCTGTGTCAATAAATCCTGGACCATGGTCACATATATGCTTAACCATGCACACTACAGATTGATGCAAGCATGTTTTCTGTGAAGGACCGAAAATTATCATGACATGGCCATAGCATGGGTCGTTATTGCTATTGGCACAGAATCACTCTCGCTTCCCACATAATTTATCCATGACAAAATATACAGGTTGCAAGGAAATTTCTAAAGGCATTTTATGATAATAGCTGTTAAAACCGACTATACCCATCTGACAGGTTAAACATTACACTAACTGACAAAAGATGGCAAAAGGGCATAGCTGCAGCAAATGTTCTTTTGGTAATATGTTTAAAGGTGTCAAAATGCCACATTACCGGACATTCAGATTAGATGTACGTGTTGTGAACGGCAATGAAGATACCCAGTTTGTATGCACAAGATTTATTTTTTTAAATGATTGATAAACGTTGTTTTCATCATTCCCACTTCAGAATTAACGTTAAAATTTCAACTGAAATATCTCATGACCAAATTTGTGATGTATATGACCGACTGTAGAAGTAAAACCTCGATAAACCCAACGTATAGTTGTGAATGTTGCTCATTAAATAACTAGTACTGATACTCCATATTAAGAGCATTAATTTGCAGTTAAAATGAATTCTGTAATAACGTGTCAACGGTAGCAGTGACAATCGAACACTGCGGTTGTAATGTTTCACGTGTTCACAATTTAATTAATCCATCTTTATGGACTAAAACAAATAATAACATTTGATTGCATTCCGTTATCAAACATGGTCAATGTTCGCTCTGAATAAATTTCCACGATGGATGGATGGGGAGGGGAGATCAGCACAGGATGAATGGGGGGGGGGGGGGGGTCAGTACAGTGTGGATCGTAGGGTCTGTGCAGGATGAATGGGTGATCACTTCAGGATGAATGAGAGGATCAATATAGGAAGAATGGGGGGTTCAGTAAAAGATGAAGAATGAGGGGATCAGTACAGGATGAATGAGGGGATCAGTACAGGACGAATGAGGGGATCAGTACAGGATGAATGAGGGGACCAGTACAGGATGAATGAGGGGATCAGTACAGGATGAATGGGTGGTTCAGTAAAAGATGAATGGAGAGATCACTACAGGATGGATGGGGGAATCAGTGCAGGGTAATGGAGGGTGGGCCAGTACGGGATGAATGGGAGGATCAGTGCATGATGAATAGGGGGGTGGCAGGAGAATCAATGCGAGGTGGATAGGGTGATCAGCGTAGGATGAATAGATGGGGGGGGTGGAGGGGGTAGATGGGGAGTGGGGCACAGGGGATGTCAGTGAGGACTGAATAGAGGCGGGAATGGTGATCAGTGCGGGATGGAGAGGAATGGTCTCAGGATAAGGGGGGGTGGAGGGGCCGTACAAGAGAGAGATAGAGAGAGAGGGGGGGAAGGGGCAGAGGAGGTGGGAAGGAAGGAAGGTCAGCGCTCCTCGGACAACATCGCAGCGCTGCCTTGGCTATCCCTGTCCACCGCCAAGTGCTGCCGCCAAAGGGGGAGGCGGTTGGGATCTTGCCATCGCCTACCCTCCTCCGCCAGCCAACAGCAAGGTGCGGGGCCAAGTGGTGCAGTTCAAAGATCCTATCGCTATAGGATCTTTGGTGCAGTTGCTTCAGACGGCAGAAGGAGGACTCCCCCTCCCTTCCTCCTCCCGGCCTCAGCGTGTGAGAGTGTTTTTGTTTTGAAAGCGGTTATCGCCATTAGTGGATTTGCAAGCAGCGGCCGCTATCAGGGCGGGCGGGGTGCGAGAGGAGGAGGCGGTGGAGCCGCTGTCGCGGCTGCTCCTGCCGCTGTGCGGGGCCCGTCATTCGCTCCGACCCTTCGTCACCACGCACCTAATATCTTTGCCTCGCACGACAAACGTTGCCGACACGAAACGTCACGTTCCTTTTCTCCAGAGATGCTGCCTGACACGCTGAGTTACTCCAGTTTTTTGTGTCCATCTTCGGTATAAACCAGTATCTGCAGTGTCAAGCCGGGCAAAATGACTCGGCGGCACTTTGGGTGGTCAATGGCACCCGGGCAACCGCTAATTTCGAGCCCTGCATTTTTCTAATATATCATGTGGTAAGCTTAATGATGACTTTATGAACTAATTTACTGTAATGTTAGCCACCATTAACATGTGAAAAATAGATTTTGCTAGTGTAATTACTCCAGTTTTCTTTTACATTGTCAGTTTAAATCAATTCCATATACTTTGTCAATTTCAGTAGAGCTTGCAAGGTCAACATTTATTACTTTTAAGGAGGTGCTGGTGAGCAGCCAGTTGTCTGATCGGAAGCTATCAACATTTTGAGACTATAATAGTGATGTTTGACTGTATTAAATCCACAGGACTTCTTTCACAGGTTAGCTTTTCAGCTGTGGTGGCAAAGGCATTAATGGCCTGAATGTATGATGCTGAGCATTGAAACAGTAGGTCATGTTCGTCTTCTGCTGTCAAAGTTGGGACTGGTCCTGCCTAAAACTGCACTGTAAATGGCGGCATTTCTATATTTTCAATTTGCTGACTTTTATTATGATTGGTAGCACTGCAGGTGTTTGAAGTGTAACCTCAAGTAAAGACTTTTGTTGCATTTAATGGTTGACAAGATGTTTTCCTTTAATTTCTTTCAGCATCTTTTTTTGGAGAGAGCTATGTGCATCTGAAAATAGCAGAGGCCTCCAGCAAGTCGTCATTAAGTTTACAATTTCAAACCGCAAAATCAAGTGGATTACTTTTCCTTGCGGCAGGGGAAACCGATTACTGGTTGGTGGAGCTTTGGTCTGGGCATGTACAGGTATGCTGATTATGGGGAAAATTGGAGCAGTGTTTTAAATTGATGTTCATCACTCCTGCTTTAATTGTGTGTTTTGCTCTTCTTAGGTAAAATTGGAGCTTGGTTCTGGTGAAAAGGTTCTCCGCTCTGAAAGAGGGGCGGAGCTAAATGATTTGGCATTGCACATGTTGGAAGTACACCATGAAGGTGATGATGTAACCCTGATAATCGACAAGCACAACACTAGTGTGAAGATTCCAGAACGCCATGAACTTAACATTCAACATGGCATTTATGTAGGAGGTACTGGTGAGTTTGATAAACCTTACCTGGAAGGAGCTGCAGATTCATTCCGCGGTTGCATTGATGAGGTGGTTTTCAACCAGTACGACATCTTGTCCTCTTTGAGAACAT
Source organism: Amblyraja radiata (assembly GCF_010909765.2). Lineage (NCBI taxonomy): Eukaryota > Metazoa > Chordata > Chondrichthyes > Rajiformes > Rajidae > Amblyraja > Amblyraja radiata. The sequence goes on from NC_045956.1 coordinate 127,470,007, forward strand.
ATTCCGGCTTTAAATTTGTTCATGAGGTTTCAGCGGGCTGCAGTGATGATTTTTTTGCTGAAGACAGCGATCCTATCAGTCTATTTAGTTCCAAATCGTATCTTGAATTTACTACATGGAATGCACACGAGGAAGCAGTGTTTGAATGTGCTGTAAGCACTGCTGAGTCATTGGGACTGTTGCTATATAATGCTGGCCAACAAGGTGATTTTATTACGATGGAGATTGCAGAGGGATTGATTCGAGTGGTTGTTGGGAAATCTGGAAAGACGACACACCTCACTTCTCCAAGTCAAGTTAATGACAACATTTGGCATTACATTAAGCTGCAAGTGACATCTAAGCGTATTTATCTCACTGTGGATAAGGAAACCATAAAGGCTACTCTGAGTCCTCGTGGCAAAAATCTTAAGTTGTGGGGTCCACTGTTTATTGGCGGCATTGATGAAAGCAACCGTGTTGAGGTCTTGAAGATTGGTCTTCAGTCCCTTGCAGGAAGAAAAGCAAGAGGAGGATCCTTCAGGGGTTGCCTAAAGGATATCAAAGCAAACTCGGAGAACAAAAGCTTGAAAAACGTGCTTGCGACAAAAGATATTTCAGCTGGATGCACAGCGGTGAAAGAACTTTCTTCAACCGCTAAAACGACCCCTGCGCAAATTCAAGTTATTTCAACAACTTCCACTCTGCAGAAGGCACTTAAATCCACAGAAAAGCCGAAGACGAAGAAATTCCTGACTCTCAACAATCTAGTAGTTGCAGAGGGAGGACAGGCAGCGCTAGAGACTAAACACATACAATTGAACCTGGAGTTCAATAAGTTAGGTCTACAACAGTCACAAATAGTATTTAAGATAGCAAAGCATCCAAAGCATGGAAATCTGAAATTGGACACTGATTCAGAGCATGAGCAGAATTCATTCACATTGTCGGACCTCTGGCATGAAAAAGTACTTTATGTTCATGATGGATCTGAGCATTCCCATGATCAGTTCTTGTTTTCTGTCATTACAAATAACATGTCCCCAAAACACCTGAAAGGAGACAAGCTGTATATTTTTAACATTACTATAACTCCAACCAATGATGCTCCAGAGCTTGTCCTCCCAGAAGGTAACATATTCAGTTTGCTAGAGAATTCCAAGAAATGTCTTGCCAGCAATGTGATTAAGGCCATTGATGTTGACACTAATTCAACAGAACTTCATTTCACCATTCTAGGTAATCTTAATGCAAATGCAGGATTTTTGGAAAATGCCATTAATCCAGGTACTCCTATCAGCACATTCTCCAACACTGATCTGGAAGAAGGAAACGTATACTACATTCACCGGGGTGTTCGTACCTCAAGGATTGTGTTGCGTGTCAGTGACGGTGATACAGTGAGCAACACTGTCGTTTTGCGTGTAATGGCTGTACCTGTGGATTATAAAGTAGTCAATAATACAGGTATGGTAGTGAGACAGAGTGATGCAGCCTTAATCACCAATTACAATTTGTCAGTTGAAACTAATGCAGTTAATCAGGAAGTGGAAATACGTTATAATATTGCTAAACCTCCAACGTATGGAGAAATTCAACGCCTGCATTCTGGTGGAGAATGGAAGCAAACTAATTCTTTTTCTCAGCGATCAGTCGGTCGGAGCCGAATACGATACTTTGGCATTTATCATAAACTTCAGACTAGAAATGTTACTGATATGTTCAAATTTAAAGTTATTATAGGGAGCAAAACGAGTGAGGAGCTGGTTTTTCCCGTAACCGTGAAGTGGTTTAATTTCAAGCTCCTAAAAAATCTTTGGTTAAAGATTAATAAAGGGAAGAAACAAGCGCTCACCTCTGAGAATCTCCATGCTGTCATAGAAGGTGTTAGCATCCCTGAGAGTGAGCTACGCTACACGTTGGTGACTGTACCCAAGAGAGGACAACTTCTGATGGATAGCAAGATATTAACACAGAATTCTTCTTTCAGTCAGAAAGATGTATCTGCTCAGAGGGTGGAATATGAACCAATTGGAAAGCTTCATGAAGACAAAGAAGACTTTTTCAGCTTTCTGCTTTCCTTCAAGCAAGTAGTATCAGTAAAGCATAATTTCCATATATTTATTAAAGCTGATGTCAATTCTATTAATTTAACAAATAATGGTCTCAATTTAGCGGAGGGAGAAGGAGAACTAATAACAAGAGCAGAATTATATGCAGAAACCTTGAACACTAAAAAGTTCTTGTACTCTATTGTACAGAGTCCCAGACATGGCAAATTGAAACGAATCAATCGCTCTGATTCAACTGATAGTAATGATAATATAACATCCTTTACTAATGAAGATATTGTTGGACATCGTCTCATGTATGTGCATGACAATTCTGAGTCTACACATGATGAGTTTATATTTGAGGCCGCAGGCAATTCGGAAACTGGCTCTTTATCTGTTGTAGGGTCGTTCACCATAACTATTCAACTAAAAAATGATGAGAAGCCCATTCGTGTTGTAGACAAAGTGTTCCATGTGGTAAGGAGTGGTCAACGGCTGTTAACCTCTGAAGATCTTCGCTACCACGATCCCGATTCGGACTTTAATGATGCGCAGTTGTTGTACACCCGCCGTGGTATCTCAAATGGTGACCTAGTTTCAGTAAATGACCACTCCAAAAAACTCTTCCAGTTCTCTCAAGAAGACCTTGAGAAGAAACGTGTTCTTTTTGTGCATCATGGTGCAGACAGTAGCAGATTTGTCTTGTTCGTTACTGATGGCAAACACTACACGTCGTCTCTACTGGAAGTGAGAGCCTCTGATCCGTACATTCAAATAGCCAACAACACAGGTCTTCTGGTGCAGAAGGGACAAGGAGAGTCAATAACAACAGCTAATTTCAGTGTTAATACAAATCTTTACATCGCAGACGAAAGTGAAATTATTTATAGAGTGTTTCTGTTACCAAAACATGGGGCACTGTATTTAAATGATATACGCACAGAGTCTTTCACACAGAATGATCTGAGGAAGGGAAGCGTCATGTACCAACATGACAACAGTAACAACCTTGTGGACATTTTCAATTTCACAATAAAGGTCAAGAATATGCTGCTGGATGGGGGTGTTAATGTTCGTATATACCTGGAAAGCCATCAGCGTGCTCCAAAAATTGTGCACAACAGCAATTTGTTGGTTGAGGAGGGAAAACCCGTGAAGATCAGCAAAACAAATCTGCAGGTGAGATGGCAGCAGAATGCATAATTATTTGTGTTTTTATATTCCTAGTTAACATTCATTATCCTTGTCAAATTTGTTTCTCAAAACAATCCTTGAGAAAGAACCATTTTCTGCAACTGTGCCGGACTCTGACTTTGCTGTAGTGCCTCAAAGTCTTGTCTGCCCACACATGTTACCGTTGAATAAACAGGATGTTATTCTATAACTTCTAATGAAATGGGCCTTTCAAGATTGACATGCAGTGTTCATGTTGTAGAAATCCTGGTTCCTTACCAAGCCTATAAAATGCCCTGGTCTGCACATCATATTGTATGTTGCAATCTTTCAGTATTTATCTGACGTTATTTCCATGTTATTATTAAATGATGATGTATGTTGTATAGCATAAACTAGTCAGAAACTTAGTGATCTGACCTCTTCATTCTTAATGTGAGGAAAGAACTGCAGATGCTGGTTTAAATCAAAGGTAGACACAAAATGCTGAAGTGGATGGGGAGAGAGGGAAAGCAAGGGCTATTTGAAGTTGGAGATTTCCCTCTCCATCCCTTCCCCTTTCCAGTTCTCCCACCAGTCTTACAATCTCCGACTACATTGTATCTCTGTCCCGCCCACTCCCCTGACATCAGTCTGAAGAAGGGTCTCAACCCGAAACATCACCCATTCCTTCTCTCCAGAGATGCTGCCTGTCCCGTTGAGTTACTCCAGCATTTTGTGTCTACCCTCTTCATTCTTTATGATGTGTGTGAGATATATATGATATGAGACTGAAGATCCAGGAATCTTGAACAAAAGGAAACAAACCTCTGGATGAACTCAGCAGGTCAGACGGCATCTGTGGAATGAAATAGACAACATTTCAGATCTGGACCATTCTTCAGACTGATGGAATAGAGGGGGGATAAGAGCGTAAAGAGAGGTGAGGGGAAGGGGTGGAGCAAGATAGGGAGATACAGGTGAGATGGGGTTATTGGCAGATGGGTAGCAATAGTAATAATTTTATATATTGGTATATTATAACATATTTACCTTTTTGCATCATACAAATATTTTTGAAAATCATTGAATATATAAATGTAACATTTTACTAACATTATTAAAAACTAACAAAGCAAAATACATATATTAAAAAGAAATGTTTAACTCACAATGGTTGGGTTAGAATCTTAATTACAATTTTTTTTTTTCCCATAGTATATAAATTTAATATCCGTCATATATCTGATTTTGTAAAAGGACTCTGCAGCTTCTACAAGTGTAGTGCAAAACAGCACTTGCATTCTTAACAGCTGTTTGAAGGCAGTTAATTTGAGCGATTTTGGTGTCAATTTGATCAGTTGCTAGTTTAATTAAAATAATATTGTCAGTTTGTTGTGAATGCTATTATACTGTGGTTAGAGTACTTTTTGGAGTATTGTAATGTGGAGAGAATTGCTATATGTGCTCCTTCAGTGTTTATGTTGAAGTTGTAGTTGAACATGTTGGAAAATGTCAGGTATGAGAGTTTATCCTTATTAGCTGCGTGTAAATTAGCTGTTGATCAAGTAATTTCACATCCACTACTTTTTCTTTCAGGTGATTCATGAGGATAATCTGCCATCTGAAATAATTTACAAAGTGAATGTTGCACCTGCTCATGGCTACATACGAAGCTTTACAGAAACAGAAGGGTTCTACGTTGGTACAGAACATAATCCCATCCAGTACTTTAGTCAACAAGACGTAAATGATGGCAGTATCCAATACGTGCAAGTGAGAAGAAATCAGACAAAGGATATTTTTACCGTGGACATCTCTAATGGAATAGTAGAACTGTCTGAAATTCCTATCCTGATCGATATTATTCCAACCCTGATTCCTGTCAAAATACATAACTTTACAATAGAGGAAGGTGCATCTAAGGCATTGACTGAAGACTTTATAAAAATTGCAAGTCCACATTTTGCAGAGCTTAATTTTGAATATTTATTAATAAAAGTACCAAACCACGGGCACATAGAGAACTCCCATTTTCCTGGACAGACTCTCTTGTCATTTGCTAGACATCAGGTAATGTAATAATTCATTAGAAATTTTTTTGCTAATAATTGTCAATGAGAGGTTTTCCATAATAATAATTTAGTGTTATCCTCCTCATAAGATGTATTGTTTGTGAGCCAAGTTCAGAATAAGATTTTGGTTTAAAATCCAGTGAATGATATAATAAAGGTATAATTTCTACTGATTGTTCAAATTCACATTTAAAATATTTTTTTAAAGCTAACTGATGGTAATACTGATTTCTATACTGTCTTTTAGGTTGAGGAAGAGTTTATTTACTACGTTCATGATGACAGCGAGAGTCTTTGGGATAACTTCTCCATAATGGTGAACGATATCCAGTTAAGAAAACAGAGTTTGCTTTGGACAGTTTTCATTAACATTATACCTGTGAATGATGAACCCCCCATCATTGTTACTAAAAAAGAATTTAAAGTAAGTTAGCTATATTTCAATTTGTTAATCAGAGGTGAACATGTACACAAAATAAGTTAAGAGATCTTTCATGATGTTGTCGGAAAGGCCAGATTTGTCTGATTGTCACGTTGTCAGCACTGACAATCAAAGAGTGCTCAGGTGCTCCTTCGGTTCATAAGGCATCATACCAATCGCAATCCCACCACTCTTATCCTTTGAGCATCCCCTACCCCTGGTGCCGACCCTTCCAATCCCCGAACCACCCTCGTGTCCTAAGGCTTGGTTCTATTGATTTCCCAGATCATGGCCACACCTAACACCCCTCTCACCCCCATGTCCAGAGCCAGATGTTGATGATCTGCAAACGGCCCTTACCTTGTTAGGTCTTCGATTTAAAAATGCAGAAGCGAGACTAAGTAGTTTTTTTGAAAAGGAATAGAAAGTAGGTAAACACTTATTCATTAATTGTGAGTGCTGGTAAGTCATTTACACTTTACATTCTGGACCAATATCATAAACTTCACTCCATAGATGCTGGCTCACCTGCTGAGTTTCTCCAGCATTTTTGTTTACCTTCGATTTTCCAGCATCTGCAGTTCCTTCTTAAACATTTTGTCTACCCCACCGTGAAATCTCCTCAAGATATGTCTACTTTGAAGTTCTCGTCCTCCCTCCGAAGACAGTTTAAGTCCTTCGCTCCATAGATGCTGCCTCACCCGCTGAGTTTCCCTAGCATTTTTGTCTATCATCATAAACTTCAGACTACCTTTCTAAAAATGCAGCTCTCTTTCATTACTTTATGTAACTTGAGTTGTAAAATGATGCATTGAACTGCGTTAGAATTGATAACTTTCTGTACATCAAGCCAAAACTTTATGTTGCATTTTGTTCTTTAGTTTTTGTAAATGCTCTGCTACTAATTATTATAACCTTAGATTTTGTTTAGATCAATGACTTTAGTTTGTACATTAATAATATTTTACAGACATACATGATTTTGTAAACAAACTGAGGAAAGTCCAGAAGAAATGTAACAAAATAATAAAGCAGTGTGTATTTCAGTTGGATTTATGAAGGATTGATATTAGAACACTTTTCTGGGTTGCATGCTTGAAAATATTAGATAAAATGCCATTTATTTCCTGACCATCTTGGGAGCAAGAATTCCCAGCAATGTGAATAGAAATCATTTTGTGACCACAATGACAATTTAAAGGCCCAGTACTGCTTTTGTTCAAATCTCCTTTTATATTCATTGGGAAAGATATTTCGGTATATTAAACAGTCAGAGTGGAATCGGACAGAATGTGGCTTTTGTGTTGCAATTTTGCAATCCTGCCATGGGAGCCATGGGAGATTACAGTTCACAGTGAACAAAGTTGCTCAACAAAAATTGTCAATGGCAATTGACCAATGTATATTACAAATATGAGTAGCAAGATATAAACAAATATTATTTAATGTATGGGATAGAAAGCATAAAGTTGTTTTACTTATGGACATGACTGGTATTTATTAACATCTGCATTTCTCAGTATAAATATGAAAGAATTTTAAGATTATTTTTCTGGGGCAGCAAGTAATTGAAAATGGATACAAATTGATTATTTTACCATTGCTTTATTTTTTCTTTAGGTATGGGTTGGCTCAATCACAGAGATAACAAAAAATGTTCTGAATATAGAAGATAAAGACTCGATCCCCAAAGAATTAGTTTACTCTGTCACTCCTCCGAGCAATGGCCACCTTGCTCTAAAGATGTCACCAAATAAGCATATCGTCAACTTTACCCAGTTTCATATAAATAATGGTCAACTTGTCTTTGTTCATAATGGTATGTTTTGCTGTTATTTAACTTACACGTTTGTTTGTGTGATTGCAATGCAATGTGTTTACAGACAGAACACGATATTTTACTGGATGTATATTGGGTACTATTTTGGCAGTTTTCTAAATATAATATTGAATGCTGACCCACAGGGGAACGGTGGACGTCAAGGCAATTTTGGTTAAATAATTTGTACGACTGCAACTTGGAGATCAAGTTAGCCTTGCATGTGGATAGAATACAATCAAGTTTCATCCGAATATTGCTGAGGCCAAAAGAGCTACATCATTGATTTAAATATAGTGACTCATAAATATGATGTCAAGGCATGATTTTGAGGGGTTGGTGAAACTTGCTGGAGATGTTTGTCAGGATGTTTGCACTCATGGAAGAATGTCGAATGAGGGAACATATTACAAGATAATGCAGTCATTTAAAACTGGAGTGTACAGGATCTCGTTTGCCGTGAGGACGTTGAATTACTGGAATTCTCTATCTCAGAGTTGTAAATTCTAGATCATTGAGGGTATTTGGAAACAATTTCTGGAAGATTGAGGGCATAGAAAAGCAGATAAGGCCTGGGCAGATCAGGCATCATATTGAATGACCGGGGATTCAGGATAGATCCAGTGATCCTATTTTCTTATGATTTTGTTCAGAAGGCATTTGATAATTTAAAGCATATTCTATTAGTAATTAGTTGGATTCAAAGATGAACTCGTGCAGGGGTCGGCAACCTTGTTCTGCATAGGGGCCGGGACGCATGTCTGTGAGTGGATGGTGGGCCACATCTATCACGTGTACACATGGATCCCGCCCCCAGCCCGCCCCACATGGCAGGCATCAAATCACATATCACATAGAACCCGCCCCTTCGAGGATGCCACCTGGAGCACTGGCCCCTAATTATGGGCGCTCACGAACATGGCGTACATACGGACCATTGCCTTGGCTCTGTCCTGAAGGCAGTGGCTCAAATACACTCACTCGTCCCCGGCCTATTGACAACCCCGATCCCGACAGTGAAGCCCAGACACAGAAGGTGCGAGCCCGTGCCGGCGGCTTTGCGCAGTATGCGGTACAGCCAGAGCTCGGCAATTGCGGCAGCCAGCGCAGGCCTTCTTGCGTCCTTGCGTCACCGCGCCTGGGCGCCTCGGGCCTGGGAGGTACCGGGGATGAAGGAAGACTGCGGGCCGGATGATTACCGAAAATAGAATGCGGGCCAGATGATTTTGTGTTACGGGCCGCATTTGGCCCGGAACCCGTAGCTTGCCGACCCCTGGACTAGTGTAATAGGTAACAATAGACTGTTCCTGGGATCATCACAGTAGTTGCATAAAGTTACACATTAGGTTATTGTATTATGTAATTTTGCAGAATTTATTGATGAAATTAAACCTTTCAGCCAAATGCCAGTAAATGAACTAAAATTGGAATGAAATAAACTGATGAGTGAAATACTAAGTTTAATGTAAAAATGTAAATAGTGGGACACATAAATAATTTCATGATCAAAGGTAGTAATTTTCTTTAAACTGGAGTTCTAGAAACATCAGCGACGAAGGGTTTTAATTGGTCCAGTATGCTATGACTGTCTAAGAAATTACTGTGTGACTGTATAATGTGAGATAACGTCCACAAAAGGAAAAAAAATTACATTAGTGTAACATTTTGCATTAGCAGAAGGTCTGATAGTTCAGAATTAGTTTACATTTTGAATAATTTTACATTTAATGTTCAAAATATAAAGTACTGGTGGAACTTGGCCTGAAGAAAGGTCCTGGCCCAAATGCTGTCGATCTGTTTCCTCCACAGATGTTGCTTGAGACACTGAGTTCTTCCAGCACTTTTGTGTTTAGCTCAGGATTCCAACATTTGCAGTTTCTTGTGTCTCCAGTTTATATGTAATGTTCTTGGGATTAGTTTATGAACTTTTAGTACAGTAGTTAAGGAAGAATGTTGAAGTTAAGAACTTCTGCATAATTGGTGATGGGGGGGGGGGGGGGGAATTTGCAGTAGCTTTCAGAGTTTTTTTGTCAGTTTTCCAATTAAATCCGATGCATAATACCTTGCATGGATCTGGTTAATGAGACTGCACTATTGAACAAACTTTTTGGTTGCAATGGTATTCTGGTCCACTCTTAATAATATAAATGAAAATAGGTTCAGGAGGAATAACATTTTGGAAATTTATATAACCATATATTAAACATTTGAAAACGACTTTGTTAAAACAAAGCTAATTAGTTAAGTTAGCTAGCTAGTTAAGAATATTTACTAACTTCATTAGTTTAGTCAAGGCAGCTTCATATTTAATGAAAAACTATTCAATGTTTTACAATCTGGCCACTGGTATCATTGAACCGAACAATAAGCTTTTTATGAGCTTGTATGAATGGGCACAATTAGTGGGAACTCCCCACTAATTTGAACGAGGATCAAATCAAGTCATTAGGGTGTGGACTATAGGGTGTAGATTACCTTGAAGTTTATCTAGGCAGTTAAAAGTGAGTTAAGAACACATTACATGGTGAGCCAATGACAATTAGATTGTGGGCATCCTGCAGTTAACTTCAGTCATTGGAAGATACAACACATTGGTACAGAGAGAGACCAGGTGGCAGAAGGCCACATGAGGCTGTGAGCTTAAAGAGGGTTGGCTAGCCTTATAGCTTGGAGCCCGCAACCAGAGATCAGAACCTTGTGCTGGTGGGTGCTCATAATAAAAACTACTCAAATAATGCTTGTTGAAGGGCTCAGAAATGAGTGCAGAATTTAGTATTTCCCTGATTTGGCATCTAAAGCAGTTACATTTGGGATCCATAGATATTCCCAAGGTTTTCTCTTTAAGTATTGGTCATCAGTCAGTCGATGCTAACATTCATCTGGGGCTTTGAAAAATGCCTGTGTGTGTGGCACAGTTCAAATATCAGGGCCTGGGTAGAGATAGCATGGACTTGATCTGGGTTCTCTGAAGATTAATCCGAAGTCTCCAAATTCCTGGAACTAGGAATCGGCACCCCACTTCTACCATTGGGTTCCCAACCTCCTGACCCATTACCACAATCATGAGGAGAGTTGACAACACTTCCTCCACAATAATTCTCTATGCAGGTGCCCCACAAGGATGTGTTCTCAGTCCACCATTATACTACTTATCCACTCACGACTGTGCAGCCAAATTTAACTCTCACTCCATCAACGATGACACAGTGATGGGCCAGATCACGTATAATGATGAGATGGAGTGCAGGAAGGAGATGGAGAACTTAGTAGCACAGTGTAAGGACAACAACCTCCCTCAATGTCAGCGAGATGAAGGAGCAATTATGAAGTTAAGGAAGCATGATGAAGTACATGCCCCAATCAGCATGAATGGTGCCGAAGTGGAAATGGTTGAAAGCTTCAAGTTAATATTACCAACAATCTGTGAAGGACCAATCATAGTAAGATGACAGCCAAGCAGGCACACCAAAGCCTCTACTTCCTTAGGAGACTGAGGAAACTTGGGATGTCTCCAAAGACTTACAAATGTCCACAGATGCAGCACAGAACGCATATTGTCAAGTTGCATCACAGCTTGGTTTGGGAACAGCTCTGCCCAAGAACACAAGAAATTGCAGAGTTGTGGATGTGCCCCAGCCATCACACAAACCAGACACACACCATTGACTTCATCTGCACTTCGAAATGCCTCTGAAAAGCAGCTAGCATAATCAAAGACGTCCCACCTCAGTCATTCCTCCTTCTCCCTGCTCCCATTGAGCAGAAGCTTGAAAGTGTGCCCCACCAGACTCCAGAAGAGCTGCTGTTATCAGAATTCTGTATGATCCTGCTGGAAGTTAGGATAAGTCTCATCTACTTAATTGCAGACATTGGACCTTGTCTGTGGAACAGGTGCAGTACAATGCTGAGAACTATATTTTGTACTCTTACCTTCCCCAATGCTCTACTTGTTGTACTTGGATTTGATTGTATTGATGTAAAGTGTCTGAATGGATATTATACAAAAGAAAGTGTGTCACTGTACCTCGGTACTCGTGTTAATAATGCAACATTGGACATAGAACAGGATAGATAGATAGATAGATAGATAGATAGATAGATAGATAGATAGATAGATAGATAGATAGATAGATAGATAGATAGATAGATAGATAGATAGATAGATAGATAGATAGATAGATAGATAGATAGATAGATAGATAGATAGATAGATAGATAGATAGATAGATAGATAGATAGATAGATAGATAGATAGATAGATAGATAGATAGATAGATAGATAGATAGATAGATAGATAGATAGATAGATAGATAGATAGATAGATAGATAGATAGATAGATAGATAGATAGATAGATAGATAGATAGATAGATAGATAGATAGATAGATAGATAGATAGATAGATAGATAGATAGATAGATAGATAGATAGATAGATAGATAGATAGATAGATAGATAGATAGATAGATAGATAGATAGATAGATAGATAGATAGATAGATAGATAGATAGATAGATAGATAGATAGATAGATAGATAGATAGATAGATAGATAGATAGATATAATTTATTGCCACACAACCAGGGTTGGTGGAAATTTGGGTTGTCAGCAGCAGTACAATAATAAAGAACACATAATAAAACTAACACAAACATCCACCACAGCATTCATCACTGTGGTGGAAGGCACAAAAATTTGGCCAGTCCTCCTCCATTTCCCCCCCGTGTACAGGACCAGAGTCCAGTCAGTCCAGGATCGGCTCTTCCTCACCGGAGACCGCGGCTTTAGATTGTTGTAGGCCGCAGGCCGGCGGTCGAGATTTAAAGTCCCCGCCGCAGCCAGAAGCATTGTAGACTGCAGGGCCTGCGGTCGAAGCTCCCCTCCAGGGGTGGTGGTAAGTCCATGCCGGACCCGCGGTAGAAGTTGGCCGCGGGCCGGCAGTGATGGCTTCTTCTTCCCCCGGGTCCCCCACGAGGGATGCCGGGCTGTAGACGCCGCACCAGCTGGAGCTCTGCAGACCGCGGCTTCAGGCTGCGACTTCAGGCTGCCGGCTGCCCCGGGCCAGCGAAACGGAGCGCTCCCCTCCAGCGAGCCCCAGCGAGGGTCGCCCGCTCCACGACGAGAGTTTACGCTGCGCCCGCCGCTGAAGCCCCGGGCACGTCTCCGGGAAAGGCCGCGTCGATCCTTGATGTTAGGCCATGGGGGAGGCGACCTGGAAAAAATCGCCTCTCCATGGAGGAGGCGACCGAAGCGGTTTCCCCCTTACCCCCCCACACCACCCCTCACACAAAACACAAGAAGAAACATTAAATACATACTTTAAAACATACTAAAAAATAAAAAAAAGCTGGAAAAACTGACGCGCTGCTGACATGGCTGCACACAGAGGAGCGCCCCCTACAGTATAGCACAGGAACAGGTCCTTTGGCCCGGAGGAGGCGCTGTCCTGAACGGCTGCCTGTCCTGCAGCTGTCCGTTTTTTCCCCTTCTTTTTTATTATTTTTAGTTCGTTAAGTGTACAGTCAGGGGGTCTAAATCTTTTATGTGTGGGGGATGGTTGGGGGGAAGGGGGAAACTGCTTTTCTAAGTCCCTACCTGGTCGGAGGGGTTGCCTTCCTCCGAGCAGCGTCTTCGACCTGTCCTCGCGGCCTACCAGCGGGTCCTGGAGCGACGTTTCCCTGAGGGGACCTGGCCAGAACATCGGCTTTGGCGGCGGCGCAGAACGTCGGCGTTGGCAGCGGCGGCGCAGAACATCGGCTTTGGCGGCAGTTCAGCGCTGGAGCGCTATTGCGGAGCGGGCGATGCCTTTCCTGGGTCGCCGCGCTGGGACTCCAGTATGCTTGGTACCGCCGAGGAAGACATCGTGGAGCCGCGGTTCTGCGGAGCGGCCAGCTGCGACGTTTGAACTTACATCTCGCCGAGATCACCAGTGTGCGGAGCTCCGTCCGGCATGGTCTGTTGGCTTGGAAGCCGCAGGCTCCGGTGGGAAGGCGGCCGTTCCTGGCACCCCAAGCTGCTGGGGGTTCTCCCGACGCCGGAGTACCATCACCCGGCGAGAACATCGGGCGCCGTGGCGGCGACTGTGGAGGCCTCAATAGGCCCGACTATGGGTGGACAAGAGGATGGGGACTGGACTTTGTGCCTTCCCCCACAGTGGGAATCACTGTGGGGGGATGTTTTGATGTTGAATTTCTTTATGAATACTGTGTTGTATTTTTACTAGTGTGCTGCAAGGACATTAGAATTTCCCCTGAATAAGGGGATTAATAAAGTATTTATCTATCTTATCTAATATCTGTACTGATGCCAAGACCAACCTTTACCTGCCTGCACATAATCCATATTCCTCCATTCCCTGCATCTGTGTGTGCTTATCCAAAAGTCTCTTAAATGCCACGTTTGTATCTGTTTCCTCCCTCACAACTGGTAGTGCATTCCAGGCACTCAACCAGGTAAAAAAAACCTTTCCCCCCCCATATCTCCTTTAAACCTTTTCCCTCCTTAAATTTATGCTCTAGTTATCTATGCCTCATAATTGTATATACTTCTATTGGGTCACTCCGCAACTTCTGATGTACCACAGAAAACAACCCAAATGTGTCCAACCTCTCCTTGTAGCTAATACATTCTTATCCAGGAATCTTTCTAGTAAAAACACAAATCTAACCGTAAATGTCGGCAAGATTGTGGGGATTGGCAGAGATGGTAGGTCATCAATGCAGTGTGTGTGGTTGGTATATTGGAGGGCCGCCTAAGGAGTGTTGAGAAGTTCAAGACCATGTTCAGGCACTGGGTTGGACTTGGTCCAGAAAGCCACCTCTGCACAATGTTATGATTGTATTCTCAGAGATCACAATATTGTCTTAATAAATTACTATATTTAGAAGTTGAAACGAGGAACTGCAGATGCTGGATAACACAAGACAACTGTATCTACTTGTTTAAGAAGGAACTGCAGATGCTGGAAAATCGAAGGTACACACAAATGCTGGAGAAACTCACCCGCTGAGTTTCTCCAGCATTTTTGTGTAACTGTATCTACTTGTTTGTACCACCAGGTGGCAGCAGTTTTGCATTGATCGACTGATGTAGTTCGAAGAGAAACCATGGAAAAAGTTAACGTTAACAGTATAACAGCATCTGGGTTGTATATCAAGTTCTGGATTAGGAAGAGACTAATTGTTCCATACTGGTTCCTGGGCCTTCATTGTTTCAGAAACAAGTAAAATTTAACACAGACAGTGAGGAGAGTTTTGTTGCCATTGACTAGTATCCAATTAATCAAATCTATTGCTGATGTGGGCTGGGTTTGAGGAGAGGTTCACTTCACAAATGAAACACTTAATGCCAAATTGGCTGTTGAGCATTAATTAGAGCCTTTACTTTATTTAAGGGACCTACACCATGTATAACTTGTTTTTTTCTGGAGGTTCTGATTGTTATGAGTGTCCTCAGTCATGGAGATAAGCTGTGTATATTTGTGGCATTGCCTAGTTGTTTTCAAACATTGTAACAGCTGATTAACCAATTAGCAGCCCCACTGAACAAGGCGCACAAACTCACCAGCCATCCTGCTTTTAGAGATGAGATTACTTACCGAGTGACCAGTAATTTGCTATGAAGAAAGTCAGAATTTTTACTCAATTGATGAATCAGTTATCCTATTCAAAGACTTAAATACGGAAAAATGTGCAAATAGTTAAGAGAAAAATCAGGAAATTGTGAGGATTGTACATTAAGGAGGCAGAAAGGGTGGTGCAGCAGTAGAGTTGCTGCCTTACAGCACCAGAGACCCTGGTTCGATCCTGAGTATGGTGCTGTCTGTATGGAGTTTGTACGTTCTCCCCTTGACTGTGAGGGTTTTCCCAAGGTGTTCTGGTTTCTGCCCACACTACAAAGATGTACAAGTTTGTAGGGTCTCGACCTGAAACATCACCCATTCCTTCTCTCCAGAGATGCTGCCTGTCTCTCTGAGTTACTCCAGCTTTTTGTATCTATATTTGGCTTAAACCAGCATCTGCAGTTCCTTCCTATACCCTACCTGGTTCCACTTCTCACCCTCATTTCTTACTCTGCCGTCAGCATCCATTGCCTCTTGTGTACCCACTTATCACCTTCTAGATTCCATCTCTTCCTCCACTCTTCCCTCCCCCCCCATTTGATTCCATCTGACCTCTTTTGCTCTACCTATCACCCCACCTGTCACTGGCAATTCCACCACTCTCCTTCCCCCATCTGCTCGTCATCTCCATCACCTAGTTCATCCTTTGCCCTGCCTCACCCTGCCTCCTCGCCTCTTCATACTGGCAATCTCACCTCTACTTTCTCAGTTCTGAGGCATGGTCTAGATCTGAGGCATCACCTATCCCTTTGCCCCCACAGATGCTGCTTGACACACTAAATTCTCCAGCAGTTTTTTTTTTGTTTGTTTTTTTGCTCCTATTAGACAAATTTGATTGGAGTTTTCAAAGCAATAAAGTGTATTGATGAGAGCAGTGGAATTGATGTAGTCTACATGGATTTCCTGTGACAACGCCCCATGTGGGAGACATTGGTTAGAAGCCCATGTGATCCAAGGCAAGTTTGCAAATTGGATCCAAAACTGGTTTGATAATAAGAAGCAGAGGGATTTGGTGGAGGTTGCTTTTGTGATTGGAAGCCTGTGACCACTGATAAACCACAGGGATCGGCAATGGGATATTAACAATTTATGTGATTGTTGGGCATATGCTCACTAAGTTTACAGATGATGCAATAATTAGCAGTTATTGATGAGATGGAGAAAAAAGCCTTGGGCTATAGGGCAAAATTGATCACTTGGTAGGAAGGTCAAATAATGACAAATGGATTTTAACCCTAATAATGTGAGGTGGTGTATTTTAAGACAAAAAAGGATAGAACATACACAAAGAATGCTATGACTCTAAGAGTATTGAGGAACACCTTCTGAACCATCTGAATTTGTAGTTGGCAGGACTGTAATCTGCATATCGCCAACTTGGATGTGTTGTGCATACCAACGGATGTGTTGTGCATATAGGAACTTGCTGTATAATTTTAAGGATCACTGAAGGTGGCAACAAAGGCAGAGAAGGTAGTCAAGAAGATATACTGAATATTTGCACCTGTTAGCTAGTGCATTGGATATAAGAGAAGTTGGACAACTTATTATGTATCAGTTGGGCCATAGCTGGAATACCATGTGCAACAATGGATGCCACACTATAGGAAGGATGTGATGGCATAGGAGAGAATGCAGCAGAGTTGACTGGAATAGGGCATGAGATGAGATTGAATAAGATGGGTTTGGGTGGTGGAGACAGAGATTCTCACAACATTGAACAAGTTTCTTAATTCACCGACATACAAGGCTATGACGTGTTCCTGTGCTACACGACTCTAACACTGTTCAAATAACAGTTAATGTAATTAGTAGAATAGGAAAAGTTGCTTAGAAACATAGAAGATAGGTGCAGGAGTAGGCCATTCGACCCTTCGAGCCTGCACCGCCATTCGATATGATCATGGCTGATCATCCAGCTCAGTATCCCATCCCTGCCATCTCTCCATACCCCCTGATCCCTTTAGCCACGGGCCACATCTAACTCCCTCTTAAATATAGCCAATGAACTGGCCTCAACTACCTTCTATGGCAGAGAATTCCACAGATTCACCACTCTCTGTGTAAAAAATGATTTTCTCATCTCGGTCCTAAAATACTTCCCTCTTAACCTTAAACTGTGACCCCTAGTTCTGGACTTCCCCAACATCGTGAATAATCTTCCTGCATCTAGCCTGCCCAACCCCTTAAGAATTTTGTACGTTTCTATAAGATCCCCCCTCAATTTTCTAAATTCTAGCGTGTACAAGCCGAGTCTATCCAGTCTTTCTTCATATGAAAGTCCTGCCATCCCAGGAATCAGTCTGGTGAACCTTCTCTGTACTCCCTCTATGGCAAGAATGTCTCTCCTCAGATTAGGAGACCAAAACTGTACGCAATACTCCAGGTGTGGTCTCACCAAGACCCTGTACAACTGCAGTCGAACCTCCCTGCTCTTATACTCAAATCCTTTTGCTATGAATGCTAACATACCATTTGCTTTCTTCACTTCCTGCTGCACCTGCATTCCTACTTTCAATGACTGGTGTACCATGACACCCAGGTCTCGTTGCATCTCCCCTTTTCCTAATCGGCCACCATTCAGATAATATTCTACTTTCCTGTTTTTGCCACCAAAGTGGATAACCTCACATTTATCCACATTATACTGCATCTGCCATGCATTTGCCCATTCACCCAGCCTATCCAAGTCACCTTGCAGCCTCCTAGCATCCTCCTCACAGCTAACACTGCCCTCCAGCTTCGTGTCATCCACAAACTTGGAGATGTTGCATTCAATTCCCTCATCCAGATCATTAATATATATTGTAAATAGCTGGGGTCCCAGCACTGAGCCTTGCGGTACCCCACTAGTCACTGCCTGCCATTCTGAAAAAGACCCGCTTATTCCTACTCTTTGCTTCCTGTCTGCCAGCCAGTTCTCTATCCACATCAATACTGAACCCCCAATACCGTGTGTTTTAAGTTTGTATACTAATCTCTTATGTGGGACCTTGTCGAAAGCCTTCTGAAAGTCCAGATATAACACATCCACTGGTTCTCCCTTATCCACTCTACTAGTTACATCCTCGAAAAATTCTATAAGATTCGTCAGACATGATTTACCTTTCATAGTGTATCCAAGTATCCAAGTTTCATTTAGTGTATCCAAGTATCCAATGAATGGCAGTACTGGCTCGAAGGGCCGAATGGCCTCCTCCTGCACCTATTTTCTATGTTTCTATGTTTGGCATCAATCTTTAAAATGTTCTGTAAAAGACTCCAGTCTTGAAGTGCTTAGGCAAATGTTATACTTGGCAGATTGGCATTCAGGATGAGATCTGCTGGCACTGGTCCCATTACTGTCTCACCTTTAAACAGTAATCAAGACATGAGGGTCATAGGATTCTTGCTTGTGCTGCCTCTGCCTTGGCTCGCTGGATGATGTGGTCAAGGAGGCTATTGTTATCCTCCCAGAACTACCATCAGTTTTGCCTTTCGTTGTGCTGACATAACTGTAAAAAGACATCCTAATGTCAGTTCCTAAATGCAATGAGAATATTTCTGAGCTTTGTTTTAAAGAAATGACACCCATTGGCTGATGTATTTTCATGGTGCCCTGGAGTTCCGTGTCATCTGCATGAAATCTTCGAAGGAACACCATAAATGGAGAAGGCAGACCTGCCCCCCACCCCGGCATCAGTCTGAAGAAGGGTCTCTAACCGAAACGTCGCCTATTCCTTCTCTCCATAGATGCCGCCTCACCCGCCGAGTTTCTCCAACATTTTTGTCTACCTTCAATTTTTCCAGCATCTGCAGTTCTTTCTCAAACATTCCCTTTATCTACATGAAGTTATCCTAAAATATTAGAGCATGTCCTTGCTGGGTAAACATGTTCTGCCTCCATTTCATTTGCTGTGGGGAACTGGGCTGTTGGATTTTGGAAGACAGACATAAAGTACTGAAGTAACTCGACGGGTCAGGCCACATCTTGGAGGGAAAAGGATGGGGTTGGTTCGTGACCCTTTTGATCGATCCTTTTCCTCTCTCGATGCTCCAGCACTTTGTGTCTATTTTTGGTATAAACCAGCATCTACAGTTCTTTGTTTCTACATGTTGGATTTTGGAGTTCGTTTGACTTAAAGTTAAGTTGTGCGGGTAACAAAAATCCGGATGGTTCCAAGTATACTTAATTTGTCCACTCTCTATTTTCAGGAGCCATGTCAGGTGGATTTAATTTTCAGGTTACGGATGGATTAAACTTTACTCCTCGACAAATCTTCACCATTACAGCCGCAGCTTTAGTGATAAACATGGAAACAAATAATGGTTTACACATCTTCCCAGGTAAGCTGTCAGTTCCTCGGTTCTGGTCTCATCACTCTAAGTATTTTGGTACTTTAAATGAGAAGCTTGAAGAGCATCTTCTCATTTTTATTAGCCCAGGGCGCATTAATTTGGACATGTTGGCACCTCTCTTCGAAGAACTTGAGAATAGACATAAAATATATCTGCTTCATGTAAAATTGAGAATGCTTGATACATAGACAGCAAGAAAAGAAAAGTATATCTTATCGGAAAGAAGAGTATTATTTACACTGCTTTCATGCATACATTAGTTCATGAATGTTGGAGGGTGAGTGAGCTGGGAAGCTGCTCCACATGAGAGGATAACAGGCACTTAAGGTGGATCAACACCTCAGATCTTTTGGCAGCAGCTTTAGTTTAGATCAGGGACACCAATTGCTACAGTAAAGCTCCTGTCCCACGTTCCTGAGTTACTCACGAATTCTCCCGAGTTTTCCCCTTGATTCAAACTTGGAGATGCCAGTCGTAGGTACTCGATGCAATTTATTTTACTCGTGGACATTTTTCAACATGCTGAAAAAACGTCCCAACTTACCTGATTCCCCGAGTACCTACGGCAGGTATTACGAGCCGCTAAGAAATATCTACGGACTCGCTACGGACATTCTCCGAGTTTGAATCAAGGGGAAAACTCGGGAGAATTCGTGAGTAATGAGGGAAAGTGGGACAGGGGCTTAACTCTCAACAGTTAGTAATTTTGAGGCCTACACAGTTTTTGAAATGGAACTGTGCAGTTAAAAGTTCTGTATCTATCATCATCCGCCACTCTACATCGATTGCCAACATTTCATAAGTCCAGTGACCTCCATGTGTATGGGAATTGGGTTTAAGATTTAAAAAAATTTCCAGTGAATCTCCATTAAGTTTTCTTTATGCAAGAGAATCCACAAGCCCATCTCAAATTTTAATACCGAATTGCCTGAAGTTGTCCTCCCTCGATCAAGACCTGGATTATAAAGTTCAGCATATTTAGCATTGCAAAGTCAATGACTAATCTTACTCGTGATCTGCTTTTTAAGTACAAATCCCTTGGCAATTTAACGATAACAAATAAGATGTATTAAAACCAGTGATGTTGTTGATGGTGGATCACAGTTTAAAGGCAGCATTTAATTATATTTTCATGCAGAAAGGGCTTACATAATCATCAGTAAATGCAAGGTATTGTTATTAATCTTGTAACATCCATTGGTTCGTGTTTTGTTGATATAACACTCTATTGCTTGTTCTCCTACCCATTCAGAGTTATAACCCTTTGTATCCTTGATGATGCCAATAGCATTTGTTTCCGAAATGAAGAACGTAAGAAGTAGAATGAGTAGCACACCATGTGACTGCCTTGCAATGCAATCAAGTCATGGTGGATCTTTACCTCTGCTTGACTTTCCTGTATAATCCTCATATCCCTTAATTCACAATATTTTAAATCAATCTTTATCTTGAATATATGCTCGCTGCGTTGAATCCCCACTGCTCTCTTTGGTTGAGAATGTCACCACCCTCCTAGTGAAGAAATTGCATCTTGACACCTCCCCCCAATAGCCAGTCCTCATTCTGAGATTGTGACCCCTGGTTCAAGACACCCCAGCCGGAAAACAGGTTATTACTGCAATCACATAGCCATATAGCAAGAAAATGGGCCATTCAGCCCAACCTGATTACTACCGTGCCCCATCTATTCTAGTCCCCACCTCCATTATTGCGGTAGATGGCACAATGGGCTAAGTGTTCGGCTGGCGACCGGAAGGTGGCCGGTTCGAATCCCGCTTGGAGTGCATACTGTCGTTGTGTCCTTGGGCAAGACACTTCACCCACCTTTGCCTGTGTGTGAATGTGTGTGAGTGATTGGTGGTGGTCGGAGGGGCCGTAGGCGCAGAATGGCAGCCACGCTTCCGTCAGTCTGCCCCAGGGCAGCTGTGGCTACAGAAGTAGCTTACCACCACCGAGTGTGACTGAGGAGTGAATGAATAATGCGATGTAAAGCCCCTTGAGTATGAGAAAGGCGCTATATAAATCCCATCCATTATTATTATTATTATTATATTTAGCCCAAAGCCCTCTAAATCTTTAAGAAGGAACTGCAGATGCTGGAAAATCGAAGGTACACAAAAATGCTGGAGAAACTCAGCGGGTGCAGCAGCATCTATGGAGCGAAGGAAATAGGCAACGTTTTGGGTTTCGGCTCTATAGATGCTGCTGCACCCGCTGAATTTCTCCAGCATTTTTGTGTACCCTCTTAATCTTTCCTGCCAAGCCTCTTGAAGATTCTTCATGATTCAGTGAGAGGGCCTCATTCATCTGTCCTCTAGATAATAGACCCAGACTGCCATATCGCATCTCACAAGCTAAACATGCCATCTCATAAATCAAACTTGTGAACATTTTGTGAAACTCCTATCATAAGTGCATCATTTCTTTGAGCAAGGGAGAACTACGTGCGTTGTTCTGGCTGTGGTCACACAAGGTAATTTATTGTCTCTCTAAGGTAAATTGTCTCTACTGTTATACTCAATAAATACCAACTTTGTGGTCATTTGTTTATCATTCCCTAAAGGGAAAAATAAGCTTGATGTGTACTGTTTGATATCTTTTCTTATCCTGGTTGTTGTTTTTAATATACTGTAACTGATGAACACAGCAAAACAGGCATTTTTCTGGTATTTTTCGCACTGAGTTTTATGGGAGTCTGTTGTAAGTACCTGTGCTATGATGACCGAGATCATTGTTTGAGACAGTTTCCCTGAGATTTGAGTTGCAAAGAATTACGTTGCACTCAGTGAATGCAGGAGAATTGTGTCTGGCCCTTTTGTCAGCATTTCATGGAGTCGTACAGTGTGGAAACAGGCACCTTGACCCAACATGCCCACGCAAACCAACATGCCCCATCTACATTAGTCCCACCTGCCTGTGTTTGGCCCACGTTCCAATAAACCTATCCTAAGCATGTACTTGTCCAAATGTTTCTTAAAAGTTGTGATAGTATCTGCTTCAATCACCTTCTCCGGCAGCTCATTCCATATACCTACCACCATTTGAATAAATGTTTTTTGTAAATCTTTTCCCCGCACCTTAATACTATGTCCTCTGATTCTTGATTCCTCTACTCTGGGTAAAAGACTCGATGCATTTCCCCTATCTATTCCTCTCAAGATCTTATACACCTCTATAAGTTCACCCCTCATCCTCCTGCACTCCAAGGAATAAAGTCCTAACCTGCTCAACCTCTCCCCATAGCTCAGGCCCTCAAGTCCTGGCAATATCCTCGTAAATCCTCACGGCACCATTTCCAGCTTAACACCATCTTTCCTATAACAGGAAAACTGAATACAATATTCAAAATGTGGCCCTA
Organism: Amblyraja radiata; assembly: GCF_010909765.2. Classification (NCBI taxonomy): domain Eukaryota; kingdom Metazoa; phylum Chordata; class Chondrichthyes; order Rajiformes; family Rajidae; genus Amblyraja; species Amblyraja radiata. The sequence continues at coordinate 127,492,824 of NC_045956.1, forward strand.
CCAATGTCTTGTACAACTGTAACGTAGGCTCCTAACTTCTATTTTCAGTACTCTGACTGATGAAGGCCAATGTGCCAAAAGCCTTCTTGACCACACTATTTACTTGTGATGCCACTTTAAAAGAACTTTGTATCTGCATTCTTACTCGACAACACTCCCCAGTGCCCTGCCATTCACTGTGTAGGTCTTGCCTTGGTTAGACTTCCCAAAATTCAACACCTCACACTTCTCGTTATTAACCTCCATCAACTATTCTTCAGCCCGTCTGCCCAACTGAACAACATCCTGCAGCAATTTTTGACAACTATCTTCATTATTTACTAAACCTTCCACTTTAGTGTCATCTGCAAATTTCTAAAAGCTGGTTTCTGTCAGCAAACAATATCAGTAACTCGGTATCTACTGTGGATGTAATTCGTATAAGCTTGTCCACAGGGCAACACCAAGGCATTAATAAAAATGTTGCATTTAAATAAACCATGTACCACGTATAACTCTCTTGGAAATGTGTGACATTGATTTATTTGTATTGTGTTGGTAATTGAATTGAATACTTTATTGTCACATGTGCTTGCCTACCTAAGACCATAGTCGCCACTTACAAAGTTAAAAATTCACTTACCCCCTCCCTCACGACAGACTCCCGATGCCGGGTCCTCCTTTATTCCTTCCCTCAGCAGCGACACCCTGATTTCCACGTTTCCATCCTCATCCGTCGGTCGTTGCCATCACCGAACGCCACAATGACCTCTCTACTAACGCTGCCGGGTCTTCTCCGGACATCGCCGTGGCGCCGTCCCAGGCCCCAATGACCCAGGCACCGATGGCCGCGGGCTTCGTCGACCCGCGAAGCTCCACCTCTGACCCGCGAGGTTCCGGCCTGCAGGGCTCTACCTCCGGCCCAGGCCATGAGGCATTCGGAATCCGGCACCTTCGGAATCCGGCAGTGTAATTTCAGTATCTGCCCATCAAACCTTCCTCATCTGTGTTCACCTATCACTTGCCTGGCTTTGTCCTGCTCCCATATCTTTCCAACTTTCTATTCTCTACTACAATCAGTATGAAGTGGTCACAACCCAAAATGTCACCTATCCATTCCCTGGAGAGATGTTGCCTGACCTGCTGAATTACTCCAGTACTTTGTGATTTGCTCAAGATTCAGCATCTACAGTTCATTGTGTATCTAAATCTTTGTATTTCTTTTCAGTTGCTTTTGATTCCTAATTGATATTTACAGGTGCACCCTCCCCCCCCCCCCCCCCGGAAGGAGATTGGTCTACAATTATGTCTTTATTTTAACTTTATAGCTCACTTGCTTCCTCCATAGTCTTAAATGCTGGATTATCAGTTTTACTGGATTAGCAGGATTTTACCTAAATTGGTGCAAGGTTGGTTTTACTGGCATTACATTGCAACAGTTGCTTGGGAGAGGCTGCAAGTAGGTAAAGAGATGTTGAATGACAAATGAGAGGTTTTCAAATTAGAGAAAGGGAGAGATCATGGCCAACAAGTTCCTGTTAGAGTGAAGGGCAAGGCTGGCAGGATTAGGGAACCCTGGTTGATGAAGGCTGGTGAGGTTCTAGTCAGGAAAAAAGAGGCATGCTTAGGCACTGTGATCAAACACATTCCTAGATGTGTATACGGAACATATGAATACATCAATAAAGTGAGAGTCATACAGCATGGAAACAGGCCCTTTGGCCCAACTAGTCCATGTTGACCAAAATGCCACATCTAAACTAGTCCCATTTTCCCACATTTGGCCCATATTCCACTAAACCTTTCCCATCGATTTACCTTCCATTTGCCATACCAAGGGCATGAGGGATTACCAGGATCCTGTGAATAGCTACAAGGAAACTGACAAGGAAACCTTCCTGTTTAATGATGATGGTGGTGGAGGAATGTGGAAAGTCCTCTTTCGTGTGCATGCTGTGAGAGTAAATGGACCGCTTGATCGTGGTCCTGATTGAGGAATGCCACCTCACGCTGGCTGCAAAACTGAAGCACCGTTACACCAAGGACCCCATCCCTGCCCTACAGAGCCCGATTATTCAAGCCTCAATCCTCCAACCCCCCCCCCCCCCCTCACAGGTTCCTCGCTTTATTTCTACATCATAGAAGCCTATTGCCAGTTCTCAGAGCTTTCCCATAAATTCCATTTTACTCCACTTATTTATTTCTAACCTATTTTCTGTAACATGTCTGGCGATTCTTCTACCAGTCATCTGTAAGAAGGTAGTTAGGACACATACCGAACCTTATTGATCTTTCTCCAATCTTCATCAATTTGGGAACACGGTAATTTCTAGGCCTTTGTATTTTATGTCCTTTTAATTTTACAAATCACAAACAGAAATGAACAGTTTTAAAAAGGACATTAAACTTGTCATGGAAAGACTGTCACTTTAATGTATTTACTAATTGATAATTGGGGGATATTTTAACATGATACTAAGTGCTCTTGACTCTTGACTCAACTGTACCTTCTCATAATTCGTATACTCACAAGTTATCAAAGTATTGGCCCAAATTAAGAAAATTCAATAACACACTATTTTGAAGTGAACTAGAATGATTATTAACTGTTAACTTTTTGCTGTGAAGATTTTAACACAGTTACATAAATATACTTGGAAATTTTTTAATAGTTATGTTACACTGCAGTGTTCTGCAGTTTTAAGTGATGTTGAATGAGATAGAAGCACTGTTTCTTTGGCACAAGTTCTGGGGCAATTTGTGTTTCAAGTTTTCCAGTTTTATGAATTGTGTTCTTTGTATAGTAAAACTATCCTAGATCCCAAGCAAGAAACTAATTACATGCTGGCTATAATACGTATTTGCTATGCTGTGGATCAATAATTAAGGAGGAAGGCTTTTTATGAGCTGAGTAAAACATTTTATAAGATGTTCTGTAGGCAAAACAAATTGCTTATTTAAACATCTTCCATTAAATGCTGGAGTTATGCCTCATCTGAATGGTTCTGGAAAAAACACATTGACGCACCCGAGATAATTGTAATGAAGATGTTCACTGTTGTCATTTTCCTGTGTTGCATGAACCTGTCAAAGTCTTGAGATGGTCTGCCAAAAGCACAATAGTACATTCACTTGACTCTAGTGAATAGTACATTCACTATTGTTGTGAATCAGATTGTGACTACAGGTGCACAACCTTTTATCCGAAATTCCAAATAACGAAAAGCTCCGAATAGCGGACATTTTTTCGGTCCTTGAAGAAAGGTCCTTGAAGACGTTCACCGAGGGCGGCCCGCAGAGGTGACAGCGGAACCTCCGGTCGGTCCTCGAAGAAAGGGGAACTAAATCCCCATTCATAAAAGAGAAGGTGAGGGTATATTGCGCGGGAGGGTTAATAATTGACAATCTGCTGCTGCCTGCCCGCTGAGTTAAAAAGTTCCCACGGTAGACTCACGATACACAGTGTATCGTGAGTCTTGCGTGGGAACTTTTTAACTCAGCGGGCAGGCAGCAGCAGATTGTCGCTCCCTTCAGTTTCACCCCACCTACACACCTCTGCTTCCCGGCCATGTGTGTGACCCCTTCCCTCCCCTCTCCAGCTCCCCGCCCATTGCACCGGCGCGGGGGCTTTGCACTGTCTTCACGTCGGCGATGCCAGCAGGTCAGTGCCAGTCACCGGAGACGTCAGGACCAACGGGACACCGACCCCCAGGCCCACTGCAAGCACGGAGATCCCAGAGACCCACAGCCAGCAGCAGCCCAGCCCCGTTCCAACTCCAGAGGAACACGCTCCCCGTAGGGGCAGAAGCTGATGGTGTGCAAGGTACGTCTTGTTCTTGGGGTGGCGCAGCTCAGGCTGTGGGCGAACTGCCACTTGTCGCCGTAGCGGCCCATCGGGGAGCGGATTCCTCTGGAGTTGGAGGGACAGGGAGACACAGCGGCTTTTGAGAATGGTGGGCAATCACTTCCAAAATTCTGCCCACGCAGTCAGTACACCTCTCCTACACTTGTCTCCCGCACTAAGATCATCTCGCAGAGAATGATCCCAGCCTAACCCTCCCTATTCTCTCCTATTCTGCAAGAAAAAACTACATTGAAGACTCAAACTCGCGATCGAGTAACTGCCGGGATCGAGGCGCAAACTCGTGACCTTGCGGATATGAGCCGAGCACTCTACCACTGAGCCAGCCGTTAAAATCTACGCTAAAAATCTTCCATTCCGAAAGCCGAAAAATTCGGAATTACGAAAAGTGTCTGGTCCCAAGGCTTTCGGATAAAAGGTTGTGCACCTGTAGCAGTAAAAATATATGCTATAACGATTGAAATCCGAAATTCAATCAAACGATACTTTTACAACATTTTGCAATCGAGGTTTTTTTCAGAAGTAGAATGTAATAATGCCAATTTTATGGTAATTTTTAATCACTCTGGAAATTAGGCTGGATAATTCTAATGGCAATTGACACTTGCATTGCAATTGTGACATCAAATGCACGCTTCATGACATACAACAACGTTTTCAAACTGCTGTACCTGTCTTTGGTCAATCGTAGACCAAGCCATGTTTTCACAACATTATTTCCTGTGAAGCTCCATGTTTTAAAGGAGCACGCCAACACACTAGCTTTCAACTTCAGCAGCCTGGATATTGTGAAACGTGTTCTTAATAAGGACTGTGGCTTTTACACAACTACACTGCCAGTTGAGCACATAAAATATGTGCAGTGGGCTTCTGTGGGCTGGTGTTACTGGAAGATTTGGAAATTAATCCAATGCAGGCATACTAGTGGCCTGATATGGCCCACGTTGTTGGAAGGAAGGACGGAAGTATTTCGTCGTAGGCAGTCTCTCGGGATCAAGAATGCCTTGCATCTACTTTGGTGTTGTGGGTTCTGAGTTGGCTAATGAAACCAATGTGGAACTATAGTTTCCTCCACAGATGGGCAGGATCTCCCAATCCCATTGATTGGATGGACGGACGGATAGTTTGAGGTGTGCACTGCTTATGTAGACCTTCTAGCTACTCTCCGTCTATTTGCATAGACTCAATTCTCTATACCATCCCAATGGTCAACCATTTGGTGAGGCCATGGGCCAGATTTTCCCAGGAGTCATTGAGGATATTGCGTATCTTCAAAAATGCTTTGTGGACATTCTTGGTTCTTCTCTGTCTGCTTATTAATCCCTTGCCACACCAAAGCTCAATGAAATGTATGTCTTGGGAATGTGGCATTCAGCACAGAAACAACAACACAAAATATCCAACTGAGAGTAATCAGGGCTTCAGTACTGAGGAAGTTGGCCTGGAAGGGGATGCTGATGGAAGTTTACTTATCCTTCTGCCACCACCTTCAGTTCGCCAGCACTGCATTTTCCAATTGAGAAAAATGGTATTTGAAGAATCAGACCTCAAACCTGGTACAAAACTCTCTGTCTGCAAGGCAGCAGTAATCTGCCTGTCAAGACATGAATTACCTATAGAAGGCATCCTTAGGCACTGGAAAACGCATTCAATCGTGGCAAATGCTGAGAATGCTGTTCATCGATTACAGCTCAGCATTCAACACCATTATACCCTCTAAACTGATCACCAAACTCGGTAACCTGGGCATCGACCCCTCCCTCTGCAACTGGATACTGGACTTTCTAACCAACAGACCCCAGTCTGTTAGGTTAGACAAGCACACCTCTTCAACCCTCACCCTGAACACCGGCGTTCCACAGGGCTGTGTGCTGAGCCCCCTCCTCTACTCCCTCTTCACCTACGACTGCATACCTGTACATGGTACTAACACCATCATCAAGTATGCAGATGATACAACGGTGATTGGCCTCATCAGCAACAACGATGAGTCGGCCTATAGGGAGGAGGTCCAGCTCCTAGCAGCATGGTGAGCTGACAACAACCTGGCCCTTAACTCCAAGAAGACCAAGGAGCTCATTGTAGACTTCAGGAAGTCTAGGGGCGGCACGCATACCCCATCCACATCAACGGGACGGAGGTGGAACGTGTTTCCAGCTTCAGGTTCCTGGGGGTCAACTTCTCCGATGACCTCTCTTGGACCCACAATACCTCAACTCTGGTCAAGCAGGCTCACCAGCGTCTCTTCTTCCTGAGGAGACTGAAGAAGGTCCATCTGTCCCCTCAGATTCTGGTGAACTTCTACCGCTGCACCATCGAGAGCATCCTTACCAACTGTACCACAGTATGGTACGGCAACTGCTCTGTCTCCGACCGGAAAGCACTGCAGGGGGTGGTGAAAATTGCCCAACGCATCACCGGTTCCTCGCTCCCCTCCATTGAGTCTGTCCAAAGCAAGCGTTGTCTGCGGAGGGTGCTCAGCATCGCCAAGGACTGCTCTCACCCCAACCATGGACTGTTTACCCTCCTACCATCCGGGAGGCGCTACAGATCCCTCCGTTGCCGGACCAGCAGGTCCAGGAACAGCTTCTTCCCTGCGGCTGTCACACTACTCAACAATGTACCTCGGTGACTGCCAATCACCCCCCCCCCCCCCCCCCCCCCCCGGGACACTCCTCCCACAGGAAAAACACTATGGCTGTATGCATGTAAATAGATTTATTTATTGAAATCATATTCTATGTCGCTCTTCCAGGGAGATGCTAACTGCATTTTGTTGTCTCTGTACTGTACACTGACAATGACAATTAAAGTTGAATCTGAATCTGAATAAAAGTACTGCTGTCTCGCAGCACCAGAGACCCAGGTTCGATCCTGACTTTCTATCTCGAAACTAAAGTAGGACCCCGGTGAGTCTAAAACGAATGGGGAACCCAAAGAAGTGAAGTTTAACTGATAGGATCAGAAATAGGCCATTTGGCCCATCAACTCTACTCTGCCATTTAATAATGACTGATCTAACTCTTCCCCCTCAATCTCATTCTCCTGTCTTCTCCCCATAATCCCTGACACCTGTACTACTCAAGAGTCTATCTATTTCTGCCTTAAAAATATCAATTGACAGCCTCCACAGCCTTCTACAATACAATACAATACAATTCAATTTATTGTCATTTGGACCCCTTGAGGTCCAAACGAAATGTTGTTTCTGCAGCCATACATTACAAACAAATAGACCCAAGACACAACATAATTTACATAAACATCCATCACATCGCTGTGATGGAAGGCCAAAAAAACTTATCTCTCCACTGCACTCTCCCCCCCGATGTCAGAGTCAAAGTCAAAGCCCCCGGCGGGCGATGGCGAATTGTCCCGTGGCCATTAAAGCCACGCCGGGTGCTGCAAGGTCGCGCACCGGGTCTTGATGTTAGAGCCCCCGGCGCATGCTCGCAAACTCCCGCTGCCATTCCAAGCCGCGCGGGGCGGTGATGTAGGCCCCGCTCCAGGAGCTCTTCAACCCCGCAACTCGGGCGGGAGAAGTCGCCGTTGCGGGAGCCCTGAAAAGCGGACTCCCTCCAGGGACCCGCGGGCTCCCGGTGTCGCCGTCCGCCAAACCCGCAGTTGCAGCCACCGAATCTCCAGAGGTCGGGCCGCAGCAGCGTCCACCACAGCTCCACCCGCTCTGGACTCGGCCAGCTCCACGACGGTGAGGTGAGTAGTCGGCACCACAGCCCCCGGTCTTCCTGTTGGAGGCCGCTCCTCGTTGCAGCCCCAACGACAACGGAGACCCGACAAAGAAAAGGTCGGGTCTCCCGTGCAGGGAGAGATTTAAAAGTTACCCCCAACCCCCCCACACCACCCCCACCCCCCCCCCACACACATACCCCAACAAAAATAACAAAAACTACATAAAAACATAGACATAAAATAATACAAAACGCTGACGGACTGCAGAGGCCGCTGCTGACGAGAGTCGCGCCGCCCACCGGTAACAAATTCCACAGATTCACCACCATCTGAATAAAGAAATTCCTCCTCTTCACCTTCCCTAAGGAACGTCCTTTTATTCTGAGGCTATGACCTCTGGTCCTAGACTCTCCCACTAGTGGAAACAGCCTGTCTAAATCTACTCTATCCAGGCCTTTCACTGTTCAATAATTTTCAATTAGGTCCCTCCTCATCATTCTGTTTCGGGGCGTATGATAATAAAACACTATTGACTCTTGAACATTAGAAATTTAAGCAAAGGTTGGCCCAATGGGCGTCAGGGGTTATGGGGAGAAAGCAGGAGAATGAGGTTGAGAGGGAAAGATAGATCAGCTATGATTGAATGGCGGAGTAGACTCGATGGACCGAGTGGCCTAATTCTGCTCCAACAACCTGTGAACTTTAACTCCCATGCTTGTTTTGCATTTCAATGAGGTTATGGCTCGTATGTTATTTTGACATAATTTTCCAATACTAATCCTATATCCCTTGTTTTTGTTCAATCTAAAAATATTAATCTGTCTTGAATAAATTCAGTAACTAGGACTCCAGAGCGCTTGAGACTGTGAAACCTGCTACAACCTTGTTTACATGAGACACTATCACGCTATGTTTAATGCCAATTATAGTCCCTTACTTAAGAAACTAAATAGTCTAATCAAATTATGGAAAACGCTCCCGATGTCTTTAATAGGTCGAATAAATGCTATAAATATGATCTTTCTACCACAAATCCTATATCTATTTCAATCAATACCTATATATCTTCCAAAAAAGTTTTTCAAAAAACTAGACTCAGACATTACAAATTTTACATGGGACTATAAATCCCACAGAATACAAAGAACACACCTTAGTAAACCCAAAGAGCTGGGTGGTCTTGCACTCCCTAACTTTATGTACTATAATTGGGCAGTAAATATTAAAAATATGATTCACCTGCTGGACAATTCTGCCCAGCAGGTGGACTGGATTGTAATGGAGAGAGAGGACTGCTCTCCGTGTAATATAGGAGCGACTATCCTTTCACCAATGAATCTGAATAACAAAAATTACAATAGAAATCCAATCATACACAGCGCAATTAGAACTTGGAAACAAATAAAACAGAATCTAAAATTAAGGAATCTATCTCTTTTAATGCCAATAGTCAATAATCCGTCGTTTAAACCTTCTACTATAGATAAATAATTTACACAATGGGAAAGAATGGGAATCAAAACGCTCGGAGACTTGTATGAATTAGGAAAATTATTATCATTTCAACAATTACAACTGAAATATAATTTGAGAAATAATCAATATTTTAAATATCTTCAATTGTGTGACTATCTGAAAAAATACACAAAAGACTATCATAACATGCCGCCAGACTTACTGGACGAAGCAATGAAGACAAAGGCTGAATCAGCAAACCTAATATCATGCTTATACAACACTATTTTAAATATAGAAATACCCACAACTGATGGTATTAGAAGAGACTGGGAACAAGAACTAGCTATAAAAATTTCAAAAGAGAGCTGGGATAAACACTTACTATATGTGCATAAATGCTCGATCAACGTACGACATACTCTAATTCAATTCAAAACATTACATAGACTACTATTCAAAAATAAAAATAAATAAACTTTTCCCTAACGTTTCACCCATTTGTGATAAATGTCAGTCTCATGAAGCTACCATAGCGCACTCTTTTGTTTTTTGTATAAAAATCCAAAAATTCTGGAACAAAATATTTGAAATCTTCACAAAACTATTTAAAATAAAACTCATACCAAAAGCAGAATGGATTATTTTTGGAATAACGGAAGGTAGCCCTGAACTAAACGTGTTTCAAAAGAATTTACTTAATTACGGTCTAATAATGGCCCGTAATTAACGGTACCTCTTTGACATTTATCCATTACCTTTACTAGGTTCTCAGAATCGGTTAAATTTTGGCAATTATAGATTTGGTAGTTCACAACAATAATGGCACACAATAGCTTTGCAGGTCCCAACAAGTTTGCTTTACAAACATAACTTGCCTTTTATAGAGTTCTTTTCATCTTTATTGGTAGTAACTTTGGTTAGATCGCCCACGGTGCAAGCTCTGATATCTTATTTCCTGAAGTAGTGATTGGAGTTCTATGTGAGTCTTCTTCTATCGTGTCCATCTTCCATGTTTCAAATTTTGACATCGCTGTCATCGTCCGTCCTGAAAAGGACGCAAGCTTCCGGCGACAATCAGTGGGAGCCATCACGTTGCAATAGATGATTGTGGTTGCAGAATTAGCTCGGGATACATCCAGTTTCCAGCCCCGCAACGTGGACGCTTCTGCAATGGGGCCTATGTGAGTGATCTGTTACCTGATCCAACAGTATTTCAGATGTTCACCAGTAGGGTATCTGCAGGGGGTAAAATACCACCATTTTGGGTACATATTAATCCCAATATTTGAGCCTAAAATCTGTACCCACGTTCCCTGCCCTTCCCCATTACAAGGCCATCAATCAATTAGACAACTTGAAATAAGTTTACATTTCATACTTTTTGTTATAATATCAGATTTGGGAAGTAAAATAATGAGATTTAATTTCATTTTAGGCTTTGTAGGGAATTTTTTAGTCCATCTGGACAGCAGTGTATTGTAATTGTGTATTCCTGATCAGTAAGCTTCCAAATTTGCGTATTTTGAATTTGGAGCTGATTTTTAATTGTTTTGAAATTATCCAGAAGATGCTGAAATATATACCTATTCCAATCTTCTCCCCTTCTGTCCCAAAAGGTACTAATCTGGCAGTTCAGCAGACTACCAACAAGTTACTCCAGTTCCTCGTGTGCAAGTCCAGACAATGAGTGCACAAAGCTATTCCACTGTGGAGGCTACATCATGTGAGCCCAAACTTATTTCTAGCTGTTGCTTTGCACTTTCTATTAGGCTATTAGAATAGCAAACATTTTTGTAGGACAATCACTGATTTAAGTGTTCACTCTAGTCTTAGCTGCAGACGTGGAAGGAAGCTATATCAGATTTTTATACCAATTGAGACATTCCAGTACTATCTAGAATCAAGGAATGTTGTCTGTGATTTTCTCAGAAGCAATGTTATATCCACATTAACTGACTGAATTCCACAGAGGCTCAAGAAGAGGGTACTGACGCCCTCATGCAAACATCATTTAAAATTAGTTTGTTTCTATTTTGTAAATTGAGGGATTTGGGGCATTCTAATGTTTTTATTTTGTACATCAGAAAAACAGTAAAATTAGGCAATAGTTCAACAAAAATAATAAAGATCGAAGCCTGGACTGCATTTAATGGTGACTCAGTAGCCAGTTTACATCTCTTCTATTGGTTATTTCAATGGACATCATTGGTATTTAAGCACAAATAAATGTCAATTTGTTATTGTCCACTTTAGACAATCATAGAAAGTTTTAATTATCTATCTTTGTATGTTAATCCTAAAAAATGCTTTAGTTTTATTTTGCAGCTCAAATCTTGATCCTTTATATCTGTCTGTGAGCTTTTCTGTATCATTTTGAATTATATTCCCTCTGTGCTGTTACCTCCAAAAACCATGTGTTATCATTCCCAGAACTTCTGGTTTGATTCTCTCCAAATTAGGTTTCCACCCTATCATTGTTCTGAAATAATCCCATCAAAGTGGCAAATTACATTCAATGTGACTGCTACCATGTGAACCATCCCTTCTCAATCTGTCTTGATTACACATCCTCTGCACAAACGGTTTGTACTCTTTCCATCAACTAAGCAATCTTTTCAAAGTGTACAGGCAAAATAGAGTGATCTTGTGTTTAGTGTCATGCCAAACATTGGGACTGTTTACCGTCTGTTTTATGTTAGTACAGTGCCTCTCGTTCCATCCTTTCTCCTTCCACATATATTTTGGTTCATTTGAAGTTCTAATGAATTTAGTGTATACCACATTAAATCTTATTCACTCACTGTGCCAGTTCCCATTCACTTAAATTCCTAATCTCTCAATTGGGTGAAGTTAAGATTTGTGTATCACGTTAAAATCCCTGTTTGGATTCGCACCTCCCTATTTATGATGCTTACCATCAGCTTTACAATCCCCAAATTCCCTATTCCTCCAGCTTGTGAATTTGCTTCCTATGAATGGTGAACATAAAATCTTTCTCTTCAGCTTCCTAGCAACAGCTTATTTGGGTCTCTTGCCATAAAGTGCCCACTTTAAAAAAAAAAGATACAGCAGGGAAACAGGCCCTTCGGCACACATTAACACTATCCTACACACACACTAGGGACAATTTACACGTACACCAAGACAATTAACCTACAAACCTGTCCGTCTTTGGAGTGGCACTGTGAAGCAATGTTGTATTATTTAAAGATGTAAATACAAGTTGGCTTTTGGAGGTTATTTTTGGTGCAGTGGGCTAAGGGATGGAAAAGTTGGAATCGGTGAGAGTTGGGTTTTGTTGAAGTGTGGTGGCACATAAGGTTGCAGCAAGGAAGGGTGGGTGTAGAATATTGGGAACCACATTACCACAAAAGTAATTGCATAGAGTCATACAGGAATGCACACCTGCATCTGGGAACTTGGGACAAAGTTTCCATATCCTGTGAACAAGGTTCCCTTCCTGGCACTCATCGGGCTCCAGAATCTAAAAAAAATTGAGAGGTCATTTTTTAATCTTCTGTGGGACTGTCCTGTTAATCCTTTGTTCAAAATAAAATTGTGTTAAATGTTCAAATATAAATTGCCTTTTGTTTTCCTTTACTCCGAATACAATGCAAGCTGGTAGAGGTGTAGAAACAAGGAACCACAGATGCTGGTTTACAAAAGAAGACACAAAGTGCTGGCGTAGCTCAGTGGGTCAGGCAGCATCTCTGGAGAACATGGATGGGTGACATTTTGGGTTGTGACCCTTCTTCAGACTGATGGGGGGGGGGGGAGAGAATACTGAAATAAAGGAGGGGTGGGATAAAGACTGGCAGGTAACACAAGTGGGTGGGGTATTTGGTAGGCAGATGGTTGCACAAAGGCCACAGATGAAAAAAGCAAAAGGCGAGTGACAAAAGGATTGTAGAGTTGTGAATAATGAGGCTGGAGTAAGGAATGTAGGTGGAAGAGTAGGGGAGAAATGGGTGCTAGACCTGGTGGGACAAAGGGGAGGGGTGGTGTTGTGGGGAGGCAGCTGATAGAGCTGTTGACTCAATACCAGTGTCCTGGGTTTGATATGTCGGTATGCTTTGCACGTTCTTCCTGTGACCGCGTAGGTTTCCTTTGGATTCCTTCCATGTTCCATAGATGTGTGTATGTGTAGGTTAATTGGGCTGTCTAAATTAAATCACCCCAAGTGGGTGTGGATCGGATGAGAAAGTGAGATAGCAGAACATGCGTGAGTGATTGATTGAAGGCCGGCGAGAACTTGATGGGCCAAAGGGCCTGTTTCCATGCTGCATCTCTAAAGGAAAATGATTAATGAGAATTGCATTTTTCATCACCTCAGTTACCTGAAAGCACTTGAGAACTAATAAGTACATTCGAATTATAATCGATGTTATATTGCAAAAATGCAGCAGAAATGTTCTCTCAGGAAAAAACTAAGAGCAACAATGTAATTAGATTATACAGATTATTATTATGAATGACTTAACAAAGGGGTTGGATGTCAGCTGATGTTAGAACTCACTACTACTTTTGTAGGAGGCTTGAATCTTTGGCCACATGATTCTGAGGAATGAGAACCAAGGTTGAAATCAATATACATTAAATATAATGCAGGCTTAAATATAATAAGGTTAACTCAATTAGGGAGTTAAACTGTCAAATTTGATAGATTTTGCATCCCTTTTAGGACATCCCAAAGTAATTTGAAGCCAATTAAGTGTAGTTACTACAGTGACTGGAAATTGTGAAATAAATGCACTTGCGGATGAAAATCTTATTCTACCACACACGATGCCGTGGTATAATGCTGCTGGAGCTGCACAACCATTTTAAGATGTGTAACATAGAAACATAGAAAATAGGTGCAGGAGGAGGCCATTCAGCCCTTCGAGCCAGCACCGCCATTCATTGTGATCATGGCTGATCGTCCCCTATCAATAACCCGTGCCTGCCTTCTCCCCATATCCCGTGACTCCACTAGCCCCTAGAGCTCTATCTAACTCTCTCTTAAATCCATCCAGTGACTTGGCCTCCACTGCCCTCTGTGGCAGGGAATTCCATTAATTTCACAACTCTATGGGTGAAAAAGTTTTTTCTCACCTCAGTCTTAAATTACCTCCCCTTTATTCTAAGACTGTGGCCCCTGGTTCTGGACTCGCCCAACATTGGGAAAAATTTTCCTGCATCTAGCTTGTCCAGTCCTTTTATAATTTTATATGTTTCTATAAGATCCCCCTCATCCTTCTAAACTCCAGTGAATACATGCCTAGTCTTTTCAATCTTTCCTCATATGACAGTCCCGCCATCCCAGGGATCAATCTCGTGAACCTACGCTGCACTGCCTCAATCACAAGGATGTCCTTCCTCAAATTAGGAGACCAAAACTGTACACAATACTCCAGATGTGGTCTCACCAGAGCCCTATACAACTGCAGAAGAACCTCTTTACTCCTATACTGAAATCCTCTTGTTATGAAGGCCAACATTCCTTCAGCTTTGGTACACAAAATTGCTGGGGAAACTCAGCGGGTGCAGCAGCATCTATGGAGCGAAGGAAATTCATTTAGCTTTGTTCACTGCCTGCTGTACCTGTAAGCCAACTTTCAGTGACCGGTGTACAAGGACGCCCGGGTCTCACTGCACCTCCCCCTTACCTCACTCCCCTCCATTGAGTCTGTCCAAAGCAAGCGATGCCTGCGAAGGGCGCTCAGCATCGTCAAGGACTGCTCTCACCCCAACCACAGACTGTTTACCCTTCTACCATCCGGGAGGCGCTACAGGTCTTTCCGTTGCCGGACCAGCAGGTCCAGGAACAGCTTCTTCCCTGTGGCTGTTACATTACTCAACACTGCACCTCGGTGATTCCCCCCCCCCCCCCCCCCCCATTCTAAGTCGCTCTTCTAGGGAGATGCTAACTGCATTTTGTTGTCTCTGTACTGTACACTGCACAATGACAATAAAGTTTGAATCTGAATTGAGATAATAATCTGCCTCCTTGTTTTTGCCGCCAAAGTGGATAACCTCACATTTATCTATATTATACTGCATCTGCCACGCATCTGCCCACTCACTCAACCTGTCCAACCTCACCCTGCAACCTCCTAACATCCTCTTCACAGTTCACAACCAATTTTCTATCCATGTCAACACCCTACCCCCAATACCATGTGCTCTAATTTTAGTCACCATTCTCCCGTGCGGGACCTTATCAAAGGCTTTCTGAAAGTCTAGATACACTACATCCACTGGCACCCCTTCATCCATTTTACTTGTCACATCCTCAAAAATATCCAGAAGATTAATCAAGCATGATTTCCCTTTCATAAATCCATGTTGACTTGGACTAATCCTTTTACTGCTATCCAAATGCCCCATTATTACCTCTTTAATAATTGACTCCAGCATCTTTCCCACCACCGAAGTCAGGCTAACTGGTCTGCAATTCCCCGTTTTCTCTCTCTCGCTCCTTTCTTGAAAAGTGGGATAACATTAGCTATCCTCCAATCCACAGGAACTGATCCTGAATCTATTGAACATTGGAAAATGATCAGGGGGGGTAGGACTTCCTAAAGGTGTGTGGTTTGCAGGTTTATTGATCACAGTGATTGCCCCTAGAGTGTAGGTGAGGGGTAGATTCTGGAGAGGGTTTGATGGGAATGTGGGCAGAATCACAAAATTGGATTAGTGTATGATGTATGTAAATGGGTGGTTGATTTATAGATGCAGACTTGGTGGGCTGAAGGGTCTATGTTCATGCTGTATCGCTTTGACTTCATAATTACATTCATGATGAATGTATTGTGTGTTTTTTACTTAAGGTATCTTTACCTTGTCTATTTCCGATGAAAATGTCTCATCACTGTGATACATCAAATGAGTACAGTCATCCGAGATTTCCACAGGTTCTGAGATATTTGGATTGAGTGTTGATTTCAAATGTCAGATACTGCTGAATCATTGCAGGAAGAACTCTAAATAATTTTGTGTCAAATGAAAATGTATTATATTGCATGTAGCCCATTACTTTCATGGACTGTGTGGTGTGAGACACTTATGTTCATTTGAAAGTTGTGGGCAATGCTGGCAAAGGCAACATTTATTGTACAAGGTGGTAGTGTGCCTTTGTAATTCAAGACAATCTGGCAACAGGCTGTTTGTGCAGGAAAATGGCAGAATAAATGTTAAACCAAAGTTTAAAAAAAAATCAACTACACTCTTAATGAAGAAACTCAACTTATCTTGTACAAGCGGCATGTTTGTATAAGCACAAATGGCATCTGAAGAAATGGGTCAGAAGAAGGGTCCTGACCCAGCTTGTCATCTGTCCATTTACTGCCTGACCCACTGAGTTCTTCTAGCAGTTTGCATTTTTTGCACAGATGCCATACTTGTGCTATTTCTCATGTTGTTATCTGATGAAAATGCTCCCATAGTTTTGTTATGTGGAGGAATTAGGTCATAGGGTCATAAGGAATAGGAATAGAATTCAGCCATTCAGCCCATCAAGTCTAATCTACCAGTCAAACATGGCTGATCTGTGTCTCCTTCCTAACCCCATTCTCCTGCCTTCTCCCCATAACCTCTGACACCTGTCCATCTATCCATCTCCACCTTAAATATATCCACTGACTTGGCATCCACAACCTTCTGTGGCAAAGAATTCCACAGATACACCACACTCTGAGTAAATACATTTTGCGTCATCTCCTTCTTATAAGAACGTCCTTTAATTATGAGGCTATGACCTCTAGCCCTAGACTCTCCCACTAGTGGAAACATCCTCTCCACATCCACTCTATCCAAGCCTTTCATTATTCTGTATGTTTCAGTTAGTTTCCCCTAATTTTTCTAAACTCCAGTGAGTACAGGCCCCGTGCCATCAAACGCTCATCATAGGTTAACCTACTCATTCCTCTGATCATTCTTGTAAACCTCCTCTGGACCGTCTCCAGAGCCAGCACATCCTTCCTCAGATATGTGCCCAAAATTGCTCACAATATTCCAAATGCGGCCTTACCAGCGCCTTTTAGAGCCTCAACATTACGTCCCTGTTTGGTATACACGTCCTCTTGAAATAAATACGAGCATTAAGTTTGCTTTCTTCTACTGATTCGACTTGCAGATTGACTTTTTGGGAATCCTGCAGCAGCACTCACAAGTCACTTTGCACCTCCGATTTCTGGATTCTCACCCAATTTTAAAAATAGTCTACGCCTTTATTCCTACTACCAAAGTGCATGACTCCACACTTTGCTACACAATATTCCATCTGTTGCTTCTCTGCCCACTCTCCCAACCTGTCCAAGTCCTTCTGCAGAGTCCCTGCTTTCTCTGCACTCCAACTACTTTCGTATCATCCTCAAACTTTTCCCCAACTCCTTCAATTACCTCGACCAAATCATTAATATACAACGTGAAGAGTAGTGGCCCCAGCACCGACCCTTGTGGAACTCCACTAGTCACTGTTCAATTACTGTACTTGAACAAAGCATGATCAAGCAAAGTTGATACATTTCCAAGAAGGTGCTATATGTGACCTACTGAGAACCTTGCAAGTGTGGCACGAGGTAAATCTTTTTAGCACAGACTTGAACTCGAATTAATAATCTGAAAGGATATTGGAAGTAGATTCAGTCAATAGTTCTTTTATCATCATATGTCTGGAAACGGAACAATGAAATTCTTACTTGCTGAAGCACAAGAGATATGTAAACAATTTACTCTAAATAGGCAATAGTAGTGCAAAGTCAAAAATATCCACAAGTCTATATAGTTTGGAGCCTATTTGGAGGTTGTACTGTTTAATAGGCAGATGGTTATAGGGAAGAAGCTGCTCCTGAACCTGGACATTAGTTTTCAGGCTCCTATAACTTCTTCCTGATGGCATCACTTTTAAAGAGGAATTGGGTAAGTTTACAAGGGCTTGAAATTTCAGTGTTTCTCTTTTCAATGATTTTTCTCCTATAGGTACACCAAATTTGGATTGCAATGTGCCAGAGTGCTATCCATTCTGAAATAACCAATTGGTTTCTGCCCAAAATCTATCCTAGCACCAATGAAGCATTTGTATAAATGACTGCATAAAAGAGATCAAGCAGGAATAGTCAAGTTCACTGGCTATGAATGTCAAACAGAGCCATCTGAAACAGGTCATCTCAAACATACCTTGTTATGTCAATACATCTGGTGCAGAGTTTAGCTGGGATGATCCAAGGGTCTAGGTGCACTTCACATCCAACATTCAAATTTGACTGAAGGAAGGAACTGCAGATGCTGGTTTAAACCGAAGACAGACACAATAGCTGGAGTAACTCAGTGGTCAGGCAGCACTCAAACTTTACTAAATGAGTAGGGTTGCTGATCTGATTAGAAAAGGAAGGTTCAGGTTTTTTTTAAAAATATTTTTTTGTTAATCTGGATACATTTAATTTGTGTCTCATAAAATACTTTAAATTGTTTTTTAATTATTTAAATCAATCAAAATGTGTTAATATCTCTGATTATCAAAGATATTTAACAACCTTTAAAAATATCTGCCTAAAGATGCCTGGGCAGAGCAGTGCAGAGGTTTAAGATCCATCATCTGAGGCCGTTACCATTCACATAATGGTCCACCTCATGGAATGACCCTGGCAACAAGGCCGAGGCCTTCATAGAGCCTCAGAGTAGGGACAGGTGCAGGAATACTCCTTCAGCGAGCTCAATATGTTACCACATAAAACACAATGCAATCCATATAACCATATAACCATATAACAATTACAGCACGGAAACAGGCCATCTTGACCCTTCTAGTCCGTGCCGAACACGTATTCTCCCCTAGTCCCATATACCTGCACTCAGACCATAACCCTCCATTCCTTTCCCGTCCATATAACTATCCAATTTATTTTTAAATGATAAAAACGAACCTGCCTCCACCACCTTCACTGGAAGCTCATTCCACACAGCCACCACTCTCTGAGTAAACAAGTTCCCCCTCATGTTACCCCTAAACTTCTGTCCCTTAATTCTCAAGTCATGTCCCCTTGTTTGAAACTTCCCTACTCTCAGTGGGAAAAGCTTATCCACGTCAACCCTGTCTATCCCTCTCATCATTTTAAAGACCTCTATCGTCCCCCCTTAACCTTCTGCGCTCCAAAGAATAAAGCCCTAACTTGTTCAACCTTTCTCTGTAACTTAGTTGCTGAAACCCAGGCAACATTCTAGTAAATCTGTTCAAGAAGGAACTGCAGATGCTGGAAGATCGAAGGTACACAAAAATGCTGGAGAAACTCAGTGGGTGCAGCAGCATCTATGGAGCGAAGGAAATAGGCGACGTTTCGGGCCAAAACCCTTCTTCAGACTGATGGGGGGTGGGGGGGAGAAGGAAGGAAAAAGGGAGGAGGAGGAGCCCGAGGGCGGGGGGATGGGAGGAGACAGCTCGAGGGTTAAGGAAGGGGAGGAGACAGCAAGGGCTAGCAAAACTGGGAGAATTCAACGTTCATGCCATCCGGACGCAAGCAACCCAGGCGGAATATGAGGTGCTGTTCCTCCAATTTCCGGTGTTGCTCACTCTGGCAATGGAGGAGACCCAGGACAGAGAGGTCGGATTGGGAATGGGAGGGGGAGTTGAAGTGCTGAGCCACCGGGAGTTCAGGTAGGTTATTGCGGACTGATCGGAGGTGTTCGGCAAAACGATCGCCCAACCTCCGCTTAGTCTCCCCGATGTAAATCAGCTGACACCTAGAGCAGCGGATGCAGTAGATGAGGTTGGAGGAGATACAGGTGAACCTTTGTCGCACCTGGAACGACTGCTTGGGTCCTTGAATGGAGTCGAGGGGGAGCTGAAGGGACAGGTATTGCATTTCTTGCGGTTGCAACGGAAAGTGCCCGGGGAGGGGGTGGTACGGGAGGGAAGGGAAGAATTGACAAGGGAGTTGCGGAGGGAGCAGTCTTTGCGGAAGGCAGACATAGGGGGACATGGGAAGATGTGGCGAGTGGTGGGGTCACGTTGGAGGTGACGGAAATGGCGGAGGATTATGTGTTGTATTTGCCGGCTGGTGGGGTGAAAGGTGAGGACAAGGGGGACTCTGCCCTTGTTGCGAGTGCGGGGATGGGGAGAGAGAGCAGTGTTGCGGGGTATGGATGAGACCCTGGTGCGAGCCTCATCTATGGTGGCGGAGGGGAATCCCCGTTCCCTGAAGAACGAGGACATTTCCGATGCCCTGGTGTGGAACGTCTCATCCTGGGAACAGATGCGGCGTAGGCGGAGGAATTGGGAGTAGGGGATGGAGTCTTTACAGGGGGCAGGGTGGGAAGACGTGTAGTCCAGATAGCCATGTGAGTCAGTTGGTTTGTAGTGTATGTCGGTCAGAAGTCTGTCCCCTGCGATGGAGATGGTGAGGTCAAGGAATGGTAGGGAAGTGTCGGAAATGGTCCAGGTGTATTGGAGTGCCGGATGGAAGTTGGTGGTGAAGTGGATGAAGTCAGTCAGTTGTGTGTGGGTGCAGGAGGTGGCCCCAAAGCAGTCGTCAATGTAACGGAGGTAGAGGTTGGGGATGGGGCCCTGGTACGTATTGAACAAGGATTGTTCAACGTACCCGACAAAGAGGCAGGCGTAGCTGGGGCCCATGCATGTGCCCATAGCTACGTCTTGTGTTTGGAGGAAATGGCAGGAGTCAAACGTAAAGTTGTTGAGGGTGAGGACCAACTCCGCTAGGCGGAGGAGAGTGTCAGTGGCTGGGTATAGGTTGCTCCTCTGGTCGAGGAAGAACCGGAGGGCTTTGAGGCCATCCTGGTGGGGGATGGAGGTGTGGAGTGACTGGACATCCATGGTGAAGATGAGGGGCAGAGGGCCTAGAGAGTGGAATGCGCGGAGGCGGCGGAGAGTGTCTGAGGCGGGAAGGGATTTGACCAAGGGGGATAGTATGGAGTCAAGTAAATCTAGTTCTAGTAAATCTAGTTCTAGATTCTAGTAAATCTCTGTACTCTATCTATTTTGTTGCCATCCTTCCTATAATTAGGCGACCAAAATTGTACACCATACTCCAGAATTGGCCTCACCAATGCCTTGTACAATTTTAACATTACATCCCAACTTCTATACTCAATGCTCTGATTTATAAAGGCCAGCACACCAAAAGCTTTCTTTACCACCCTATCTACATGAGATTCCACTTTCAGGGAACTGTGCACAGTTATTCCCAGATCCCTCTGTTCACCTGCATTCTTCAATTCCCTACCATTACTGTCGTTGTGTCCTTGGGCAAGACACTTCGCCCACCTTTGCCTGTGTGTGTCCTTGGGCAAGACACTTCATCCACCTTTGCCTGTCTGTATGGAAGTAATTGTGTGAAGCACTTTGGGGTCAATGCAAGTTGACTAAAAATGTGCTATATAAATAAAGACATTATTATTATTATTATTATTATTTACCATGTACGTCCTATTTTGATTTGTCCTGCCAAGATGTAGCACCTCACACTTATCAGCATTAAACTCAATCTGCCATCTTTCAGCCCACTCTTCCAACTGGCATAAATCTCTCTGTAGACTTTGAAAATCTACTTCATTATCCACAACCCCACCTATCTTAGTATCATCTGCATACTTACTAATCCAATTTACCACACCGTCATCCAGATCATTGATGTACATGACAAACAACAGTGGACCCAACACAGATCCCTGTGGCACCCCACTAGTCACTGGCCTCCAACCTGACAAACAACCATCCACCATTACTCTCTGGCATCTCCCATTCAGCCACTGTTGAATCCATCTTGCTACTCCACCATTAATACCCAACCATTGAACCTTCTTAACCAACCTTCCATGAGGAACCTTGTCAAAGGCCTTACTGAAGTCTATATATACAACATCCACTGCTTGACCCTCATCAATTTCCCGAGTAACCTCTTCAAAAAATTCAAAAAGATTAGTCAAACATGACCTTCCAGGCACAAATCCATGTTGATTGTTCCTAATCAGACCCTGTTTATCCAGATGCTTATATATATTATCTCTAAGTATCCTTTCCATTAATTTGCCCACCACTGACGTCAAACTAACAGGTCTATAATTGCTAGGTTTACTCTTAGACCCCTTTTTAAACAATGGAACAACATGCGCAGTACGCCAATCCTCCGGTACTATTCCCGTTTCTAATGACATTTGAAATATTTCTGTCATAGCCCCTGCTATTTCTACACTAACTTCCCTCAATGTCCTAGGGAATATCCTGTCCGGACCTGGAGACTTATCCACTTTTATATTTCTCAAAAGTGTCAGTACTTCCTCTTCTTTGAATCTCATAGTTTCCATAGCTACTCTACTTGTTTCCCTTACCTCACATAATTCAATATCCTTCTCCTTGGTGAATAATGAAGAAAATAAATTGTTCAATATCTCCCCCATCTCTTTTGGCTCTGCAGATAGCTGTGCACTCTGATTCTCTAATGGACCAATTTTATCCCTCGTTATCCTTTTGCTATTAATATAGCTGTAGAAACCCTTTGGATTTACTTTCACCTTACTTGCCAAAGCAACCTCATATCTTCTTTTAGCTTTTCTAATTTCTTTCTTAAGATTCTTTTTACATTCTTTATACTCCTCAAGCACCTCATTTACTCCATGCTGCCTATAATTATTGTAGATCTCTTTCTTTTTCCGAACCAAGTGTCCAATTTCCCTTGAAAACCATGGCTCTTTCCAATTTTTACTATTTCCTTTCAACCGAACAGGGACATAAAGATTCTGTACTCTTAAAATTTCACCTTTAAATGTCTTCCATTTCTCTTCCACATCTTTCCCATAAAACAAACTGTCCCAATTTACTCCTTTTAAATCCTTTTGCATCTCCTCAAAGTTAGCCTTTCTCCAATCAAAAATCTCAACCCTAGGTCCAGTTCTGACCCTCTCCATAATTATATTGAAACTAATGGTATTGTGATCACTGGTCCCGAACTATTCCCCAACGCATACCTCTGCCACCTGACCCGTCTCATTTCCTAACAGGAGGTCCAGCACCGCCCCTTCTCTAGTAGGTACTTCTATGTATTGCTGCAAAAAATTATCCTGCACACATTTTACAAACTCCAACCCATCCAGCCCATTTACAGAATGTGTTTCCCAGTCTATGTGTGGAAAATTGAAATCTCCCACAATCACTACCTTGTGCTTACTACTAATATCTGCAATCTCCTTACATATTTGCTCTTCCAATTCTCGCTCCCCATTTGGCGGTTTATAATACACCCCTATAAGTGTTGCTACCCCTTTCCCATTTCTCAGTTCCACCCAAATAGCCTCCCTAGACGAGTCCTCTAATCTATCCTGCCAAAGCACTGCTGTAATATCTTCCCTGATAAGCAATGCAACACCTCCACCTCTTGCCCCTCCAATTCTATCACACTTGAAGCAACGAAATCCTGGAATATTTAGTTTCCAATCACAGCCCTCCTGCAACCATGTTTCACTGATCGCCACAACATCATATCCAATGTACTTGTGAATTTTTGATTTTAGTGCAAATTATATGGAATAAATCTTTTTTCTTAATGATAGTGAAATACTTTGTGCCATAAGATCTTCTGTGGTGTCTCTGCTTGGTCCAAATTCAACCAATTATAGAAACAATCTTTAACTGTGTTCTTACAGGAATGTTACAATTGATTAATTCCCAACATTTAAAAGCTGTAACCAATGATGCCAACATTGAAAATCGACTCATATCATACACTGTGGTGGACTTTCCAAAGCTTGGCAGAGTTGTGAAGGTTGAGAAGGACAATGTGACGCTCGAAGTGGCTAACTTCACCCAAAGAATGGTAAGTTTCGTGTTCATTGAATTATTTGGTCTGCATCTTATAAGTTTAATAATGAATACATAATAAGTCAATATACAATACAATACAATACAATACCGTTTATTGTTATTTGAACCTCAAATGAAGTTCAAACGAAATTTGGTTTCTGCAGTCATACAAGAAAAGAACCAAGACACACTCCAACACAATTTACACAAACATACATCACAATGAATATCCTCCTCACAGTGATGGAAGGCAAAGTCTTGTCTCTCCCCTGCTCTCCATTCTTCTCCTGATGTCAAAGTCAAAGCCCCCGGCGGGCGATGGTAAGTCCTGCGGCCATTAAGATCGCGCCCGGGCGATGCAAGGCCGCGCTACGGGTCTTGACGTTGGAGCCCCCGGCGGGCGTTAGCAAGTCCCGTGGCCGTTAAAGCCGCGGCGGGCTATGTAAGGCCCCGCTCCAGGTTATTTTCAACCCCCCAACTTAGGCGGGAGAAGTTGCCGTTGCAGGAGCTCCGAAAAGCGGTCTCCCACCAGGGACTCGCGAGCTCCCGATGTCATTGTCCACTGGACCTGTGGCTGGAGCCTCCGAGCTCTGGAGTCGGGTCGCAGCCGCGCGCCAACACAGCTCCTCCCGTTCCGAACTCGGCCAGCTCCACGATGGTAGGTCTGCAGGCTCAGGTCGATCCGCTCAGAGGCCGCTCCACAGTGCTAGGCCCCAACGACAACGGACACCCGACAGAGAAAATCGACTGCAGAGGCCGCTGCAACGTCGGTCGCGCTGCCCCCATCTTATTTGATTGATCTAAGATTGAATCATTTAAACGGACAAAGTGGGCTGACATTCCTGTTTCCATGCTGTACAATTCTGAGTCTAAGGATTTCATATTTACTTTGCGCCTGTTATTGAGACTGTGTGTTTTCCTGCTAGTACCTCAGCGGGACAGGCAGCATCTCTGGAGGGAAGGAATGGGTGATGTTTCTGGTCGAGACCCTTCTTCAAACTGATGTTAGGGGAGTGGGCGGGACAGCGATAGAATGTAGTCGGAGACTAATAAGACTGGTGGGAGAACTGGGAAGGGGAGGGGATGGAGAGAGGAAAAGCAGGAGCTATTATTCAAATCGCCCTTGCTTTTCCTCTCACTCCATCCCCTCCCCCATCCCAGTTCTCCCTCCAGTCTTACTGTCTCTGACTACATTCTATCTCTAGAATGCCCGCAACTCCTCTGACATCAGTCTGAAGAAGGGTCTCGCCCCGAAACGTCACCCATTCCTTCTCTCCAGAGATGCTGCCTGACTACTCCAGCATTTTGTGTCTACCTTCGATTTAAACCAGCATCTGCAGTTCTTTCCTGCACATTTTATCCCAGCTAGTAGTTTGGCTTTGGAAATTTAGTTCATGCCACCAGAGGAATATCCCTTTTCATCTTCAAATAGTGCCATGGGATATTTTATATAAACCCTGAAAAGAAGTTGAGACTTCAGTTTCATCTGAACAATGCACTTAAGACAATCAGTCACCCCTGCTTTTGGAAGGATGGCATTAAGCTGGGAAGAGTGCAGAGAAGATTTACAAGGATGTTGCAAGGATTTGAGAGCCTGGGCTATAGGGAGAGGTTCGGCAGGCTAGGACTTTATTCCTTGAAGTGCAGGAGGCAGACGGATGATCTTATATAAAATCATGGGAGGGATAGTTTGGGGAATGCACAGAGCCTTCTTTTACCCAGAGTAGAGGAATCAAGAATCAGAGAACATAGATTTAAGGTGAAAGGGGAAAGATTTAATAGGAACCTAAGGGATAACTTTTTCATACAGAACGTGGCAGGTGTATGGAACGAGCTGTCGGAGAAGATAGTTGAGGCAGGTACTACAACAACATTTACAACACAATAGGATAGGTGCATGGATAGGAAAGGTTTAGAGGGATATGGCCCAAACACGGGCAGGTGGAACTAGTGTAGATGGGGCATTTTGGTCGGGATGAGCAAGTGGGCCAAAGGTCCTGTTTCTGTGCTCTGACTCTATAACACTTGACTGGAGCTTAGGGAAGTCAGTTTGCGTCATTCCGCGCTGTTTTTCAGCATCCTGACCATATCCTAGCCTCAGGTAAGTCTCCTTTCATACAGAGGGTCAACTGAGCTTTAGACCCCTCTGATCACGGACTCACGTTTGTCCCACCTGCCAATCTTCAACTGCGGGCTGTAAAGAATTTCTAGTCTATTACATTGTATAATCATTCCTCAGATGATACTTGTTACTTCAACATGCATCTGCGGTGTTTTGGTGGTGTTTGTTAATCTATAATAGTATTTAACTAAGGATCCATGATACGGTATTCAGGTAAGTATCCCAAAATATTTTCATGTGTGGTTTGTTTTGTTTGTCAAAACAAAGGAACTGTTATTAATAGAAGAAAACAGTCGGACAGGGAGAATAATTGAATAAAGAACTACTGTATTGAATTGTGTAGGAAAGAATCTGCAGATGCTGGTTTAAGTCGAAGATAGACACAAAAGGCTGGAGTAACTCAGTAGGACAGGCAGCATCTCTGGAGAGAAGGAATGGGTGACGTTTCGGGTCAAGACCCTTCTTCAGACTGATGTCAGGGGAGTGAGCGGGACAGAGATAGAATATAGTTGGAAACAGTAAGACTGGTGGAAGAACTGGGAAGGAGGAAGGGATGGAGAGAGAGGGAAAGCAAGAGCTATTTGATGTTGGAGAAGTCAATGTTCATACCGCTGCGGTGTCAGCTGCCCAAGCGAAATATGAGGTGCTGTTCCTCCAATTTGTGCTGGGCCTCACTCTGACAATGAAGGAGACCCAGGACAGAAAGGTCAGATTAGGAATGTGAGGGGGAGTTAAAGTGCTGAGCAACCGAGGGATCAGGTAGGTTAAGGAGGACTGAGCAGAGGTGTTCAGCAAAATGATCGCCGAGCCTGCGCCTGGTCTCGCCGATGTACAGAAGTTGACACCTGAAACAGCGAATTCGGTAGATGAGGTTGGAGGAGGTGCAAGTGAAGATGATGGGAAGTTGTGGCCCGTAGTGCGAATCTGTTGGAGGTTATAATTGGAGGTTAACAGCATATAATCTTCCAACACTTTTGCCACAGCATATAATCCGCCAACATTTTCACCACCTCCAACGGGATCCCACTACTGGCCACATCTTCCCATCTCCACCACTTTCTGCTTTCCGCAGACCGTTCCCTCCGCAATTCCCTGGTCAATTCTTCCCTTCCCACCCAAACCACCTCCACCCCAGATACTTTTCTCTGCAACCGCAGGAGATGCAACACCTGTGCCTTTAACTCCCCACTCGACTCCATTCAAAGACCCCAAGGACCCCAAGTCTTTTCATGTGAGACCGAGGTTCACTTGCACCTCCTCCAACCTCATCTACTGAATCTGCTGTTCCAGGTGTCAACTTCTGTACATCAGCGAGACCAAGCGCAAGCTCGGTGATCGTTTTGCTGAACACCTCTGCTCAGTATGCCTTAACCTACACGATCTCCTGTTTGCTCAGCACTTTAACTCCCCCTCCCATTCCCAATCTGATCTGGGCCTGGGCCTCCTCCATTGTCAGAGTGCAGCCCAGTGCAAATTTGGGGAACAGCACCTCATATTTCGCTTGGGTAGCTTACACCCCAGCGGTATGAACCTTGACTTCTCTAACTTCAAATAGCCCTTGCTTTCCCTCTCTCTCCATCATCTCCCCCTTCCCAGTTCTCCCACCAGTGTTACTGTCTTCAACTACATTCTATCTCTGTCCGGCCCACTCCGCTGACATCAGTCTGAAGAAGGGTCTTGACCCAAAACGTCACCCGTTCCTTCTCTCCAGAGATGCTGCCTGTCCTGCTGAGTTACTCCAGCATTTTATGTCTACCTACCGTATTGAATTTAAGTCCTGTAAAAGCACCTTAAATAATTCACACAGTATCGTGAGCCACATGAAATATTCTGACATTATTTCTAGCCGTGATGAAGAGGATCTATATATCCAGCAAAAATAACGAGAGATCAGACCCAATATTGGATAGTTGCACAATTTGGTCCGATTCATTAATTTTTATTTGTTCAGTCTTTGTAATAAATGAAAATCACTTGCTAACTTCAAAGAACTCGCATGCATGCAGTTATTTTTCTTGTTTCTGTTTCCAAGATGCATGTTTGATCTTGGGATCTGGATTTTTTGAAAATGCTCAACATACTTTCAACAGACTTCCTACTGCTAAGCTGAGGAGGTGTGTGGGATCAAGTTACATGTAACTGTTGTTCCAGTATCGTTGTACAAAAATGTATAAACTTTTTACAAAGTAGTAAAACACAGCTTTTTGAACTACTACTAATGGAATTCCCAGTACCTGGAGGCACAGGCATGATGTCGCTGCTGAGTTGGTCTTGTGAGAGGATATTAGTTTAGTTTAGAGATACAGTGCGGAAACAGGTCCTTCGGCCCACTGAGTCCGAGCCAACCAACGATCCCCGTACACTAGCAGTATCCCGCATACAAGGTACAATTTACAATCCTTACCAAAGCCAATTAACCTACAAACCTGCTCGCCTTTGGAGTGTGGGCGGAAACTGAGGCACCCGGGGAAAGTCCGTGCGGTCATGGGGAGAACGCACAAACTCCGTATAGATTGAACCCGGGTCTCTGGCAATGTAAAGCAGCAACTCTACTGTTGTGCCACCATGCCGCTCCTCGGATATACTTTGAGAAATTTGTTTGACCACTTGCATCTCAAACGTATTGTTACCCTTTATTTCCAGTATAAAACAACAGAGATGTTTCAACAAGCTGTTGCAACAAGCATAGTTAACCTTTACTGGACCTTGTTAACTGTATCTGTTCTCTATTAATTGGGTAATAAATAAACCTGTATTCTGAGCGAAACACAAAGTGCTGGCAGTTCTTAGAGGGTCAGGCAGCATCTGTGAAGGGATGGATGGCCACATTTTGGGCAGGGACACTTCTTCAAACTGCCTGTCTCACTGGATATGCAAAGTTGGTAAGAATAGACTATTACGAGTTCATATATTACCATAATTGTGAAGATAGTAATGAACTGGAAGAATGTTCTTCCAGCAGTTGCTTATAGACTTAAACTAGGCATTTTGTTCAGTTTTTTTTAGTTATTGTCCCAAACCAACTTCAACATAAATCACTTTGCAGTTATGGTATGGCATTCATCCCTCAAATAACATGAATACTTACACAATAATTCTGAACCAGTAATATGAGATGTATATAAGTGTTTGTCCCCTCTTCCCAATCTTGCAACCCCAATTTAATGCCAGATCGGTGTCCTGAGCTTGTGGTCAGGTGCTGAGCCCACAGATGTTCATTGATGCAAGTTACACAGCAACAATTTGCTGGGAAAAATACAACATGCTGGAATAACTCTGAGGGTCAACTGCATGTAAGCAGTTTTTTTATTGTCTGGAAATAATGGCATTGCTTTAGGTAACCAGAATGGAAATGATGAGGTGATTTCATGAATCAATAAATGTTGATAATTTATTGACACTGTTTGATTTAATATACGCATTTCATATGTAATATTTCTCCTGTCCCAAATTACTCTCAATCACAGAGAGAAGTTGCAGCAGTTTCTGTTTGCTCTGCACTTTAAACAGATTCAGTTTGCTAGATGCTAAATTTTCTGCAGCGTTCCAAAAGGGAAACCGCCCTCCTGGCTTTATGTTCATTGACTGACATAGTGATGTCAAGTTCGTTGACAGGTTGCGGGTCTTTCCAAAGGTAAGTATAACTTTACAAGATCAAACCTTAGAACAACAGGTAGGTAAGGGTAAGCGACTATTGTTAGATGGTGAAGATGACAGATATAGAACCTCAAAGGACCTAAATTGCAGGGAGGTGAGGATTACATTAGGACTTTTCCACTATTGCTGACTATCCTAATGAAGGTGAGATTTTTTTCATTGATAATGCGGGGATCAGATGGATAATGGACAACAATAGCACGTTAATTAAATTAGCTTGTTGGGCCCTGCAAGAATCACTGCTGATCTTTTTTCCCCACAAACACTTGCATCATGGATTTAGCCCTCCTTGCTTGCTTCCAGCTATGTGTTGCTTTTTAAAGATAGCTCTCCATTAAAATCAGGACAGGTAATCTCATTACTATATTATATATGGTCCATTTCCCTCGAGCGGATCATCTGGCAATGCTTGTTCCATCTCCACTAAAGATTTATTTTTCAATTTAATTTTTGACACACGCCCAGTCCATCCGTTGTTGTGAATTGAGTTTACATTTACAATGTGGTCTTCAATACCAGTTATGCCTTTAGATGGTGCTATGTTAGAAATGTTTTGATGCACAAGTTCATCCATTGTCGCATGAACTAAACACACAATACAGTAATTTATCTGCATTGTGCACCACTTCCAGAATTTGGATGCATAATTCCAGAGTACGTTATGCAGCCACTTCAATAATCACGTGCTTATCACATGCATTTGGATGCATCTCATGATCCCGACATTTATTGTGTGCAGTTCAGGCTTCCATGTTACAAGCAGGAAAGACTGCAGAAAAGATTGACCAGGATGTCACCAGGATGGGCATGAATTATGGAGAGGCTGGTACTTTTTCCCTTAAGCATCGCAGGCTGAGAGATTACCTTTGTGATTGTGTAGAAAATCTTGAGAGGCCTAGATACGGTGAATGTTTTCCCCAGGGTAGAGGAGTCTAGAACCAGAGGGCATAGAGGGTGGATATATGGAACAAGCTGCCAGAAGTTGAGGCAGGTACTATAACAGCATTTAAAATATACTTGGACACGGATAAGAAAAATTTAGAGAGAAATGGGCCAAATGCAGGGAAATGGGACTAGCTTAGATGGGGCATCTTGGTCAGCATGGATGAGGTGGGCCAAATGGCCTGTTTCCAAGCTGCATGACTCAATGACGTAGGTTTATGGTAAGAGGAAAGATTTAGAGGCGTGAAGGGCATTTCCTTCACACAGAGCACATGGAATGAGCTGTCAAAGGAAGCTGGATACAAAGTTTACATTTAAAAGATCTTTAGGCAGGTATGTGGATTGGAAATATTGAGGGATATGGGCCAAATGCAGGCAAATGGAAAAGCTCAGTTATAAAGCTTGGTCAGCCTGGTTGGTTGGGTTGAAGTGCCCGTTTCCATGCTATATGAATCTATGATTCCATGACAAATGCCTAGTCATATCTAGCATGTGAGAATTTTCTTCAGAGTAACACTGATTACCCCTTCTCCAAAAATCTGAATAACAATGCATTAAGCTTTCCAAAGGATTAATAAGGTTTACATATCCTCAAAAGAACCAGATAATAAAATGTACCTATTATGCCTTGCCTCCAACTCATGCATTTTATAATTTGATTTATTGAAAGTTATAAGTATAATAGTTACGTAGATGAGAGAAAGGCCAGTGGTTAGGTGTCCATAGTTATTTACAAAATGTTTTAAGTCATAATGTTAGATTTTAACATTAATACTTTACTAATTTATGGGGTAAACTTGTGCTTCTGAACTTTATTGTTTCCAATAGGTTGATGAGAATATGATTGCATATGAGCATACACGCACTGAGGCTGTAGATTGGAGTGCTGAAGACTCATTTCAATTTGTAGTGTATTCCTCGCCGGCCTCATTGGAACCCCAGGAGTTTCACATCATCATCTCCTATGATATTGTTGGACGATCCAGTCGTCTTCTTGCAAATGCAGGTGAAGTATTGATAGTAAAGCTTCTAAGTCTCTTGGTTAGATTGTACCGCACAATAGAACTACCGATGGTGAAAACCTCAGATGTAATAGCAGATCATAACTACTAGGTCGAGGCTTGCCTTCCTATCATTCAAAGTACACAATCATAACTATTCCCTCAACATTTTTTCTTCTTGCCCTTCCCCATCTCACAACCGAGCCTCCTCACCAGCAATCTTCCTTATCAACTGCTCCTCTCTGATCAACTCTACAGATAGATCCTTCCGCTTCCCCCTTCTCCCCCGTTATAGTCTATCCATCTTCCCCAAACACATCCCAGCTTCTCCGGTCAGTTCAGTTATTACTCCACCCTGAAATTGATCCTCAGTGTCATAATGATAGGAAGAAATGGCCTTGTGTCTCATGAATCCAAATTTTCAGTGTCTTGGGATATGGAAGGGCCTTTGCAAATGTAAAATAGTGTAAACTTTGCATAAAGTATTGGAGTAACTCAGTGGATCAGGCAGCATCTCTGGAGGATATGAACAGCTTTACGGGACCCGAACATCCATGTTCTGCAGAGATTCTTCTTGACCTGAGTTACTCCAACATTTTTTTATTTATTTTTTTGTAAAGCGCCATCTGCAGTTCTTTGTGTCTCCAACCTTGCACAGTTTGTTTTACTTAGGGGCAGTCTTTATTTTTCTCTCCAGGCGCTACTGTTACAGAAGGTGAAAAAGTAATAATTGACAAATTCAAGTTGGATGCTTCTAACCTAATGGCCAGACTTCCAGAACCTCAGCGCTTGCTGTATGAAGTATGGTATCAAGTGACGTCCTTGCCAGTGTATGGTGTGATCATTGTTGGTGAGCGTAACATTACCAAGCAGAAACCCTACTTTTCTCAGTTTATTGTGAACAAGTATGGGATAGCCTATCTGCACGATAATTCAGAAAGCCTTAAGGATAACTTTACCTTTGCTGCATGGGGAAACCTAAAGAGCAAAGTTGCATCAAGGCCCTTGAACGACAGTGAAGTGGTGGAAGAGCGGTTCAATATTACCATTATTCCAGTTAATGATCAACCCCCGGAGCTGAAAAGCAAAGCTCCCAGTTTGAAGGTTATGCAGGGTTACAATGCTGCAATTACTTCTGACCATTTAAATGTTGTAGATTTAGATAACGCTCCAGAAGAAATTAAATACAGCATTATCAGTGGACCGAATAATGGCTATGTGGCAGCATCAAAGAATCTGAGTAGGTCGATCAAGCACTTTACTCAAGCTGATATCAATAGTGGTGAAATCTGGTTTGTTCAGGATGGAAGCTCATCATCTGCGGTGTTTTATTTCAGTGTCACTGATGGTAAACACCGACCGTTGTACAAATTATTTAATTTTGAGGTTATACCTATAGTCATCACGCTTATGAACAACACTCAACTGGAAATTCAACAAGGACAAAGTATGTGTACTATCACCAATGAACACTTGGCTGCACAAACTAATGGGAAAGTTACGATGATACTTTATGAAATAACTAGGCCCCCACGGGCTGGACATATTTTACTTGGAAACAATAGGGTGACCTTGTTTGAACAGGACGACCTTGTAAAAGGACATTTGGTTTATCATATGACCAACCTCTCTGCATCACAGGATAGTTTTGAGTTCATGGTAAAGACTTCTGAAGGTAATGTCACTGAGCAGCTAGTTAGCATTATTGTACGGCCTCTACTGAAAATGGCAGAAGACTTTAAGATACCATCTGGAACTACTTGCTATTTTGGAACAGATGTGCTTGATGCAAGTAGATTGGCCAACCAGACTGGAAGTGTTCCCAGGTTTGAAATAAAACTTTTACCTATCTATGGTAGATTTGTAAGACCAAACCACATGGTCAGGGGTCACAGAGAAGCCACAAACATTTTTACTCAGAAAGACATTGAACTAGGTCTTGTTCTGCTTGAGGTTGAAGCCAATATGACAGGAATAGACTTGTTGAATGATTCTTTTGTATTTATTTTGACTGCAAACGATGTCCAACCAGCGGAGGGTGTCTTTCTCTATAGCATTATTCCGTTTAATGGTTCAACAACACTAAACAACACATGTGAAAATCCACCACCTCTCGATTCATTTACATCAGTTGCAGCAACTTCAGGAAGTTTACGACTTGGAGCACAAACAGAGGTTCCCACTCTCAAGCCTACTACAATTATGCTACGGTGGCGAAACAAATCACACTGGGAAAATCATAAGAGTAATGCCTCTGTCCCAGATGTGACATTGAGAGGTTATGTGCCACGGGTAACAATAGGGCCAGTCGGTGCAAAACCTGTTGCAAATCCCATTCGCAGTTCCAGGTCTCTGTATATAATTCTGGCCCTCTCTTTTCTAGCACTTTTGATCATCGTTATCTTTATTGTGATTTTGATAAAACAAAAGAAGAAACCAAACCGCAAACCTTTAACAACTAATTGTCCTAATAACGGTGGCATAAAGACTACGAGCTTTCTCCCAGTAGAGAGGAGCCCAACAGTGCCAGCTGTCACCGTCACGCACCTTAATACTGGTAATAGCAGCAGTCCCTCATTGGCAGACAGACAGAACCAAACTTCCTCAACAGCCTCCAAGTCAAACGAAACCGCAACTTTACTTTATAACTGTAAACAGATTGATGCAGAAATGGTACAGCATTGTCGTACGACCAATCCAACCTTGAGGCTAAATCAGTATTGGGTTTGACAAGGTAACAAACCCATTTCTAATAGTAAACATTGCAAAGCAAACTTTATTCAGTTGGAATCTCAATTCGGTGTTCATTTTTACAGAAAATGGTCAGAACGTAAAAGTGACAACATGGCATCTTGAAAATTATGTTTTAAACTGAAGTTTCCAAAATATTTTAAAACGACAAACGGATGTAATTGTCCAGATATTAAGTCAATTTGCATGATTTATGAATTTATGCATGAAACATCTACAA
The DNA here is from genome assembly GCF_010909765.2 of Amblyraja radiata. Lineage (NCBI taxonomy): Eukaryota > Metazoa > Chordata > Chondrichthyes > Rajiformes > Rajidae > Amblyraja > Amblyraja radiata. The sequence continues at coordinate 127,527,297 of NC_045956.1, forward strand.
AAAACACATTGTATGAATGATTAGAATTGTTTGTGCCTATTTCCTGTTGCATTTCTATCCATCAAAAAATTGGACAGGACACATGCTGTTACGATCCACGCTAATACAAGTATTACTTCACTGTCATATTTTGCTTACATGATATGTCTTCAATATGCACACCCTCCATTCATTAGTTACAGTAGAAATCAGATCAAAATATCTTGACCTATCACTCAAGTTATTTGGTCTGAATAAAGGAGGAGCACTTCGAGCTGAAAGTGTTGAATCTTGCATAAGGTAAAGTGGATGGATATCTTCAGGTTATATTTGTCAAACCTGCAGTACTAAGCTGCTGCTGTGGCTTGGGATGCGATTGGTCTACTGCACATTGGTGGGAGGAAGACTTGCATATGGACACAATATGCCATTACACCCATGCTCCCCTTTTCTCAACACCTCTGTGGTTTGTGACAATCCCCCATCTCTATGACAGCCTGTGCCAAAAGTCTGCTTGATCGAGCAGGTCAAATTATAATGATTCTTAAAATGAGTCATTGAATCATAGCTATATAGCACAGAAAAGGGCCCTTCGACCCAACTGGTCCCTGCCAACCAATTAGGTCTGGATGACTGGAGCTATTTTAAAATGTCTTGTAATTGTACCTGTCAGAGTGAGGCCGAACATAAATTGGAGGAACAGCATCTCATATTTTGCTAGGGCAGCTTACAACCCAGCTGTATGAATATTGATTTCTTTAACTTCAAATAACCCTTGCATCCCCTCTCTCTCCGTCCCTCCCACACCCTAGTTGTCGTACTAGTTTTACTGTCTTCATGTTGGTTCTTCTGTCTGTATACTCGCTGTCACCTATCCCACAGTTAACAATGGCCTATTGTGTGCCTCACATTTCCTTGATTATCATTGCTTTTTGCATATCTTCCATTCATTTCTCTTAAGTACTGCCTATATCTCTTGTTCCTCTTCCCCCGATTCGCAGTCATGAAGAAGGGTCACAACCTGAACGTCACCTTTTTTTCCCCTCTCCAGTGATGCTACCTGACTCGCTGAGTTACTCCAGCTTTTTGTATCTATCTCCTCTGGCTGTTCATTCCAGATATCCCCCACCCTCTGTATGGAAAAATCTGCTCCTGGGTCTATTTTAAATCTTTCCATTCTCACCTTCAATATATGCAGTCAAGTTTTAGACATCCCTACCCTGGGACATCCCAGTCACCTTTTTTACGCCCCCAAAGAGGCCATTGTAATTTAATTTTAGAGCAAAATTGCACAAGTTAAGCAATATTTTGGTGTCCTTGGATTTCACAAAGTTTTTCAAAGTAAATATTGATTTCACGATTTTTAATGAAGGTCTAAAATCACATACCTTTCCTAAAGATTGTCTTTCTTAGTAACTTTGTTTACCAAGCAAATGACATCCTGATGCCATTTCATTGTTTAGATTTGCTTAATTGAACCACTATGTAATTCTGTGTGGTCCATATGGATAAGTAGCAGAAACCTGAAGCCACGCGCAGAGCGAACCCTCGGCTCTGGAGGGAGGAGTCGAGTGTCTCGTTGTGGGAGGTGCAGGTCACGGGGCTCCCAAGGGAATATTTATGGTCAGGCAACGCCCGTGCCCTTTTGTAGGAGTAGGGAGCAGTACTGTGAGAACCATTAAAGACCGATTGATTACACAAACTTTGTGTCCCATTTCATTCCTGGCTGGACTTCTGCGAGTCCCGCCACATTGGTGACGCCGACGTCCAGAATTGTCATTCTGGAAGAGAAAATGCGCCCCGCTAACGCCCAACGCATTGTTGCCGCCGACCAGGCCGAAGTGAACGCAGTTGCCTTGAGGTTACCAACCTTCTGGACCTTGCAGCCGTAGGTATGATTCCGGGTGGCCAAGTCCTAATTCCATATCCGCGGGGTAATGGTCGTCGAAACCCGTTATCACTGCGTCGTGAGTGCACTCGACCGGGAAACAGTCGGTCAGGTGGTGTTGTTCCTGGACAATCCGCCGGCGGTGAATAAATATGAAGGCCTTTAGGAGCTGCTGCTCCGTGCCTTCGGGCTCAGCCGCCTGGAGCGAGCAGCGCGCATCCTTAACATGGGCGGTTTCAGCGACCAGAAGCCTTCGGCCCTCATGAACGAGATGCTCACGCTCATGGGCGAGCACCGGCCCTGCCTACTTTTAGAATACAAGTTCCTCCAGCAGAAGCCGCGTGACCAGGCAGCAGGAAGTGGGCGCACAAGAAGCTGATACAAGAATGTGGTGTTTCTACCACCTGCGCTGGAGTTCAGCGGCCCGCCAATGCCGCCCGAATGTTCGTTTCCAGGAAACGATGGGGCCCGCCGCCGATAGTCACCGCGGTGGTCGGCAAGATCCATCGCCTTTATGCCTGGGACCGGCGATCGGGGCTCAGATTCCTGGTGGACACGGGGGCCCCTTCCGGAGTGGACACGGGGGCCCCTTCCGGAGTGGACACACGTTCGGTTAAGCGGGTACCTTCGTTGACTCCCGCGAATGGCAATCCTATTCGTACGTATGGCATCCGCACCATTCCCCTCATCTTTGGCACATGCCACTTCACCTGGCCGTTCACTACTGCGGACATGGCCCAACTGGGTGCCGATTTCCTGCGGGCCCAATCGCTCCAAGTGGATGTGTGGGGGCAATGTCTCATCCATGCTTCTATGTTGGAAGCGATCTCCTTGCGCCCTACTACGTCCGCCGCGCCAGTCCACAGCCCACTGGCGATGGCGGACAATGTGTACGCCTAAATATTGACCGAATTCCAGGACATTGTGACCCTGAAGTTCGAATCGACCAGCCCGAAACATGGTGTGATGCACCATATACTCACTTCGGGACCACCACTCAACGCCCGCGCCCGCAGGCAGGCCCCCCGACAAACTCCTGATCGCTGCGGCGGCGTATTGAAGAATGGAGCCCATGGTCCGACGTTCCCACAGCCCATGGGCCTCCCTGCTGCACATGGTGCCAAGGGGCTCCGGGGGCTGGAGGCTTTGTGGTGACTACCTTCGCGTTAACGAGGCCCCCATCGCCGATCATTACCCCATCCCCCATATCCAAGACATGTCAGCCCATCTGGCCGGTGCTAAGTTCTTTTAAAAAATAGACCTAGTCTGGAGATACAGATCCCCATGCGACTGGAGGATGTCCAGAAGACGGCAGTAATCACCCCATTTGGGTTGTTCGAGTTCCTGCGGATGCCCTTTGGCCTTAAGAGCGCCATGCAGGCCTTCCAACGCCTAATGGACACCGTGGGCCATGGGTTCGACTTCCTAGTCATCTACTTAGATGACATCCTGGTGGTGAGTCGCTTGCGGCAGGAACACTGCGCCCAATGTTTATTGTGCCAGCGCCTCAGTGAGCACGGCTTGGTCATCAGCCCTGGCAAATGCCAGTTTGGCCTCCTTGCCATCGACTTTCTGGGCCACCGGGTGACGCAGCACGGAGCAGTGCCTCTACTGGACAGGGTCGAGGCAAAACGCTGGTTCCAGTGGCCTTCCACAGTGCGGGACCTCCAGGAATTTGTTGGCATGGTGACATTCTACCACCAGTTTGTGCAGGCGAAGGCTAGAATAATGCGGCCAATTTTCCAGTTGTTGACCGGCAAGAGGCGGGAAGTACAATGGGACGATGTCACTGTGGCGGCATTTGAAGGGGCGAAGGAGACCTTGTGTTCGGGCGACAATGCTTGTGCATCAGTTGGCCGATGCGCCTGCAGCCCTTATCGTGGATGCCTCGAACTCCGCAGTCGGCGGCGTGTTGGAGCAGTCGTTCATTGGCCACTGGCGGCCACCAGCTGAACCAGGCAGAGCATCGATATAGTGCATCCGACCGGGAGCTGCTCGCCTTGCACCTGACGATACGCCACTTCCGGTATTTCTCAGAGGGCCGGGACTTTGTTGCTATCACAGACCATAAGAGGTGGAGGTGTTGCATTGCTTGTCAGGGAAGATATTACAGCAGTGCTTTGGCAGGATAGATTAGAGGGCTCGTCTTGGGAGGCTATTTGGGTGGAACTGAGAAGTGGGAAAGGTGTAGCAACACTTATAGGGGTGTATTATAGACCGCCAAATGGGGAGCGAGAATTGGAAGAGCAAATATGTAAGCAGATAGCAGATATTAGTAGTAAGCACAAGGTAGTGATTGTGGGAGATTTCAATTTTCCACACATAGACTGGGAAACACATTCTGTAATTGGGCTGGATGGTTTGGAGTTTGTAAAATGTGTGCAGGATAGTTATTTGCAGCAATACATAGAGGTACCTACTAGAGAAGGGGCAGTGCTGGACCTCCTGTTAGGAAATGAGACAGGTCAGGTGGCGGAGGTATGCGTTTGGGAGGACTTCGGGTCCAGTGATCACAATACCATTAGTTTCAATATAATTATGGAGAGGGTCAGAACTGGACCTAGGGTTGAGATTTTTGATTGGAGAAAGGCTAACTTTGATGAGATGCGAAAGGATTTAAAAGGAGTGAATTGGGACATTTTGTTTTATGGGAAGGATGTAGAAGAGAAATGGAGGACATTTAAAGGGGAAATTTTAAGAGTACAGAATCTTTATGTCCCTGTTCGGTTGAAAGGAAATAGTAAAAATTGGAAAGAGCCATGGTTTTCAAGGGAAATTGGACACTTGGTTAGGAAAAAGAGAGAGATCTACAATAATTATAGGCAGCATGGAGTTATTAGAAAAGCTAAAAGAAGATGAGGTTGCTTTGGCAAGTAAGGTGAAAGTAAATCCAAAGGGTTTCTACAGCTATATTAATAGCAAAAGGATAACGAGGGATAACATTGGTCCATTAGAGAGTCAGAGTGGACAGCTATCTGCAGAGCCAAAAGAGATGGGGGAGATATTGAACAATTTATTTTCTTCGGTATTAACCAAGGAGAAGGATATTGAATTATGTGAGGTAAGGTAAACAAGTAGAGTAGCTATGGAAACTGAGATTCAAAGAAAAAGAAGTACTGACACTTTTGAAAAATATAAAAGTGTATAAGTCTCCAGGTCCTGACAGGATATTCCCTAGGACATTGAGGGAAGTTAGTGTAGAAATAGCAGGGGCTATGACAGAAATATTTCAAATGTCATTAGAAACGGGAATAGTGCCGGAGGATTGGCGTACTGCGCAAGTTGTTCCATTGTTTAAAAAGGGTTCTAAGTAGAATTCTCAGTAGAATTAGCAATTTTACTTCGGAGTCACGTGAGTGACTACGTGAAGAAGGGCCGTCCGTCTGCGTGCGCGTCATTACGTCTGAACGCGATGCGCACAACGGACTGGAGAGGCACTGTGTCCTCCCAGCCATTGGGATTTTAAAAAGGCAGCAAGTAAGAGAAGCTGAACTACTAACCCTGCGCTTTCTGTTCGGGCTTGAAAAAATATTTGTGTTTCGGAGCCCCAAAAATCTCGAAGAGACGGTCCGCAGGGAAACCAGCTGCTGAAGACCGCAGCATTCCCAGTAGCGGGCGACGGTCGTTTTCGCCGACATTGCCGCCGGCATCAGAACCGGCAGCAGCAGACTTGGTGCAGGAGGAAAGCACCGTGGTGGTCCCGGCGGGGCATAAAGCCACCCATAAGTCTGCCAGACCCGTAGACTCGGATGAGTCCGGGGAAGAGGGATACTCTCCCTCAGCGGGAAGTGTCCGAGGAAGACTCCCAGATGGAGCAACTTGTAGAGAAGTTGCTCCACAAAGATAAGCTCCGAAGGAGAGAGCGATATCAGCATGAGTCCCCTCAACAGACCGTGCCAGCAGCCTCGTACACGGGGCAGCACTATGTCTTCCTCATGGAAGGGGGAAGTACATATGGGGACTGCTCGGAATCAGAATACGGAAGCACAAGGGGGGAACATTCCCTGGGGAGAATGGAGGAAGTACCTCTACAATCATCCAAGTTTGCTATTACCACATCACTGGGTGCTCCCCTGGATGAAGACCTGGCAAGTAACATAAATTACTTAGCATCTCACCAACTCAAAGAACTGGTCATGGAAGAAACCATGAACAGGTACCCCCCACCATCTAACTGGGCTTCCCTGAAGGTTCAAGCAGTGAACCATGTATTCTGGGGACAAATTGGTCCTATCATCAGGAACCAAGAACTAAAGTTCCAGAAAGTACTAAACCTGCTGGGGTCTGGTGTTACTTCATTTCCAGGAGGTGTGGAAGGAGGCCTCCTCACTGACCGGGAACAAGACACCATGGCGCTACTATGCAATGCCCGCTTCGAGATAAACTGCATTCGGAAGGATGCAATTAAACCAGCAATCAACTCGAAGTTCGCAGCTCTTTGTAAAGCCAGCAATATCTAGCCAGCAAACTACCTGTTCGGGGAAGACCTGCCGAGACAGGTACGGGATCTGGATGATGAGGCAAAGACCATGCGTCTCATAACCAAAGGTCAGGCTACCCCTAGGGTCCATCAACAAGATTTAACCCCTACATATCTCGGCATTTCACGCCTAGAGAGCCAGGCACTGGAAGAAGACCCACACCTGAGCCAAGGTCTTTTTTAGGGGCAGGCCCCAGCAGGCCAACAGCAAGGATGAGAGAGCAACCACCAGCTCAGCTCCCCAAACCTCGCGGACGAAAACCAGCGCCATACCGCCAGTAACAACAGAGGTAAGTCATGCCAGTTCCTTGGGGAACATTCCAGACGAACATCACTTACAGGTGGGAGGAAGGTTAAAATATTTCTTGAAAGAATGGTGTTGGGGCATTAAGGATCCGTTTGTACTGCACAGTATAGAAGGATTCAAAATTGAGTTCAATTTGAATTCATCACCACCCCCAACACATTCCAATGTTCGCACATATGTCTTCTCCCAAAAAGATACTATGGATATACAGATAGAAATTGAAACATTATCTGACAATAATGTCATTGAGAGGTCACATACAGAACCTCACCAATTTATATACAATATATTCTCAAAAGAGGAGAAAGATGGAGGGGTCCGCATCATTTTGGATCTTACGGAACTCAATACATATGTGCAATATAAACACTTTAAAATGGACAATTTTGGAACAGCAACTCAGTTCGTTTCCAAAAATGGTTATATGGCATGTATCGACCTCAAAGATGCATACTACTCGGTGTCTATTCACAAAGAGTATAGGAGATATTTGAAGTTTAGCTAGATGGGTCAATAATGGCAATACAAGGCTCTGCCAAATGGGTTGACATCAGCCCCTAGACTGTTTACCAAATTACTGAAACCAATTCTGGGGCTGCTAAGATCTTAGAACCACATAGTCATGGCATATTTGGATGACATTTTTATCTTTGGAGTCATCAAAGAATTGGCAAAAGCAACAGTCAAAGCAACCAAAACGCTTTTCGATAAAATTGGGTTCCTCATCCATCCAGTTAAATCAAAATTGACACCTACCAGGGTAATTGATTACCTAGGATTTACTATCAACACAGTAACCATGTTGGTGACTTTGCCTAGGGGCAAACAACAAGATTTGAGGAAAGCCTGCAATGATCTGATAGAAAAATACAAACCAACTATCAGACAAACAGCAAGCGTAATTGGCAAATTGGTAGCTGCCTTTCCTGCAGTACGCTACGGGCCTTTGCATTACCAGCATTTACAGCGAGCAAAGGAACGAGCACTGAAATTACATGCAGGCCAGTTTGGCAAACCTATGCGGTTACCATCTGAGGCCATTGTTGAACTACAATGGTGGATGGCAAACATAAGACTCAGCTCAAGGGAAACCTTGCTTGAAAGCCCATCAGTGTTTCTCCAAACCGACGCAAGCGGTTTAGGATGGGGAGCTACAAACACAGTCAGGAGCTATGGAGGCAGATGGAATGAGCAGATGTCTGCGATACTCCAACAATATGGAATCAATTACCTGGAATTGTTGGGGGCACAATATGGGCTCAAATCTCTCTGTAACAACATGCAACATGTGCATGTTCAAATTCAGATTGATAACACAGCGGTGGCATATATCAATCACATGGGTGGTGTAAAATCTGTATCCTGTGACAGATTATCAAACCTCATTTGGCACTGGTGCATCGAGAGGGATATTTGGGTTACGGCAGTGTATCTACCAGGAAGATATAACACGGTGGCAGATGCAAGGTCACGAATGTTTAATGATAACACAGAATGGATGTTGAATCGTACAGTATTTAATGAAATAACTACACGATTTGGCACTCCAGATTTGGATCTGTTTGCATCTAGATTAAACCATCAGTTACCCAGATATGTGTCCTGGGAGCCGGACCCAGGAGCAGAGGCAGTGGATGCTTTCTCTCTAAACTGGGGAGGAATGTTTATGTAGGCTTTCCCACCATTCTGCCTCCTAAACCGATGCTTGACTAAATCAAGCAAGACAAAGCCACAGGCATTTTAGTAGTACCAGATTGGCCTACACAAGCCTGGTTCCCGAAAATATTGGGAATCATAGTCCAGCCATTAATGGTTGTATCTAAAAGAAGGGATCTCCTAGTAAACCCAGTTACAGGGAGCAACCATCCACTTTTTGACCGTATTAATTTGTTGGTTTGCAGATTCTGAGGAGGCCATTTCTAGGTATTGGACTATCCGAACGAACTGTGGATGTCATCACAAAGGCATGGAGGGACAGTACTAAAAAACAGTACGCCACAAATATTAAGAAGTGGGAAACTTTCTGCCATGCCAACAATATAACATACAACACAGTTCGGATAACGGATGTCTTGGAGTTCCTATCAGCCCTGTACTATGACTACAAACTAAGTTATAGCGCAATCAATAGTGCCAGAAGTGCACTCTCCTCCTATCTGACGCTGGAGGCAGGGCACGAGCCGATAGGAACGCACCCCTTCGTTACAAAATTCATGAAGGGAATTTACAATTCAATACCTCCAAGGCCAAGGTACACGGAGACATGGGTTGTGAGCGTGGTACTAACCCTACTTCGTCAGTGGGGACCGCCTATGGCCTTATCATTGTCAAAACTAACACTGAAAGTGGTTATGCTGATGGCGCCCAAAGAGTCCAGACACTACAAAAACTACGACTGGACTACATGACCAACTATACGAATAATATAACATTCGTTATTAAGGACCTGATCAAACAGAGCAGGCCAGGAATGCCAGGGATGAAGATCCAGTTCCTGGCATATCCAGAGGACCAACGATTGTGTGTGGTAACACATTTACACCACTACCTGAGAGTTACGGAGAACCTCAGAGGCTCAGAACAATCGGTCCTCATCAGCCACAAAAAACCACACCAAAAGGTGTCAACACAAACTATCTCCAGATGGTTAAAGGAGGTAATGGTGGTAGCGGGAGTAAACACTCATATCTTCAAATCTCACACCACCAGGGCTGCATCTACGTCGGCAGCAAGAACGATGGACGTACCCCTTGATGACATCCTAGCGGCTGCAGGATGGGCGAATGAAAGAACGTTCCAACGGTTTTATAACAAACCCATAACCGGACCAGGGGTATTTGCTCGTGCCATCTTAAGTTCTGTTACCTAGGTTTCCCCCAGGTTGGGAGGGGGAACTATTAAAAATAAAATTATTTTCTTTAAAGCATCGGTGTCTTTACGAACTACGTTATGTCTGAATGCTTTAATAATACTCTCATCCATGGTCAATCCATTTAGTGTGAGACGCCTGGATTCGTAACCGGCGTGAAATCACAGAGCTTTGAAATCTTCACGTAGTCACTCACGTGACTCCGAAGTAAAATAGTAAGATTAAACGAGAACTTACCAGTTTGAAGTTTGATCTTGATTTTATGAGGAGTTACGATGAGCGATTACGTGCCCACCGCTCCCACCCTCATACAACCACCCTCATATGGAAGTTCTTCACAATCTTACTATTCTCAGGTCTTCTCTTTATCTGTGATTTAACACCGCTGCTTTAAAGATTGACGCGCACGCAGACGGACGGCCCTTCTTCACGTAATCGCTCATCGTAACTCCTCATAAAATCAAGATCAAACTTCAAACTGGTAAGTTCTCGTTTAATCTTACTATTATAGACCTGTTAGTTTGACTTCAGTGGTGGGCAAATTAATGGAAAGGATACTTAGAGATAATATATATAAGCATCTGGATAAACAGGGTCTGATTAGGAACAGTCAACATGGATTTGTGCCTGGAAGGTCATGTTTGACTAATCTTCTTGAATTTTTTGAAGAGGTTACTAGGGAAATTGATTAGGGTAAAGCAGTGGATGTTGTCTATATGGACTTTAGTAAGGCCTTTGACAAGGTTCCTCATGGAAGGTTGGTTAAGAAGGTTCAATTGTTGGGTATTAATGCAGGAGTAGCAAGATGGATTCAACAGTGGCTGAATGGGAGATGCCAGACAGTAATGGTGGATGGCTGTTTGTCAGGTTGGAGGCCGGTGACTAGTGGGGTGCCTCAGGGATCTGTGTTGGGCCCACTGTTGTTTGTCATATACATCAATGATCTGGATGATGGTGTGGTAAATTGGTTTAGTAAGTATGGCAGATGATACTAAGATAGGTGGTGTTGTGGATAATGAAATCGATTTTCAAAGTTTACAGAGAGATTTAGGCCATTTGGAAGAGTGGGCTGAAAGATGGCAGATGGAGTTTAATGCTGATAAGTGTGAGGTGCTACATCTTATCAGCATTAAGATGCTACATCTTGGCAGGACAAATCAAAATAGGACGTACATGGTAAATGGTAGCGAATTGAGGAATGCAGTTGAACAGAGGGATCTAGGAATAACTGTGCATAGTTCCCTGAAGGTAGGGAAGATTCAAACAAGAGGACATGACTTCAGAATTAAGGGACAGAAGTTTAGGGGTAACATGAGGGGGAACTTCTTCACTCAGAGAGTGGGAGCTGTGTGGAATGAGCTTCCAGTGGAAGTGGTGGAGGCAGGTTCGATTTTATCATTTAAAAATAAATTGGATAGGTATATGGATGGGAAAGGAATGGAGGGTTATGGTCTGAGTGCAGGTAGATGGGACTAGGGGAAAATAAGTGTTCGGCACGGACTAGAAGGGCCGAGATGGCCTGTTTCCATGCTGTAATTGTTATATGGTTATATAAGCCCCTTGTGTTCTCCAAGTTCTCGGATCCTTGGTCCGCCCACCAGCAGCGCCAGCTCGCGTCTATTTCGGAGTTCACCACTGACATCTGACACATCGCCGGTAAATGTAACCTGGTTGCGAATGCGTTGTCCCGCCTGGCTATCACAGCCGTTTTCGACGTGGCTTCCGGAACTGACTACTCCGCCTTGGCTGCGGTGCAGTTGGCGGACGAGGAGATGCTGGCATATCGAACTGCGACCTCGGATTTGGTGCTCAAGGACGTGCCGTTGGTTCCCTCGGGCGGTACTGTGCTGTGCGACGTGCCCACGGGGCAGCCGCGGCTTATTGTTCCGGCGGCCTAACGCCGTCGCATTTTTGACGAAATTCATGGGATTGCCCACCCGTCTATCCAGGCCACGGTGGTGATGGTGGCCACGAGGTTTATACAGCACGGGCTGCGGAAGCAAGTCGGTCGCTGGGCCCGGGCATGCATTCTGTGCCAAACATCAAAGGTGCCTCGGCACGTCCGGGCACCGGTTCAGGAATTTGCAGTGCCTCGCCGACGCTTCAACCACGTGCACGTGGACATCATGGGGCCGCTGCCTCCATCCCGGGTGTTCTGCACCTGCTGACGATGGTGGACCATTTTACGCGGTGGCCGGAGGCCATCCCGCTCATGGACACTTCTGCCCAGTCGTGCGCTCGTGCCCTCGTGGCCAATTGGATTCTCCACTTCAGGGTGCCGCTGGACATCACTTCCGACCGGGGTGCCAGTTCATGTCCGAACTGTGGTCTGCAATGACCCATCTGCTGGGGACACAGCTCCACCATTCGACAGCATACCATCCCCAATCGAATGGATGGACGAGTTGCCGTGGGTCCTGCTCGGAATTCGGACCGCCCCGAAGGAGGATTTATCATCGTCCTCGGCAGAATTATTTTATGGTGCTCCGCTCACTGTTCCCGGGGAGTTTATCCCGGCCGCTGATGAGTCCCGGGAGCCGCCGTCATCTGTGTTGGTGTGTTTGCGGTAGAGGGTCAACGCCTTGTCTCCCATCCCGTGTCTCGTCATGGGGTGGCTCCATTCCATGTGCCACCAATGCTCGCGGACAGTCCTTGCGTCTTTCTGCGCCACGGCGCCCACAGGTCGTCCTTGCAGCGTCTTTATGAGGGTCCCTTTCAGGTGCTGCGGCACGGGCCAACGACGTTTGTTTTATATCGAAGTCTCGTGATGAGACTACGTGAAGAACCCACCAGCCCGCATGCGCGTCAATACGTCGACACATGGCGCGAGATTCGGATGGGGAATGGACGTCGGGATTCCCCAGCGATACAGCTTTAAAAGCCGGAAGGTAAGTACACGGAGAATGGTCGACGTTGGTTTAAGTCCCAAGAATGGAGAAACCTAAAACCAAAGGCAAACGTGCAGCTGAATAGTCAGCGGCAGATAACCGCGGCGACGGGAGAGGTCGGTGGCCGTCGGTATCTATCTCGGAAACGCTGGCAGGCACAGCCTGCACAGCAACCTCGGCTTCAGCTCCAAAAGGGAGCAGTTTGGCAACCCCGAGTTTGGGGAAGGCCAAGGCCAAATCTGCAAAAAATGTCCAAAAGGACAATTCTGGGCAGGAAGGTACTGACTCAACGTCCATTGAGGATATCATCTGCCGGCATTCAAAATTAGAAAAACCTGATTGAGAGGCTGGTGGAAGGAAATGTGCTCCGTACACAGGAGGCCCTTACAGGCAGTTCCAGTCAGATGCATGCGGCAGCAGTACCTGGTTCAGGGTTGCATTATAATATCTCCCGCTCAGAGGAGGGAAGTGTTGAGGATTATTACATGGTGGACTCTGACTGTGGGGAAATCGACAAGGAACTCGAATCCCCTGAACAAGTGGATGATAAAGAAACATAGAAAATAGGTGCAGGACTAGGCCATTCGGCCCTTCGAGCCTTCGAGCCTGCACCGCCATTCAATATGATCATGGCTGATCATCCAACTCAGTATCCTGTACCTGCCTTCTCTCCATACCCCCTGATCCCTTTAGCCACAAGGGCCACATCTCACTAATAATGAAATATGGAATGTGAAAGTAGTTTTAAGTTTGCTTCGCAATCTGGCACCAGCTGCATCACTGACGTTGGAACAGCTCACTCATAAATTAGTGATGCTTTTGGCACTTATTTCAGCGCAAAGAGCTCAGTCTTTGCACAAACACTGTCTGGATAACTCTGTTGTATCTGACAAGAAAGTGGTATTTTCGTGATCACATTCTCGCAACGCCAGGATGGTCAGATGAACGCACGTTTCGGAAGTTTTATAATAAACCGATTAACAGAACTGGGCAATTTGCAGATAGAATTCTGGGTTGTGTTAATTAAGACATTTGTCTAACCCCGATGTAATGGGATTTTGGTTTGTTAAGGGCGATATACATGTATGTAAAATTAGCATCATGTTTGAATGGCCTATGTTTTTCTTTCAACCATTTATGGTTTATCTGTGTAGTGTGTTCACATACAGATTGGTTTACAGCATGAAACCACAGAGCTTCGAAGGCTTCACGTAGTCTCATCACGAGACTTTGATATAAAATGGAAAGATTAAACGAGAACTTACTATTTGAAGTTTGATCTTTATTTTATGAGAAGTTGGAGTGAGAGACTATGTACCCTCCACTCCCAACCCTGAATCTCATAAAGATCATTCGGTAAGTCAAGGGTTATTAATCTTTCTATAGTTTAATTTGGTGCAAGTGGTCTGTGGTTTCATACAATTGCTTCAAAGTTTGATGCGCATGCGGGCTGGCGGGTCGTCATGTGATGGCACCTGGTGGTGAACCTGGCGCAGAGCGAACCCTCGGCTCTGGAGGAAGGAGTCGAGTGTCTTGGTGTGGGTGGTGCAGGTCACAGGTCTCCCCTGGGAATATATAAGGTCGGGCAACGCCTGTGCCCTTTTATAGGAGTAGGGACCAGTACTGTGAGAACCATTAAAGACCGATTGATTACACAAACTTTGTGTCCCGTTTCATTCCTGGCTGGACTTCTGCGAGTCCCGCCACACAGGTTATAATTCCATCACCTAAATATTCACCACTTTATATTTTATGTGGAGGGTTATGAATAAAGTAAATAAAAGGTGAGAGACAGACATGAACACACATAGAACCTCCCCTAAACTTTTTATCACTTCTTCAGTACAGAGTATCAGAGTAAGGTTCAGGTCGAACGCACAGCAAAAGACCCTCTGGCCTAATTCAGTAAAATGGAATAACTTCACCATTATAAAAAAAAATGCTTTTCACTTTCAAGTAACAGTGTACTTGAAGCAACTAAAATCAATTGTTTTCCATTAAACATGGTTGAATATGTTGGGAAGAAACTGTTTACTTTTAGTTACACAATAAGAATAAGTTTGCGTTTTAAGTAATAGATATGAAATTCCTGTTATGAGAAACTTTAATTGTAAGTTAAACACCTGCATGAAGTAACAAAATAGTGGGGGGTTTTAACTCAAATTTTTGCTAGAATTAGTAAAAGCAGATCTTCCTACAAATGAGTAATGGATTTTTAAAAAACTTTTAACACAATCACCAACCTTTCAATGCACAATTGTGTTAAAGTGATTAAAGTACTGGTAAGAGATTAATTTTTATCCTGTGGCTAAATTTCCAGTTTTCTCATTGTAATTTTGTTATAAACTTTGCGAGTAGCCACATTTATTAAAGCAAATGCAATTCTATACTCCAATTTTCCTCACCAGACATGAGGAATAGATTTTTACAGTGTCATAATATGGAAAATAAAATTCACTTTGTACCCTGCAGTAAGTTGGTGCCCATTTTACCAGCATCTGGAATCAATTAGTTAGCATTTTACACTTTGTATAATTATGACTCAATGGAAAAAAAGGTAAAATATGTTCGTATACCACTTAAAACCCCTGGTGACCACCTGACCTTTTGGAGATTTTTTTCTAATCATACTACAAGTTTACCCTTTGGGACCACCTCAACCATTCACCAAGTAAAGGCATACAAATTACACAAAATGATTTAATGTATGTCAAGTAACCTCTAGTTCACATTGGCAAAGAAACTTGATTTTCTTTTCATTTGTTTTCCAATTTAATTAATGGATTAGTTTCTTGCATTGTCGGGAGTGGTTTATGTGATTTGTCCGAAGATGTGACATTTTTTATTGTCTATTACTTTGATAAAGTGCCAGTGATATTTCCTCTTGAACTGCTGGAGTCTTTCAAATGAGAATACATCTATTGTGATCTTAGATATTAAATGAAAGGATCATGAAACAATAGCATTGAGAAATAAGGGCATACTTCAAATTTAGAACTATGTATAATGAGACAGGAACATGGAGTTGATGATGGTCTCCCAATCCTGATATTTGTGATGGTCTCAGAGGTGAAAGGCAGGGGTTTAGGAAGTGTTATCTCCTGGCAAGCCCATGGTTAGCACAATGGTGTCATAGATTTACTCTTTTTGTTTTAAAAATACATTTGAGCTATATTTGTAGTATTATTTTATTAATTGCAGGTGGTAAACATGTGCCACCTTAGCCGCTGTAGATATACTCTATATTGAAGGGTTAGGGTGCTGTAACTCGCAGCGTGTGTAAAACAGTGCCCAGCAGGCTGTGCGTTCAAAACTGAGCACAGCGGGCCGCGAGGAGCAGAGCCATTGTGACATCATCAGCTCGTTAACTTTAAACAAGATTTCAGATTTGTGAACAATTTTAATAAATAACTCACAAAATAATTAATCGAATTTTCAGATAAGGCGATTTTTGACATGAGGTAAATATCTATCGGAATATGTAAAAATGTCACCATTAGCACGTCGTGTTTTCGAGGAGATGTGAATCACAGACAAACAGCACGCAAATAAATAAACACACACACACACACACACATCCAAGAACAGAGTTTTAATAGAAGATAAAATACATATTTAGCAATTTTACTTTTAAATATGTATGAAAAGCAGGTAAGCTATTTCTTGCTTAAGCATCAGTTGCTTTAAAACAAATGGAGTGTAATCGTGATTTAATCTGAGGAATATTGGCACGTCTCCAAGTTGGTACATTTAGTGGCTATGTAACATTTGATATAGATAGATATTTGAAGTTGGATCAAGACTGCAATATATTAAGACTGCAATACATCTCCATCTAATCATTCATTCATCTGAAAAAAACAAAACCTCTTAAAACTGCAGTCATCTTTCTTGATGCAAGATACAACACCGACCACTGGAATGTTTTCCATTTGATATCCATTGAATTTGTTTTACCTCAATACCAGAGTAAATCAAATGCTGCCTTGATGTCAAGAGAAATGTGTTGTAACTCAGAGCAGGAATGCTACCACTGAGGAAAACACTCAGCCCATGATGTAAATGTATTGTGTGAACGAATGCTCACTGATCTTGTTGCCCAGCTACATATGATGACAGCTTTAGATCTTGGTTCACTCATCCACTGAAAAAAACACCTGCAGCTCAAATAAGGGATATGGTCAGTGAAGACCTCAAAATTTGCCTTTAGTTCCTTCAAAGCACACTGTGAAACAGACCCGTGGGGGTGGTTCTTTGCAATGCGAACACGTTCACCCTGCACATGCACTTGAACAGATCATTATTAGGATCTTGGGTGAGGAGTTGCCACCAGATTTCTGCCTGTTCCTTTTTGCTTTCTTTCTTTTCAGTTCTGCCCACTTCCTGAGCACAACGAGACTCAGGAACTTCTGCTATCAGGCTTCTGAACAGTTCTTCCATAAACTAGGGAACTGTTCGATTCACCTCTCGTCCATTAAAGACATTGGACTTTACATATGGAACTGATGCGCTACGATGCTGAGAACTATATTCTAAATTGTATTTTCTCCTTGTGTCTATCTATTTTACCTGTGTATGAAATGATTGTATCTATGTAAACATAGAAACATATAAAATAGGTGCAAGGGTAGCCCATTTAGCTCTTTGAGCCATAATCAATATGATCACGGCTGATCATCCAAAATCAGTTCCCCGTTCCTGCGTTCTCCCCATATCCATTGATTCTGTTAGGTTTATCTGATCTATTTGGATAACATGCAAATCAAAGCTTTTCACTGTACCTTGGTACATGGGACAACAATAAAACGATACCTAAACACTTTAGCCGTGGCAAAGCTTTATGCAAGTTGAATTATCTTTCAAGGTTTTTGCAGTCAAGGATTTCTTAAATTAATTCCACCTTTTCATTTAATTCTTCAAAAACATTTAAATTTTATATACAGGTATTTGCAATTTTGTTCCCTGTAATGAAATTCCTACACAATTTACTAATATTGGACCAAGAACTGCTAAGGTGTAATAAAGTGCACGTCACTTGTCATTTTTTTTTTTGTTCTAACCTTCCAAGAGTAAATGTGCCTGAAATTGCATTGGAAGATTCATTTTTTTTGCAGTAAAGTCCAGAGGCTGATGCCTGAACCACTATTTCTGATTGCTGTAAATTTACTCCAGAAAATTGAGAGATCTTTATTTTGATGGGGAGAGTTTTGGTTCTGCTGCGCACCAGCCCGAAAGTGATACATTTTGAAGTACTGTGTTATTATTATGCATTCTCCAATTCACTGATTAAAATGCTGCAAAATGGATAATTATAAAAGATAAAATTGCAATCAGGGATCAGGCTTTAATAGCAGTAGGATACAGCTTTTGAAATAAATGAAAACTAGATTTGTTTATCTTCTGATAGAAACATTAAATCTATTGTAATTCCTAACTGTAAATAATACAAAAGACAGTATATTTTTAAATGATTCTAACATTTTTATTTATCTCTGAAACTCCACTTAATTATATGAATCCTTACACTAACGAGTGATTTTATCCGTTCATTTCATGCATTCAACAATATGCGTCAAATAAGCTATTTGAATTGATATTTAAGTGTATTTGGTTTTGTACAAAATGACGTGTATATTTTAAGCAATATAAACATATTGGCTGGTAATTAATTATAAGAATGTGATAACTTTATAAATTATTATGCGCAATATTCTTTTGTTTTAACGGCCAATCTGGCCTTGAATAAAGATCATAATTTTCTTATTTTATGCTGTATCTACCACGCATTCATTAACAATATCAAGATTATTTTCTGGTTAAAATGTTTTCTACTATTCAACTTAAAAACATAAGTATATAATGTATACAAATATAATGGTCTTGCCATTTCTTTTTCAGAATGAAAACTTTGTTTTAAAATAAAGGAATTGCATACATCAGTTCAGTGACTTATTATTAAAGTAATTTGACATCATATACTATATATAAATGATTCATTTTCCCCATGCCAGCTGTCAGAGAGATCTTTGTCCCATTCTCACTATTGCTGTTTTAGGTTTGCTGCTTGAATTGGCACAGATTAGAATGCAGTTTGCTGTCAGAGCAGATCTCTGTCAGCTGTGCAGGAAATGATGTTTGTGCTGAGAGACCAGTTCTTGCAGTTTCCTTGTTCATTTTGTGCTTGGGCTTTGTGCTGTATCATTGAGCACAGCTCAGCCAAGGTACGTCAAAGCAAACTGAACAGCATAAGAGACTTGCCAAAAGAAATAGATGATAGAAGAGTGATGATTCCAGTCAAATTGATCATTAAACTCTCCTAACCTTGGTCATAAGAAAGCTAATCCACATAACAATATAAACACAGCACCACAATACTTCAGCCAACCACACTCCTTCACATTTATAACAATTTCCAGATTTGTCTTTTCCCCTCTGATTAAAACTGAAGCTCTTTTGACATTCCTAAACAAAGACGACGGAGGGGCCAGTGGATTTTATGCAGTTTATCAATCAAAGATATCATTCAAAATATGCTTTGTTGCTGAACTTATCTTTTAATTTTTTATTAATGTGATAATAGAGGTTTGCTGTGCAGATTAAATAAATGGGAGAAAGTAAAAACAGAAAAAAACTAGAACCATTCAGCAGTCAGGCTGCATCTATGTCGTATCTGTATCTCCAGTTGCTCCTGTTACAATCTCGGGTTTATAACATTGTTCCTTAGTTAATTCAGAACACCCTCATGACTCAATTCTTGGAGAACCTTGATACATTAACCCATAAGACAGTATATTTTATCAGGCATAGACACAAAAAGCTGGAGTAATTCAGCGGGTCAGGCAGCATCTCGAGAGAATGAATGGGTAACGTTTTGGGTCAAGATCCTTCTTCAGACTAGCTAGGGATAAGGGAAACGAGAGATATAGATGATGATGTTGAGTGATAAACAACAATGAATGAAAGATGTAAAAAGGTAACGATGATAAAGGAAACAGGCCATTGTTAGCTGTTGGGTGAAAACGACAAGCTGGTGCGCCTTGGGTGGGCGAGGGATAGAGAGAGAGGTAATTTCATTCATTGTCCTTTATCTCTACATCATCATCTATATCTCTAGTTTCCCTTTTCCCTAACTGGTCTGAAGAAAGGTCTCGACCCAAAATGTCACCCATTCCTTTTCTCCAGAGATGCTGCCTGACCCGCTGAATTACTCCAGCTTTTTGTGTCTATCTTTGGTTTAAACCAGCATCTGCAGTAACTTCCTACATATTCAGGCAATTCTTTTGAGGAATATACTTAAGGAAATCAGGAGGACAAAATGATTTTTGAATCAATGAAATGACAACATGATTTTTCATTTTTTGGCAGTTAAGTAAAGAATCTATAAATATACTATAAATAATATATACTATAAATAAAAATACTATAAAGATTCTATAAATATACTGTTAAAAGGATAACTAGAGAGAATGTGGATGTTTGTGGGTGGAGCCAAAGGAGTTGAGTGAGGACTTAAATTAATCATTTTGTCTGTACTTACCAAGAAGGTCATGGAAGCTGGGGAGGAGAACAGTGATGCCCTGAAACATGTCAACATTATGAAAAGTAGTTAATGGCAGCTCAGAAAAACATAAAAGTGGATAAATCCTGAGGGCAGGACTACGTGTATCCAAGGGAAGAAATTGCTGCAGCCCTGGCTGATATTTTGTACTTTCTAAGTCACAGGCAAGATACTGGAAGACTGGAGGGTGGCGATTGTTGTGCCTTACTTTAGATGAACTGAAAGGACAAGCCAGAGAGCTACAGGCTGGTGAGCCAAACATCATTTGTGAGAGTTATTGGAGGGGATTCTGAAAGACTGGAACCATTTGCATTTGTCAAAGACTGATTAGGGATAGTCAGCATAGCTTTGTCCATAGGAAATCATG
This sequence comes from Amblyraja radiata, assembly GCF_010909765.2. Classification (NCBI taxonomy): domain Eukaryota; kingdom Metazoa; phylum Chordata; class Chondrichthyes; order Rajiformes; family Rajidae; genus Amblyraja; species Amblyraja radiata. Next base: position 127,547,633 of record NC_045956.1, read on the forward strand.
TCTCTCAATTTTTAATTGAATCTTTGAAGAGATGGTCAAGTGGATTGATGAGGGCAGGGTGGTAGAAATTGATTACATGGACTTTAGCAGTGCCTTTATAAAGTCCCACATAGTAGCATCCAAAAGTTTAAATCACATGGGACACAAGGTGAACTAACCAATTGGATATAACATTGAATTGCTGATAGGAGTCAGAGGGTGGTGAAGGAAGGGTTTTTTTCAGATTGGAAGCCTGTGGTCAGTGGTGTGTCGCAAGGATCGGTGCTAGATTCCCTGTTGTTTATATATTAATGATTTGAATGAGAATGGAGTGATTAGTAAGTCTTAATGTACTTAATGAGAATGATGCATTGTTGAGGGGGTATTAGCTACAGGAAGCTGTTGGACAGATTTGGATTGTTTTCTCTGGAATGCCAGAGGTTGACAGGAGATCTGACACAAGTATATGGCTGCCTCGCCAACGGTGTCTTGTCCTTTTCCTTCTTTGTTGTTTTTTAGCATGTGTTTTACTATGTTTTAGTGTTCTTTACCTTGTTTTATGTGGGGAAACATTTTTTAATCTCATACCTCAACGGAGATGCTATTTGTTTTCCGTATCGTATTTCCGTCCGCACTGCGGCCTAACTTCGTGGAGCTGGCAGCCTTTGCTGGGGACCGACTTCGGGTGCTCCAACCGAGGCAGCCTGCAGACTTACCATCATGGAACTGGCGATCCATGTCAGGGATCGACCTTGGAGTTCCAACTGCGGGAGCCTGCGGACTTTAACATCGTGGAGCTCGCAGTCCCTGGTTAGAGACCGACATCGGAACTCCAAGCCGCAGGAGCTTCGATCGCTGGCTGCAGGAGTTTCAATCGCCTCGACTGCGGATGGTTCGACTGCCACAACTGCGGGAGAATAAGGAGTGAAGAAGATTAGACTTTATTGCCTTCCATCACAGTGAGGAATGTGGGGAATCCACTGTGATGGATGGTTATGTTAACTTTTATGTTGTGTGTCTTGCTGCTTTTTTGAGTAGGGCAGTATGGTAAATCAAATATCACTGTACCTTAATTGGTTTGCGTGACTTTAAAAGACCTTTGAAACCTTAGAAAATTATGAAAGACATAGATAGGGGAGACAGTCGGAACTTATTCCCAGGATGGAAACATTGACTGCTAGAGGACATAGGCTTAAGCTGAGAGGGAGAAAGTTTAACGGTGATGTGCGGGGCACTTTCTTTGCACATTAGGTGGAGAATGCTTGTAATGTGCTGCCAGGAGTAGTTATTGAGGCAAATACAATAGCAAGATTAAACGAGAACTTACCAGTTTGAAGTTTGATCTTTATTATACGAGGAGTTACGATGAGGGATTACGTGAAGAAGCCCGTTCAGCCGCACGTGCGTCAATCTTCAAAGCAGCGTTGTGAAATCACAGGTAATAGTGACTGAAGTATGATAGTAAGAGAAAAAAGACTAGAACTACCAGATGATCTTAATGGGGCTTGGAGCAGAGGGTACGTAATCCCTCATCGTAACTCCTCATAAAATAAAGATCAAACTTCAAACAGGTAAGTTCTAGTTTAATCTTACTATTTTACTTCGGAGTCACGTGAAGATTTCAAAGCTCTGTGATTTCATGCTGTGAGAAACAAGTCTACACAACCACAACTGCCCCATTGACAAATGAGGGAAAACATTCATAATGCATACAGTCATGACATAGATTTAAACATGCTGATGCTGTTAAATAAGCAATAACAATAGTCACATCTCTCATCCGGATGGAACCTATAACAGAACATAAAATAAATTGAGAAATACCCCTGGGCTGGCAACGGGTTATTATAACATGTTTGAAATTTGTTCGTTTGACCATGCTACAGCCGTTAGGATGTGGTCCAGCGGAACATAATTAACCCTTGCTGCTGCTGTTATAGCAGCCCTGGTGGAGTGAGATACGGATCAGTATCTACTCCTGCATAACTCAACTGTTTTAACACCTTGCAAGATCTGAGCAGATAGGTTCTTATAACGTCTTTTGTAACTAACAATTGTAGTTAGCTCAGTCTCAAAGGCTCTTGGTGACCTTGACGTATTGTTGTATATGTGTGTCCCCACATAACGAAAGGTTCCTGGGAATGTCTTGAACTATTTTGAGACCTGAAACCCCTACTGCTCTGCTTAAATTAATTATAGCATAAAATACCATGCATATATTTGCAGATGTAATCATCCTCTCCTGTCGTAATAATGTAGCAAGTGACCTGTTGCGCTAACCAGCGCCAGGAGGATAACTATCTAATGAGGTCCGGTCAAAGCTAAGAAAGTAGCTGGAACCCCCTGGTGAAATAGTGTTACACAATGTTAATCTCCCATACTGCATTGTACTTGTCCTGGGAAACTTGTGTAACAGATATCCTTTACTAACTCGATATCCGAGGTGAACTCAACAACTTGGACCTCGTTAGCTGCAGTAAGTCTGATAGAAAGCACCTTGGCACAGTTAATGATCCTATAACTCAATATTGTCAGACCATTTAAATGAACTGCAATAACTCAGAATCTGTACCATTTTAAATGTAACATGAGCATTAAACAAACGCTTCCCATCTCCTGAAGCAGTAAAGTACCGCTTTTTGGTACCATTCCAGCACTGAATACATACAAAAATAGGCGTGACAACCCAAGCCGTAAGCAGTCTATTGAGAATCTGTAGAACATATATTGATTTTATCATGCGACGGCTGATCTCCCAAGCCACAGGCTGAACCAGCAAGTTACGTTTAAAATAACCATATAAGGTTGCATTATTATTATTCCCGACAAATCGGGAATCAAACTGCATAGGCCAATTTCACAGCTGGAACCTAAAGCGGCTCTTGATGACTTTATTTCAAAACCTGACTCATAAAGCAAAATGGAGGAAGACATAAAAGACCATTCCTCCTGCTTGTAGCGAGAATGTATCATTCGCCACTGTTATGCCACACATTTTTGCAACCTTTGAATTAGCATGAAAATAACATATCTATATTCGGTGTTGCATTGAATCAGAATTTCATAAATACTGTGTGGTCCAACACCCATTCTGTGTTGACATTGATCTGTACATAATGATACTCCAGTGGCAAATGAGATTATGTATCTTTTACAGGATATTTTACCTGATTGCACCCTTGTGCTTATCATATGCCACATCATAATGTATCAACATGAAGTTGCGCATGCTCCTATGCATATTCACTCAATCACTCTTTAACCCATAAAATGCACAGGGTCTATAGATAGTTAATATCAATACTGAAGAGTGAATAACTCATGCAACTCTCCTGCACCTCCAACTAGAGATGACATTCGCATTTTCCCACCTTAAGCCATAGCATCATTTTGCAATATAATGACATATTTATTGATCAACTACTGGAGCAATGCTGAATACTGTTTGTCCATCATAGTGACTTTAGTAGCATCAGCTGGTAATAACAATGTTGTATTATCAATGACCTTCATGGCCCTTATAGTTTACCATTAAGCATGCTGTCAGTTCTCCCACTTACACAGCTGCATCACATCTATTACATTGCCAGTTAGTCTAATGAATAGAACTGCTTTATAACAACAAGGCTGTTCCAGGTTTCTATTGACTCCAATCTATTGCTCAGTGCGGAGTCACAGGCCAACTATCCATTTGATAACAACCTAATTTAACTGGATAGGGAAGAACAATTTCTCAAGTAGCTTGAGACTAAAACATTGGATTTCAGCCAAATACAGCATCAAAATATAATCCAGACAATATATCACAAGTGTTTTTGAACTCTGAGTAGTCCTTTGAATGATTTATTGTTATCATACTGTTAAATTGCCTCATCATAGCAATGCCTTCAAATATCTCTGCTGATCATTGTACATGGAAAACCCTATGAAATCTGTTTGATCACCCTTCTTTCATAATGAACAGGCCACGCCTGCCATCATTTCGTGTCTGCCCTGAACGGCAACTCTGGCCTGGTTCTGATAATTCTCACATGTCCCAAGATAACTCTTGCCATACGGTCTTGAAGGCAAACCTGGCTAAAATACTGGACCTGGCTCAACACTCTTCTGGCCAAATTCCAACCTTCTTGGAATACTAGTAATGTCCAGTTTACCTGGTTAAAATGCCTCTGAGTAGATGACAATGTCTCAATCATTTGTGTATTGCACAACCAATTGTAAATCTTACCAACTTGTTCATGGTCACTTAGTTGTAGAGTAACTCTGGTCAGCTTTAATGCTGCTACCAGCTTCAGTGAACCGCTTCCTGCCGATGAGGCCATGGGGTGCGTTTTCCCCTAAACTATGAATCCTTACTCGTCGTTGGCCTAATTGGTCCAACAGTTTATGCTTCATCCTTTAGGTTTTGCCTGTGGAATAGGTCTTACCTGAATAGAAGATTCGGCGGGTGGCTCTAACGTCCCCTGATAGCGGTGTTCACTGCATTGTGTTGGGATGGCAACCTTGCTGCCAGGAATCGTACCTCTGACATGTGCCCTTCATCCCTTGAGGTATGCTCCACGCTAAAACCTCAGCCTCAGCATCAGATTTACACTGACCCGACATGTTCTCCTCTTCCATAAGAGAGACATTAAGCAGCCCTACTACAAGGCGCTGCTGGCGTGGCCTCACCAACAGGCCCACCCTTCAGGGTCAGAAAATGCCCCGGTAAGCTCACCTCCTCCATGAGGGAGACATCATGCAGCCCTTCTACAGGTGCTGCTGCCATACATTTAAGCAGCCCTATTACAAGGCATTGCTTGCACGGCCTAGAGCAATAGGTCAGCACTGCAATAGACCCGGCATCCCCATTATACAGCCCTGTTACAAAACGCTGCTGGCACGGGCTCTCCCATCTGCCCAACACTGCCATAGACTCAGCATCCCCTTTAAGCAGCCCTGCTGCTGGCGCGGACTTTCCCATAGTCCCGTACTGACACAACTCCTGATGTTAGGGTGTATCTATCTTGAGCCTCCTCTCAATAAGGCTCCATTCTGGTCAACTTCCACATTATTCATTTTACCAGAAGGGAACCCTCCCAGCACCAGGACTGACCACTTGGGTTGATTTACCCCATATCTTGGGGACCTCTGCGGTCTGGGCACCGCATAGCTGGTGGATTTCCCCTCCCCCGGGAATCCCAGCACCCTTATATATTACCAGAGGGAAAACCCCTACCGGCATCAGAGCTGACCGTTCTGGTCCTTTTAACCCCTTTCCTGGGGACCCCTGCGGTCTGAAAGCCGCATAATACTGGATTCCCCTACCCGGGAACCCCAGCCTCTATATGTATATCAGGGAAAATCCTCCCGATACCTGGCATTAATATTCATATCAGGGGGAAACCCACCTGACTCCCGGTCTACTGGAGGTCCCCTCCACGGGAACCCCAGCATTAATATTTATCTTGGAGGGAAACCCTCCCGACACCCGGTCTACTGGAGGTCCCCTCCACGGGAACCCCAGCATTTATATTTGAGGTAAAAACTCTCCCGTCACCCGGCCTACTGGAGGTCCCCTCCCCGGGAACCCCAGCATGTACCTGCCTATCGGTGGGAAACCCTCTCGGCACCCGGAGCGCCTGGAAGCCACTGACCACCCGTCAGCGACCGACTTCGCGACACCCGACATTCCCAGCTATCCGCTCCCGCGGCAAGAACCGGGGTTTCCCCACAGCCCATAGCTGGTTCCCTCGTCGGGCCTTGCGAATCCTCCAGCAGGAAGCCTCTGGAACAAGAGGTTCCTGCAAGGAACAAAACAGGTAAGAAAACAAGCTTACCTTTCTTTAGTTTAAAACTTACCGGGCTGGGGAGCTCCTGCTGCCCCAACCGGTCACCTGCACCAATGCGTCTGACGTAATGACGCACGTGCGGCTGAACGGGCTTCTTCACGTAGTCACTCACATGACTCTGAAGTAAAATAGAGGCATTTAAAGACTTTTAAAGAGGCACAAGGATATGCAGGCACTGGAGAGATATGGATTATGTGCAGGCAGGTAAGAGTCGGCATATTCGGCACAGACATTGGGGGCTGAAGGATCTGTTCCTGTGTTGTACTATTACATGGATAACGAACAAAACAACGTTTTTCACTGTATCTCGGTTCTTGTGACAATAGTAAACCAATACTAAAAACGAATGATTTGATTGCGGAAGAGAGAGAAGTTGTAGGAAAATAAACAAGACCGTGTCAATCAGAACTAATCTTGCCTCAATGAATTCATCCTCCTGATCCCATCAAAGTATGTTTTTTGAGACGTTAGATTGGAATTCTCCACAGAGCAGATTAAAGTTGCAGTCAATTCCAAAAGTATCATCAGATCTCAGCCTACATGTTTGAAGAACGACCTTTAGCATCTGTTATGTGTTTGTATCTGCTCAAATATGTGGATTAAAGGAAGGATCATGTAATGGAGTTGAGAGGGAGAGAGAGGGGGGAGGGGGGGGGGGGTGGAACATCTGTTTATAAAGCACAAGGTGGATTTTATTTCAGTCTACTTTGAATGCACCAATTGGCTTTTAGTGTATTTGATTAAAATCTCAAGTTAAATATTTTCCATCAAAGACACAAAGTAACACAGCAGGTCAGACAGCAACTCTGGAGAACTTGGATAAGTAACGTTTCGGGTTGGGACCCTTCTTCAGACCCGTGTCACATATTAATGTTCTTAGAGATGCGTCTGGCCCACAAAGTTACTCCAGCACTTTGTGTCTATTTTTGGGAAATGAGCATCTGCAGTTCCTTGTGTCTACATTTATTTTCCAATCTTTGGCATATCTTTCCTTCTCATTGGTGAGCCAGTATGTTTGTATAGTCATCCAGCAATTTCCTGTTCAATTTTAATGATAATAGCTTTTTATTGGTAGTTCTTACTTTGTGAATTTATATTCTATTAATTTATTAATCCTGGTCTCTGGATTACCCAATACTCTTATTAAAATTGCAGTTTATATATTAATTATACATTCACTTTGGTAAGTGAGAACATTTTAGGTAAAGTATACAACCTGAAAGCAATCCAAGAACCAGCAACTCCTATCTGATTGCATTTTAAACCCATTTTTAGACTTGCATTTATAGTCTTATTAAAATTTAATTAATGCAACACAGGGCTCTCCAAATAATGATGAGTGTATTTCCAGAAAATCTTTAGATGTAGTTAGAATATTTTTTTATTATATGAGATTTAGATTGTCAGGTGATAGGATCCAATCCAATACTGAGGCCGGTGGGAGGCTGGAAGTTAGTACAGAAGTCAATGGCAGCAGGTTCAGTCGGCAGAATAGGCAGGAACATGGCAAGGAAAGAGGATTGGATTAAACTATATTCATCTCAGTGCAAGAGGCCTGACAGCTAAGGTAGATGAACTCAGGATGTTGAAATGCAACTGGGATGTTATAGCCATTATAGAAATCTGTCTAAGGGAGGCACAGGACTTGCAGCTCAATGTTCCAGGATACAGGTTCTAAATGCCAGGCGGAGGTGGGGGGATAAAAGAGGATGGCGATTTCTTTATTGTTGAAGGAAAGCATCTCGGCAATAGTCTGAGATGACATTACTGAAGAATCGTACAATGAGGCTATATGGGAGGAGCTAAGAAATAAAAAGAGTATGATCACCAACATGTTAACTGGAATGTATTATTTTTGGATGTGTGGTAGAAATATTACAGGAGTCCTGACTGAGATATATGAATGATGTTAGACACCGATGGTACCAGAAGACTGGACTGTGTCTAATGTTGTGCTCTATTAAAAAAGAGCTGCAATGAAAATTTGGGAACTATAGACCAGTAAGCGTTACATCTGTGGTAGGAAAGGTACTGGAGAGCATTCTGAGGGATATGTTAAATGCATTTGGAAAGACAGAGGTTGAATTGAATTGAATTAAATTTATTAGCCAAGAATGTATACATACAAGGAATTGGCCTTGGTGCTTTGCTCGCAAGTAACAACACGATATACAGTAAACAATTAAGTATAAAACATCATAATTTAAACATGTGAAGAATGAAATACAATACTGGAGCAAAAGGAGACTACAGACCTTTGGTTGTTGAGTAGAGCTACTGCTCTGGGAAAAAACGCTGTTTTTATGTCTGTGGGGGGAGGGGGAGCTCTCCTAAAGTCTACAATCAATTCCATCGTCTTAAGAGCATTGAGCTCCAGGTTGTTGCGATGGCATCAGGATGCCAGGTGTGTCACTTCCTATCTGTAGGCAGATTCCTCCCCATCCTGGATCAGTCCAATCAGGGCTGTGTCATCTGCAAACTTGAGAAGCTTGACAGAGGAATCTGTGGAGGTGCAGTCATTGGTGTAGAGGAGAGGGGAGAGTACACAGCCTTGCGGTCCTTCTATGCTGAGGGTTTGCGGGTCCGAGATGTGCTTTCCCAGCCTCACTTGCTGCTTCCTGTCTGTCAGGAAGTTGATGATGCACTGACAGGGGGGTTCAGGCACAGTCAACTGGGAGAGTTTGGAGTGTAGTAGCTCTGGCACAATGGTGTTGAATGCAGAGCTAAAATCCACAAACAAAATCCTTGCATACTGTAGGTTCCCTTGTGATCTAGGTGCTGGAGGATGAAGTGCAGGCCCAGGTTGACTGCGTCATCCACAGATTTATTTGCCCGGTATGCAAACTGCAGGCGGTCCAGCAGGGACCGCCTGCATCCTCCAGCACATCACCTTGCCATGTGATACTTTTCAGGTGGGCCTTTCAAGGGTCTTCATGATTACAGAGGTCAGTGCGACAGGCCTGTAGCCATTAAGACCAGTAATCCTTGGTATTTTGGATACGGGAACAATAATGGAGACTTTGAAGCAGGCAGGGACAGTACAGGTTTGCAGGGACTGGTTAAAAATGTATGTGTAGACTGATGCCAGTTGTTCATAGAAACATAGAAAATAGGTGCAGGAGGAGGCCATTCGGCCCTTCGAGCCAGCACCGCCATTCATTGTGATCGTGGCTGATTGTCCCCTATCAATAACCCATGCCTGCCTTCTCCCCATATCCCTTGACTCCACTAGCCCCTAGAGCTCTATCTAACTCTCTCTACCTTCGGCACAGCGATTGAAGGTACAGGGGGAAACATTGTCCAGTCCTAGAGGTTTACAGCTTTGTCTCCTGAATAGCTTCTCCACCTCCTCAATTTCTATTGTTAGTGATGGAGAAGAGGGCAGACTGATGTTGGGCAAAGGGAAGTGGGAAGTGGACGAGGGCCCAGTCTTTGCAGACTGGTCAGGCAGTAAGTGGGTGTGAAGTGGGGAATGGGAGGGGGTGCCAGGATTATGTTTCTGTTTATCGAACCGGCAGTAGAACTCATTCAGGTTGTTGGACAGCTGACTAGTAACCAAGGAGTGGAGGGTTTTCCTCTTGTAGCTGGTGATTTCTTGCAAGCCCTTCCACACTGAAGATGAGTCACTAGCTGAGAACTTGCTGCTCAACTTCTCAGATTACCTTTCATTGGCAGTTCTGATTCCTCTTCTCAGCTTGTACTTGGCCTGCCTGTAGAGGTCTGCATCCCCGCTCCTGTAGGCCTCATCTTTAGACTGGCAGAGCTGTCTGAGTTCTGCAGTGAACCAGGGCTTGTATTTGTTGAACCTGATCCGGGTCCTAGTGGGAATGCAACTGCCCTCACAAAAGCTGACATATGATGTCACGGTGTCTGTATATTCATCGAGGCTTGTGGTTGCTTCCCTGAACACATTCCAATCAGTGCAGACAAAGCAGGATTGTAGGTTTTCAATGCCTTCGTTTGTTCACTTTTTCATTGTTCTGACCACAGGCTTAGCAGCTTTTAGTGTCTGCCTGTAGGTCGAAGTAAGGTGAACTAAACAATGATCAGAGAATGATCGGGAAACAGAGCGATATGCATGCTTGATTGTAGTATAACAATGATCGAGTATTCTCTCCCCTCTGGTGGGGCAGGTAACGTGATGTCTGTATTTTGGAAGCTCTCGGTTGAGGTTAGCCTTGTTAAAATCCCCCAAAACAATGACCATGAAGTCACTCTCTACTTTCATTACCTGGTCAGCGAATTGCGTTTGCGCCTCACATACGCAAGCTTGGTGTGAGGGATGTAAACTCCAGCGAGAATAAAAGAGGTAAATTCCCTCGGAGAATAAAAGGGTTTGCAATTTATAAAAAAAGATTCCAGAATAGGAGAACAGGAGTTAGACAGTACCGTGTTGTCGCTGCACCAGCCCTGGTTGGTATAGAAGCATATTCCACCACATCTTTATTTCCCCTCTGCCTCCACTTCGCGATCCGCTCTGTAGTTGAAAGCCAGCCAGTTGCAGCGCATTGTCCGGAGTCGACTCACACGGCCAGGTCTCGGTGAAGCACAGGGCAGCGGATCGAGAGAAGTCCGTGTTTGTTTGGTACAGGAGTTTCAGTTCGTCCACTATGTTGTTGAGAGAACGTAGATTTGCAAGGAGTATACTCGGTAGCGGTGTGCATAATCCTCGTTGCCGGAGTCGGGCGAGTGCTCCAGAGTGCTTCCCCGGGTCCTCCTCCATCTCAAGACCATGAGCACAGCCACAGTCCCGCCGACTAGTATGTCCAAATAATCCAGCAAGTGAGGGAAATCCGGAACTTGTTTGGAGGTACTGTATATCTGATGTTAATGAGTACGTCTCTCATGAAAGTGATCTTTATGGGATTTACACAGACGACATAAATTGAGCCGGAGGTAGGCAAAAAGTGCTGGAGAAACTCAGCAGGTGAGGCAGAATACATGGAGAGAAGGAATTGGCGACATTTCAGGAACCCGAAACGTCGCAAATTCCTTCTCTCCATAGATGTTGCCTCACCCACTGAGTTTCTCCAGCATTTTTTATCTACCTTTGATTTTACCAGCATCTACAATTCTTTCTTAAACATTTTGATCCCGAGGGTCTGTTTCTATTTTGTACGGCTCTATGATTCTGGATTATTGATATTTTTGTTATAGATTAGTCAAATAAACTAAAATGTCAGTTGAGGGTTAAGTTTTCTGGGATCTGCAGCCACCAGTGGATGTAATTTGTTCTCAGTTTTCAGGTTCTGCTTCGCTTTTTCCTGGAAAGCTTATTTGGAGAACTATCTTGAGGCAATGTTCATTATGATTGCTTTAGTTAAGAGCCAACTTCAACAAACGTGTGGTACTGCATGTGATTCATCCATGTGGTTAACTCATAACTGCTTTCTGAAATGATCTTGCCAGTCACTCTAGAAGTGGGACAATTAGGAATGGACAATAAACTGACTGCAAAACACAGTGCACAAAGGTTCAACTGTTCTTGATTAGTCACATACACCAATTGGTGTAGTGAAATGCTTATTGCCAATGCAGCACATTAAAAAAGAATACAACATAACAATAATAAAGAAATTTAAACATAAAAACATCCCCCCACAATGGTTCCCATTATGAGGGAAGGCGCAAAGTCCAGGCCCCATCCCCATATCCACCATAGTTGGGCCTATTGAGGCCTCCGCAGTCGCCTTTACGGAGGCCCAATGTTCCAGGCCGTTCTCGCCGGGTGATGGTGCTCCGGCATCGGGAGAATCCTCTTAGCGGCATGGGATGCCTGGAACGGCCGCTTCCTTACCGGAGACCTCGGCGAGAGATCCCAGGCTCCCGATGTAAAGTTCAGCGCCGCAGCTGGCCGCTCCACAGACCCGCAGCTCCGTGATGTTTTTATCGGCGGTCTCAGCTCATCGGAGTACCAGCGCGGCGACCCGGGCAAGGCATCGCCCACTCCGCTCCGTGATAGCGCTCCAGCACTGTGCCGCCGCCGAAGCCGAGGTTCTGGTCGGTCCCCTCAGGAAACGCCGCTCCAGACCCCGATGGAAGGCCGCGAGGGGGGTCGAAGTTGCCGCTCGGAGGAAAGCCACCTCTCCAACCAAGCAGAGACCCTGAAAAGCAGTTTCCCCCTTCCCCACCCCCCACCCCCCACCCCCCACATAAAAAAGAATAGACCTCCAAAAACAAAACACTTGACTCGCTAAAAATTTAAAAAAGTGGTGAGAAAACGGACAGCTGCAGGCTGGGCAGCCATACCCATACAGGACAGCGCCTGCATTTGCGGAGGGGATGGATAGGCGACCTCAGAAAGCTGAAGAAAAGTTCCGACCCATAGATTACTCTATCTGTCCATTCCCTCCACAAATGCTGCCTGAACCGCTGAATTCCTCCAGCACTTTGTGTTTCAAGCTCTGCAGTTCCTTGTGCTTCCAGTAAACACCGACTGTAGTAATAATTGAACGGAGTTACTCAGACATTGAAGTTGTTGATATAAAAGTCTTCATTTATCAGGAGAAACAGACATTCTCTTGGAGACCACTGAGGTGGATTCTCCCAGACCCAAAGTACATCAAGTTTTAAGGTTCTTAATATCAAAGATGAAAGCAGGTGATTACAATACAATACAATACAATTCAATTTATTTGTCATTTGGACCCCTTGAGGTCCAAACAAAATGTCGTTTCTGCAGCCATACATTACAAACAAATAGACCCAAGACACAACATAATTTACGTAAACATCCATCACATTGCTGTGATGGAAGGCCAAAAAAACTTATCTCTCCACTGCACTCTCCCCCCCGATGTCAGAGTCAAAGTCAAAGTCAAAGCCCCCGGCGGGCGATGGCGAATTGTCCCGCGGCCATTAAAGCCACGCCGGGTGATGCAAGGTCGCACACCGGGTTCTAGATGTTAGAGCCCCCGGCGTGCGCTCGCAGTCCCGCGGCCATTCCAAGCCGCGCGGGGCGGTGCTGTAAGGCCCCGCTCCAGGAGCTCTTCAACCCCGCAACTCGGGCGGGAGAAGTCGCCGTTGCGGAAACCCCGAAAAGCGGTCTCCCTCCAGGGACCCGCGGGCTCCCGGTGCCGCCGTCCGCCAGACCCGCAGTTGCAGCCTCCGAATCTCCGGAGGTCGGGCCGCAGCAGCGTCCACCACAGCTCCACCCGCTCTGGACTCGGCCAGCTCCGCGACGGTGAGGTGAGTAGTCGGCACCACAGCTCCCGGTCTTCCTGTTGGAGGCCGCTCCTTGTTGCAGCCCCAACGACAACGGAGACCCGACAAAGAAAAGGTCGGGTCTCCCGTGTAGGGAGAGATTTAAAAGTTACCCCCTCCCCCCCACACCACCCCCACCCCCCCCCCCCCCCCCACACACATACCCCAACAAAAAATAACAAAAACTACATAAAAACATAGACATAAAATAATAAAAACGCAGACGGACTGCAGAGGCCGCTGCTGACGAAAGTCGCGCCGCCCACTGAAATATGTTTTCAATAGGTCCAATGACAGTGTTTACTTTGATATTTTGAGTCTGACAAATGGTTTCATTGAATTACACATATACACTGTGGGCGCTCTATAATGGATGAGACACTTCTGAATGTCCAAACACCTTTGCTAGGACACAGTAATTCAAACAGATAGTCTAAAAGCTTCTGAGGAATCCATCACCCAAAATCAGTATTGTGAGGCCTGACCCTCTGAGTACACAATTATTGATGGAACAAAGATGGACACAAAGTGCTGGAGTAACTCAGTGGGTCAGGCGGCATCACTGGAGAAAAAAGATGGGTGACGTTTCGTTTTGGGACCCTTCTTCAGTCCTGACCTGAAACATTTATCTCTAGAGAAGCTGCCTGAACCGTTGAGTTACTCTAGCACTTTGTGTCTATCTTTGGTATAAACCAGCATCTGCAGTTCTTTGTTTCACCTATTGATGGACCATGTCTGATGTACCAAGAAACAAACATAAGTCTGGTTTGGAAGCTTGTTGATCTATATCACAATGGCGCAAAATAACTTAGGCTCAAGATGTTTGATGTGGGCCAATTAACATACACCCCAAGAGGCAGTACCCATCATCAAGGATCCCAACTATCTGGCACATGCTCTCTGCTTGTTGCTGCATTGGGCAGGAGATACCGAAGCCTGAGGTTCCCCACAACCAGGTTCAGGAACAGCAACTTTCCTACAACCATCAAGTTCTGAAACCGACCTACACAATTATAATCCCACCATGACAATGAAACACAAGGGATCTCCTCTTGCACTAGCCTGGACTTGTATTCTAATGTTGCTTTTGCACTAATATCTAGTTTTGCGCAGTCTAGTATAATTTATGTGTAACATGTTTTTGTGAGGGTCTATGTTGCTGTGATGCTACTGCATGCAAGGTTTCATGGTACCTGTACGTCACTGCACCTGTGCATATTAGAGTAAACTCAACTTTACTTGCATTCAGCTGATGGCATGCACAATCCCGTATGTAAACTGTTTGTTTATAAAGCTATCCTTTTAATTTCAAACAGATTACTACTTGCAATGTACACTGGAACAGGTATTCTGAAGACTAATTCTGGTTTGAATTAATGCCATGTGATTCTATATATAACTCCTGAATAATCCATAACACAGACTTTGGCAGCAATATTCACGTCCCATAAAGGAATACAAAGAAAGTTAACCAGACTATCAGACATTACAGCTCGCACCAGGTTTACAAAGACCTGAATTGTACACAGCCTGTACTGATGGGATGGACTTGCCGGCTGCTGCAAGGCTGCAGGTGACAGTTCTTAACACCTGGAGCAGCTGGAATTTTACCAGATTGAACTCAGGAACAATATTGTCTAATTAACATGTTGATGTCCATTTTGTTAATTTTATCCAGAAACATACTGTCTGGGCCAGCAGCAGTGTCATTTTTAAAACTGACAATATAATTTAAAACCTTGTCTGCAGTAAAATCCTTTAAACAAACATTACTATTAGCTCAAGCAAGGCTCACGCTAAATTTGTTAATATCAACTTCAATATGAAGAATGGCAAAATGAGACTTAAAATGTTTTTCCAGACTACCCATTCCTTTTCCACCTCTGCAGACATCTGCCATGTGAAAACTCAGTTGGTAGCAGCATTTTTAACTTGTGAACTCTTTGCGTTATGCACAGTTCCAGGAACAAAATCCAGCCGTAACCTGCGGTGTGCCTGTAATCTGGAAATTGTAATGGAGGGTGCCAGGAATTCAAGGACATTTCTCAGGTGGTGACTGCAAATCATCGCGTGTGGTGTGAATGCCCTCAAAATGCCAAAGTGTCCTTCAAAGAGTCAAATGCCTGCTCAGAGTACACAGAGCTCCAGCATTGTAGAGAAATGTGCACTCAACAATCCATTACCTTGGACACATGCACAGACGTCAGGAAGCGAAGTGGTACACATACGCCAGTTTGCATTGACGGTGCTGAAGTAGAGATGGTTGAAAACTATCAATTCCTAGGAGTCAATATCACCAACAACTAGACCATCCATATCGAAGCAGCGACCAAGAAAGCACAACAATGCTTCTACTTCCATAGAGGCTTAGGAACCTTGGCATGTCCCCTACAACTCTCACCAACTTCTACAGATGCACCGTAGAAAGCATTTTATCAGGATGCTTCACAGCTTGGTTTGGGAACAGCTCCATCCAACAACGCAAGAAATTGCAACGATTTATGGTTGCAGTCCAGACCATCACACAGACCAAGCTCCGTTCTATTGACTCCATTTATACCGCACGCTGCCTCGGCAAGGCCAACAGCATTATCGAGGATGAGTCGCACCCTGGTCACTCCCTCGTCTCCCCTTTCCCATCAGTCAAAAGGTATAGAATGGAAACGCACACTGCCAGATTCAGGGACAGTTCCTTCCTAGCTGTAATCAGGTAACTGAATCATCCTACCACAACGAGAGAGCAGTGCTGAACTACTATCTACCTCTTTGGTGACCATCAGTCTATCCTTAATCGGACCTTGTTGGCTTTACCTTATCATGTATCTATACACTGTAAATGGCTCAATTGTAATCATGTGTTGTCTTTCTGCTGACTGGATAGAAGGTAACGAAAGCTTTTCACTGGACCTCAGTACATGTGACAATAAACTGTAAACTGTAGAAGGGTAGCACAGTGGCACAGCGGTAGAATTGTTGCCTTATAGCGCCAGAGACCCGGGACCGACCCTGACTAAACGTCCTGTTTGTACAGTGTTTGTACGTTTTCCCTGTGACCACATGGGTTTTCTCTGTGTGCTCTGGCTTCCTCCCACACTCTAAAGACCTACAGGTTTATTGGCTTCTGTAAGTAGCAACATAATTGATATATTCGTTGGGATCAGTGGGAGGTTGGACAGACTTGGGTTGTTTTCTCTGGAACACCAGAGGATGCAAAGAGACCTGAACGAAGTATATAACATTTTGAGAGGCATAGATAAGAAAGACAATCAGAATTTACACAGTGGTGCAGTGGTAGAGCTACTGCCTTACAGTGCCAGAGACCCAGGTATAATCCTGACTACACATCCTGTCTGTACGAAGTTTGTACGTTTTCCCTGTAACCATATGGGTTTTCTCTGTGTGCTCTGGTTTCCTCCCACACCAAAGACATACAGGTTTATTGGCTTCTGTAATTAGTAAATTGTCGCTAGTGTGTAGGATAGTGCTGATCTACAGGGATCGCTGGTTGGCGCAGACTCGGTGGGGCGAAGGGCTTGTTTCTGTGTTGTATCTCTAAACTGAACTAAACTAAACTAAACTAAGAACGTCTTCCTGAAGAAGTATGCCAAGATATTCAACAAGAATCATAGTCAGTTATCTCATACTGCAGTATACAACTGTGGCTGTCTATCAGCTTATGTTACTATATTTGGATGTAAGTGCTAATTCTATGATGTTAAGAAAGAAGTGCTATTCAAGACATTTTGGAAGTGTTAGTCATGTTCCTGTGAAAGGTATTATAGTTCAAATATTGCATATTCAACTGCCTCCAGTAACCTGTTAAAATGAAAGCATGAATATGAGATAATGGGGATGTTGTGAAGTAGCGCGGCAAATTGCTACCAGCAGACGTACTGAGGAAGATTCTTCACTGAGCATCCTCTAGCTGAAATATCTTTGAACAGAGATATATTCTTTATCCCTTATGCTACTAAGCTATTTCACATGGATGCTGCTGTTTGGATTCCACACTACACAAGCTTACATATTAATCATAATTATCATTGTTTATAGAAGATGACCGGCAAGTTGGTATAACCAAAAATAAACCAACCAATAGAAAAATATAATTATGGGGAATACAGAAACAAAAACTACCAAGATTGGAAGTTCCAAGAAACTGCATCTGCTGGAATCTGGACGAACTCAGCATTCGTAGAGGGAAAGTACAGGTGACATTTCGGGTTGGGACCATTCTTCTAACTCTAAGATGGTGATTTATTTAGAAAACTGCCATTTGTTGACTATAATAATCACATAATTGTGGGAATCATTTACAGTTTGGATTCCAAACAATGTTTGTGTTCTTTTGTGAGGGATAGTTTATACTGTTAAGGGGCTGTCCCACTGCGGTGTCCTAATTGGCGAGTTTAGAAGAGTTTAGGAGAGTTTGAAATAGTGTCATGTTGAAGACCTCCTACGATTTAAAAAAATGTCAATTTTTTCCATGGCGACCTTTTTTTACCCGCGGGCATTTTTCAGCATGTTGAAAAATATGCCACGACCTAGCTGAGGTCTCGAGTATGCAGGTGTAATGTATTCATCCATATTCATGTATATGTTAATGAGTTGGTGTTCAATATAAGCAGGGAATGTTGGGTAATAAAACTCTCTCGTGATCCAGGCAACCTGCGTGTAAGTTGTTATTCATTCTGCCGTCCGGAATTTAATAAAATTGGCGACGAGGATGGGATAGAGTTTGTGAACTCATCCTTTAAATACAGTGCAGGACTGTTTTGCAACATGCAGTATTGTTTAGCAGTTTAAACAGTAAATACGGAGTTGGGTCGCAGTTGTTTGCGAGCTGGACACCATAGGCCGCAGATCCTTCTATGCAGGGGACTGTAGTTTAAAACAGCAGCTGTACAAATCGGCCAGAGTTTGTCAGGCTATCTCTATGTTGTGTCTAAATGGCAAGATGTCGTCCTTGGGATGGTATAACATTTAAGACTGGAGTTTTTTTTGTCAAGTTCCTTAAGACGAATAGTCTTTGCACAGCTAAGTTTTAGGTGAATTGTTACACCAGACAGACAGGAAATCGGGGTTTTTGAACGGACTTTAAAAAAAAAGAATGACACGATGCCTACATCGGAAACCTTGACACTTCTGAACAGTGTAGAGAGCCGTTCAGCTCCTATATGGAGAGAGCAGACATGTTTTCCACGGCAAACAACATATTGGAGATTAGTGGTGAAGGAGAGATATTGACTGAAACAAATAAGGCCGTTTGTGAACGCATGAACGCGATTCTGCTCACGGAGGTCGATCCTGAAGTGTACGGCACCCTCGTGAATCCCCTTGCGCCCTTAAAGGCAAAAGACGTGCCATTCAATGACATTATAAAGAAGTTGGAGGAGCATTTCAACCCAAAGCCTCTGGAAACTGCAGAAAGCTATAAATTTGGCACTAGAAACCAGAAGCAGAATGAGACAATCAATGAGTACATTATTTGCCTTGAAAAACTTAAGTTTGCACTATAACTTTGGAACCTTTCTCAGATGCACACTATGCAACAAATTTGTTTGTGGTCTAGTGGATGAAAAAAATTCAGTCCAAACTCATGAACACTCCAGATGTCACATTCGAGAAAGCATGCAAGATTGCTACCACAATAGCAAAGAATGCTCGCAAGATTTTTTCACCATGAACTGCAGTGGCCGTTTACAGTCACAAGGCAGTGCCTATGGCCAAACCAAGAGGCGCTAAACCAAAACCAAAGTATGGCGGGAAGCCGAGTTCAGCCAGTTGTTATCGTTGCAACGGTAATCATCCAAATTTTGTAAGTTCAAAATGGCCAAGTGCTCTAACTGCCAGAAGAAAGGCCATATTGCCTCAGCATGTCGGGCCAAGCATAAAACAGGAAACCACCAATCTGCGGGAAACAAGCGACAACACCAGAGAGTAGTTCACAACTTGGAGGTGAACTCAGATGGAAATGAACTTGTGTTGTACATCATTTATGCAACCAACATCAATAAGCCTACAACCAGCCAAGGCAAGGACTTTCGAACGAAACTATTGATAAATGAACAGTTAATCGATATGTGTATTGACACGGCAGCAAATTGTTCGGTCATGAGCAGAGACCTGTACGAAACAAAGTTCCCACAGATACCATTGTTTGCGAGTAAGGTCAAGCTGAGAAACTACTCGGGCAAAGTTTTGGAGACGTGGACAAATGAACTGTAAAGTTCAGCATAATGGTCAGTCAGTAACACTGCCCATCACAGTGGCCAGCTACAGAAATAAACCAAACCTCCTTGGAAAGGATTGGCTGAGTAGAATAGAATTAGACTGGAAGAACATTTTCAGTGTCAATTTGTCCAAATCACGTCTTGAAAACATCATAAGCAAACATGCAAACATTTTTGCTGACAGTTACACGGGAATAACGGCGTACTCTGCACACATTCGACTTAAGCAAGATGTGAGACCTGTGTATTGTCGACCAAGACCTGTACCATATGCACTAAAGCAACAAGTGGTGGAAGAACTTGACAGTTTGGAGCGCGCTGGAGTACTTGTGAAGACAGACCAGAGTAACTGGGCAACGCCAATTGTGGCCATACCCAAGGCTGACAAAACTCTTCGATTATGTGGTGAATACAAAGTCACAATCAACCACGCCGTTGATGACGAACAATATCCGTTACCAACCGCGCAAGATCTGTACGCAGAACTTAGCGGAGCAAGAGGCTTTAATAAACTAGATTTGTCTCACGCTTACGCCCAACTCAATGTCGACAAGGAAAGTCAGCAGTACTTGACTATCAACAGACATAAACGCTTGTATTCATATACAAAGCTGCCCTATGGTGTGATATCTCCCCCTGAAAATGTTTCAGTCTGTCATGGACCAAATATTACAAGGCATTCCGCACTGTGTGTGCAACCAGGATGACCCACTGATATTCACAGAGGGCATGGTAGAACATCTGGAAATCCTTGAGCAAGTTCTCACACGACTGAACTGCCACAATGTCAAACTGCGACAAAGTAAATGTGCATTTGTGCTGTCAGAGGTGGTCTACCTTGGACTCAAAGTAGATGCCAACGGACTTCGCCCTGTGAAGGCGAAAGTTGATGCAATAGTGAATGCTCCAAAACCCAACAATGTGTCAGAGCTACGATCATTCCTTGGGATGGTGCAGTTCTATACATAATTCCTTCCAAAAAGATGTGAAATGGACGTGAGGAAAGGAACAGCAACGTGCATATGACATCTGCAAGGAAAACTTGACAAGTGACAAACTCCTTGTTCACTACGATACGACACGCAAAATGAAACTTGCTTGTGATGCTTCAAGTTATGGTGGAGGTGCAGTGATCTCCCACATAATGAATGACGGACAGGAAAAGCCTATTGCTTTTGCATCCCGCACCCTGTCATCGAGTGAACGCAACTATGCACAGATAGAAAAGGAATCATTCAGCACCATGTTCGGAATCAAGAAATTCCATCAGTTTCTTCTCGGCAGACCATTCACCCTGGTGACTGATCACAAGCCACTACTAGTGATACTTGGTCTCAAGTCAGCTACACCTTCCATGGTGGCATCAAGGATGCAGCACTGGGCAATTTTACTGTCCCAGTATGACTACAAGGTGGAGTATAGAAGCACCAAGTGCAACGTAGTTGCAGATGCGTTGTCCCGGTTGCCCCATGAGAACTCTGAAGTGGGAAGTGAGAACTCAATCTACACACTGCAAGTTGTTGATGAAAACTTTCTGGTGACTGCAACAGAAATTGCAGCAGAAACTGAGAAAGACAATGTGCTGAAGTGGGTTTATGAACAGACATTGAATGGTTGGACTGAAATCGATCGTGGATTGAACTCAGTTCTGACCTCAGAGCAGAAGCCTTTCCATAGTTGACGCCATGCTTTATCATGTGAGCAGGGTTGCGTTAAGTGGGGTTACAGAGTGGTTGTACTAGAATCTTTGAGAAACAAAATTATGAACGAACTTCATGCCGAACATCCTGGCATAGTAAGCAAGAAGTCAATTGCCAGAAGTTTTGTGTATTGGCCTGGTATTGACAGTGACATCGAGTCACTGGTTTGCAAATATAGCGTCTGCCAAAATTGCCGGAGTAAACCACCAAAAACACCACTGCAACCGTGGTCATGGCCAAGTAGACATTTTCAGAGAGTTCATGTAGATTTTTGTGAAAAGGGTAATGATCACTTTCTGGTGATGGTAGATAGTCATTCCAAATGGATTGAGGTTAAACATATGGGGTCAAGCACTATTCCTGAACGTACCATAGATGAGTTGAGATCCATTTTTGCATGCCATGGTTTACCGGAAGAACTTGTTTCTGATAACGGGCTTCAGTTTAGTTCAGAACGGTTCAAAGAGTTCATGCAGCGGAATGGTGTAAAACACACACTTGTTCCCCCATACCGTCCAGCCTCCAACGGGGTGGCGGAAAGGTCTGTTGGAATAGTCAAGATGCTCTCAAGAAACAAGTTTTGCAGGGTAGTTCAATGCTCATCATGAAACATTGTTTGGCTAGTTTCTTGCTAAAGTACAGAACCACACAACACACAACAACGGGTTACTCTTCTGCAAAACTGTTGAGGAAGAGAAGGCTAAGAAGACGCCTAAGTCTAGTTCAACCCAATTTGGCCTTGGGAGTTGAGCAAAAACAGTTGAGTCAAAAACGCCATTTTTACTCCCATCAAGCCAGATGAGCAAGTTCGTGTTCTCAGTCCTCCCAACATGTCCAGTCGAGACAAATGGAATGCTGGGAAAATAGTGGAAGTGTGTGGAACAAAAAGATACTTAGTTGAAGTTGGAGATAGGATCAAAAGTGTTCATGTTGATCAAATGATTCCAGCTAAAGATGAACCAAAAACTGAGCATGGAGTCCTAATCTCTGAGTTTTTATCTGA
Source organism: Amblyraja radiata (assembly GCF_010909765.2). NCBI lineage: Eukaryota > Metazoa > Chordata > Chondrichthyes > Rajiformes > Rajidae > Amblyraja > Amblyraja radiata. Next base: position 127,569,582 of record NC_045956.1, read on the forward strand.
AAGTGAGTTGGAAGAGCCAACTGTGATTGAAGCACAAAGTTCAGTCAGTACAGACAAAGAAACAGGTTCCTCTGGTCAAACTCAGGGTACTAAAACAGAGCCAAACAAGCCAACAGTTGAGTCAACACCTAAACCTGTTACATCTGTTACTGTTAGATGATCTGGCAGGATTCGTAAACCAGTAGTCACATTAGGTTTGTAAGTTAAGTAACTCACTGTATAAGTAAAACAAAAATGTGGAGATATGTAAAATAAGTATATTATGTTTACCATTTAAGATTTCATAAATACTGGTTTAAATCAAGTATCACAACAACAAAATTGTAACTGTGTACTTAGATTTAATACTTAAAAAAGGAGAGCAGTGTAATGTATTCATACATATTCATGTGTATGTTAATGAGTTGGTATTCAATATAAGCAGGGAATGTTGGGTAATAAAACTCTCTATCTGATCCAGGCAACCTGCATGTTAGTTGTTAAGTGGCTGTCCCACGGCGGCGACCTAATCTGCGAGTTTAGAAGAGTTCGACTCAAACTCGCAGAATGGTCGACATGTGGTCCTAGGAGGTCCTATGACATCACTGGGACTCTCCTTCATGCTTGATGGAAGTTCCCGCATACTCGTGGGTTCCTCAGCTAGGTTGCGGAAATTTTTTCAGCATGTTGAAATTTTTTCCGCGAGTAAAGTTTGGTCGGCATAGTTTTTTTTGACTTGTAGTGCAGTGGAGTGGGGTCGCTATTTAGGTACAAACAGTCGAGGGCAGCCGTAGGCAATCTCCTTCATTGACCGGGCATTTTGATTAGCTCGTTTGAGTTTTCAGGACCAAGGAAAACCGACCGGTAAATTACATACCCGCTAAACTTTATTATACTTCTTAAAAGTGTCTCCACTGCTTCTCCCCCCCCCTCCTTCTCTCCCCTTCTCTCCCCTTCTCTCCCCTTCTCTCCCCTTCTCTCCCCTTCTCTCCCCTTCTCTCTCCTTCTCTCTCCTTCTCTCCCCTTCTCTCCCCCCCTCCCCCTCCGTGCTCTCTAAAGGACTTACCGTACACTGTGCAGCCGTCTTTTACCTTCCTCTTCATCGCGGGTGTCAGACAACACTCCCCCGCTCCCTGTCCCCCCCCCCCCCCGCCTTTGCGATGCGTTTGTGTGTGTGTGAATTTCAGACAGAGCTCCCCCGCTTTCACTGGCCCCCGCCTTTGAGATGTGTTTGTGTGTGCGCGTGTGTGCGGTCGGTCGATCCAGCTTGCGGTTTCAACGTGGATGGTCGATCCAGCTCGAGGCTTTCCAGGCGAGTGCCCTCGAGCATGAAGGTTGAAGACACTCTTCTTAACTCGCGGATTAGGTCGCCCAAGTTGGACAGCCCCTTTAGACAGAGAGGTAGAAGAGAACTGGGGGTGGAGGAAGGGGAAAGGTGCGGTAGAATAGTGGGAGAAACCGGTATGAATGGAATGGGGAACACAGGAGGAATGGGGGGGGGGGGGGGGGAGGGGGGGATTTTTACCTAAAATTGGAGAATTCAATGTGCATACTGTTAAGTTATAAGCTGCCCAAGCAGAATATGAGGTGCTGTTCTTTCAATTTGCGTGTGGTCTCACTGTGCCAATGGGGGAGGCCAAGGCCAAAATTGGTCCATATGGGAACGGGAGGGTGAGTTAAAATGGTTAGCAACTAAGAGATCCGGAAGGACTTGTGTTCAGCTAAGTACAAGCTAAGTACAAGTGAGTACAAGTGTTCATCAAAATAATTACTATGTTCCTTGGGATCAGGGGGAGGTTGGACAGGCTTGGGTTGTTTTCTCTGGAACACCAGAGGGTGCAGAGAGACCTGAAAGAAGTACATAAAATGTTGAGAGGCATAGATAAGAAAAACAATCAGAACTTACACAAGTGGTGCAGTGGTTACAGCGCCAGAGACACGGGTTCGATCCTGACTATGGGTGCTTGTCTGGAAGGAGTTTGTACGTTCTCCCTGTGACCTGCGTGGGTTTTCGCCGAGATCTTTGGTTTCCTCCAACACTTCAAAGATGTACAGGTTTGTAGGTTAATTGGCTTGGTAAAATTATAAATTATCCCTTGTGTGTGTAGGATAGTGTTAAATCGCTGATCGGCGATATGTTGGGCCGAAGGGCCTGTTTCCACGCTGTATCTCTGAACTAAACTAATCTGCCTATTTCATCAGCCACTTAAATTCTAACTCTGGAATAGCATATCAAGGTCCAAAGATGTCAGCCCACAGCTCCCACAATGAGCTCAGTACCATTTCCCTGATAATTCATATTTTTACCAGGTTTCACTGTTTAGAGATACATTGACCATCACTAGTTCTATGTTATCCCATTTTCACATCCTACATACTAAGAACAATTTACAGAAACCAATTAACCTACAAACCTGCACGTCTTTGGATTGTGGGAGGAAACCGGAGCACCCAGAGTAAACCCACAAGTTTACAAGGAGAACGTACAAACTCTGCACAGACAACACCTGTAGTCTGGATCAAACCCAGGTCTCTGCTGCTGTGAGGCAGCAGCTCTACCGCTTCCTCCTTCTCCTCTTCCGATTCCTGATTTAAAGCTATTTCTCTTATCTTATGTATGTATCTTACTATTACCCTCTACAGTGACGACATATACAAAGTATCTCTCGAATACATTTGCCATCTCCTTGCTTTCTATTATTAATAGCTCAGACTCACTCTGTATAGCAAAAAGAGTTCGTTATTTTCTAGCCAACACAAAGCAAGACAAAGCAAGATATGACTATCGCAAGACAAAGGAGATAGTGATCGACTTCAGGAAGCGAAGCAGTACACATACCCCAGTTTGCATTGACGATGCCGAAGTAGAGAAAACTTCAAATTCTTAGGAGTCCATATCACCAACAACTTGTCCTGGACCACCCATATTGAAGCAACAATCAAGAAAGCACACCAACGCCTCTACTTCCTTAGGAAGTTTGGCATGTCCCCTACAACTCTCACCAACTTCTACAGATGCATCATAGAAAGCATTTTATCAGGATGTATCATGGCTTGGTTTGGAAACAGCTCCACCTAAGACCGCAAGAATTTGCAGCAAATTGTGGACGAAGCATAGACCATCATACAAACCAACCTCCCATCCATTGATACCTCAAGCTGACTCGTCAAGGCCAACAGCATAATCAAGGATGAGTCGTACCCTGCCCTGGCCACTCCTTCTCCCCTATCCCATTAGGCAGAAGTGTGAAAACGCACACCACCAGATTCAGGGACAGTTTCTTCCCAGCTGTTATCAGGCAACTGAATCATCCTACCATAACCAGAGAGCAGTGCTGAACTACTATCTACCTTTTGAAGACTCACGGACTATCCTTGATCGGACTTTGCTGGCTTCACCTTGCACTAAACGTTATTCCCTTATCATGTATCTATACACTGTAAATGGATCGATTGTAATCATGTATTGTCTTTCTGCTGGCTGGTTAATACACAACAAAAGCTTTTCTCTGTACCTCGGTACATGTGACAATGAACTAAACTGAACTGATTTTCTAAGAAATATATGAAAACTCTCACTATCTGTTTTTACATTTCTGGCTCATTTTTGACGCATAGACAATTTTTTCTTTCTTTTTTAATCTTTCCGTTACTCTACTGCAGCATTTCTCAACCGGGGTTCCCTGGAATGGTAGGGTTCCCCGAGAGGTCGTTAGGGGTTCCGAGAGAAATAGTAATAAATAGGCTAATCATATGTAAATGCATTTTTTTGTCATTTTTGTGTTTAATTTCATATTTGTAATTTTATTACATTTACAGCATCTGCCTACTAATCATCTTTACATAAACCTAGCATTCTTTCTTTAATCTATTTAGCATATTTAGCGGTCATATTTAGCGACATCTATACGGCGCCAGTGTGATACGGCCTTTCGTGGTCAGTGGACAGGAGCTGTACATGAAGGATTTGTGTATCATCAAGTGACTCACTTGAGTACAGACGCATGCACGGTCCCCATCAGTCCTGTCTGTGTTTCCTGGCGTGCAGGTACAGTCCCTCATTCATCCACGTTATTTAGTCATTTTTAACACATCATTTAGGGATGCTATATTAATTAAAAACATGTAAGTATGTTTATGTTTATTTTTGTTAGTTTGTCAAAAGTTTATTTATGTATACTTTTGTTAGTTTATGAAAATTAACTCTCTCTCTCTCTCTCTCTCTCTCTCTCTCTCTCTCTCTAAAAAGGTTGAGAAACGCTGCTCTACTGTGCCTAATCTTCTGCCTACTAACCATCTTTACATAAATCTAGCATTCTTTCTATAGATTCATTGTTCCATTGATAGTCCAACATCTAAATACCTCTGCCAACAATATTCCAAACATTTCATAATTTCAAAAGTTTCCTTCAGTTTTCACGTTTATCTTTCCTATTTGAAATATAAAGAATAAAGGCGTTTAATGGCGAGTTCTCACGGTGCGACCTGAAGCAAGATGTCACCCGAGTGAAGTGGTCGTGGTCCAGCACGAGTTCCGCACGATAAAGTGTTCCCACGATAAAGAGTTCCCACGGTACTCGGCAATTCTGTCATTTGTGCGACTGACTTGTCCGTCTCCCGATCTTTCCCGTTAATCGTGAATGAACATCGTGGACTGTAGTGTAGTTAATCACGTGGCACAAATGATGTCACTTTTTTTTCACACGCTATATAAATATCCTCCGTTCGTAGAATTGTCTCATTTGCAGACATGCCTATACAAAGTTGGTTCGAGTACAGGCTGGTTGTTATTTTCATTGACGTGCTGTATGCATTAGCGCAACATGTGCATCGAAAACGCTTGCGTGAAGGCAGAAGGGTGAGATTAATTAAAAAGATAATTAAGAGGAAGTCTCACTGGGTTAAGCCCATGTTTCAACGGAGACCTCAATTAGGACAATATGAGCAACTGCTTAATGTGCTGTGCGAAGAGGATAAAAGTGCATTCAAAAACTTTGTCAGAATTTCACCCGAGCTCTTTAATGAGTTAAAGAATAATTTGGGACCTCATGCATAATTTATTTTATGGCTCTAAAAGAGACATGATTCCCACTTCAAACGAAGAGGGTGTAAAAGCTGTCTGCCACTACTTTTACATTGCAGCTGCAGGGAACAGACAGACTTATAAGATAAATTAAAGGTGACTGCAAAAACAGCACTTTTACATCTGTAGCATTGTATGTTTTAAAATCATGGATAACATTAAATTGTTCTCCTGTACATAAACTAATATATTGTTATAGTTACTCACATGAGCACCGGGGATACTCAGCAGCCTTCGTCTCCAGCAGGTTGCGCTTTCTCTCCCTATTTCTATAATCCTCTCTGGATTTGTCATAGAGAATCTCATTGAATTGGTACCACTCCACCAGTTCACCCTCTTGTTCCCTGTTGAAGTTATATGGCTTTACCTTCTGCCATCTAACCTTTATGTTCTCGTCTGCTGAGAATATTGTGGAGGCAACAGCTACTGGGGAGGCAATCTCAAATCCACCTTGATCACCCTCTCCCTGCTCCAAGGAGCCCACAGGCAGTGGTATCTCTGGCATCTCCTCTTGCCTCTCCACCTGTCTCTCTTGCTGAGTTTCCTCCTCATTTACCTGCATGGCTAAAAACTTTCCGACTTTCTTTGACCCCTTTCTTTGCGATTTTCTGAGAGGCATCTCTGCAAGTCTTACTGTGAAAAAGATTCTCAAACAATGACAATTAGGTGGGACGTCCTCGATGGACACATGGTCCATTGGCGATATTGAGACCACCTCTTTTACTCACCTTATGTCCCTTCTGTCCAGCTTCCGGGTTTACCGTTCGCAGGAGTTCCCACGGTATTCGCAAGTGTCATTACGGATATCGCACGGATATCGCACTGGCATCTGCGTCCATACAATGTTGCAACGCTGCTCAAGACACTCTTGGAGAAATTCAAAAATGTTTGAATTTTCTCCCGACCTTACCAAGTCACACGACTACCTGCCGTTAGCGCCACAGAGGTCCTCGGTGGTCCACGAATGCCGTACTGCTATCGCAGAAGGTTCCCACGATGTTAAATCTTGTTAGGTCTTGCTTCAGGTCGCACAATGAGAAAGCCCTTTAAGTACCAGCAAAACATCAAGATACTCTGAAGAGTGGAGGAAGTGAGAATTTCTGGGGTGATTTTCGTTTATACGTTCAATGGTGCCACTGGCAATACAGGGATTTATTATCATTCCCGGATTGCTTGAAAACCGAGGAGACAGCTGATCGTCAACCTGACAAGTGGGTCGGAACTACACATATCTAGGACATTGTTGGCCGAAGGGCCTGTTGTTATATTTACTGTTTTATGTTCAATAACACATAGCCAAGTTCAGATAGGCATGGCAAATTTCCTTCCCTGATCCAGAAAGGTAAAATGCATGGTTACATTATTGAGAATAACAGTTTATTTTTAATTCCAACTTTATTTAATTGCTTGAATTTAATTTCCCCAGCTGACAAGCATGTAATTCAAACTCCTCTCCCTGGATCAATGATCCAGAAATATCTCCTATATATTAATTATTATAATACTGAAGCCCTAAGTAATGTAACATTGTAATTTGTTTTAACATAGGGACACAAATAGAAAAGAATCACAAGAAATCTCATCTTAAACCTCTTACCTTAAATCTATGTCCTCTGGTTCTTGATTCTCATCTTCTGGGTAAAGGACAGTGCATTTACCATACCTATTCCTACTCTATCGAGGCTTCACTTGTCCTGGCAAAGTTCTCACAAAACGCATATGTGCTAGTGCTATTACATCACATTAAGAACAAAACCCTGTTTTTTTTAGTTTAGTTTGGAAATACAGCATGGAAACAGGCTCTTCAGCTCATTGAGTCTACGCCAACCATCGATAACCATTTTCACCTGTTCCTAGGTTAACCCACTTACTCATCCCCTACCTACACACTAGGGACAATTTACTGAGTCCAATTAACCTACAAACACCCATGTCTTTGTGTACGGGAGGAATCTGGAGCACCTGGAGGAAATTCACATGGTTACAAGGAGAATATTCAAACTCTGCACAGACAGCACCCGAGGTCAGGATCGAACCCGAGTCTCTGGCATTGTGAGGCAGCAGCCCTACCAGAAATTGCCATGTATTTCAGTGGCCTTAACTTTTTTTTTGCTCTCAGATCTTTCTGGAAGTCTGCTGGAGACATATTGAGGATCTGCAGTTGAAAGCCCATGATTGCACGGGGCAAGAGACTGACAGCTTGTTCGCAAAGGTCAGACATTGACCCTGGGAGGAAGGTAGCTGTCTCATTTGGTGATGATGTTTAGAGATAGGGAGGTTTTGGGAGGGAGGGTGGTAGTGAATAAAAATTGAGCATATAAAAGAAAAAGTGAAGAAAATAGAGAACAAATATGGAAAACAATGAATGTGAAAGAGAAATGAGGTTGAAAGATAGAGATGGATATTGGGAGCAGATGAAGGGAGAAGCTGGAAACAAATGCTTTTGGCAGGGGATGAAGGTGTTTATCAGAAGGGACCTCAAACAGTCTGGGATGTGTGTTCGGGTCCAAGAGCAGAACATGTAGCTGCTTCAGAAAGATATCAACCAAACATAAAGGTTAGAAAAATATATTGCAGTCGGTTTCATCATGTGAATCATCAGTGGAAAAATTATGTGTTATTTATAGTTAGGTCATGAGTCACACATTGTAAAGATGTATTTTATTTGCACTGGCATTTCCTACCACAATTGAAAATGGATGGGAAGTTCCTGCAAGAGTGGTTTTATCGTCAAACTAAAAGATGGGTTGGTGGTTCAGTTGCTGTTGCTGGCAGTCAAGTATAATTCTGTAAACCAGAAATGTGTTCCATTCTTTAGCTCTGTGTGTGGTGTCTAATCTGAATACAGAAAGTAACAGAGCACAAATTCAAAATAAACTACATCTACATTATTCTGTTCTACCACAGGTCTTAGTGTCATTACTACATCAAGGTTTAGGTTTATTATTGTCAATAAGTAAAAGTACAATGTCCAATATTGTCAAAGTATAATGAAAAGATTTATTTTGCATGCTTTCCAATCAAATCAGATACATAAATAAATCAAATTATATAGTTTATCTTTACTTTAGTTTAGTTTAGTTTGTTGTCATGTGTACCGAGGTACAGTAAAGAGCTTATTGCGTGCTATCCAGTCTGCGGAAAGACTATACATAATTACAATCAAGCCATCCACAGTGTACAAATACAGAATAAAGGGAATAACGTTTAGTGCATGAGAAAGTCCAGTAAAGTCCAATTAAAGATAGTCTGATAATACAATCGAGCCAAACACGTATAATAAGTAGAGCGAGTGGAAAGATACAGAGTGCAGAATATAGTTATCAGCATCATAGAACAAGTCAAGAAGCTACCATAGCGCATTCTTTTGTTTTTTGTACAAAAATCCAAAAAGTCTGGTATGGAATATTTGATATTTTTTCAAAATTAATTAAAATAAAACTGGTACCAAAACCAGAATGGATCATTTTTGAAATATCGGAAGGTATCCCTGAATTAAACGTGTATCAGAAGAATTTATTCAATTACGGGCTAATAATGGGGAAAAAAGCTCATACTTAAATTCTGGAAAAATGTGCCCACACCAACAATAAAAATGTGGACATCAAATATGTTTGAAACATTACATCTGGAAGAGATGAGATTCCTCTTAGCAGGTAAAGCAGACCAATGCCAAAAGACATGGTCTACGTTTATGGACCTATTACAAGCATGAGGTGCAATAGTGATTTTAAAAATAAATAAATAAATAAATGGTATCATGACCTGGCAATGGGAGGTAAAACAACAAAAACAGACTTGGTTGGTAGTCCCCTTTCTGCGGAGTTTAATGTTATAATAGAGCGATTGTTCCTACTTTCTTTTTCTTTCTTTTCTAGGGTCTACTTTCTTACTTTACTTCCTTCTCTAACTTCTTTTCTAAGGGTCTTTCTTTTCCCAACACTCTCTTGCACTTCACGACTCTTGCGCACTTTCTTTACTTTCCTTACTTCTATCTTTTCCTTAAAGCTCAAAAAAATGAAGCGGTACAAAAAATGTATTAAGATTTATGTGTTGTGTATTATTGTAATTTACCGTACTTCTAATAAAAATAATTTAAATTTTTTTTTAAAAAAAGCATCATAGAACAATATTTCCACAAGTAATTCCAAAGTCCAAGAACTCTACGAGATGCAGAATAGTGCTCTTCACAAATATGCAGACTCTATGCTCGCATTTATTCCAAGAGGGCTTGTATCCAAAAACATGTAATGCTGAGGCTCTAGAAGGAGCCGGTAAGGCCGCATTTGTAATATTGTGAGAAAATTTGGGCACCAGAGGAGCTTTACCAGAATTATCCCAGGAATTAGCAGGTTAACCTATGATGAGCTTTTGTTGGCATTGGGCCAGTACTTATTGGAGTTTAAAAGAATTAGGGGGGATCTCATTAAAACATACATAATAGTGAAAGACTTGGATAGAGTGGATGTGGGGAGGATGATTGCACTAGTGGGAGAGTCCGGACAAGAGGTCATAGCCTCAGAATTAAAGGATTTTCTTTTAGAAAGGAGATGAGGAGAAATTCATCTAGTCGGAGGGTGGTTAATTCTATGGAAATCTTTGCACAGAAGGCTGTAGAGGCCAAGTCAGTGGATATTTTTCAGGCAGAGATAGATAGATACTTGATTAGTACAGGTATTAGAGGTTATGTGGAGAAGGCAGGAGAATGGGGTTAGGAGGGAGAGATATATCAACCATGGGGTTCCACAAGGCTCAGTGCTGACACTCCAGTTATTTACATATATATTAACGATTTAGACAAGGGAATTAAATGTAACATCTCCAAGTTTGCGGATGACACAAAGCAATGATTCAGGACTTACCTGGACTTTATCTGGACTTTACCTTGTCTGTACATCTGGACGCCCACAGCGGCAGCTGCGGAGGGTTGAGGTCCCGACCACGGGGGAAAATGGAGGAGGACTGGCCAATTTATGTACCTTCCACCACAGTGATGAATGCTGTTCTTGGTTCTTGGTTGCTTGGTCCTCCAAATATTCCAACTGGAATTTAAACTGGAGGTGGTGAAGGGGGGGGGGGGGGGGGGGGGGGGGGGGATTAAGCCAGAAAGGGTAATACAAAACATAACAATAATAAAGATCTTTAACATAAAAACATCCCCCCACAATGGTTTCCATTATGAGGGAAGGCACAAAGTCCAGTCCCCAACCCCAGTTCACCCATAGTCGGGCCTATTTAGGCCTCCACAGTTGCCTCTACGGAGGCCCGATGTTCCAGGCCGTTCTCGCCGGGTGATGTTGCTCCGGCGTCGGGAGAGTCCTCTCAGCGGCTTGGGACACCTGGAATGGCCGCTTCCTTACCGGAGACCGCGGCTTCTGAAGCCGACAAGGCCACGCCGGTTGGAGCTCCACCACTGGCGATCTCATCGAGAGATCCCAGGCTCCCGTTGTTAAAGTCAGCGCCGCCGCCCGCGGCTGGCCGCTCCACAGACCCGCAGCTCCGCGATGTTTTTTCTCGGCTGTCTTCAGCTCACCGGATCTCCAGCGCGGCGACCCAGGCAAGGCATCGCCCGCTCCGCTCCGCGATAGCGCTCCAGCGCTGTGCCGCCGCCAAAGCCGAGGTGCTGGGCGGTCCCTCAGGAAAACGCCGCTTGTGGTGGATGTTTGTGTTAAATTTTTATTGTGTTTTTGTGTGTTCTTTTTTTCATTGTACCGCTGCTGGCAAATTCATTTCACTTGCACTTTATGTGCAAGTGATGAATACAACTGATATTGATATTGATATTGGGTGGCAATGTGAGCTGCAAGGAGGATGCTATGAGGCTGCAGGGTGACTTGGATAGGTTGGGTAAGTGGGCAGATGCATGGCAGATGCAGTATAATGTGGATACATGTGAGGTTATCCACTTTGGTGGCAAGAACAAGAAGGCAGGTTATTATCTGAATGGTGTCAGATTAGGAAAAGGGGAGGTGCAACGAGACCGAGGTGTCCTTGTACATCAGTCACTGAAAGTAAGCATGCAGGTACAGCAGGCAGTGAAAAAAGCAAATGGCGTTGGCCTTCATAGCGAGAGGATTTGAGTACAAGAGCAAGGAGGTCCTACTGCAGTTGTGCAGGGCCCTGGTGAGACCACACCGGGAGAAATGTGTGCAGTTTTAATCTCCTAATTTGAGGAAGGACATTCTTGCTATTGAGGGAGTGCAGCATTGGTTCACCAGGTTAACTCCCAGGATGGCAGGACTGACCTATGATGAAAGAATGGGTCAACAGGGCTTGTATTCACTGGAATTTAGAAGGATGAGAGGGAATCTTATAGAAACATAAAACATTCTTAAGGGATTGGACAGGCTAGATCCAGGAAAAATGTTCCTGATGTTGGGGGAGTCCAGAACCAGGGGTCACAGTTAAAGAATAAAGTGTACGTCATTTAGGACTGAGATGAGGAGAAACCTTTTCAACCAGAGAGTTGTGAATCTGTGGAATTCTCTGCTACAGAAGGCAGTGGAGGCCAATTCACTGGATGTTTTCAATAGAGAATTAGATATAGCTCTTAAGGTTAACGGAATCAAGGGATATGGGGACAAAGCATATGGGGATATGGGGTACTGATTCTGGATGATCAGCCATGATCATATTGAATGGCGGTGCTGGCACTAAGGGCTGAATGGCCTACTCCTGCACCTATTTTCTATGTTTCTATGATTGAATGGCATAGTAGACTTGATGGGCCGAATGGCCCAATTCTACTCCTATCACATACAATACAATACAATTCAATTTATTGTCATTTGGACCCCTTGAGGTCCAAACGAAATGCCGTTTCTGCAGCCATACATTACAAACAAATAGACCCAAGACACAACATAATTTACATAAACATCCATCACATTGCTGTGATGGAAGGCCAAAAAAACTTCTCTCTCCACTGCACTCTCCCCCCCGATGTCAGAGTCAAAGTCAAAGCCCCCGGCGGGCGATGGCGATTGTCCCGTGGCCATTAGAGCCACGCCGGGTGATGCAAGGTCGCACACCGGGTCTTGGTGTTAGAGCCCCCGGCGTGCGCTCGCAGCCCGCAGCCATTCCAAGCCGCGCGGGGCGATGGTGTAAGGCCCCGCTCCAGGTGCTCTTCAACCCCGCAACTCGGGCGGGAGAAGTCGCCGCTGCGGAAGCCCCGAAAAGCGGTCTCCCTCCAGGGACCCGCGGGCTCCCGGTGTTACCGTCCGCCAAACCCGCAGTTGCAGCCACCGAATCTCCGGGGGTCGGGTCGCAGCAGCGTCCACCACAGCTCCACCCGCTCTGGACTCGGCCAGCTCCGCGACGGTGAGGTGAGTAGTCGGCACCAGAGCCCCCGGTCTTCCTGTTGGAGGCCGCTCCTCATTGCAACCCCAACGACAACGGAGACCCGACAAAGAAAAGGTCGGGTCTCCCGTGCAGGGAGAGATTTTAAAGTTACCCCCAACCCCCCCACACACATACCCCAACAAAAATAACAAATACTACATAAAAACATAGACATAAAATAATAAAAACGCAGACGGACTGCAGAGGCCGCAGCTGACGAGAGTCGCGCCGCCTACCGGATCTTATTCATGACCTTGAACATGACCTTATTCAGGAAGTTTAACTGCAACCTGCACTTTTTTGTGCTGCTCAAATTTTTAGTATGCATTCTTAAAATCTAGGTGCCTTCGGGACTGGATAATGATTTGCAGAAGTGAGGTCCAGAGTTTATGCAATTTGTGAGATTTAGGATCATTGCATATATTCAACGTTTGGAAGGATTTAAGAGAGAAATGGGGCGGCATAATAGTGTAGCAGTAGGTTGCTGCCTTACAGGTCCAGAGACCCAGGTTTAATCCTGGTCTCGGGTGCTTTCTATACAGAGTTTGTACGTTCTCCCTGGACTGCGTGGGTTTTCTCCAGGTGCTTTGGTTTCCTTGCACACTCCAAAGACGTCCACGTTTGTGGGTTAATTGGCTTTGTTAAAAAAATTGTAAATTGTCCCTAGTATGTAGGATAGTGCTAGTGTACGGGGTGATCGCTGGTCTGCGCGGACTTGTCGGGCCGAAGGGCCTGTTACTGCGTTGTATCTCTAAAGTCTAAAGGAAAGCGAAAGCAAAGGGAAAGTGAGATGAAAACTGGAATCACTGAGAAAACACAACTGATCAATGAAGACAGCTGAAATGAAGAAGGATATTTTGATCAGGGGTTTGAGAGAGGCAAACAAGAATTCTAAATGAGAATTTTGTGGGTATTTAAGGCAGGCATTTAGTGGAGTAAAATATACTGGAGAAACATACAATAAATATTTCTTAAGAGTGCTTTCATGTGATGATTGATAGAGGTTCTGGAGTACATATTTCCACTGGGATCTGGAGTTAGAGTATGAAGTAGAACACTAGGCCAGCTCACCAGGTCCTAAATCTTAAAACAATATTTTACCATAATACTTACGCCTCTCCTTTTTAGTGTATGAATAATCTGAATTCCAGCAAGGTCTGCCAACACCATCTGCTTCCACTGTCTGCCAGGGCAATCTGTTCCATGCACCACCCTTCTTATGAAGTCACTGCTACAGAACCATCTGTTCACTTCCGTTCTTTTGTGCTATACGGTGGAAAAAAATTAAATTCCTGCTTTTCTTTTGTATAATAAATAGGGAACAGATTAAAAAATACAAAATATTTCAATACACCTTGTCTTTGAAATGGCTTTGTTGTGAAATCCAGGTTTTTTAATGCTGCCGAACACCATACATCATCAGACTCGGCGCTCGACAATGTTTTTCCATCTATTGCGATTTTCAACCTTCATCCTAGAGACATAGAAACATAGAAAATAGGTGCAGCAATAGGCCATTCGGCCCTTCGAGCCAGCACCGCCAGTCACGGTGGCACAGCGGTAGAGTTGCTGCGTCACATCGAAATGCAGCGGAAGAGACCCGGGTTCGATCACGACTATGGGTGCTGTCTGTATGGAGTTTGTACATTCTCCCCGTGATCTGCGTCGGTTTTCTCCGAGATCTTCGGTTTCCTCCCACACTCCAAAGACGTACAGATTTGTAGGTTAATTGGCTTGATTAATTGGCTTGATAAAAATGTAAAATTGTCCAAGTTGGCGAGATGCAGAGTACTGCCCTGCCGACTACAAAATTCAGAAGGTTCAATATGATCATGGCTGATTATCCAAAATCAGTACCCATTCCTGCTTTCTCCCCATATCCCTTGATTCCATTAGCCCTAAGAGTTATATCTAACTCTTTCTTGAAAACATCCAGTTAATTGGCCTCCACTGCCTCCTGTGGCAGAAACTTCCACAGATTCACAACTCAATGGGTGAAAAGGTTTTTCATCACCTCAGTCCTAAATGGCCAACCTTTATTCTTAAACCATGACCTCTGGTTCCTTATCCATTCTACTTTTCACATCCTCAAACAAATTCCAGAAGATTAGATAGATAGAATTAGATAGATAGAATTTATTACCACACAACCAGGGTCGGTGGAATTTGGGTTGTCAGCAGCGATACAATAATAAAGAACACACAACCACAATAAAAATGTAACGCAAACATCCACCACAGCATTCATCACTGTGGTGGAAGGCACAAAATTTGGCCAGTCCTCCTCCATTTCCCCCCCGTGGACAGGACCAGAGTCCAGAGTCAGTCCAGGATCGGCTCTTCCTCACCGGAGACCGCGGCTTTAAGTTGTTGTAGGCCGCAGGCCGGTGGTCGAGATTTAAAGTCTCCGCCGCAGCCAGAAGCACCGTAAACTGCAGAGCCAGCGGTCGAAGCTCCCCTCCAGGGGTGGTGGTAAGTCCATGCCGGACCCGCGGTAGAAGTTGGCCGCGGGCCGGCAGTGGTGGCTTCTTCTTCCCCCGGGTCCCCCACGAGGGATCCCGGGCTGCAGATGCCGCGCCAGCTGGAGCTGTGCAGACCGCGACTTCAGGCTGCCGGCTGCCCCGGGCCAGCGAAACGGAGCGCTCCCCTCCAGCGAGCCCCAGCGAGGGCTCGCCCGCTCCAAAACGAGAGTCCACGCTGCGCCCGCCGCTGAAGCCCCTGGCGCGTCTCCGGGAAAGGCCGCGCCGATCCTTGTTGTTAGGCCACGGGGGAGGCGACCTGGAAAAAGTCGCCTCTCCATGGAGGAGGCGACCGAAGCGGTTTCCCCCTTACCCCCCCCACACCACCCCCCACACAAGACACACGAAGGAACATTAAACACATACTTTAAAACATACTAAAAAATAAAAAAAAGTTGAAATAACTGACGCGCTGCTGACATGGCTGCTGCCAAAGCAGCGCCCCCTACAAGCTCCCATCAAGAATTAATCAAATTTCCCCTTTGATGCTGACTTTGACCAATCCTGTCACTCATCCTGGTGGCGGCGCGACTCGTTGCAGCGGCTCCTACAGCCTGTCTGTCTTTTTTTTTATTTTTGTCTAGTTAAATGTAGTGTTTGTGTTTTTTTAAGCTTGGTTTTAAATGTGTATATGTGGGGGGCGGGGGGGGGGAGGGGGAAACCGTTTGAAATCTCTTCCCTGTACGGGAGACCCGACCTTTTCCCTGTCGGGTCTCCGTTGTCGTTGGGGCCTAGCACCGTGGAGCGGCCTCCAACCTGAACGACCCGGGGGCTCGGGAGTCTGCGGAGCTGTGGAGCTGCGGACTACTCACCATCGTGGGGCTGGCCGGCCTCGGTGCGTGGGGAGCGGTGGTGACTCGCTGCTGCGACTCGACTCCTGGGGCTCGGAGGCTCCAGCAACGCAGCCGCAGGTCCGGTGGACTGAGACATCGGGAGCTCGCGGGTCCGGGGGGAGAGAGAGAGACCGCTTCCCGGAGCTCCCGCAACGCGACTTCTCCAGCCCGTGTCGCGGGGTTGGAACGACCTGGAGCGGGGTCATACATCACCCGGCACGGCTTCATGGCCGTGGGACTCACCATCGCACGCTGGGGCTCCGACCTTGTACTTTCAGACCGGGAGCGGGGCCGTAAATCGCCCCGCGCGGCCTAAAATGGCTGTGGGACTTATCATCACCCGCCTGGGGCTTGGACATCGGGAGAGACATGGAGAGCAGGGGAGAGAAAATACTTTGCCTCCATCACAGTGGGTTCACTGTGATGGATGTTTGTGTGAACTTAATTGTGTGTATGTCTGTAGGACATTGTCTTTGTTTGTATGGCTGTGGAAACAAAATTTCGTTTGAGTCTCACTGGGGCTCAAATGACAATAAATTGTATTGTATTGTATTGTTGTATTGTATCCCATCCCATTGGAAGATTGGAAACTAAACATTACAATTTCCCCTTTATCCAGGTCTGCAACTGGGGGCTTTAAATGTCAGCAGGTGAGACTTATTTTCTGCATAGGATCTGGAAGTATAGGAGTACAACATGCATCCATTCAACGCTGCTCCACCATTCAATATGATCATGGCTGATCATTCAGATCTTGACTCTTGATCCTTTAGTGCTAAGGTTAACAAATTGCTTTTTGAATATATTTAATGATTGGTTTCTTCTACTTCCTGCAGTAGAGAATTCCACAGGCAAAAAAATCTCCTATTTTCATTGTTAAATGGCCCCTGTCCTTAGACTGTGACCATTAGCCTTGGACTTCCTGGCTTCAGGAACAGCATTCTAATATAAGGTCATAAGGGATAGGAGTAGAATTAGGTCATTCAGCCCATCAGGTCTACTTTGCCATTCAATCATGGCTGATCTATCTCTCCCTCCTAACCCCATTCTCCTGCCTTCCCCCGATAACTGGCACATGTACTAATCAAGAATCTATCTATCTCTGTCTTAAAAATATCTACTGATGGCCTCCACAGTCTTCTGCGGCAAAGAATTCTACAGATTCACCACCCTCTGACTAACGAATCCAGGCTTTCTAGCATCTATAGTCATAGGGTAGTTAATCTGTGGAATTACTAGGCCACAGAAGGCTGTGGGGCTGCCAATGGATATTTTTAAGACGGAGATTGACAGATTCTTGATTAGAAACATAGAAACATAGAAAATAGGTGCAGGAGGAGGCCATTTGGCCCTTCGAGCCAGCACCGCCATTCATTGTGATCATGGCTGATCATCCCCTATCAATAACCCGTGCCTGCCTTCTCCCCATATCCCTTGACTCCACTAGCCCCTAGAGCTCTATCTAACTCTCTCTTAAATCCATCCAGTGACTTGGCCTCCACTGCCCTCTGTGGCAGGGAATTCCATAAATTCACAATTAGTCAAGGGTTATTGGGAGGAGGCAGGAAAATGGGGTTGAGAGGGAAAGATAGATCAGCCATGATTGAATGGGTTGAATGACTAGACTCGATGGGCTGAATGGCATAATTCTGTTCCTATAACATGAACTTTTCCAGTCCTCTTCATATTTTGTTGGTTTCTTAAAGATACTCTTGTATTCTTCTACACTTCACTGAAAACATCAGGATATCAAATTTCCTTGGATCCATCTGTGATTCTTTGGTCCTCTATTTCATACTGATGTTCTGTGTGATAGTGGACTTTGGGGTCTGGAGTCTCTGACTTGAATTGCCCGCAGAGCAGTTCCCGTTACTGTATAAATGTAGAGGAAGTTCAGTAATACCAGCTAGCAGGAACTCCTCCAGCTCATTATCGGTGAACATACAATGCTGTGAAAAGATCCTGAACTATGGAGGCAAGTTTTGACTTGGTATTAAGCAGAGGATCAATTCGTAGGTTAAATAACTTTGATTATTGTATTAAATCTTAAAAGATTTTTGGCTCCTGAATATTCCTCCATGTGGCTAAATTTTAGCATATACAGTTTGGTTAATGTGAGACACTGGGGCTCCCTTCCCTATTCTTTAAAATACTGCCGCGACATATATTATTCAATTGGAGGGAGCAGAAGCAGAAGATCAGGACATTACAGGGCAAATCCACAGCACTTGCATCCCATAATCTCTGCACAAGATACTTTGTTTTCCCCAAAATTGATTAAATTAAATAATCCCACTCTCCTGCTCACTGTCCATAGATACCAAAATTGTCAGGGACAGAAAGGTTCAGAATATGGGCAGTGCTATTGCTCCGAGGTGGTCTGCCTTTTTAGCTGTTAACAAGGGACCACTATAGGTCATTCCAACAGCCTGGAGTATTCACTAAACTCAGACAGTTGCCATGGAAGATCAAAAAGCAACGTGCTGGAGGAACTGCTCGATTCAAAATGTAGCCCCTTCGCTTTGACTTCCTCCACTGATGGTACCTGACCCGGCGAGTTTCTCCAGCAGCTCGATTGTTTTGCTCCAGAATCCAGAAAGCCTTCTCTTGTGTCACCCTGCAACCTCAGGTGGCTGTTCTGGGGGCCTATTGTTGACAAAGCCCAGACCATCACACAAACCAACCTCCCATCTATTATGGCCACAATATCACAGCTGTCCTGGAGTGTGTTCTTGCAGTGCTGACACATCATGCCAGAAGAGTTTATTTGGCTCTGTGAGGAAGACAATGTTATCCCACTTTTCAAGAACGGAGCTAGAGAAAAAAACGAGGAATTATAGACCAGTTAGCCTGACATCGGTGGTGGGGAAGATGCTGGTCAATTATTAAAGAAGTAATAATGACACATTTGGATAGCAGTAAAAGTATTGGTCCAAGTCAGCACGGATTTATGAAGGAGAAATCCTGCTTGACTAATCTTCTGGAATGTTTTGAGGATGTGACAAGTAAAATGTATGAAGGAGAGCCAGTGGATGTAGTGTATCTGGACTTTCAGAAAGCCTTTGATAAGGTCCCACACAGGAGATTAGTGGGCAAAATTAGAGCACATGGTATTGGGGGTTGGTGATTGACATGGATAGAGAATTGATTGGCAGATAGGAAACCAAAAATAGGAATAAACGGGTCCCTGTCAGAATGACAGGCAGTGGCGAGTGGAGTGCCGCAACTATTTACAATATATATTAATGATTTTGATGATGGGATTAAAAGTAACACGAGCAAATTTGCAGATGACACAAAGATGGGTGGCAGTGTAAACTGCAAAGAGGATGCTAGGAGGTTGCAGGGTGACTTGGACAGGTGGAGTGAGTTGGCAGATGCATGGCAGATGCAGTATAATGTAGATAAATGTGAGGTTATCCACTTCGGCAGCAAGAACAAGGAGGCAGATTATAATCTCAATGGTGTCAAATTAGGAAAAAGGGAAGTGCAACGAGACGTGGGTGTCCTTGCACACCAGTCACTGAAAGTAAACATGCAGGTCAGCAGGCAGCGAAGAAAGCAAATGGCATGCTGGCCTTCATAATGAAAGGATTTGAGTATAGGAGTATTGCAAGGGCCCTGGTGAGACCACATTTGGAGTATTGTGTGCAATTTTTGGTCTCCTAATTTGAGGAAGGACATCCTTGCTATTGAGGCAGCGCAGCGTAGGTTCACAAGGTTAATCCCCGGGATGGCGGGAAGGTCATATTAGGAAAGATTGGAAAGGCTGGGCTTGTATTCACTGGAATTTAGAAGGATGAGATCTTATAGAAACGCATAAAATTATAAAAGGACTAGACAAGCTAGATGTCTAGAAAAATGTTCCCAATGTTGGGGGCATCCAGAACCAAGGGCCATAGTCTAAGAATGAAGGGGAGGCCATTTAAAACTGAGGAAAAAAGCATTTTTCACCCAGAGAGTTGTGAATTTGTGGAATTCTCTGTCACAGAAGGTAGTAGATGAATTCACTGGATGAATTTAAAAGAGAGTTAGATGGAGCTCTAGGGGCTAGCAGAATAAAGGGATATGGGGAGAAGGCAAGCGCGGGTTACTGTTTGTGGATGATCAGCCATGATCTTCATCGGCGGTCACTCGAAACGAGTATGACTGTCCTCTCTATGGAGGACGCCTGTGTGTGACTTTATTTAATGTGGGGAGACTAAGGCACAGACAGCCACCACACGATCCTTGACAGATCTGGGTCAGGATCTGACATGGAGTCCAAGACGACCGGGGATCCTTTTCTGCTGCAGCCTTCATCCGCCTTCTCAGCCGTTATGATGCTCCACTAAAGTCAGCCATCGTCCTCCGCCTGTTCCACCATGGAGGTCTTGATTGAATTGCTCTTTGTCAGGGACCTCCCCCTCAATCTTACCGCCATAGCTGGCCCTACCAGGAGCATAGCTCCAGACGGCATCGCTCTCAGGATCTCAGGACCACACGAGCTTTTCCACCACGACAAGGTAACAAACTTCTCCACCATGACAAGGTGACAAGATCACAATGAATGGCGGTGCAAGCTCGAAGGGCCAAATGGCCTCCTCCTGCACCTATTTTTGATGTTTCTATGTTTCTGTAAGACAAATTCTGCTCTCTCTATGGAAGCCAGCCGAACCAAAGTCCTATAAAGCTGCATCATGACTTCCTGGTTTTTATACTCATTGCCTCGACCAATGAAGGCAAGCATACCATATACCTTCTTTATCACTATATCTACTTGGATTACCACTTTCAATGAGCTATGGACTTGGACTTCAATATCCCTTAGTACAGTAATGTTGATAATCGTGTCGCCATTAACTGTTATACCTTCCCCTTACATTTGACCTTCCAAAGTGCAACACTTCACTCTCGCTCAGATTAAACTCAACCTTCCTCTCAGAAGTCTTTATGTCACAGCTCCAATTTACATAGAAGCATTTCAAAGAAACACTGGATTTTGAAGAGGAAAATCACCAAAAAGATTAACTGCTGGAAATCTGAAATGAAAACAGAAAACCTTTGAAAGACTCAGCGGGTCAGCAGAATCCCTGCAAAGCGGAACAGGGTTAACATTTCAGATTGTAGATGGCTGAAGGAAAGCAGTCAGAATGTGGACGTTGAGACAATGGTATGCACTGTGCAGATGTGAGAAAAGGATATTTGATTCAGCTGGTGCCTGAAAGCTTTATCAGCAAGGTGGTTGCTGTTTTACCTCATCAGATTTCTGCTCTTCCTCAAAATCCATACTCTCCTCATCCCACACTATGAGTTGCCCAAGCCATGATGAAGCCTCATTGTTAAGCATGCGACAGATGATTCCTTGTCATGCACTGCAAATGATTAGAGCTCCTCTTTTTTGAGGGTAAAGTTGTGAAGCATACGACAGATGACTGCACAGCTGGATACCAGATGTACTCGACTCTATAGCCAAAGCGTTTTGCTGAGAACACCAATGTTTCATTTGGCTATCCATTCCTTGTAAGGTGGCTACATCTGTGCACATATATCTAATAGAAGTCATACGTGGCATGCCATGCAACGGCCATCTTTGTAACTTGTCTTATTACACTCTTCAGTGACTCAAAAAACAGACTTTGCACAGAGAGTTTTTAAGGTCATTCTCACTAATAAAGGTTATCTTTATACTGACAGTAATATTTATTTGCTTTATCCTCACATTTATAATCTGAACTTCCAATGAGTAAACTCATGATTATCTTTTTGACCTCTATTTTGCAGCTTTTATTGATTCTGAGACATGTTCTTTAAGTACAGCTTTGGAGCCAATTGCAGGCTTTCTACTGTTTCCCTGGTTGAGGCTGACTAACTGAAAATAGACCAGGAATTTAACCTGCGACCTTTATGAGGGTACACTAAGCCACATGGTGCTTTTATCAACTAGCTTTGCAGTTAGCATTTATTTAGACTGTGCAGCAAAGGACAGGCCATTCATTGAAACTAGTCCATCAACGAGGAATAGATTATTTTATCACTCGAGTCCGCTCTGCCATTCAGTGAGATCATGGTTTCAATTGTCACCTTATCCATATGTTCACATTTTCTCCACATACATTGGCTGTTTTGCTTATGAATTTTATTTTTATTTAAATTTTAAATTCACTATTGGCAACATAGTTTTGAATTTGTGCAAGAGATTTATAAACATCTTCTACCCTCTAAAATGTTTTTTTTTCAAACCACGTGAACATGAACCATATTCACCAGTCCATGCAAGCTTCAGTCTTGAAAGATATGACTAACTTTTAGACATTTCACTGTACCTTGGCACATGTGATAATAAATTAAACTAAATTAGACTATGCCCCTAAGTTCTAGACACCCCAGCCTCTCTTTAGTATAGTTTAGTTTAGAGATACAGCGCGGAAAAAGGTCCTTCCACTCTGACCAGTGATCCCCGCACACTAACACTATCCTGCACACACTAGGGACAATTTACAACTTTACCAAGCCAATTAACCTACAAACCTGTGTGGGAGGAAACTGGAGCTCCTGGAGAAAACTCAGTTTTCTCTTGAGAAAGATTGCAACCTTCACTTGGTCCACCCTGTTTCGACGAATGCAATCAACCCGGCGTGCACAATCAAATAAGATCAAATAGAACAAGTTGTCCTACAACATTAGGCTGTGCACACTCTATGTAAGAAGAAGAAGAAGAAGACGTAGTCACAAGCAGAACATACAAAGACTGTACAGACAGCACCCATAGTCAGGAACAAACCCAAGTCTCTAGCGCTGTAAGGCAGCAACTCTACCGCTGCGCCACTGTGACGCCCTCTTGTGCTGTCCTTCTGTAAATTCCAATTTTGGAATGATTTGTTCTGACTGACAGTGCAGGATTCAAAGTTTTACACATGAATCAGTAAAGCAAATGGACCTTCTCGTTAACTTGATTTATCTTTACACAATCAATAGAAAAGCAGGCAGTACTTGAATATATGAGATTACTATTGCTGTTAACTATTACCATCTAGCATCAATCAGAACAAACGATCCCAAAGGGAATTTACGAGCGTAATTTGATGATTATATTAATAAGCCCAAAATCAATATTGATTTTTAATAATAATATTTGATATTGATACTAACCTGTTTCCTAATCACAGCAGAAGCTTCCAAAGAGATTCTGTTTTTCCAGATGCTGGAGATGATATATGAAGAGTTCAACAGGATCACAGTCTGCAGGCAGTACGAAGTAGAACAAATCCACCCGCACACAAGCAAGATTGCAACATTTTGATATCGCCTACGTTGCATTATCAAACAAATTTTCAGTTATAGAAGCCATGAACATCCCAAGTTTTTATTTTTAAAGTGTAAACTGCTAATCAGGAATTTAAATGATTTTTCCATTTATATAACAAAAACAGAAATGTTGTTATTGAAAAGAAACATTTTGAGAAGTGCATTCAATGTAAAAAATTAACTGTTTCTCTTTTCACTGATGTTGCCTGACATGCTGAGTGTTTACTGCATTTTTGTCTTTAATTTAGATTTTCAACATCTGCACTTTTATTGATTCACATTAGAAGCTGTGGATATTACGCAAAATGTAGGGTTTTACAGTCATAGTGATAGATCAGCTTGGAAACAGGCCTTTTGGCCCAACTCATCCATGTTGCCTAATTGAGCTAGTTCCATTTACCTGTGCCTGGTTCATATTCCTCCAAGCCTTTCCTATCCATGTACCTGTCTAAGTGCCTTGTAAATCTCATGATTGTACCTGTCTCTACCCCTTCCTCTGGCATCTGTTCCATAAACCCTCCACGTAAAAAGGTGTTACCCACACCCCCCCCCCCCTCCCACCCAGCCTTTGCATCCAGCACATTGTTCTTTGATGTTACCACCAGCCACACTGCAATACCAACACCTGTCACATCATCCTTTCCTTCAATTATTCTGCTTTCCATGAATCCCTGGTTCACTCATCTCTCTTCGCTTACCCCTCTCACTCTCTAGGTACTTTCCCCGACAACAGCAGGAGGTGTAACACCTGTCCATACATCTCCACCCTCAGCATCATCCAGCAACACCAACACCCCACCAGGTAATGCAGGGATTCACATGCACCTTCTCTAACTTTGATGATTGCATTTGGTGCTGTTGATGTGGCTATGTTGAGAAGCAAACAAGGCAACCTCTTTACTGAGCACCTGCGCTCAGTCTGCTAACCACTTTAATTCCCCATCCCATTCCCACACCGACCTGTCTGCCCTCAGCCTCCTCCACCAGCAGAGAGAAGCCAATGGCAAACTAGAGAAGCAGCACCTCAAATTCCACCTTGGTAGTCTACAACACGTGGGTGGCATGGTGGCACAGCGGTAGAGTTGCAATCTTACAGCGACAGAAACCTGGGTTTGATCCTGACTACAGGTGCTGTCTGTACGGAGTTTGTACTTTCTCCCCATGACCCGTGTGTCTTTTCCAGAATCTCTGATTTCCTCCCACACTCCAAAGAAACATATGTTTGTAGGTTTATTGGCTTGGTATAAATGTAAATTGTCTCTAGTGTGTGTAGGGTAGTATAAGTGCATGGGGATTATTGGTCGCCGCGGGCTCCGTGGGATGAAGGGCCTGGTACTGCTCTGTATATCTAAACTAAACTAAATCCAAGAGCATTAAACTTGAGTTATCCAATTTCAGGTAATTTGCTTGCCCATTTGCATTGTTCCCCCTATCCACCTGATGGTTATACATATACCGTTCATTCTCTCTACACACTATCCCCTCACCCAGGTTCTTCCTCACCACCACCATATACCCATCAACCAATCACTCCTCTCATCATGATCCTTTTCCCTCCTGTTTCCATTAGCACACCCCACCTATATTATTTGGTCCCATATTTCAATCTCCTTTCCTACCAGAGCCCATCAACATGCACTCCACCGATTATGTCGCAACCTCTGTTGTTATCACCGACTCTCTCTCCCCTACCTAAAACCAGCCACCAATCACCACTATTCAGGGCTGCACGGTGGCACAGCAATAGAATTGCTGCCTCACAGCGCTGGAGCGCTATTGCGGAGCGGGCGATGCCGTGCTCGGGTCGCCGCGCTGGAGCTCCGGTGAGCTGAAGACCTCCGTGAAAAACATCCGGGAGCTGCGGGACTGTGGAGCAGCCAGCCGCGGGCGGTGGCGCTGAACTTTAACATCGGGAGCCTGGGATCTCTTGCCGAGATCACCAGCGGTGGCGCTCCATCCAGCGCGGCCTGTCGGCTTCGGAAGCCGCGGTCTCCAGTAAGGAGGTGGCCATTCCAGGCATCCCATGCCGCTGAGAGGATTCTCCCGACGCCGGAACACCATCACCCGGCGAGAATGGCCTGGAACATCGGGCCTCTGTAGCGGAGACTGCGGAGGCCTCAATAGGCCCGACTATGGGTGGACATGGGATGGGGACTGGACATTGTGCCTTCCCTCATAATGGGAACCATTGTAGGGGGATGTTTTTTTATGTTAAATTTCTTTATTATTGTCATGTTTGTATTCTTTTTTTATGTGCTGCATTGGCAACAAGCATTTCACTACACCAATTGGTATATGTGACTAATAAAGAAACCTTTGAACCTTTGAACCTTTACTGTGTCGGAGACCCGGTTTCGATCCTGACTATGGGTGCTGTCTGTACAGAGTTTGGACGTTCTCCCCGTGACCTGCGTGGGTTTTCTCTGGGAAGCTCCGGTTTCCTACCACGCTCCAAAGATGCACAGGTTGGTAGACTCATTATCTTGGTATAGATGTAAATTGTCCCTAGTGTGTGTAGGATACTGTTGGTGTGCGGGATCGCTGGTCGGCACGGTCTCGGTTTCCTATTTTCGCACAGTGTCACTAAACCTAACTAAACTTAGATCCTGCCTATCGCGAGCCAGCTCTTACGCCACCTCCTCTATACGCATTATCTTCCCTCCACTCAAGGGGAAAGGTCTCAACTCAGATGTTGCCTGACCTGCTGAATTCCTCCAGCAGATTAATTTGTGAGCAAGACTCCAGCATCTGCCATCTCTTGTGTCTCTGCTTTCTTCACCACCCTGTTTGCCTATGTCACCATTGTCATGTAACTATGTACCTGCACCACTAGGTCTGTACGCTCTGCAAAACACCCCAGGGCTCTACCATTCACTGTATAAGCCTGTACTTCTTTTTGCTACCAAAATGCAACACCTTGCATTTATCCAAATTAAATTCAATTTCCATTCCATTGTCCCACTTGATCAAGATCCTGTTTTAATCTTATTCATAGTTCTTCTTCATAGTCCACGAGATCACACCTTTTAGTGTCATCTTCTAACTTCCTAATCATTCCACCTGCATTCACATCAAAATCATTAATATAAATAATGAACAACAGTATACACAGCACCAATTCCTATGGTACACCATTTGTTACAGGTCTCCATTCAGAACAACAACCCTCTGCCACCACTCCGTTTCCTTCTCTCAAGCCAATGTTGTATTCAATTGGCTAGCTCCCTCTGGATGATATATGATCTAACCTTCCAGACTAGACCACCACATGGTACCTTGTCTAAGGCCTTGCTAAACTCCGTGTAGACAACGTCTACTGCACTGCCCTTATCAATTTTCTTGGTCACCTCTTAATAACTCAAATCAAATTAATGAGATGCTTTCTCATGCAAAAAGCCACCCTGCCTGTCCCTAATCAGTTCTTGCCTTTACATGCATGTAGATCCTGTCACTCAGTCCCCTCCAATAACTTATCCACCACTGATATTTGGCTCACTGGTCTGTAGCTTCCAGGTTTTACGTTGTACCATTTCCTAAACAGAGGCACAACATTAGCCATTCTCCAGGCTTATGTCACCTCCCTCGTGGCTATGGATATGTCAGGAGCCACACAATTTATCCCTAGCTTCCCACAATGTCCAGGATATACTTGAGCAGGTTGAGAGAATCTATCTATTTTCAGCATTTTAAGACCAACTTCGTGTATTTAACACCCTTAAACCTACCTAAAGGAGGAGGAGCCATCTTGGTGAACGGCTGCTAGCCAGCAGCCGTCCGTCTTAAATTCGTTTTTATTTTAGTTTTTAGTGAGTTCTGTTTTTTTGTTTGTAGGGGATATGGTCTTTTAATGTGGGGGGGTAGGTGTTACTTTATTTATAGGTCCCTACCTGGTCGGTGTGGCAGCCTTTTTTCCGGGCTGCCCGTCGACCCGTCCTCGTGGCCTACCAGCGGGCTTGGAGCGCCGTTTCTTGGCGGGAACCACCCAGCACCTCGGCCTGGGTGGCGGCACAGCATTGGAGCGCTGGAGCGGAGCGGAGCGGGCGATGCCTTGCCTGGGTCGCCGCGCTGGAGCTCTGGCGAGCTGGACCGCCGTGAGCAACATCTCCGGGCTGCGGGTTTGCAGAGCGGAGAGGCGGCGTGCGGAGAGACGGCGTGCGTAGAGGCGGCAAGGCGGCAGTGCGGAGAGCGGGCGCCGACTTTTTCATCTGGAGCCTGGGAGCGCCAAACCTGCGCGGCCTTGTCGGCTTCGGCAGCCGCGGGCTCCAACCAAGAAGCGGCCGTTCCAAGTGGCCCAGCCGCCGAAAGGACTCTCCCGACGCCGGGGCAAGACCACCTGGTGAGAACGGCCAGGGACATCGGGCCTCCGTAGAGGCAACTGCGGTGGCCTCAATAGGCCTGACTTTGGGGTGATCATGGGGTGGGGACTGGACATTGTGCCTTCCTCCACAGTGCTATCCACTGTGGGGGGATGATTTTTTTGTCTAATTGTAGTCCTGTAGGTCTGTGTCCAAGATGGCTGCCGTGAAGAGAGAGTGGACCCTGGCACGCTTTGGTTGCCGCTGCTCTCTCTTCACACTGTGTTTTTGATTTTCTGTTTTTGGATTGAATTCTGTTTTTAATTTGTGTCACTGTGATGTCTTTAATTACTTGTTTTATTCCGATTATATGTTTTTATTCCGATTACTATGTAAGGTGTCCTTGAGATGTATGAAAGGCGCCCATTAAATAAAATTTATTATTATTATTATTACCTCTAATATTTTGTTTCAGTTTGACTTCAACGTGAGATTCCTTTGAAGTGTGAAAAATATACATCTTCAGTGATGTGATCTGGGGTCATCGGGTGTTTCGAGTCTCACAACATCAGACATCCTCGCCCAGGTGACCCAGCCGGGGTTGATCAGGCCCCGACGCGTCCCAGCAGCAACCGTCCACGGATCAGCCATCTTAATAACTACTATGCAGGGGTTGGGAGATTCTAGTGAGTGGACGGACTGGGCTCTGTGTGGTGAATCCTGGCCGGGTTCCTCCTGCGTCTCACCAGGTTCAAGGCCTGTGTGCTGCATCTCTTTCTCCTGCTCTGAGCATTTCATTCTCACCTGATGGATTTTTAGGCCACGGTGGTTCATTAGGCCTTTCCGTTGCTGTATTAGGTGTCTTTCTCACGAAAGACACAGACTGGGGTGCTAACCCAGCCTTTCCCGGGTGCCGTCTTTCCGTGCCGTCAACTGTCTCTCCAGTAGTCACCAAACTTTTCTTGGTTGTCACCCAGTCTATTCCTAGGTGCCACTGGCTGAGCACCTAGGAATAGACTGTAAATTATTAAATACAATTGTTTGCGTAATGGTTGCTTTGAATTATATTTGGCATGGAACATTTTTTAATTCATTTGTATGAGATAATATTTTCCAAGTGACTCATTCCCTCCATTACGAAAAACAAAAAAAAAGCATGCACTATATCTGAAATAAAAACAGAAATTGCTGGAAATACTCAACAAGTCAAGCAGTATCGGTGGACATGGAAAATGAGTCATATATCAGGTTGATTAAGTTTCATTAGAATTTGGAAATGTTAAAAATCAGACATGTTTAACATTGCAGAGAAGAAGAGAATTGAAAGAACAGATGGGATGTGTGTGATTGGGTGAATACTAGGGGAGAGTGAATGAAACAAAAGGTGGCGGTGCTGGTAAGGGGAAAAGAGTGAAGCCTTGTTAATAGCAACTGATCTTTCAGGAAGAGTTGTAATTCAAAGTAGATGAATGAGAACTGAAAAGAATTGTAGAACAACACCTCATATTTCGCTTGGGCAGCTTACAACCCAACAGTATGATAATTGATTTCTCTAACTTCAAGTAACCCTTGCATCCCCTCCCTCTCCATCCCTCCCCCACTCTAGTTGTCATGCTAGTTTCACTGCCATCCTGTTGAGTTTCATTGTTTGTATAACTCGTTATCACCTAACCCACCACCAACAATGGACCATTGTGGACGTCACCTTTCCTCCAACTAACAGCTGGAGTTCTTTCCTACACATTTAAATTTGTAGCTACTATGATGGGATTCAAATTCATATCTCTAGATCCATGGGCCTTTAAGTATAAATTAAGTAAGTTAACCAGTGCACTACCATTCCCCATTATATTGCTGTCATGTTAACTTGAAACCATGGGACTTAACATAGTGCAGATGGAGATGATTTAAATCATTTTGTCCATATTGAACAAACCAAATTAAATCACCCCTCATTATGTTACAATACTTACCTTCAGCGGCGCTGCAATTCTGCCACTGGCCGTGTGCGCGATTTTGGCACGTTTGCGGGGGGGCGGGGTTAAAACGCGGTTTTCTCCGACCTGGTCCTGGATTATATTTTGTTGGAGTGCAAGCTTTTGCTGAAGAATCGTTCCGACGGCCGTTCTGTGTGCCTGACAAGTTAATCGCTGGAGTGATTTTAAAATCAGCTTCTGAAGCCGTCAACGCCGACGGATTTTACGTAGGGGACAGGTAAAATAAAGTAGTTTATTTTTATGTATAAAAGTGTTTCTTAAGATGCATTTAATTCACATTTTAAGTTTCGAAACGGTGATTATTTCCCCCCGTACGAACCGGCAGTGTTTTTGCTGCAGATATGGGGGACTAAATCACCGCAACCGTAACGTTCCAATTGATCGCGTTCCAAAAAAACCCACTCGCAAGCTGATTTAAATGACCATTAATTTACAGGTATTAAACATTAAATTCCTTCCATTTGGCCTATAAACCCATGACAATGAGATTTAAAAATTATGTTATATTGTGAATTCTTGTGTGAATGTTATTTGGACACTTAGGCTATTTAAAAATGTTAATCTATTCTTAAGAAATGGATAGATGTTTAGATCTAGTACAGGTGCACAACCTTTTATCCGAAGATCCAAATAACGAAAACCTCCGAATAGCGGCCATTTTTTCGGTCCTTGAAGAAAGGTCCTTGAAAACGTTCACCGAGGGTGGCCCGCAGAGGTGACAGCGGAACCTCCGGTCGGTCCTCGAAGAAAGGGGAACTAAATCCCCATTCATAAAAGAGAAGGTGAGGGTATATTGCGCGGGAGGGTTAATAATTGACAATATGCTGCTGCCTGCCCGCTGAATTAAAAAGTTCCCACGGTGGACTCACGATATACAGTGTTTCATGAGTCTTGCGTGGGAACTTTTTAACTCAGCGGGGCAGGCAGCAGCAGATTGTCGCTCGCTTCAGTATCACCCCACCTACACCCCTCTGCTTCCCGGCCATGTGTGTGACCCCTTCCCTCCCCTCTCCAGCTCCCCGCCCATTGCACCGGCGCGGGGGCTTTGCACTGTCTTCACGTCGGCGATTGCAGCAGGACCATGTCAGGACCAATTAGACACCGACCACCAGGCCCACCGCAAGCACGGAGATCCCAGAGACCCACAGCCAACAGCAGCCCAGCCCAGCCCCACTCCAACTACAGAGGAACCTGGGTTGCTGATGACGGGGCGCAGCTCGGGGCGTCGTAGGGGCCCATCGGGGAGCGGCCACTCAAAGCCACGCCGGGAGATGTAGGGCCCTGCCCCGGTGTTGATGTTGGTGCCCCCGGCGGGCGCTAGCAAGTCCGCGGCAATTGACAGCCGCGCCGGGCGTTGTAAGGCCCCCCTCCAGGTCACTCTCAACCTCTATGATGTTTGCTCTCAACCCCGTAATTCGGGCGGGAGAAGTCGCCGTTGCCGGTGCCCCGCAAAGCAGTCTCCCACCGGACACCCGCGAGCTCCCGGTGTCACCATCCACCGGAGTCGGGTCGCAGCAGCTCGCCCCCGCAACTCTCCACGCTCCGAAGCTGGCTAGCTCCACGGAGGTAGGTCCGTAGGTCCACAGCTCCCACCGCCGCCCACCGACCCCCAGGCCCACTGCAAGCACGGAGATCCCAGAGACCCACAGCCAGCAGCAACTCCAGCCCAGCCCCGCTCCAACTCCAGAGGAACACGTAGGGGCAGAAGCTGATGGTGTGCAAGGTACGTCTTGTTCTTGGGGTGGCGGATGAGGGGGCGCAGCTCGGGCTGTGGGCGAACTGCCACTTGTCGCTGTAGCGGCCAAAGATCATAGAGGAGCTCCTCTATGATCTTTGGTAGCGGCCCATCGGGGAGCGGATTCCTCTGGAGTTGGAGGGGGAGGGGGGTATTGTGCTGTTTGATCGCCCCCTGCTATCCCAGGGACAGGGAGACACAGCGGCTTTTTAGACTGGTGGGCAATCACTTCCAAAGTTCTGCCCACACAGTCAGTACACCTCTCCTACACTGTATTTCATACAAACATTTATTCTGCAAGAAAAAACGACATTGAAGACTCAAACTCGCGATCGAGTAACTGCCAGGATCAAGGCGCAAACTCGCGACCTTGCGGATATGAGCCGAGCACTCTACCACTGAGCCAGCCATTAAAATCTACGCTAAAAAATTTCCATTCCGAAGACCGACAAATTCTGAATTACGAAAAGTGTCTGGTCCCAAGGCTTTCGGATAAAAGGTTGTGCACCTGTAATTGAATTTTGTAATTAGCTACAATTAGGTAACTAACTAATTATATGCTTTAATTTCAAGTCATCTAAGTAAGATTGTTTCATATTTGTTTCAGAATGCTTCAATCTATAATAACTGAAAATTTCTTTCAGTTCTCTTAATTTTTAAGAAAGTTATGGGCTTTTGACTGTTCTCGATCACAGCTTTTGTGTTGTCAATGAAAAAGCAATAGGGAACAAGATGCTAATTTCCGAGTATTAAAATGGCCATAACTTTTTTAATACTGAAGATATGAAAGGGAATTAGGTGTCAAATTAAACTTCTTTTTATGCTTTATCTGATGGGATAAATTACAGACTTGATTTTTTAAATCTCAAAATTTTGTAACATTGCTACATTATGATCTTCCTCTGAAATTGTGTCTGCTTGTGCACTCCCTGCGCTAAGGGAGATTTTTCATGTTCCAATAATCTTAATGAGACTTTCTTCCAATTCCCTGTCTGACTCTCTGTGACAATTTTAAAGGCATGACAACCCAACCAGAAGATTTTATACCATGAATTTTGAAACAGTCTGCTTTCCAGAAACACTACTTCAGACATTCCAAACAACAACCCTCTCCACACTACATGGCTCTATCTTTATGCATTGTGAAGAAGTATGGGTTAAATTGCAAATGTATATTAATTTTACACACCTTTAATGATTTCACTATTAGTTCACTGGTTTAAGAAGGAAAATAAATTATTTCTGTTTAATGTTGATAACATTGTCGGTGTTTGCTCCTTTGTGCTTCTATGCTTGAATGTAGCTGGTAGCATGTTGTGTCCCATTCTATTTATCTCGTTGAGTTCTTTGATTCCAAGTCTCTCCTTCTCCGTTTTCACCCTGCCACTGTGTTTTTGTTGTCTATCAGTCCCGCAGCTATCAGCCAACTTGAGTCAGCAGTTTCAAGAGAAAACTGAAGAGCTTTTTAAAAAAATAGGAAGTGCAGTGCATTCCTTCCATTTCCCTTCTCCCTGTGCTCCATTATATTAAACAAAAGCTATCCAACTTCTGTGCCAGACCAAACAATCTGAAACACACATTAAATCACATGGTTCTGGAAGCTCTCAGCAAGTCAGGCGATAACTATATAGCAGGAAGTATGGTTTTAATATTTCAAGATGACAAGATGGCTTTAGTATCAGGTCATGGGTGACAGTTCTCCAGCACTTCTGGATTTTGAATGAAAATCAAAAAAACTACAATTGATGGAAATTTAAGAAAGAAATATTGGAAATATTCAGCAGGAATATTCATTGGAAAGAGCTAACGTTTCAGTTGAAGGCCCTACATCAGAACATAGAACATAGAACAGTACAGTGTAGGAACGAACTGCAGATGCTGGTTTAAATCAAAGATAGACACAAAATTATTATAGAACATTACAGCACAAGAAAGTGTCCTTCAGACCGCAATGTTTGTGCTGAACATGATGCCTAGCTGAACTAATCTCATTGCTTGCACGTGATCCACATCCCTCTATTCCCTGTACTTCAAAGTGCCTATCTAAAAGCCTCTTAAACGCCTGCATCATATCTGCCTCCATCACAATCCCTGGCAATGCAGTCCAGGCCCCCACCACCTTCTGTGTAGAAAAAGCTGTCCCGCACATCTTCATTACTCCCTCTCTCACCTTACAGCTATGTCCTCTAGTGTTGGACATTTCCACCCTGGAAAAAAGGTTCTAACTGCTTACCCTATCGATGCCTCTCATAATTTTATATACTTCTATCAAGTTACCCCTCAACCTCTGACATTCCAGAGAAAACAAACCATGTCTATCCAAACTCTCCCTGTAGCTGAAACCCTCTAATCCAGGTAGCATTCTGGTAAACATCTTCTGCATCCTCTCCAAAGCTTCCACATGTTTCCTGTAATGGAGCGACCAGAGCTGCTCGCAATACTCCAACTGCGGCCTGACCAACGTCCTATAAAGCAACATCATGACTTCCTGACATATTCAATACCCCTAGCATTGAAGGCAAGCAGAACACGTGCCTTCTTTACAACCCTATCTACTTGGAAGAACTGGGAAAGGGAAATAATCTTCAGCCACAGTCAAGATGGGGGAAGAGTGACATCACTCATAGGGTAAAACTTGTCAGAGATAAGCTGTAAAAGTTGTATACAAGGTTATCTGATCAATGAGCAAATGAGAGCAGTTAAAGAGGGAGATAAGGACAAAAGAATGTGGGAGTTGTGAAATGAAGAGTAGGAAGTTATGCCCAGAATGTTCTCCAGTTTATTTCTCCAATTTAATTCCCCATCCCAATCTCACTCTGGCCTCCAGTTCTTTTAGGATGAGGCCCATCGACCACAACAACATTATGGCCAAGAAAGCACAGCAATGTTGCTACTTCCTCAGTAGACTAAAGAAACTCAGCATGTTCCCAATGATTCTTACAAATTCTACAGATGCACCATAGAGAGCATCCTGTCCTGATGCTTCACAGTTTATTATGGCAACTGCTCTGCCCAAAGACCGCAAGGAACTGCAGAGTTGTGGATGCAGCCAAATCCATTATGCAAACAGCCTCTCCTCCAAATACTTCCCATTGACTCCATCTACACTTCACGCTGCCTTAGGTAAGCAGCCGTCATTATTGGTCGGTACACAAAAATGCTGGAGAAACTCAGCGGGTGCAGCAGCATCTATGGAGCGAAGGAAATAGGTAATGTTTCGGGCCAAAACCCTTCTTCAGACTGATTATTGGTCATTGTCTCTTCTCGCCTCTCCTGTTGGGCAGAGGAAACAATAGCTTGAAAGCACAAATCATCAGATTCAAGAACAGATTTATCCCCCACTCTTATCAGACTCTTGAACAAACCTTTCCTATATTCCTGATCTTCCAATCTACAGGTATCTCGCTGCAGCCCATGCACATTAAAAAAAATCTGCACTATCTCTGTAGCTGTAACACTGTGTTCACTTGTCTAAATAATTCAGTGATCCCGCAATTGATGTTGGTTAGCCGCTGCATGCGCTTGTCAATGAGCCTGAGGTATGCAGTGTCTTGTGGGATGTTCTAACCTCTTCATAAGTGGCCATGAGCCAGTCATTCCCAGTAGTTGAGGATTTTGTATTTTCTCGAGGAAAGTTTAAAAATATCATTGAAGTATTACCAGTGACCACCTGGAATCTTCTTGCCGTGTTGGAGGTTAGAATAGCATATCTATTTTGGGTCTGGCAATACAGTTTTTACTGAAAAACCAAATGTAAGTAAGGTGCCATTTTTGTTAATAATAAGGTTTATTGGTCAGTACAAATTGCCCCTAGGATGTAAATGAATGGTAGAATCTGGAGGGAGCTGATTGCAATGTGAGAAGAATAGGCTATAGACAAAATTGGTGTGGAATGGGATTGTTCTGTGAGGCACCATAGATTTGATGAGTTGAAACGGTCCTCTTTGTCATACGGAATATAGAAGTGCCAGGAAATGAGAGAGTTTAACCATTGCACTTCATATTCAATGTCTTCATTCCCAAGTGCCCTTCCCATCAACATCATGGGAATTACCATTGACCAGGCAAGCAAATCAGATTAGGATTAATGTACATGTGCTTTTAATTTGCTGGCACAGACTCAGTGGCCTGTCACTGTGCTGTAAATATCTACCACTAAGTTAGATGTAAATCTCAATGACCCTGTAACTATTGTGTTCATCAGGTCCATCTCCTTGGATGGCAGCAGGATTTTAAAAATTGTGATTGCAACATTACGTTTAGTTCAGCGAAGTA
The DNA here is from genome assembly GCF_010909765.2 of Amblyraja radiata. Classification (NCBI taxonomy): domain Eukaryota; kingdom Metazoa; phylum Chordata; class Chondrichthyes; order Rajiformes; family Rajidae; genus Amblyraja; species Amblyraja radiata. The sequence continues at coordinate 127,604,926 of NC_045956.1, forward strand.
TATTATTCGGGATCTTTCTCCTTTTGCCATGTTCTCTTTCGAGAAAGGCATTGTTTTGGTCAGCTGACTCGGAGATGGGAATTGTTCCATCTGACTGATTACAGAGTCATGGAAAACTGACTCAGTCAAGAAAAGTGGTCTTGATTCATCAACCCCTGGAATTTAAAGGAATTGTTTACAGGATGAAAACACAGTTAAAAGCAGAACAAAATATACCAGGCTGGATCATAATAAGTCTGACCTTTCACTTACAATTAGCCCCGGTGCTAGCTCTCACAGCACTTACTCAACACAGAACTTGCAGGAGCCCAGCTGTTATCTGGCAATTGAATCATCCTACCACAACCAGAGAGCAGTGCTGAACTACTACCTACCTCTTTTGCAACCATCGGACTTTTGTTGATCGTACTTTGCTGGCTTTACCCTGCACCAAACATTATTCCCTTACAATGTATCTATACACTGCAAAATGGCTCGATTGTAATGAATGCATTGTCTTTCTGCTGACTGGATAGCACGCAACAAAAGCTTTTCAGTGTACCTCGGTACTTGTGACAACCAATTAAATTGAACTGAACTGATCATACTGAGGGTCCCTCCTCTATGGCCGTTCCAAAGAGGTGAACCAGATTGTGGTGACAAGGAGATTCCACCTCCCCACTGCACTGATAGTGTTAACAACGTACATTGAAAGCCAGAGAGCTGTCAGGCAGCAGATCCATACGGAATCACCATCCAGTCAAAACTCAATCCAGCCCCGTTAACTAAACTACACTTTGAAGGATCTAAAAGGCATTTTCTTAATGAAGTGAAACACTTTAGAACGTGATACAAAGGAATTCCGTTTACTGGATTCTTATCAAATCCAAGATACTTTGAGCGCTCAGAACCCAAAGTACTCACAAAGAAGATATGCTGATTTAAGCATTTTGTTTCAAGCTCTTTGTTTCAAATATAACGCAATCACATCTTGGCCTGATTTTGCTGAAAGCACTGAACCTTTAGCTTGCTTTCCAGACGTCTGCTTCTTCTTAAGCCACACAGGAAGCAGATGACTAACAATTCTGTCTATTTCAGTGCTGTCCTTTCTACTTCTCTCAAGAAATTAACATTAATGCTGATATTCCCTTTGCGTACAGATACCAACCATACCATAATAAACTGTTCCTTTATTGGAACCGATTCAGAAAAGATACGAATGTAAGAAATTGGAGTTGGGTGAGGTCACTCGGCCCTTCATGTTTGCAACATCATTCAATGTGATCACAACAGATGTTCTACCTCAGCCCTTACTGTACTTTTCTCTACTAATCCCACATCCAAATGTTTATTCATTTCTGCCTTGGATATTCCCAGTGACAGTTCCTCCAAAGGATCCGTTTTGCAGCAAAATCCAATGATTCATTACTTTCTGTATCGGAAAGAACTGCAGATGCTGGTTTAAATCAAAGACAAACACAAAATGCTGGAGAAACTCAGTGGGACAGACAGCATCTCTGGAGAGAAAGAATGGGTGACGTTTCGGGTCGAGACCCTTTTTCAGACTGATGTCAGGGGAGTGAGCTCCCTACCTTCTCTACTTTCTGATGGAAAAATACGTTTTTTCTCATCCCAGTACTGAACAACAAACCACTTTTTTTGAGACTGCAACCCCTGGTTCTGGACACGGCAGCAATGGGGAAATCATTCCCACATCTTACCTCTACAAATCCCATCAGAATTTTGCAGATTTCAATAAGATCATCTGTGATTCTTTGAAACTTCAGTGAGTTTAAGTCCAGTCTGCTTTATCTCTACTTGCAGGGATGAAACAGGTTGTACCTGGAATATTGTGTAAGTGTCAAGTATCAGATCCACGTCACAGTGAGACATGATGCATACAGCCTTTGCAAACTCTCATATAATTACAATGAGGAATTTTTACTCAAATCCAGTTGCAAGATAGGCCAGTTTACTATTCGCTTTCTTAATTGCTTGCTGTAATCGCATGTTGACTTTGAATGATTCGTGTTCAAAAACACCCAGTTCCCACTGAACAACTTTCAACCTTCTACCATTTTCAGTTTTATTTAGACATGCCAACCTCACATTTTTCCACTTTCCTTGTCCACATTCACTTATTCACTAGTCCATATTTCTGTGCAACCTTTCATCCTCCATTCCACAGATTACTCTGCCACCCAGCCTTGTATAATCAGCACTTGGTACCAAATATCCACATCATTGACATGGACCATGGACTGCACTGATACCTGTAGTATCCCAATTTTTAAATCCTCCCTCCTCTGTTAACTGAAAATGAATCTATCCTCGACGCATGCTCGTATATTACTCCCACGAACATCAATTTTGTTTAATAACGTGTGTACCATGTTATCAAAGGAGTTCTGAAAGTCCAAATATATCGCAATCTTTGGTTCCCCTTTAGTTGTTGCATCAGTCTCAACCCCAAAACTAGCAATTTGTCAAACATGATTTCTCTTTCATAAATCCTTGTTGACTTTGCCCAATCATATTAACATTATGTTTCGAAGTGCCTTGTCACCCTTATATCCTTAATAATAAATTCTATATTTTTCAGACATGTTCAGGTTTGTGGTCTTTTATTTTCTGTCTTCCTCCTTTCTTCCACAATCAAATCACATTTAAAATTTGCTATATAAAGTCTATCCTTGGATTATCACTTCCTTATTTATGCAGTGTTACACTGGCTGTATACCCTTTGTCCAACTGCTGCAGAACAATTGACCATGAGTCAAGTTTAATTTAATTTATTTTAGTTTAGTTTAGTTTAGAGATACAGTATGGAAACAGGACCTTCGGCCCACGGAGACATGCTGACCATCGATCATCCGTTCACACCAGTTCCATGTTATCCCACTTTCGTATCCATTCTGTGGTCAATAGGGGAATTTTCTGGAGGCCAATCAACTTACATACCCATTCATCTATGGGATGTGGGAGGAAACTGGAGCACCCAGAGGAAACCCATGTGGTCACAGGAAGAACATGCAAACCTCACACAGACAGCACTGGAGGTCAGGATCGAACCTGAGTCTCTGGCACTGAGGCAGCAGCTCGACCAGCAGCGCCACCATGCTGCCCAAGTTTCAAATTAACAGCAAAGGAGCACAGAAGAATTCAGACAGATTCTAGCCAGCTGGAGATTGCTAAATGTATGGAATGAGTTACCAATGAAATAGAGTCATAGAGTCTTACAGCGTTAAAACAGGCCCTTCGGCCCAACTTGCTCATACCGATCAACATGTCCCATCTACACTAGTCCTGCCTGCCTGTATTTGGCCCATATTCCTCTAAACCTGTCTAAATGTTTCATAAACGTTGCAATAGTACTTGCCTCTTCCGCAGCGCATTCCATAAACCTACCACCCTTTGCATAAAATAAGTTACCCCTCAGGTTCCTATTCATTCTTTCCCCCGTCACTTTAAACTTAAGTCCTCTGGCTTTTGATTCCCCTGCTCTGGGCAAGAGACTGTGCATCTACCTGATCTATTCCTCTCATGATTTTGCATACCTCCATAAGGTCACCCCTCATCCTCCTGCGCTCCAAGGAATAGAATCCTAGCCTGTTCAACCCAGGGCTGCCAACATTGCGTGAGAGTTGGGAGTGAGAAATTGCGAAAGACCAAGTCCGAGGGAGCATAGCGACCGGGGGGGAGGGGGGGGGGGGGAGGAGGGTGGGGGGGGGGAGGGGGGGGGGGAGGGGGGGGGGGGGGGGGGGGGGGGGGGAGGGGGTCCCTCTCCCATTGGTACGGAACATTTGCATTTTTCAGCTTGAAATTGTGCAACATGGTGCATACTGTAGCGAGTCTTTTAATTGAAAGGGGGGAGGCTGTGCGATCACTGATCGCTGGCCTTGGGGGTACCCGGTGAGGGAGTGGAGCAACCGAGTGGGGAGAGGGTGTGGAAGAAGGGTGTCTCCCCTCCCAGGGTAGGAACCTTTTGAAATTTGATGTATTAAAATCATGTTTTAGTGCACTGTAGAAGTATGATTTCAATGTTTTTTGTATGAATGATTTTTTAGAGGTGACTTTTTAAGGGGTAACTTTATCCACACAAAGGGTGGTGGGTGTATGGAACAAGCTGCCAGAGGAGGTAGTTGAGGCAGGGACCATCCCAACATTTAAGAAAAAGTTAGACTGATACATGGATAGGACAGGTTTGGAGGTAGGGACCAAAAGCAGGTGGCGTAGCTGGGACATGTTGGCGGGTGTGGGCAAGTTGCACCGAAGGGCCTGTTTTCACACTGTATCACTCTATGACTACATTATACCTCCACCATGCATGAATGCTTCAAAATCAAGTGATCGAGTTTTATTGCCATATACTCAAGCATAGAAACATAGAAAATAGGTGCAGGAATAGGCCATCGGCCCTTCGAGCCAGCACTGCCATTCAATATGATCATGGCTATTCATCTAAAATCAGTACCTCTTTCCTGTTTTTTCCCTATATCCCTTGATGTCGTTAGCCCCAAGAACTAAATGTAACTCTCTCTTGAAAACATCCAGTGAATTGGCCTGCACTGCCTTCTGTGGCAGAGAATTCCACAGATTCACAACTCTGCGTGAAGAAAGTTTGTTCTCATCTCAGTCCTAACTGGCCCCCCCTTTATTCTTAAACTCTGACCCATGGTTCTGAACGCCCCCAACATAGGGAACATTTTTCCTGCAGTTACAGTAAGTGAAAATCTAGCAGGCACGCAGGATGCTTTCTCCAACCACCCCCATTTGAAGTCCACTATCTGCCACCGTATCTACCCAGTGCTTGGTACTTACTTCCAGCAGCCACCGGTTGTCCTCCAGGATGCACCGAGCCGCAGCCTGATCCATGCCGGTCACCTGGGCGAATTCGGCACAGAGACTCTCACGGCTGCGGCGCAACGCTTCGACGCCTCCGACGGCCCGGGACTCTTGCACTGAGGCTGCTCCATGGCCGGAGCTGCAGTGGCCGACTCGCCAGCCCGGCAAACACTCGTCAGCCCCACTCCCCGTCCGCATCTGTCCCCGCCACTGCTTCTGCTTCCAACACCCGCGGCCCATGCAGTTGATATGAGTTTTGACATTTTCGTTGATCACAGAATTTCTCACAACAGAGCGAGAGAAATTTGTGATCAGCGTGAGAATTTGGTGAAATGCGTGATTCTCATGCTGAATGCATGGGAGTTGGCAGCCCTGCCTCTCAATCCCCCTCTCCCCCCCCTCTCTCTCTCCCTCTCTCTCCTCTCTCTCTCCTCTCTCTCTCCACCTCTCTTTCTCTCCCCTCTCTCCTCTCTCTCCCCCCCTCTCTCTCTCTATCTTTTCCCCTCTCTCCCCTCTCTCTTCCCCCTCTCTCCCCCATTCTCTCCTATCCTCTCATCCCTCTCCACCCCCTCTCTCTTCCCTCTTTCTTCCCTCTCACCCCTCTCTCTCTTCCCTCTCTCTCTTCCCCCCTCTCCCACCTCTCTCTCCCCCCCTCCCTCTTCTCTCTCTCCATTCACGCCCCCTCTGTCTCTCCCCTCTCTCTCCTCTCACCACCCTCTCTCTCCCCCCACTCTCTCCCTGTCTCCTTCCCCTCTCTCTCTCTCCACCTCCCTTTGAGAGTCTGTCCCTTCGGCACAGAGACTCTCGCGGCAGCGGAACTTCCGACGGCTCCGCGGCCCGGGACACTCGCACTGTCCGGAGCGCTCCATGGCCGAAGCTGCAGCGAGCGATTCGCTAGCAGCGCAAACACTCGACAGCGCCGCAAACTCACCAGTCCCGGCTCCCCGCACCTGTTCCCGCCGCTGGTTCTGCTTCCATCCCTCCCGCAGCCCCGGCTCTCCAACACCCGCGGACCATGCATTTATCCGAGTTTTGACATTTTCGTTGATCTCAAAATTTCTCACCACTCAGCGTGAGAAATGTCTGATGAGCGTGAGGGCGTGAGAGTTTGCTTGAGGGCGTGAGTCTCACGCTCAAAGCATGAAAGTTGGCAGCCCTGTCAACCTCTCTCTATAGATCAGGCCCTCAAGTCCTGGCAACATCCTTGTAAATCTTCTCTTCACCATTTCCAGCTTGACAACATCAGACAAAATCATTTTTTTCAATATTCAGTTGCACGCATTTCAATTGAGAAGGGGTTTAGGAAGATGGGGTTGACAAATGAAAAGCTTATGGCAGCTAAATGTTTCCTCCTTCAAGATACAGGAAACATTTAGCTTGCATAAGCTCTTCATTTGTCAACCCCAACTTTCTAAACCCCTTCTCAAATGAAATGTTTGCAACTGAATCTTTAAAAAATGATTTATTTGGTATTTCATTCCATATGTTTAGAGATCTCTAGCTGGCAAGGATCCGTCTGAATTCTTCCATGCTCCTTTAGGCTGTTAATTTGAAACTTCTGTCGCCCTGTATGCAAACGATTTACAAGGATCTATTATGCCAGCCCCTACTTCATGCCAACGTCTTCAAATTTCCAAAAGAAAACATTCCAAATTCCTAAAACATGCACAAAATCTTAGAAAATGAGGCTAGTAAATATAGCCCCAGATTTAAAAAAAATCCTTGTAAGGGCAAAACCATGGGAACGGATGCAGAAAACTATTGATGCAATGAATTTGTGCGTAAATGGGATATTTGCAAGGAAAGTTACAATATTGAGACAGAGATAGAAAAGGGGCAAATGGGATTTAAAAGCGTAATCTGGTACCAATGTTATAGAGCTATTGAGTGGTCCTGAGGGCCTATTACTGTTCCAATGTTGCTGTGCTCCTATCTCATATTTTCATAATATAGCCAATTTCCTTGATAGCCTTTCATGCTTTCAAAAGCAATGAATGTTTTCAAACAGGATTCAAAATTGGCTTGGCCATAGAAGACAGAAGATAGTGGAAGAAGAATATTATTCTGACTGAACATCTATGGCCAGTGGTGATAGTTTTGGGGAAAGGCCCTTCGGCCCATCAGGTCTACGACGGCCAGCGATCACTCGTACACTTGTTCTATCCTACGCACTCCAGACAATTTACAGGAACCAATTAAGCCCTACAAACCTGCACATCTTTGTGATGTGAGAGGAAACCAGAGTATTCGGAGAAAACCACGCAGTCACAGGGAGAACATACATCTCCGTTCAGACAGCACCCGTAGTCAGGATCAAACCCAGGTTTCCAGCACTGTAAGGCAGCAACTCTACAACTGCATCACTATGCCACCCTAATAATCTCCTGGAGATCTGCCAAGAAAATTGCTGGGATCTCTGTTGTTTGTGATATATAGTAAATGTAGGTGGGCTGATTAGTAAGTTTGCAGATGATGCAACAATCAGTAGAGCTGGATAGAGATCTGGGATGTTGATTCAGCAACAATTAAGCTTATATAATTCTCTAAGTCGTGAGTGTGGGTGCCTTGTAGGGGAAATAGAGATGTTGGCATTCCCGTAAACCTACTCATCCTTCTTGGTGGGAGAGGTTATGAGGTATGAGAAATATTGCTGAAGAAGCCTTAGTGCCTTACAGCAGTGGATTGAATTAATAGATGGCATACACTGCAAGCATTGGTGGAGGGAATAAATGTGAAGTGTGACAGCTATGATGATGAACAATGGCTTTCTTTGATCTGAACAATGTCAAGCATTTGGAGTGTTATTCGGGCTGCTGTCATCCTGGAAAGAGAAATAAATGTTTCACATTCCAAGTCTTTAAAGGGTCAGATAGAACTGCTCCTGTAGTGCAGTGTTAATACATTTGGTGCCGATGAGTTTTTCTTCAATGGTGAAGCTCAGAATTTTTATGTTGTGATGTGGTGATTACAAATAAAACACAAAATACTTGTGCTATAACTCCTAGATAAGCACACAACTAAGAAAACCAGGCCCAAAAACAAAGTATTATCTAACTAAAGACACCAACTTACAATAAATGACTCCATATGCAAAAAACAAAACAAAACAAAACAGCTACCAACATATTAATTAGCTCTTTAAAAAAAAAACCTGATCATGATAATGATGAATAATAATGAGGGGAGGAGGAGGGTTGTGATAGGGTATGGGTGGATGGGGAATGATTAGACTGTCTCTTGTTAGTTTATCATTATCTGGCACATGTGAGGGGTATATATAACTTGTCAGTGTTGCCAGTGGGAAAGGACTGGTATTTTATCCAAATAATGAGAATGAAATTGAAGTGCAGGTGAACTGAATACTGTTGAATTATCAGTAAACTTATGATGGAGTATCAGACTGTAAGAAATCAGATGAAGAATCTTAGTCATAGGGTCATACAGCGTGGAAACAAGCCCTTCAGTCCAACGTCCCCTTACAGACCAACATGTCCCATCTACACTAGTCCCACATGCCTGTGTTGGGCCAATATCACTCTAAACCTATCCTATCCATGTACCTGTCTAAATGTTTCTTAAATGTTGCCGGAGTACCTGCCTCAACTACCTCCTCAGGCAGTTATGGATCCCTTTGCTAACTGCAAAGCCAATGCAGAGGAAAGGATATGTTAAAAACATACAGCCTGTGAAGGTGAGAAATGCTAAAACAGTGTGATGCTCAAGACCACAGGGAATAGTAGCTTGATTAAAAATAATAGTAGATTGCTGGAGTAATTCAAAGGATCATGCGGCATCTTTGGAGGACGTGGATAGGTGAAGTATCGAGTTGGCACCCTCTTCAGTCTCGACCTGAAACGTCACCTATCCATGTCCTCCACAGATGCTGCCTGATCAACAGAGTTATTGCAGCACATTTGTGTTTTGTTTTGTACCCCAGCATCTGCAATTCCATATTTCTAGCTTAAGACCAATATCGTGACTTTGTATAGGAAAGAAGAAAACAAAATGATAAGGAGCAGCTAGCCTGAGAAAGAAGTAACTAGGCAGAAAAATCAGAGGCAAGGAGTTATTGCCAATAAAAATGTTAGATATCTTGAAGGATCAGGATAACAAAGCTTCCACAAGGGGAGGGAGAGAGAGAGGGGGGGAGAGAGAGAGGGGGGGAGAGGAGAGAGAGAGAGGAAGAGAGAGGAAGAGAGAGGGGAGAGAGAGGGGAGAGAGTCGGAAGAGAGAGGGGAGAGAGGAAGAGAGACAGGAAGGAGAGAGGAAGAGAGAGGAAGAGAGAAGAATGAGAGGAAGAGAGAGGAAGAGAGAGCGAGAGAGAGAAAAAAGAGAGAAGGGTAGGGAGAAGCAGAGAGAAGGTGAAGGAGAAAGAGAAATAAAAAAAGCTTAACTAAGAATACAGAAATAATTATAAATATTTTTACTTTTTTTTCATTTGCTTTGTGAGCAAACCTAATATTCCCACTGAAATCAACGTGATATCTAATCCTATCTGGCCTGGGATCAGAGAAGAAACTTCTCAACATAAAGCTGGGACACCTCAGCAGGACAGGACTCCACCACTGGATTCTACATGAAGACCAGCAGTAGACTGTGCACCACACATCAGGCAGTAGAACTCTGATTTCTGTGCTCAGCAGCACATATGTGGATGATCAAGATCACATGCAGTACAAGAGGAACCCAAGGACAAAATGGTTTTACGGGAGCTTTAATTTTTTTCTCAAACATGGGTCTACTCCTTACCATCCTGGAACATCCAATACATTTTCAGTAAGACATTTATATCTTTGCGTTTAAAAATTGTCATGGAATAATCAAAGTTTCAACTAAATGGATTCAAATATAAACAATATCCAGGCAATCACTCTGGTCTCTGAGGAGGAACCAGCGACAATGTGTGAAAAGTTGTGGCTTTGGTAAGATTCTAAGAATTAGGTGCAGAATAGTTCCACACCTCTTGTGTTTTTTCTAACATGACCAATCCTTGACCTTGTCCACTTTCCTGCCCAATCCCACTATCCTTCAATGTTACTATATTCTAAAAGTCTATCATTTCAACCTTCAATATACTCAGTCACTTGAGTTTTTATGTCCTTCTGCAATGGGAAATTAAAAAATTCAAAACTTGGTTAAGAAATATCTTCTCATCTCAGTCCAAATATCTTGCTCATCGATGTCTTGTGGTTATTACCATTACATCATGTTATCTATTTTCCTGGGAGGGGAAATAAATTCTCAACCACAAAGTCGTCTCAGAATCTCACATGATTCAATAAAATACTGATTACTATAAACCCCTTCAAATATTGGACTGACCAAAATAATCACTCACCTCAAGACAACCTTCCATTCTAGGAATCTGTTGCACTATCATGAAGGCAGCTATTTTTTTTTGTCTTACATGTGCAGTCCCAAACTGCACAAAGTACTTTTGGTGTGATCTCACTGAACACTATACGCTTGCAGCAACACCTCCTGTTAAATCTGTGAGGATGACAGACAATTGTCACACATTGAACCTTGCCACTGTGAGTGTTGTTTGTAGAATAGTTCCTTGATTAGAATAGATTGGGCTGTTGCATAAAAGATGGTAAATATCTCACTAGCAGCCCGGCATGGAAATCTGAAAAATCTAGAAATCGACATTAACATTGTTTTGTTTGCTGTTTGCTTTGTATCTACATTCTCGTTATTTTATTTTCGGGGTGTGGATAAGGCTGGCAAGGGAATCAACCACAAAATACTGTTGCAGTCATATGGAGCCCCAATCACCTGTCTCTCTCTGTAACAAAAATACACGAATGAGTTAGCAAACAGCTTCAGTGCTCATTTTCATGTCATATCCAAGATGTTATAATTAATTTAATTTTAAAGCATGCTATGAATTTATAGCATCTGAATAGTTAGCCCACATGAGATCACACCTTCCCTAGCCAACAGTGGGCCTCCAAGGCACCGCCCTGTCTGAGGAGTTTTGTGGGTGGCCCAGATTGGTCCTGGTCTTTTCTCGCCTCCAGCTCATCCCCTACTTTCAGTCAGAAGAAGGGTCCCGACCCAAAACCTCACACATCCTTTTTCTCCAGTGATGCTGCTTGACCAGCTGAGTTTCTCCAGCACTATGTGTCTGCCTTTGGCATAAAGCAGCATCTGCAGTTCTTTATTCTACAATTTGTCTGCTCCACTGTGAAATCTCCTCAAGGTATGCCTACATTGAAGAAGTTCTCTTCCTATCTCCGATAGGATAGGATTTCTCACTGTTCTCCTTCTGTGATCCCTATTGCTCTCCAGCTCTACCACCATGTTTGAACCCTCTTGAGATCACGCCTTCTGTAGCCAACAATGGGCCTACCAGGCACCGCCCTGCCTGAGGTCATTTATGTCTAGCCGTGACTGGTCTTTTCTCATCTCCAGCTCTGCACCTCCCCCCACCCAACCCCCACCTCTTACTTTCACTCTGAAGAAGAGCTCCGACCTGAAACGTCGCCCATCCTTTTTCTCCAGATGTGCTGCTTGACCTTGGATAGAATGGATGTGGAGAAGATGTTTCCACTAATGGGAGAGTCTCGGACTAGAGGTCATACTCCCAGAATTAAAGGGCGCCCTTTTAGGAAGGAGATGAGGAGGATTTTTTTTAAGCAGAGGGTGGTGAATCTGTGGAATTCTTTGCCACAGAAGGCTGTGGAGGCAAAGTCAGGGGATATTTTTAAGGCAGAGATAGATAAATTATTGATTAGTACGGGTGTCAGGGGTTATGGGGAGAAGGCAGGAGAATGGATAGGCGGGAGAGATAGATCAGCCATGATTGAACGGCGGAGTAGACTTGATTCTGCTCCTATCACATGATCTTATGACCTGTTGAGTTACTCCAACACTTTGTGTTTATCTTTGGTATGAACCAGCATCTGTAGTTCTTTGTTTCTACAATATCCCACCAAGCAGTTTAGTTCTTTGATTGTGAAAGAAAACCTGATGGAAATACTAGTTTTCATGTAGGCTGTGAATGACTGAACTAGGGCATTCAACTACAAACAGGATGTTGATGACCACTAACCATGAGAGCAGATGTCGGGCTGACTGATGAAGCAGAATCCACAGGCGGATGATGTGGTCAATGAATTCTCTGAGTCTGCCGCTCAAATCATAAACTGACTGCAGTTAGAACTTGTTCATTAAGGTGTGCCCGGCCATTGTAACTGCAAACACTAAACCAAGCCATTATATAAAGGTGAGGGCCACTGACAGAGCACTCAACTGCTTCAATACGAGACCAGAACTGCTGCACGCCTATGACTCAGCCCTGCATCAGACCCGTGAGGACTATCTGATAGATGATTCAGAAAAGGTTAGTTAGATTTTTCTGTTACAGAGTTAATATCGCAGGTTGATGCCCTTTCAAGATGAGTAATATGAGAATTATCTGATTTTATTTTGAGTAACTGCTGGAAACAAACTCCTCAATTATGTTCAACAAAAACACTGTCCTGTACCTTGGCTCAACCCAAAACCAACATGAAAATGTATCTAACACTTAACAGGTAACTAGTCCATACCTTCTGCAAACCACTTGCAGCTAAAACACATATCAGCCATGAAATAAATGAATGGCAAATATTTTCGATGGTCTGAATGGTCTAGTCCTATTGCTGTGTAAAACTAGGTTATACTAATGGTACACAAAATTGCTGGGGAAACTCAGCGGGTGCAGCAGCATCTATGGAGCGAAGGAAATAGGCGACGTTTTGGGCCGAAACCCTTCTTCAGACTATCAGTAGGTTATACTAATGCTCAGCAAAGATTCTCTTCAATTTGATCAAGAAGTACCATGGGGCTCATGTAGTCGACCTCCCCGTGGTGAGCCCTGTCAACTGACCTCAGCCAGGCGAACGACAACAAACAGAGACAGCAGCAGCTTTTAGGGCGGGCACCTACAGATGTCGAACCGGATGGTATCACCTTGCTGCAGACTTCTGCTGCCTTAAACGCAAGAAGAAGAAGAAGAAGAAGTGTCATATATCCAACACAGACCAGTAAATAATTCATCAGCTTGAAAATGAGTCAACGCTCACTGGTTTCTGCTGCCTGTGTGATGTGATAACTAGTGAAGAATGCAGTAAATAAATCATTATGAACAAAATCCTTCATTTTTGTCATAAATTCTATTCCTGTAGCTTCCAAGCAGCCGACCATAGCAAACACATATTTACTGTATAAAAGGTGTGAAAATGAAGAAAGTACTTTGGGTAAAGTGAAGATCCGATGAACCAATTTAAGCCTTCTTCTGAAAGCATTTCAGTAAAGCTGCATCCAGTGACAATACTCATCCAGCACAGTGGCCATAATAGGATAGTTCCTCTGTCTACCAAGCCTGCTGACCATATTGCTGTGTGTGACAGAGAATCATTTGGAACATATAATTTGTCTATAATTATCCTTTACTGCCTGTATTTCTGGAAACAATATCTTGATAGGTTGTGAGATGTACAGTAAATAGACTGCCTTCTGAGTAATTGATGTTGCTAGCTGTACAACAGACTTCTGTGAGCACAGATATATTCCCTACCCGATCAATTTGTTGGCTGACTCAGAGACGTCAATAGTGAGACACAAGGGACAGCAGATGCTGGAATATTGAGCAAAAATCTAACTTGGGGGAGCTCAGTGGGTCAGACAGTATCTGTGGAGAAAATGGGTACTTGACATTTCAGGTCAACACTCTTCTGCAGACTTAGATCATGGGAGAATTAGAATTCCTTTGTTTCACTGCTTTCTACCCAACCCAACAATGCAGTACTCCATGCAGACCTCTTTAATGACGTAAACATGAATAAATGATCAGTCTCAATGAAGGGTCCCAACCTGAATTGTTGTCTGCAGTTCCTCTAGCTGTTTGTTTTTTGCTCGATGTCCACAGCAATTCTGTTCAGAAAAGAGACGAATAATGAACATTATTTTTCAACTATCCAGTTAAAATGATGATAAATATGTCTGTTGAAGTTCTAATGTGCATTTCCTACAGGCAAGATCATTTTAAAGGCAGGAAATGAGGTGGGTCGTGCATCATTGTTCCACCTCCCTCACATAAAAGACTAAGAACCCTCCAAAAACATACTTTTAAACATAACATAATAAGACTAAAAATAACAAAGATGAAAAATCAGACAGACTGTAGGCAGAGGCTGCCATCATATGGCACCCTGAAGAGAGGTTCAGATCAGAAGTTTATTCATTGCATCCATTTGAGAGGCAGGATGAGGCTTTGGATCATCAGCTCATCTGCAAGACCATATGCCCACAGTACTGTATATAAATGGCAGCCTGGATTTTATGCTACATTCTCTGGGATGGAATTGAACCCATGGTAGATGGCAATGCTACTAATTCAGTTATAGTTGATGGAAAACAACAGACTGGACGTCAGTCACCTGAGAAGTTATGGTCCATTATTGACCGCAGTGTAAACACATTGCATGCCCCATGTCAGAGATTCCAATATAATCTTAACTCTCCCAAGAAAACTCACAAATGCCCCCCACCTCAGATTTCAATGTTTTTAACATCAAGAAGCATGGAATAAACATTTAGAAATACCTAGGTAGGAAAGAACTGGATGCTGGTTTAAATCGAAGGTAGACACAAAATGCTGGAGTAACTCAGCGGGGCAGGTCCTGTATTCCTGTCTCCAGCACTTTGTCGACCTTTAGAAATACTTCTTGTTTTAGATGATAGACAAAAATGCTGGAGAAACTCAGCGGGTGAGGCAGCATCTATGGAGCGAAGGAAATAGGCAACGTTTCGGGCCAAAACCCTTCTTCAGACTGATGTGAGGGTGGGAAGAAGAAAGGAAGAGGCGGAGGGAGAGCTGAGAAGGGGAGGAGAAAGTAGGGACTACCTGAAATTAGAGAAGCCAATGTTCATATTGCTGGGGTGTAAACTGCCCAAGCGAAATATGAGGTGCTGCTCCTCCAATTTACAGTGCTCCTCACTCTGGCCATGGAGGAGGCCCAGGACAGAAAGGTCAGATTCAGAATGGGAGGGGGAGTTGAAGTGCTGAGTCACCGGGAGATCAGGTTGGTTATTGCAAACCGAGCAGAGGTGTTGGGTGAAGCGATCGCCAAGCCTACGCTTGGTCTCACCGATGTAGAGCAGCCGACATCTAGAGCAGCGGATGCAATAGATGAGGTTGTAAGAGGTGCAGGTGAACTTCTGTCGCACCTGGAAAGACTGCTTGGGACCTTGAATGGAGTCAAAGGGGGAGGTAAAGCAACAAGTGTAGCATTTCCTGCGGTTGTAAGGGGAAGTGCCAGGAGAGGGGGGTGGTTCGGATGGGAAGGGACGAATGGTTCAGAAGAGATTTTCCGGAATTATTCCAGAAATGAGGGTCTTTAATCATGTGATTAGACTTGTCCTTCTTGGAATTAGAGAAGTCTATCAGAGCATTTAAAAAGCCGTGCGAGTAATTAGGATCTGGATAGAATTGCAACAGTGGATGATGCAACTGTGGTTTCAAAAAGGAACTGGAAAAATAAAAAAAAAGATTAAAAATGGGCAGAGACCAGGGCTGTTGGATCAGCTGAATTGCTCATGTATACAGCTAGTCGGACTCAATGAACTGAATTGGGCTTTCCGTCCAGTAACCTTTCCTTGACTCTCTGTTTTAGTTTAGTTTAGATTTTTGTCACATGTAACAAGATACAGTGCAAAGCTTTATCTTGCATGCTAACCAGTCAATGCTATGGTAGCACACAGTTTGCTGATGAGCCATTCAATGATTTTGACCAGTATCACAGGCATACCTGGAAGATTGCTATATGTCACCATGCAGTGATGGACCTAATGTAATCTGTATCACATATGCCTTCGCTTGAGGTAACATTTATGTTAGATACTATCACCAAGAGGAAACAGTGTGGTTGTCAACATCATGTTCTCAAGCATATATTGGTAAAAATGTGGTTGCATGAAGCTGCACAAGATCTTTCAGCAAATCCTTGTTATCAGTTATGAAATATGTGATGTTTTTAAACTTTGAGAAGACTTGAATTAATACTTATGCCACAACATTTGTTACATGTTGGGTGAAGGGGGAGAGGGGGGAGAGGGAGTGGAGACAACTTTTAAGAAGCCAGAGATACACAGCTGTGATGCTCGGCGGACATTTTACTTCGGAGTCACGTGAGTGACTACGTGAAGAAGGGCCGTCCATCTGCGTGCGCGTCATTACGTCTGAACGCAACACGCACGACGGACTGGCAGGCACTGAGTCCTCCCAGGCCGTCAGGATGAGCAGGTAAGGGAAGTTGAATCACTTACCTGCGTTCTTTCGGGCTTGAAGTTTTTTTTCAGAGCCCAGATGTCGAGGAGACGGCCCACGGGGATGCTGGCTGCCGAAGACCGCAGCTTTCCAAATAGCGGGCGACGGTCTTGTTCCCGACATTAACGCCGACAGCAGAATCGGCAGGAGACTTTGCGCGGGAGCAGGAGCTCCATGGTTGCCCTGCGGGACGTAATGCCACCCGCAAGTCTAAACGAACCCGTTGACTCAGATGAGTCCGGGGAAGAGGGATACCCTCCCTCAACGGAGAGCGTCTGAGGACGACTTCTCCCATATGGAGCAACTTATGGAGAAGTTGCTCCAACAATGATCTGCTCCAAGGGAGGGAGCAGTATCAGCACGGGCCTCTACAGCAGGCCGTGCCGGGAGCCTCACACATGGGGCAGCCCAATGTCTTCCTCATTGGAGGGGGAACTACATGTGGAAGAAACCACTCTGAATCAGAGTACAAAGAAGAGGGGGGGGAAACCTTCCCAGGGACAAGCAGAAGAAAGGAAGTAAGTAAGTAAGTTTTACTTATATTGCACTGTTTAAGTCAACACCAAAATGCTTTACATAAAAGGAATAATAAGCTTCCATACAAACAAACAGAAAATAAGTGCTTCGGCAATCATCCAGGTTCCACTGGGTGCTTCCCTGGATGGAATCTAGCTCTTGAAGCCCGGGTATTATGGAGAACCCGCAGGCAGCAGCACCTGTTTTCAGGGCTGCACAAATGTCTCCTGCTCTGAGGAGAGGAGCATTCATGGTCCATTTCAGTCTGACCAAAGCTAGAATCTCATTTAGGTCCACTGGAAGGGCCATGTCAGCACAGGTATCCTCAGGGGCCTGCGGCAGCACCTGTTTTCAGGGCTGCCTACGAACCTCACTCTCAGTGGAGGGGAGTGTGAATGATCAGTAGGTAACTGATCTCGAATTTAAAGTATGAACATACTGAAGCACATGCATATGGCCTCAAGAGCCAGCAGTTGGCAGAATATCCGCATAGGCGACAACACACCCCACACCTCCATAGGGGGTAAGCGGTTCACTGAATCCGGTGGTAGCTTGAAAGCTGGGCACGGAAATACGATCAGAGTCGTCTTTCAAGGCAGACTCAAAATAATGGCCAGAATTGTCCTACAAGGCAGGCTCAGTATGATGAGGGTTTCAGACCAGACCCAAGCAGAGGTCGGGAGAAACATGGAATCCACACTCCTTACCAGTCCTACTCCCAATCAAGGAGAGAAAAGGAATCCGCATCAGGGGCCTTTGGGCTTACCACAAGACCACCGGTAGCCATGGAGGTAGGTGGGTCTGGGTTTACTGAAACAAGGGATTGTGGAGCAGTTACATCTTGGTAATTTACTCTTGTGTTCTTGTTCAAAATGACAATAACATGAAATTTCAGAACTGTTTTTTTTTAAACAGATAATAACGTGATAATTTTACTGCACAACATACACAGGTTCCAAGCAGACTTGGAACTCGGACTGGAATTGTCTTTGAGGCAAGCCCAGTAATTTTGGGCAGGATTGCCATTCAGGACATGTGACAGATGGAGGATGTCACTTCATCCAGGTTTAACTCATTTGTGCAGTATAGACTTTTAGAAACAGTAATTTTGTTACGGTCTAACTACTGTTTTATAGGAGCTTCCTATAAAATGGTCACATGGCATGCATCGACCTCAAAGATGCATACTATTCGGTGTCTATTCACTAAGAACAGGAGATATTTGAAGTTTAACTGGATGGTATGGATCTGCCAAATGGGTTGACATCAACTCCTAGACTATTGACAAAACTACGGAAACCAATTCTGGGTCTACAAAGGTCTCAGAACCACATAGTAATGGCATATTTGGACAATTTCATTTTGGAGTCACCAAGAATTGGCAGAAGCATCAGTCAAAGCAAACCAAAACCCTGTTTGATAGAATTGGTTACCTCATCCATCCAGTTAAATCAAAATTGACACCTACAAGGGTAATTGATTACCTAGAATTTACTATCAAAAACAGTAAATATGTTGGTGACTTTGCCTAGGGGCAAACGACTATATTAATCAAGCCTGCTATGACCTGATAGTCAAATACTAGCCATCTATCAGGCAAACAGCAAGTGTAATTGGCAAATAGTAGCCGCATTTCCAGCAGTACGTACGGGCCTTTGCATTACCAGAATTACAGCGAGCAAAGGAACGAACACTCAGAATCCATGCAGGCAAAATTGGCAAAACTATGGATTGCCAGCAGAGGCCATTGTTGAATAACTACGGTGGTAACGAACGTGAGAAAGCTCAAAGTAAATTTGCTTGAAAGCCATCGAAGGTTCTTCAGACCTAAGCTAGCGGCTAAGAATGGGGAGCCACTAACACAGTCTAGAGCTGTGGGGGCAGATGGAATGAGCAGGAGTCAGTAATTCCCCAACACATGGAATCAATTACCCAGAATTGTTGGGGGCACAATTTGGACTCAAGGGGTTCTGTAGCAATATGCAACCGGTGCTTGTTCAAATTCAGATTGATAACACCACTGCGGTGGCACATATCCACTAACAAGGGTGGTGTAAAATCTGTTTCTTACGATAGATTGTCGAACCTCATTTGGCACTGGTGTATCAAGAGGAATATTTGGGAAATCTACGAGGTAGATATAACACGGTGACAGATGCTGGATCACGGATGTTTAATAACAACACAGAATGGATGTTGAATCAGGCAGTATTTAACGAAATAACTACACGATTTGGCATACCAGATTTTGATCTATTTGCATCTAGACTAAACCATCAGTTACCCAGATATGTGTCCTGCATGCAGGATCCAGGAACAAAGGCAGCGGATGCTTTCTCCCTCAATTGGGGAGGATTGTTTATGCATGCTTTCCGCAAATTTGTCTCACAAACCGATGCTTGACCAAAATCAAGCAAGACTAAGCCACAGGCATATTGGTAGTGCCAGATTGGCCTACTCAAGCCTGGTCCCCCAAAAATGTTGGGAACTATAGTCCAGCCAGTTATGGCTGTACCCAAGAGCAGGAACCTCCTAGTGAACCCAGTTACAGGGAGTAATCATCCACTACACAAACGTATTAACTTGTTGGTCTGCAGATTCTGAGGAGGCCATTTCAAGGCATAGGACTGTCCGAACAAATACAACACAGTTCGGATAACAGATGTCTTGGAGTTTCCTATCAACTCTGTACTATAACTATAAACAAAGTTATAGTGCAATCAATAGTGCCAGAGGCGCACTTTCCTCCTATCTGAGGCTGCAAGCAGGGCACGGGTCGATAGGAACGCACCCCTTTACAACAAAATTCATGAAGAGAATTTACAATCTAATACCTCTAAGACCAAGGCACACGGACACATGGGATGTGAGCGTGGTACTAACCCTACTTTGACAGTGGGGACCGCCTATAACTAACCCTGAAGGTGGTATGCTGACAAAGAGTCCAGACACTGCAAAAGCTACGGTTGGACCACATGACCACCAATATGAACAACATAACATTCGTAATCAGGAACCTGATATAAACATAGCAGGCCAGGCTGCCAGGGATGGAGATCCAGTTCTTGGCATATCCAAAGGACCTACGGTTGTGTGTGTGGTAACATACTAACACCACTATCTGAGAGTTACGGAGAACCACAGAGGCTCAGAACAGACCAGAAGGTGTCAACACAAACCATCTCCAGATGGTCAAAGGGGGTAATGGCAGTATCAGAGTGAACGTTCATATGGTTAAATCTCACTCCACCAGGGCTGCATCTACGTCGGCAGCAAGAGCAATGGATGTGCCTCTTGACAACATCCTAGTGGCTGCAGGATGGACGAATGAAATAACGGTCCACCGGTTTTATAACAAACCTATTACCGGACTGGGGGTGTTTGCACGTACCATTTTAAGTTCTGTCCCTTAGTTTACCCCCAAGGTTGGGAGGGGAAACTAGTTTTAAAAAAAATTTCTTTCATTTAAAGCATCAGTGTCCTTACTTAACTACGTAATGTCTGAATGCTTTAATGATTACATGCATCCATGGTCAATCCATTCAGTGTGTGACGCCTGGATTCATAACCGGCGTAAAATCACAGAGCTTTGAAATCTTCACGTAGTCACTCACGTGACTCCGAAGTAAAATAGTAAGATTAAACGAGAACTTACCAGTTTGAAGTTTGATCTTGATTTTATGAGGAGTTACGATGAGCGATTACGTGCCCACCGCTCCCACCCTCATACGATGCATGTTGTACTTCCGGTGGCGCTGGTGCCAGCAGCCTCCACCTACAGCCCGGTATCTTTTAGTTTTTTTGTTTATTTAGTTATGTAAAAGTGTTTTTTTGTGTGTTTTTTTGGTGTTTTTATGTGGGGGAAGAGGGTACGGTGCGGGGGATACCGTCCTTCAGCCGCTTCCTGGTGAAGACGCGAATATTATTCGAGTCGCGTCCCCGCCCCCCCCCCCCCCCCCCCCAGCGGCCTACCTACTGGATTGGCACGACCATTCCTGCCGGGATCGACCAGAGCATCAGCAGCGGCGGGACAGCGCTGATACATCGCGGGGCTGGCAATGCCTTACCGGGGATCGCTTTCTGGAGCCCGGAGTGCTGGACCTGCTGCACCGACATCATGGAGCTGCGGTTTGCGGGCTCCCAACGCGGGCGGAGCTGATGGACAGCGCGGGGTCCTGTGACTCTGCCCGGCTCGGCCTGCGGACTCGGGAGCTGCGGACTCCGGCTGCAGGAGGCGGCTGATCGGGAGGTCCGGGCCGCTGAGGAGGATGTTCACCGTCGGGGTTCGGCGTCGGCGGTCCACCAGCCCGGCGTGAGGGCCTGAACATCGGGCCACCCGGGGCGGCGACTGCGGGTGCTAGGAAGGCCTCGACCACAAGTGAACATCTGGGAAGAACGGAGGGGAGGCTGGCTGGACTATGGTGCCTTCCTCACCTTGGTGCCACTGTGTTATGTTGTGTCGTGGACTTACAGTGTTTGTGCTTTTTTTTAAATTCTATTTTATTTTTAATATGTTTTATTATTTATTATTATTTATTTATTTTTGTTTTTATTTTTATGATACTGCCTGTAAGGGAAATTCATTTCGTTGTCTCTAACTGAGACAATGACAATAAATTTGAATACAAGAATACAATCAAGGTCACATGGAAGTTCTAATTTCTTCAATCTTACTATTCTCAGGTCTTCTTTTTATCTGTGATTTAACACCGCTGCTTTGAAGATTGACGCGCACGCAGACGGACGGCCCTTCTTCACGTAATCGCTCATCGTAACTCCTCATAAAATCAAGATCAAACTTCAAACTGGTAAGTTCTCGTTTAATTTTACTATTAACATTACCAGTCAGTTATCCTTGGTTCTGAATACTGCTGCTTCAGTTTTTTTTCCCAATGAGCCAATGAAATTCACTGGTCTGCACAGGCTACAACCTACGAGAACCTTCGACCTCCTGACAACCCACTAGGACCTCCTGGCGACCCACCTGCGGCACGAGAATTCTCGCTACTCTCCATGGCGGCTTCATTCTAGTCGCCGCTAATGTTTCAACATATTGAAAAATTTGCAGCGACCATAATGAGGCCACGACTAGTTCCCAGAATGCGGGAACTCCTCACGACTATGAAGGCTGCCTGGCAACCACCCGCGAACTTGTGGTGACCATGTGGCGACTGCACAGTCTCCTGTAGTCGCCTAAAAAGTGGCCTAAGTGGGACAGGCCCATTCCTCTTTCTCTCAATGGCTTTCATCTACAGTGGCTTGCAAAAGTTTTCATACCCCTTGAACTTTTCCACATTTTGTCACGTTACAACCACAAATGTAAATGTATTTTATTGGGATTTTATGTGATAGACCAACACAAAGTGGTGCATAATTGTGAAGTGGAAGGAAAATGATACATGGTTTTCAAATTTTTTTACAAATAAAAAAACTGAAAAGTGTGGCGTGCAAAAGTATTCAGCCCCCCTGAGTCAATACTTTGTAGAACCACCTTTCGCTGCAATTACAGCTGCAAGTCTTTTGGGGTATGTCTCTACCAGCTTTGCACATCTAGAATTTTTGCCCATTCTTCTTTGCAAAATAGCTCAAGCTCAGTCAGATTGGATGGAGAGCGTCTGTGAACAGCAATTTTCAAGTATTGCCAGAGATTCTCAATTGGATTTAGGTCTGGACTTTGACTGGGCCATTCTAACACATGAATATGCTTTGATCTAAACCATTCCATTGTAGCTCTGGCTGTATGTTTAGGGTCGTTGTCCTGCTGGAAGGTGAACCTCCGCCCCAGTCTCAAGTCTTTTGCAGACTCTAACAGGTTTTCTTCCAAGATTGCCCTGTAATTGACTCCATCCATCTTCCCATCAACTCTGACCAGCTTCCCTGCCCCTGCTGAAGAAAAGCATCCCCACAGCATGATGCTGCCACCACCATGTTTCACAGTGGGGATGGTGTGTTCAGGGTGATGTGCAGTGTTAGTTTTCCACCATACATAGCGTTTTGCATTTAGGCCAAAAACTTCAATTTTGGTCTCATCTGACCAGAGCACCTTCCTCCACATGTTTGCTGTTCCCCCACATGGCTTGTGGCAAACTGCAAACGGGACTTCTTATGGCTTTTTTTCAACAATGGCTTTCTTCATGCCACTCTTCCATAAAGACCCGGTTTGTGGAGTGCACGACTAATAGTTGTCCTGTGGACAGATTCTCCCACCTGAACTGTGGATCTCTGCAGCTCCTCCAGAGTTAGCATGGGCCTCTTGGCTGCTTCTCTGATCAATGCTCTCCTTGCCCGGCCTGTCAGTTTAGGTGGACGGCCATGTCTTGGTAGGTTTGCAGTTGTGCCATACTCTTTCCATTTTCGGATGATGGATTGAACAGTGCTCCGTGAGATGTTCAAAGCTTGGGATATTTTTTTATAACCTAACCCTGCTTTAAACTTCACCACGACTTTATCCCTGACCTGTCTGGTGTGTTCCTTGAGCTTCATGATGCTGTTTGTTCACTAATGTTCTCTAACAAACCTCTGAGGCCTTCACAGAACAGCTGTATTTATACTGAGATTAGATTACACACAAGTGGACTCTATTTACTAATTAGGTGACTTCTGGCCATCCTGGCCACACACTCATCTCCCTGCTACCTTCAGGTAGAAGGTACAGGAGCCTGAAGACTGCAACAACCAGGTTCAGGAATAGCTACTTCCCCTCAGCCATCAGGCTATTAAACCTGGCTCGGACAAAACTCTGATTATTAGCAACCACTTTCTGTTATTTGCACTACCAGTTTATTTATTCATGTGTGTATATATTTATATCATGGTATATGGACACATTGATCTGTTTTGTAGTAAATGCCTACTATTTTCTGTGTGCTTAAGCAAAGCAAGAATTTCATTGTCCTATACAGGGACACATGACAATAAACTCACTTGAACTTGAACTTGAACTCTGAAGGCAATTGGTTGCACTGGATTTTATTTAGGGGTATCAGAGTAAAAGGGGCTGAATACTTTTGCACGCCACACTTTTCAGTTTTTTATTTGTAAAAAAATTTGAAAACCATGTATCATTTTCCTTCCACTTCACAATTATGCGCCACTTTGTGTTGGTCTATCACATAAAATCCCAATAAAATACATTTACGTTTGTGGTTGTAACGTGACAAAATGTAGAAAAGTTCAAGGGGTATGAATACTTTTGCAAGCCACTGTAAGTTCCCTTATATCTCACTAATGGCAAGCTACTTGGTTAGCGATTCATCAATAGATACGGTGGGACTATGATTAACACCTAGGAAAGAAACATCCTCTTTTCTGTTAAAATTGTTTTACTGAACAAACTACATAAGAATATTCAATACTGGAAAACACTTCCTATCTCAATGGTAGGCAAAATCAATGCCATAAAAATGATTTTTTTACCGCAAATATTATATCTTTTTCAGACAATTCCGATATATCTGGCAAAAACTTTTTTTTTAAATTGGACTCTATTGTTAATGATTTTATCTGGGATTATAAGAATCATAGGATAAACAAAAGACACTTGTGTAAATCAAAAATAAATGGAGGCTTGGTTTTACCCAATTTTTTGTTTTATTTCTGGGCAGTTAACATTAAAAATATGAATTTCTGGTTGGAAGAAATAGATCATCAACCAGACTGGTTAAAAATGGAAAAGGAAGATTGTTTACCTTTTGATATCGGTTCGATATTATTTGCTACGTCTAAATTAAACAAAAAAATTTATAGGGAAAACCCTATAATATTTAGTGCTATACGAATCTGGAAACAATTAAAAAAGACATTAAAATTAGATAATTTATCACTTTTTCTTCCAATTGTGAATAATCCTTTGTTTAAGCCTTCATGGTTGGACGGGGGTTTTACACAATGGAAGAATTATGGAATTAAAAATATGGGACAACTTTACAAGGAAGGCACTTTTCTGACATTTCAACAGACTTATGGACTTCGAGGAAATGATTATTTCAGATATCTTCAATTTAGAGATTATGTAAAATCGAACTCCCAAAATTTTCGAATTAGAAATTCAGAAATTCTTGATGAATGTTGGAACAAACATCCTAATACAGAAAAATTAATATCTTATATATACAATATCTTATTAGACAGTGACATTCCCTCGACGGACTTACACAGACAAACATGGGAAAAAGAATTAAATCAAGTAATAACGAAAGATACTTGGGAAGAAAGTTTGCAACACATACATCAGTGTTCACTAAACGCCAGACATTCTCTAATACAATTTAAAGTAATACATAGGTTACATTATTCAAAAACAAAACTACATAAAATTTTTCAACATATCTCACCTATATGTGATAAATGTCAACATTTAGAAGCTACATTATCTCATATGTTTGCAAACTGTATAAAAATTAAAAAATTCTGGGTAAATATTTTTAGTATAATATCTAAAGTAACCAGCACACAATTGGACCCAGATCCAAAATTAATAATACTCGGAATATTAGAATTAAATCAAACACTTAGAACAACACAAAGAAACTTTATTGATTATAGTTTAATAACAGGAAAAAAATTAATTCTAAAATTTTGGAAAGGACCTACGGCCCCCACAATCAAAATGTGGATTATAGAAATGACGGAGACCTTAAACGTGGAAAGAATCAGATTTTCCCTGTTGGACAAACAGGAATTATTCATTGGAACATGGTCTCCTTTTATTGATTACTTAAAGGGTCAGAATGGTTCAGCACAGGAACCTGACTAGCACGCGGGCTAAAGAATGGATGAAATACTATACTCTGAAATGTACGAATATATCTCGAAGGAAGTCTTTTTTGTTTTAATAAATTTTTCCATTCTTCTTTAACTACCTTTTTTCTTTTTGTTTTTTGTTTTTCTTCTCTTTCTTTTCTTTCTTTACTTCATCTATCTCTTTAGTTCTATCTAGTTTAAAAAAAAAAAAAAAAAGGCAAAAAGTATTGGAGACAATGTAATAATAATCGACAATATTATCAATTTAAAAATGTAAGACTGTAATGAAGTAATTTGGTTATGTACCTATCTCCAATAAAAAATATTTTCAAAAAAAAAATTGTTTTTCTGAATTACCACGTAATAATCCTTGTCATCATTTCATAAATTCATAAATTCATAAATTGTACGAGCAAGATTAGGTATTTTGGACTACCGCCTATGCCGCTATTCATTTATGGCTCAACCCCATTCTCATGCTTTGTCCCCATAACACTCATAGTAATCAAGAATCTATCAAACTCCAACCTTAAGAATATCCTTTGACATGGCCTCCTTCTGTGGCAAGGAATTCCACATTCACATTCCTCTAATAAAATTGATTTCTGGCCTCCAAAAATGTATGTAACTTATACATGCTTTTAATACTGATAGCAGTGCCATCTGTACACATTCAAACCATGGCTGTCTGACGGATTCCCATGGCACTGCTAACAGCTCTATGGTCAGATTATGCCAAATTATATTTAATTGTTGAACTTTCTAATTAAATTATCTCAAAGATTTTATGCATGGGCAGCCCATTTCCTTCTGTTGGGTATCATTGTGACTGTCCTACACTCAGCAGCTACTGTCGGTAGTTTACCCTGCTTCCCTTTGAGATGATCTGTCAGATTATGTCATAGGTCACTTCCTTCATGAATCTCCGCAACCTATCACACAGTTGTTCACCACACCCTCCTCCGACACCTCTTCTACATTGCACAGCCTGTGAGATACTCACTCTGGTTCCAATTTTAATTATCAAGTGAAAGCAGAGAATCACTTACAATGTATAGGGAGGAACTGCAGATGCTGGTTTAAACCAAAGACAAACACAAAAAGCTGAAGTAACTCAGTGGGTCAGGCAGTATCTCTAGAGAAAAGGAACAGGTGATGTTTCAGGTCTCCAGTATGAAAAAAGGGTCTCGACCCGAAACATCACCGATTCCTCCAGAGATGCGGCCAGACCTGTTGAGTTACTCCAGCTATTTGTGTCTGTCTTTGGAATCCCATTTACCTTGAAGTCTACAAGAATCTTTCATTTGCTTCATTGACTCATAGAGATGTTGGTAAAGTTTCACATTATGTTTGCAGATGATGTCACCTTTGATCAGCATAGATTTTGACTCTTCCACTATCTTTGATTTGTCATACAACCTACTGCTAGTATTAAATATCCTTCCAACTACATATCAGCCAGACAGAAGCTGTTCAGACTTTAATGAGTTTTCCAGGCAGATATAGTCATAGCATTGTACAACTCAGAGCTGGCCCTTTGACCCATCATGTCCATGCTGACCTTATTGCCCATCCATGCTCATCCCATTCTGCAATACCCATTGAGTGAAAATGGTGAAGAGAAAAGGCAACTGCTTCACCTGCCTAGTTTCCAATTGGAAGACGGGTTTAAATTGACTATAGAATGTGCTGCCGTAGCGACAAAAATAATTTGTTGTCCATCTCCCATCCCCAAACAAATCCCGGTTTACCTCCTTCCTAAAATTACCATTAACTTTGTTTCGATACACTGGGATCAATAAGAGTGATTCTGAAACTGGTATTTTATGCTCCAGCTGTGTTTACATTCCAGTTAAGTTACTACCCAATTACACAGGGCACTGATGCACAACACAAGCTATGCTTCCTGTTGTTTTATGCAACAAACAGACTCAATGTCCACAAATGAATCCAAGCTGATTCACTCCCCTGGGCTGCACGTCGATGCTCGGAACTCTGTTGCAAGCAAAAGATAAAATTGTTACAGCAATATTCACCAAGCTGTCCACACTTTATTTAGTGATAGTTTCTTGAATTGTCACTATGTGAAGACCAGCCCATTCTGTCTTGCAGATGTGGATAGCATGGGAGAAAGTGCCAATAGTAATAATGAATAGGCAGAGAGGGTATACACTGAAAATGAATAAAATATTGCAGTAAGTAAATTATTGCAGTCAAAATTAGCATTGATAATATATTCTAACCTAGTCTTAGACTGGTGTATTTAGTAACATTATACCATTTTTTGACCAGTCATTCTTGGAAGCACCATTATAGATGAACTTTTATCTTAATGCCAATGTGCTCTATAGCTAATTTACACAGGCCATTATAAATGTCATTTTAACCTTTGAGCAAAGAAGGAGCAATGGTGAAATTAGGTGAGATTACATGAATTGGGAATATATTTCCTCGAATTTAAGTTAAATGGTGATTTGATTGAAATTTTACAGATATAATGAGGATTGTTAATGCTAGTTTGAGAATCTCCGTCTAAGGTCATTGACGAAACATTAGAGCTGGACTTTTGAGAAGAGAATGTGGAAGACATGACCGTTCTGGTCATCACACTGTAACAAGGACATGATTAAGCAAAATAAAATGGAGAAAGGATTCACATGGATGTTACCTGGATTGAAGGGATTGAGTCTGTACGGAGTTTATACATTCTCCACGTGACCTCTGTAGATTTTTTCCAGAGATCTTCGGTTTCCTCCCGCACTCCAAAGATGTACAGGTTTGTAGGATAATTGGCTTGGTAAATATAAAAATTGTCCCTAGTGGGTGCAGGATAGTGTTAATGGGCGGGGATTGCTGGCGTCGAGGACTGGGTGGGCTGAGGGGCCTGTTTCCGTGCTGTATCTCTAAACTACGCAAAACACTGCAGAGGGAGAGACGAAAGAAGGAGATGTCAGGCAAGCTGATTCAGTGTGATGCTTGCAGTATGTGGGAGGTCAAGGACACTGCTGGTGCCTCTGGCTGCTACAAATGTGACAAGTGCATCCAGGTAGAGCTCCTGAAGGACCGTGTTGGGGAACTGGAGAAGCAAGTGGATGACCTCAGGTTCGTCCGAGAAACGGAGTCGTTCCTCGACAAGTCCTACAGTAAGATTGTTACACGTAAGGTACTGGAAGAGAGAAGGTGGGAGACAGTGAGAAAGGGAGGGAAGCATGTAATGCAAACGTCCCCGGTTGTTGTACCTCTTGTGAACAGGTTCACCCACTTAGAAGCTGTCGGGACAGAAGATGTTTTTACTGGCTTGCGATGCGAATAGGGCTGTTGAGCCAAAACCAAAAAGGCCAAAGTCAGGCAACGCCATTGTAGTGGGAGACTCCATTGTGAGAGGTACGGCCATGGGTTTCTGCGGCAACAGATGGGATTCGAGGATGGTGTGCTGCCTTCCTGGTGCCAGGATCCAGGATGTCACGGACAGAGTGCAGAAAATCCTCAAGGGCGAAGGTGAACATTCGGAAGTGGTAGTGCATGTCGGCACAAACGATGTCGGAAAGAAAGGGATGAATATTCTGCAGCGTGGCTTTAGAGAGCTCGGAAAAATGCTGAAAAGCAGGACCTCTAGGGTTGTTATCTCCGGTTTGCTTCCAGTTCCTCGTGCTGGCGAGAGCAGGAACAGGGAGATACGGGACCTGAATGTGTGGCTGAGGAACTGGTGCACGGGGCAGGGATTTAGATTCTTAGATCACTGGGATCCATTTTGGAGTAAGGGGGAACTGTACAAAAGGGACGGATTGCATTTTAACAGGTGGAGGACCAGCATTCTGGCAGGCAGGTTTTCCACTGCTACACGGGTGGTTTTAAACTGAATAAGGGGGGTGAGGTGTCGAATGGGATAGTTGAGGATGGAGTTAAAGGGAAAGGGTTTCTTAAATGTGTGAGCGTAGAAACAGAGGGGTGTAAAAGGAGGGTAGAAGCAATAAGTAGCAAGGTGCAAGGCAGACAAATCCAGGGCAAAAATCAAAAAGGGCCACTTTTCAACATAATTGTATTAGGGGTAAGAGTGTTGTAAAAACAAGCCTGAAGGCTTTGTGTCTCAATGCAAGGAGCATTCGTAATAAGGTGGATGAGTTGAATGTGCAGATAGCTATTAATGACTATGATATAGTTGGGATCACAGAGACATGGCTCCAGGGTGACCAAGGCTGGGACCTGAACATCCAGGGATATTCAATATTCAGGATGGATAGACAGAAAGGGAAAGGAGGTGGGGTAGCGTTGCTGGTTAGAGAGCAGATTAACGCAATAGAAAGGAAGGACATTAGCTTGGAGGATGTGGAAATGATATGGGTAGAGCTACGAAACACTAAGGGACAGAAAACGCTAGTGGGAGTTGTGTACAGGCCACCTAACAGTAGTAGTGAAGTTGTGGATGGCATCAAACAGGAAATTAGAAATGCGTGCAACAAAGGTAAAACAGTTATAATGGGTGACTTCAATCTACATATAGATTGGGTGAATCAAATTGGCAAGGGTGCTGAGGAAGAGGATTTCTTGGAATGTATGCGGGATAGTTTTCTAAACCAACATGTAGAGGAACCAACGAGAGAGCAGGCTATTCTAGATTGGGTATTGAGTAATGAGGAAGGGTTAGTTAGCAGTCTTGTTGTGCGTGGCCCCTTGGGCAAGAGTGACCATAATATGGTTGAGTTCTTCATTAGGATGGAGAGTGACATTGTTAATTCAGAAACAAGGGTCCTGAACTTAAAGAAAGGTAACTTTGAGGGTATGAGACGTGAAATGGCCAAGATAGACTGGCAATTGATTCTTAATGGGTTGACGGTGGATATGCAATGGAAGGCATTTAAAGACTGCATGGATGAACTACACCAATTGTTCATCCCAGTTTGGTAAAAAAAATAAATCGGGGAAGGTAATGCATCCGTGGATAACAAGGGAAATCAGGGATAGTATAAAAACAAAAGATGAAGCGTACAAATTAGCCAGAAAAAGCAGCCTACCAGAGGACTGGGAGAAATTCAGAGTCCAGCAGAGGAGGACAAAGGGCTTAATTAGGAAAGGGAAAATAGATTATGAAAGAAAACTGGCAGGGAACATAAAAACTGACTGCAAAAGCTTTTATAGATATGTGAAGAGAAAAAGATTAGTTAAAACAAATGTAGGTCCCTTGCAGTCAGAAACAGGTGAATTGATCATGGGGAACAAGGACATGGTAGACCAATTGAATAACTACTTTGGTTCTGTCTTCACTAAGGAAGACATAAATAATCTGCCGGAAATAGCAGGGGACCGGGGGTCAAATGAGATGGAGGAACTGAGTGAAATCCATGTTAGCCGGGAAGTGGTGTTAGGTAAATTGAATGGATTAAAGGCCGATAAATCCCCAGGGCCAGATAGGCTGCATCCCAGAGTACTTAAGGAAGTAGCCCCAGAAATAGTGGATGCATTAGTGATAATTTTTCAAAACTCTTTAGATTCTGGAGTAGTTCGTGAGGATTGGAGGGTAGCTAATGTAACCCACTTTTTAAAAAGGGAGGGAGAGAGAAAACGGGGAATTACAGACCAGTTAGTGTAACGTGGGGAAACTGCTAGAATCAGTTATTAAAGATGGGATAGCAGCACATTTGGAAAGTGGTGAAATCATTGGACAAAGTCAGCATGGATTTATGAAAGGTAAATCATGTCTGATGAATCTTATAGAATTTTTCGAGGATGTAACTAATAGAGTGGATAAGGGAGAACCAGTGGATGTGTTATATCTTGACTTTCAGAAGGCTTTTGACAAGGTCCCACATAAGAGATTAGTATACAAACTGGTGTAGGGGGCGCTGCTCTGTGCAGCAGCCATGTCAGCAGTGCGTCAGTTTTTTCAACCTTTTTTTATTTTTTTGTATGTTTTAAAGTATGTATTTAATGTTCCTTCGTGTGTTTTGTGTGGGGGGTGGTGTGGGGGGGTGAGGGGGAAACCGCTTCGGTTGCCTCCTCCATGGAGAGGCGACTTTTTCCATGTCGCCTCCCCCGTGGCCTAAAATCAAGGATCGACGCAGCCTTTCCCGGAGACGCGCTCGGGGCTTCAGCGGCGGGCGCAGCGTAGACTCTCGGCGTGGAGCGGGTGAGCCCTCGCTGGGGCTCGTTGGAGGGGAGCGCTCCGTTTCGCTGGCCCGGGGCAGCCGGCAGCCTGAAGCCGCGGTCTGCAGAGCTCCAGCTGGTGCGGCGCCTACAGCCCGGGATCCTTCGTGGGGGACCCGGGGGGGGGGGGGGGGGGGGGGGGGGGGGGGGGGGGGAAGAAGAAGCCACCACTGCCGGCCCGCGGCCAACTTACCATCACCCCTGGAGGGGAGCTTCGACCGCCGGCCCTGCAGTCTACGGTGCTTCTGGCTGCGGCGGGGACTTTAAATCTCGACCTCCGGCCTGCGGCCTACACCAACTTAAAGCAACGGTCTCCGGTGAGGAAGAGCCGATCCTGGACTGACTCTGGACTCTGGTCCTGTACACGGGGGGGAAATGGAAGAGGACTGGCCAAATTTTGTGCCTTCCACCACAGTGATGAATGCTGTGGTGGATGTTTGTGTTACATTTTTATTGTGGTTGTGTGTTCTTTATTGTTGTACCGCTGCAGACAACCCAAATTCCACCGACCCTGGTTGTGTGGCAAATAAATTCTATCAAAATCAAAAATACAAACTTAAAGCACAAGGTATTGGGGGTTCAGTATTGATGTGGATAGAGAACTTGCTGGCAGACAGGAACCAAAGAGTAGGAGTAAACGGGTCCTTTTCACAAGGGCAGGCAGTGACTAGTGGGGTACCGCAAGGCTCAGTGCTGGGACCCCAGCTATTTATGATATATATTAATGATTTGGACGAGGGAATTGAATGCAACATCTTGCGGATGACACGAAGCTGGGAGGCAGTGTTAGCTGTGTGGAGCATGCTAGGAGGCTGCAAGGTGACTTGGATAGGCTGGGTGAGTGGGCAAATGCATGGCAGATGCAGTATAATGTGGATAAATGTGAGTTATCCACTTTGGTGGCAAAAACAGGAAAGTAGACTATTATCTGAATGGTGGCCGATTAGGAAAAGGCGAGATGCAACGAGACCTGGGTGTCATGGTACACCAGTAGGCATGCAGGTGCCGCAGGCAGTGAAGAAGGCGAATGGTATGTTAGCATTCATAGCAAAAGGATTTGAGTATAGGAGCAGGGAGGTTCTACTGCAGTTGTACAGGGTCTTGGTGAGACCACACCTGGAGTATTGCAAACCGTTTTGGTCTCCTAATCTGAGGAAAGACATTCAGTAGAGAGAAGGTTCACCAGACTGATTCCTGGGATGTCAGGACTTTCATATGAAGAAAGACTGGATAGACTCGGCTTGTACTCGCTAAAATTTAGAAGATTGAGGGGGGATCTTATAGAAACTTACAACATTCTTAAGGGGTTGGACAGGCCAGATGAAGGAAGATTGTTCCCGATGTTGGGGAAGTCCAGAACAAGGAGTCACAGTTTAAGGATAAGGGGGAAATCTTTAGGACCGAGATGAGGAAAATATTTTTCACACAGAGAGTGGTGAATCTCTGGAATTCTCTGCCACAGACGGTAGTTGAGGCCAGTTCATTGGCTATATTTAAGAGGGAATTAGATGTGGCCCTTGTGGCTAAAGGGATCAGAGGGTATGGAGAGAAGGCAGGTACAGGATACCGAGTTGGATGGTCAGCCATGATCATATTGAATGGCGGTGCAGGCTCGAAGGGCCGAATGGCCTACTCCTGCACCTATTTTCTATGTTTCTATGTCTATGTGCATGGATAGGAAAGGTTTAGAAGAATAAGGGCCAGGTGGGACTATGTACATGGGATATCTAGATCACCATGGGCAAGATGGGCCAAAGGGTCTGTTTCTATGCTGTATGACTCCATGATTCTGTGTCTTTATGACAGGATGAGTGGAAACCAGGGAAGGGAAGATCTGCAAGCTTAAGCCCCTGTCTCACTTGGCGACCTTTTTCGGCGACAGCCGAAAATAGGCTGTCGCCTCACGGTCGCGGCTTGACACGGGCTGACGCCTGTGTTGTCGTGAGCTGTCTCTGCAAGTGTCGTTACTTTTTTCTTGTCACGGCTGGATTTTGAAATGTTCAAAACCTTGCGGCGACAGTGGGCTTGACGTTGCCTGCCTGTCGTCTCCTGTCATTGTTACTGTCGTAGGTTGTCGTAGGTTGTCGCCAGGCTGATGCCAGGTGATGTACGATGTCGCAAGGTCATGACCTCGGCGAATTCCTTTTGCGACAACCTGCCTCATCATATGTCAACCGGCGACAATGTCTGCGTCAAGATAGGGATCAAAATGACGTTACTTGTCCTATGTTGTCTTCAGATGTAGCAGACGGTGTCGTAGCTTGTCGTATAGTGTCACTGGTGGAAGTATGTTGACCTCGGTCGTCGTTGTTTAACGTCTGTGCGGTCGCAGGATGTCGTAGGTTGTCGTATGTGGTTGCTGTTGTGGTCGCCCCAGGTCCCGAACATTTGTGACACCGGATGACGTAATTTGTTGCGGCTTGACGTCAACTGTGTCGTAGCTTGTCATGGTTTGTCGTACAACATGACGGTTTTTCGGTGACCTAATACGCCAGTCAATGAAGCTGGCAGTCGCAGAGAAATTCGCAAAGTAGGCCAGGCCCTTTAGGCTTGCCTTGGGCTGCCTTCTCTTCCCCCTCTATTCTGCAGCATTCCCATCATTTTGATTCCCACTTCCTAGCCTGGCCAAGTCCCCAGTTGTGTGCTTGTAAATTCCATGGCGCTGCAGGAGTCAGTAGATCTATGCAGACAACTAACAAAAGTGAATCTGTGAATTCTATGAATAAAGGGCTGGAGCACAGGTTAGATATCGGAATAACCCAAACATCTGAAGAAGAAGTACTGACACTTTTGAAAAATATAAAAGTGGATAAGTCTCCAGGTCCTGACAGGATATTCCCTAGGACATTGAGGGAAGTTAGTGTAGAAATAGCCGGGGCTATGACAGAAATATTTCAAATGTCATTAGAAACGGGAATAGTCCCCGAGGATTGGCGTACTGCGCATGTTGTTCCATTGTTTAAAAAGGGTTCTAAGAGTAAACCTAGCAATTATAGACCTGTTAGTTTGACTTCAGTGGTGGGCAAATTAATTGAAAAGATACTTAGAGATAATGTATATAAGCATCTGGATAAATAGGGTCTGATTAGGAACAGTCAACATGGATTTGTGCCTGGAAGGTCATGTTTGACTAATCTTCTTGAATTTTTTGAAGAGGTTACTAGGGAAATTGACGAGGGTAAAGCAGTGGATGTTGTCTATATGGACTTCAGTAAGGCCTTTGACAAGGTTCCTCATGGAAGGTTGGTTAAGAAGGTTCAACTGTTGGGTATAAATGCAGGAGTAGCAAGATGGATTCAACAGTGGCTGAGTGGGAGACGCCAGAGGATAATGGTGCATGGCTGTTTGTCGGGTTGGAGGCAGGTGATTAGTGGGGTGCCTCAGGGATCTGTGTTGGGTCCTTTGTTGTTTGTCATGTACATCAATGATCTGGACGAAGGTATGGTAAATTGGATTAGTAAGTATGCAGATGATAGCAAGATAGGGGATGTTGTGGATAATGAAGAGGATTTCCAAAGTCTACAGAGTGATTTAGGCCATTTGGAAGAATGGGCTGAAAGATGGCAGATGGAGTTTGATGCTGATAAATGTGAGGTGCTACACCTTGGCAGGACAAATCAAAATAGGACGTACATGGTAAATGGTAGGGAATTGAAGAATACAGTTGAACAGAGGGACCTGGGAATAACCGTGCACAGTTCCCTGAAAGTGGAATCTCATGTAGATAGGGTGGTAAAGAAAGCTTTTGGTGTGCTGGCCTTTATAAATCAGAGCATTGAGTATAGAAGTTGGGATGTAATGTTAAAATTGTACAAGGCATTGGTGAGGCCAATTCTGGAGTATGGTGTACAATTTTGGTCGCCTAATTATAGGAAGGATGTCATCAAAATAGAGCGAGTACAGAGGAGATTTACTAGAATGTTGCCTGGGTTTCAGCAACTAAGTTACAGAGAAAGGTTGAATAAGTTAGGTCTTTATTCTCTGGAGCGCAGAAGGTTAAGGGGGGACTTGATAGAGGTCTTTAAAATGATGAGAGGGATAGACAGAGTTGATGTGGACAAGC
Source organism: Amblyraja radiata (assembly GCF_010909765.2). Taxonomy (NCBI): domain Eukaryota; kingdom Metazoa; phylum Chordata; class Chondrichthyes; order Rajiformes; family Rajidae; genus Amblyraja; species Amblyraja radiata. Next base: position 127,640,529 of record NC_045956.1, read on the forward strand.
TTTTCCCTTTGAGAATAGGGAAGATTCAAAAAAGAGGACATGACTTCAGAATTAAGGGACAGAAGTTTAGGGGTAACATGAGGGTGAACTTATTTACTCAGAGAGTGGTAGCGGTGTGGAATGAGCTTCCAGTGGAAGTGGTGGAGGCAGGTTCGTTGGTATCATTTAAAAATAAATTGGATAGGCATATGGATGAGAAGGGAATGGAGGGTTATGGTATGAGTGCAGGCAGGTGGGACTAAGGGAAAATAATTGTTCGGCACGGACTTGTAGGGCCGAGATGGCCTGTTTCCGTGCTGTAATTGTTATATGGTTATATGGTTATCTTGCTCAGCTCATTAATGGGAAGGTGCAAAATTTCTGTTACGGTATAATGGACAGGATTTCTATATCGAGGAGAAGAGATAGAGGTAGGAGTGTATATGCATGGAAACAGGATTAATGGCATTAGCAAATGGTTAACAGCAGACTTGATTCCAAATTCAAGAGAGAGCTACATAGGGCTCTTAAATATAGCAGGGGATATGGAGAGAAGGCAGGATGATTGTGGATGATCAGCCATGATCATATTGAATGGCAGTGCTGGCTCGAAGGGCCGAATGACCTACTCCTGCACCTATTGTCTATTGTCTATCATTCTAAAGGCAAATAACTTTTTATATGCTTTTATAAAGCCAAGCTTAAATGTGGAAGATTATTATTACTTCAAATTATTAATTCTAATTAATGAATTCATTAATTCTGCATGACCCTTGGCAGAAGAGAACCTTGTTCATTGATTCAATGAGCACCCACAATAAAGAATCATAGAATACTCATTAGCTAACATGAGGTTATTTTGGGCGATGTTCGGTTCAAAAGGACTCAAAGGCCTGTCCCACTTTCACGACCTAATTCACGACCTCTGCCGAGTTTGCCCTTGACTCATACTCGCAACATGGTCACCACGAGGTCGTAGGAGGGCGTAGGTAGGTCGTAGCAGGTTGTGGTGCTAGTTGTAGGTACTCGTGGCATCAAGTAGGTCGCGGCGTTATTTCTGGCCTGAAGAAAAATGTCCACAATTAAAAAAAAGGTCGGCATGGAAAAAATCGATACTTTTTACTTGTAGGTAGATCGTAGGTAGGTCATAGGTAGGTCGTGATGCTAGTCGTAGGTAGTCGTAGATAGTCGTAGGTGGTCGGAGGCAGTCGAAGGTAATTGTTCCGGGATGAAAAAAAGGTCAGTAGAAAAAAAAGGTTATTTATACAGCATAACGTCACCTCTTTCACTCCAAGGCATGTTCATTCATAGCTGGAGAGTTTTTTGGAGAGGAGACTTGTGTTTTAGAGATGGCACCAAAAAGGTACCTCAAAAAAACAAGCCATGCAGGTGTTGCCCACCCAAGAGGAGGAGTGGCAGGAGGTGATGCCACAGGAGGTGATAGTGCAGGAGGAGGTAGCCCTGCACGAGAGACCCCTGGAGGAGGAGACCAGGGTGGTAGTATATGTCCCCACCACCACCCCATCCTTCACTGCCTCATTTGAAGGCAGCAAAGCAGCCCTTTCTCCTGTGAGTGACACAGCATCAGAGGCAGATGCCCCATTGGTGGTGAGGGAGGGTTGGAGGAAGGTTATGCCCTACACCTTCACCAGGCAGCAGGAGGGAGGGACCTTGAGGAATGGTTCCAGCAGAATGCCATCCTGTACGAAAAGGAAAATGAGGGGTACAGGGACACGGACACGGACACGGACACACACACACACACACACACACACACACACACACACACACACACACACACACACACACACACACACACACACACACACACACACACACACACACACACACACACACACACACACACACACACACACACACACACACACACAAATTGAATGCTTGGACAAGTTTTTCGCCAATGGCTATTGGTTTTCCAGGATCTAGTTAATAAAATGACTTTATTTTTCATTTCACAGTCACTACTACAAGTGGTATTGTAACGATGTACTTTTCAGAGGTGATCTACACATTTTGTTTGTTACTTGTAGGCTTACATGAATGCGATTTTATATTTAAATGTAACTTAGATCTGTTTGGTCCATTAACTCGCATGCACTATTTAAGTGCACATTTTGATTACTTTCCATTCTACCATAGAGATATAAAGTCTATAATAGACTTTATTTATATTTGTATGATTCTACAGACCTTGGCTGGGAACCTGGCGCTCACCAAAATTGTTCCCAATTGGGCCCCGCACCTCCTAAGGCCGGCCCTGATCTGGTGTACTGGGACAGTCCATCACATCATCTCCATTCACCCATTGAGACCTCTTCTTGTGCTTCCTCTTCACCCTTGCTCTTCCCCTTCTGCCTTTCTTAAAAGGCTGCTGAAGCAAAAGGGCTACTGCAAACAGCAGTAAAACGTACATGGTCGAAGGAGGTCTTCTTCATAGTCGAAGGAGGTCTTCAACATAGTCGTAGGAGATCGTGGAAGGTCGTAGGATGTCGTAGGTTACCGCAATCCTGATTTTTTAGGTCGTGAATTAGGTCGTGAAAGTGGTAGAGGCCCTTTACTCACCCAGTTCCCAGATCATTTACTTGGTAACAATTTGTATTCCTCGTGTTAGTTAAGGGGTGTGCAGATATCAAGTATGAAATATCAAGTCCTGACATTTCACACGTTATCTGCACACCACTGCAAATATTTGTTTATGCAGATCGGGTTCATATTGAATCAAAAAGGATCTAAATTTGCATTTAAACTGAGGTGAGTAGGATAGTAAATCTGCAGTTGGTCTGTAGATTAAAAAAAGTTACTCCTTGAGAAGTATGACTTTACAAGGGAAAGTCACAGCTTCCCATTCACCAACTATCCCAAACAACCCCTTCAGGCTGAGGCGCTGAGATATAAGGAGAGGTTGGGGCAGGCTAGGAGTTTATTCCTTGGTGCCACTGTTCTTTAGTTCATTTGACTTTCAGAAACTGGTTCCTTCTCATTACTCCCAAAAGCACAACCGCTCCTCTGTTGCTCCTGAATTATAACCAAATGCAGCTGTAAGTTTATGATCCATTTCCTGTGCCAAAGCTGTACTTTTGATCATTAGTGCCCTACCACAGTCCCATCTCCACCATACCACAACCCCAACAACATTCAGTGCCCAGCCACTATCATCTGAACTCCAACTGCTATCGTTCCTGAGTTTTCTTATCTTCCCTGAATACTTGTAGCCAGGATTTGTAAATTCCTAATCTTTCACTTATTTGTGCCAAGACTCGGCAAATGTCATAAGGTCATAAGCTCATAAGTGATAGGAGAAGAATTGGGCCATTCGGCCCATCAAGTCTACTCCGCCATTCAATCATAGCTGATCTATCTCTCCCTTCTAACCCCATTCTCCTGTAGGAGATTAGTGGGCAAAATTAGAGCACATGGTATTGGGGGTAGGGTGCTGACATGGATAGAAAATTGGTCGGCAGACAGGAAACAAAGGGTAGGAATTAACGGGTCCCTTTCAGAATGGCAGGCCGTGACTAGTGGAGTACCGCAAGGCTCCGTGCTGGGAACACAGCTATTTACAATATATATTAATGATTTGGATGAAGGGATTCAAAGTAACATTAGCAAATTTGCAGATGACACAAAGCTGGGTGGCAGTGTGAACTATGAGGAGGATGCTATGAGAATGCAGGGTGACTTGGACAGGTTGGGTGAGTGGGTAGATGCATGGCAGATTAAGTTTAATGTGGATAAATGTGAGGTTATCCACTTTGGTAGCAAAAACAGGAAGGCAGATTACTATCTAAATGGTGTCAAGTTGGGAAAAGGGGAAATACAATGGGATATGGGGGTCCTTGTACATCAGTCTATAAAAGTAAGCATGCAGGTACAGCAGGCAGTGAAGAAAGCAAATGGCATGTTGGCCTTTATAACAAGAGGAATCGAATATTGGAGCAAAGAGCTCATTCTGCAGTTGTACAGAGCCCTAGTGAGACCACACCTGGAGTATTGTGTGCAGTTTTGGTCCCCTAATTTGAGGAAGGACATTCTTGCTATTGAGGGAGTGCAGCGTAAGTTTACAAGGTTAATTCCCGGGATGGCGGGACTGCCACATGCTGAGAAAATGGAGCGGCTGGGCTTGTACACTCTGGAGTTTAGAAGGATGAGAGGGTATCTCATTGAAACATATAAGATTGTTAAGGTTTGGACACGCTAGAGGCAGGAAACATGTTCCCGATGTTGGGGGAGTACAGAACCAGGGGCAACAGTTTAAGAATAAGGAGTAAGCCATTTAGAACGGAGACGAGGAAACACTTTTTTCTCACAGAGAGTGGTGAGTCTGTGGAATTTTCTGCCTCAGAGGGCGGTGGAGGCAGGTTCCCTGGATGCTTTCAAGAGAGAGCCAGATAGGGCTCTTAAAAATAGTGGAGTCAGGTGATATGGGAAGAAGGCAGGAACAGGGTACTGATTGGGGATGATCAGCCATGATCACATTGAATGGCGGTGCTGGCTCGAAGGGCCGAATGGCCTACTCCTGCACCTATTGTCTATTGTCTAATATATAACAATTATATAACAATATATAACGCCATATAACAATTCCAGGTGACAGTCCAAGCCTCCAGCTGAACAGCCTCATAAACATTGCTCCATCTATTTGTGACAAGACATTCTAAATTCATCCTGGTTTATTTTGATCTTTACACTTTGTGATCCCTTGTGTTCTCAATTCATCCTGTGTCCTTTGTTTCTCCTCTTCAAAGCTTCAACCTGGTACAATAGATGTTTGTCGTGAAATTACTGATGAAACCTGTTCTGCCCCTTACCGACTATATACTAATGAGCTACTAAAACTTTACCCTTCTCTCAAATAAACAGAGAAGTAATTAAATATATTAAGTATAACTGTGCAAAACATATCAATGCATATTGCCTTATAACACGTAAGGAAAACAGACTTGCCATGATTGTTCACACTACATTATTGTTTGCAGTGTGGCTTTGGGAGTGTTGATAAATGCATTTACAGCCATATTTATTTTTTAGCTAAATGACAATATGTGGAAGCATTATAAATACTTATAGTTAGGAGCAATTTTATCTCAATATGGTGTGACTGTTTTGTCACTGTACAATTGGCCAAAGAATGGGTCAGTCACCAGGTTATCAAGCTTGAAGCTATTTTCACCTAGATACTATATTTCCCAGATAAATGTTATAAATTGGAAATTTAGATGTGATATAGAATCAAATTACAAAGATACAAAAAAAAATCAACTTAATAGTAAAACAATGCAAACCATAGCTTAGATAGCAAGAATAAATATGGGAAGGAAGACAAAGAAAAGCAAAAATAAAGGGCTTTGCAATTACATGTGTCAAAATACTGAGAATTACTGAAAATTAAAAGAAATGTAGATGCTGAAATCTGTAACAAGGAACTTCATCAGAACAGATTTTTGGTTTAGTTTTAGAGATATAGCGCGGAAACAGCCTCAATGGCTACCGAGTCCACGTCAACCATCGATCAGCCATTCTCACCAGTTCTATGTTATCCCACTTTCCTCTCCACTCCCTACACATAAGGGGGAATTTACTGAGGCCACTTAACCTACAAACGCACACGTCTTTGGAAAGTGGAAGGAAATTGGAGCACCCAGAGGAAACATTCGCAGTCATAGGGAGAATGTGCAAACTCCACACAAACAGCACGCAGGGTCAAGATCGAATCTGGGTCTCTGGCTCTGTGAGGTAGCAGCTCTACCAGCTGTGTCACTGTGCCGCTCTTATGTTGACTGTTGCACAACACATGCTAATAACATTAGCAATACCCCCCCCCCCCCCCCCCCCATACTGAATCTGGCCTACGTTGGCCAGTGGGTGGCTCCCAATTGAGATGGTACAAATCGGTTCTTTTTATGTAGCCAAAAAGCTGCAGTCTTTAGAGGTGCTGATACAATGTGCCAGTGCGTACTTGCACAAAAAAAAAGGCAATAGTCATAGTCATACAGCATGGAAACAAGCCTTTTGGCCCAACTTGCCCATGCCAACCAAGATGCTCCACCTATGCTTATCCCACCTTGTTTGGCTCATATCCCTCTGTACCTTTATTACCAATGGTACTAACACTTATTTGGTATCTGCCTGCTGGCTTCATGCGTTCCCAGCTTCATATAGCTGGACATCAGCCACCTGTGCCTAGGAAAAAGAGTGTGGGAGGTGTTGCTCAAACTTTACTCAACTATCAAGTTTAATGTCACCAGTGGTCCTGATGCAAGAAAACAATAAAGAGGTTTTTTAAATATGGACCCTTGTGAAGACCAGTGCACATGACTTCACGCTGCATTCTGTGACAGAGTCTAATTGGGCCAGGTAAGCACCAACATCAGTAGCAGGTAGCCCCCACACCCAGCTCCATCTTCTGAACACATTTGGATTGTGGGTGATAACCAGAGATGATGCTCCTTATAGGATAGTACAACAATATCACAGAAAAAGGGAAATACAGTGCAGTTAATCCGCAGGCATATTGCAATGAGCTCATTGCTACCTCCCCCCATCCTCAATAAAATCAGGATTGGTAGGAGGAAACATAGAAACATAGAAAATAGGTGCAGGAGTAGGCCATTCAGCCCTTCGAGCCTGCACTGCCATTCAATGTGATCATGGCTGATCATCCAACTCAGTATCATGTACCTGCCTTCTCTCCATACCCCTTTATCCCTTTAGCCACAAGGGCCACATCTAACTCCCTCTTAAATATAGCCAATGAACTGGCCTCAACTACCTTCTGTGACAGAGAATTCCAGAGATTCACCACTCTCTGTGTGAAAAATGTTTTTCTCATCTCGGTCCTAAAAGATTTCCCCCTTATCCTTAAACTGTGACCCCTTGTTCTGGGCTTCGCCAACATCGGGAACAATCTTCCTGCATCTAGCCTGTCCAACCCCTTAAGAATTTTGTAAGTTTCTATAAGATACCCCCTCAATCTTCTAAATTCTAGCGTGTACAAGCCGAGTCTATCCAGTCTTTCTTTATATGAAATTCCTGACATCCCAGTAATCAGTCTGGTGAACCTTCTCTGTACTCCCTCTATGGCAAAAATGTCTTTCCTCAGATTAGGAGACCAAAACTGTACGCAATACACCAGGTGTGGTCTCACCAAGACCCTGTACAACTGCAGTAGAACCTCCCTGCTCCTATACTCAAACTAACCAAGGCAGGACAAATCAGTCCGAAGAAAGGCCCCAACTTGAAATGGCATCTGCCAATTTCATCCAAAGAAGTTGCTTGACCCACTGAATGCCTCCAGCACTGAATGCCTCCAACATCTGCTTTTACTAGTGCTTCCGGCTCATTTTTTGAATACATTTTGCCCATAAACTATTTTATTTTATTAATAATAAAACTGATTGAGAATAAAAGTCCCTCAAACATCTTCAGAATCAGAATCAGAATCAGATTTTATTCGCTGGAATTTCACTGGCCAGGTTAGTCATACAATTAAAAGCACACTCAAAAACACATTTTAACATGAACATCCACCACAGTGTCGCCTACACATTCCTCACTGAGATGGAAGGCGAAATAAAGTTCAAGTCCTTCCCTTTTGTTCTTCCTTGGTCGGGGGCCTCGAGCCCCCGTTAACGAGATGATCTTGACTCCCGTAGCCGGTGGCGTTCGGGCCCTCCGTGTGTCGAGGCGTTCAGCTCCCGCATCGGTGGGTTAATCTTAATAGCATGATGGGAATAATGATTAACATTGATATGTTCCTTGGGCTCACAGAGGAGGAGAAATTGGTCTGTTGTGACAGCAGAAAATTCCACTGCAACCAGCTATGAACTAATGCTGAGGTCTTTCTACAATTATGCCTCTTATTATAATTACTGCATGGAAAAATATAATTGGCTCAATGCCCAATATTACTGTCTATATTGATATAATAATAACAGCGAAGTTGAGTAGCTCCAACCAGTAACAACATTTACATAAATCCCTTCCAACAGAACTGTAGATGAAGTGCTGATTTAATCTTTAGGCCTATGATGCATTTGAAATTTGAACATTTCTGCCTCTGAGTAATCCAATCGATTTTTTGATGGTTCTCATTTCAGCTTTGTATTTGTTGTGTAATTGTATTACAATTGAGCTTAAATCTACGTACGTCAACACTTTGGAATGTGTCTGCAAATCCAAAGCTAGGCATGACTAGTGCAAACATTTTAGTTAAGGGAAAGTTGCTGCATATTTCCTAAATATCACTTTAATATGAAACATACCAATTCGAGCCATGGAGTCATACAACTCAAAAACAGGGGCCTCAGTCCAGCAAGACCATGATGACCATCATACTACCATGTACACTAATCCCATTTTGTCCTAGAAACATAGAAAATAGGTGCAGGAGGAGGCTATTCGGCCCTACAAGCCAGCACCGCCATTCAAATATGATCATGGCAGATCATCCTAAATCAGTACACCGTTCCTGCTTTCTCCCCATATCCCTTAATTCCATTAGCCCTAAGAGCTATAACTAACTCTCTCTTGAAAACATCCAGTGAATTGGCCTCCACTGCCTTTTGTGGCAGAGAATTCCACAGATTCACAACTCTTCTCCCCGGCCTCCCTTCATCTTCCCTGCATTCCACAACTCATCCACGTGGTGGGAGCAATTTACAGTGGCCAATTCACCTGTCAACATCTTCGGGCTGAACATCTTCGGTACTTGTAGAGCCATTGCCTGGTTAGTAGAGCCAGCACCTCACCAGAAGTTCCCAGCTATGTCCCCATTCTGCAGTAATAAGATCACTGTCACTTTGGTGCCTAACAAAAACAAAGTATTGTGTCGTAATGTCTACTGTCTGGTGATCATGATAGATTTCTATTAATTGACCATAATTCTGTCTTCAACACCATAATCCCAACCAAACTCATCTCCAACTCCTGGATCAAGGTCTCAGCCATCCTGGACACACTGAGTCCATGCCGACCAGTGATCCCCACACACTAACACTATCCTACACACAACTAGGGATAGTTTAGAATTTTACCAAGCCAATTAATCTACAAACCTGCATGTCATTGGAGTGTGGGAGGAAACTGGAGCACCTGGAGAAAACTCATGCAGGTCACGGGGAGAATGTATAAACTCCATACATACAGCAGACGTAGTCAGGATCGAACCTGGGCCTATAGCATTGTTAGGCAGTAACTCTACCATTGCACCACCATGCCGCCCTTAAGCCTTGATTTCCTGACCTATGGATCACAATCAATAAAGATAGGTGAAAAATGACAAGACAGAGTACAGAGAGGAGATAGAGAACTCACTGACATGATGTCAGAATAATAACTTCTGCCAGCAAGACAAAGGAGCTAGTTATTGACTTCATAAAGCATGGTGCAGTACTTGTCCCAATCAGCATTATGGTTTGGATGTGGAAATGGTTGAGAGCTTCAAGGTCCTTGGTGTTACTATTACCATTGATCTGTCATGGACCATCGACATTGATGCAACAGTCAAGAAGGCGTACCACGCTTCTATTTCCTGAGGAAGCTGATGACTCTTACAAACTTTGACAGATGCACCATAGTAGGGCTAATAGAACTTGATGTTTCAATCCCCGTAGTAAGTCGGCACTCTTGATATTTGCAGCGGGATTGGAGTGGTGAAAGGTAGGGTTGATACGTCATTGGGGTCATCAGGTGGGCACCCTCCATCTTTGATGTTCGTTGATAAGCCCACAATGTCTACAGAGGGCTCAACGGTGATACCTGGCAACCTAGTAACACCCCACCCCCCTCAATTCCATACCCTCCTGTCTTCATTTTGCAGCCCATTGTTATCTTTCCTTTTGATCCAAAGCCAATTGCTGCTTTTTTCTGCAGAATTTGATAATGACTTGATTGCTTGTTGCAGGGAGCGACCCCTCACCCCCATTTTCTTTAATAGACTGGTCATAGATGTAGCAACAAATCCCCTGCATCCCACTTCGACGGGGAAAATCTTGGTCTTCCAGCCATTCTGGGAAGCTTCAGTTGCCAGTTCAGAGTACTTGATCTTTTTCCTCTCATAAGCTTCTTCAACACCATCTTCCCATGGTACTGTCAATTCCACAACGTATGCCGACTTGGCTGTTGTTGACCATCAGACCATGTCTGGCTGGAGTGTTGTAGCCACAATGTCTGGGGGAAAACACAAGCTCTTTTCCCAAGTCCACTTCCATTTTCCAATCCCGAGCAGGCTTCAGAATGCTTGCATCCATATAACATATAACATATAACAATTACAGCACGGAAACAGGCCATCTCGGCCCTACAAGTCCGCGCCGAACAATTTTTTTTTTTTCCCCTTAGTCCCACCTGCCTGCACTCATACCATAACCCTCCATTCCCTTCTCATCCATATGCCTATCCAATTTATTCTTAAATGATACCAACGAACCTGCCGCCACCACTTCCACTGGAAGCTCATTCCACACCGCTACCACTCTCTGAGTAAAGAAGTTCCCCCTCATGTTACCCCTAAACTTCTGTCCCTTAATTCTGAAGTCATGTCCTCTGGTTTGAATCTTCCCTATTCTCAAAGGGAAAAGCTTGTTCACATCAACTCTGTCTATCCCTCTCATCATTTTAAAGACCTCTATCAAGTCCCCCCTTAACCTTCTGCGCTCCAGAGAATAAAGACCTAACTTATTCAACCTATCTCTGTAACTTAGTTGTTGAAACCCAGGCAACATTCTAGTAAATCTCCTCTGTACTCTCTCTATTTTGTTGACATCCTTCCTATAATTGGGCGACCAAAATTGTACACCATACTCCAGATTTGGTCTCACCAATGCCTTGTACAATTTTAACATTACATCCCAGCTTCTATACTCAATGCTCTGATTTATAAAGGCTAGCATACCAAAAGCTTTCTTTACCACCCTATCTATATGAGATTCCACCTTCAAGGAACTATGCACGGTTATTCCCAGATCCCTCTGTTCAACTGTATTCTTCAATTCCCTACCATTTATCATGTACGTCCTATTTTGATTTGTCCTGCCAAGGTGTAACACCTCACATTTATCAGCATTAAACTCCATCTGCCATCTTTCAGCCCATTTTTCCAAATGGCCTAAATCACTCTGTAGACTTTGGAAATCCTCTTCATTATCCACAACACCCCCTATCTTGGTATCATCTGCATACTTACTAATCCAATTTACCACCCCTTCATCCAGATCATTGATGTACATGACAAACAACAAAGGACCCAACACAGATCCCTGAGGCACCCCACTAGTCACCTGCCTCCAACCCGACAAACAGCCATCCACCATTACCCTCTGGCTTCTCCCATTCAGCCACTGCTGAATCCATCTTGCTATTCCTGCATTTATACCCAACAGTTTAACCTTCTTAACCAACCTTCCATGAGGAACCTTGTCAAAGGCCTTACTAAAGTCCATATAGACAACATCCACTGCTTTACCCTCGTCAATTTCCCTAGTAACCTCTTCAAAAAATTCAAGAAGATTAGTCAAACATGACCTTCCAGGCACAAATCCATGTTGACTGTTCCTAATCAGACCCTGATTATCCAGATGCTTATATATATTATCTTTAAGTATCTTTTCCATTAATTTGCCCACCACTGAAGTCAAACTAACCTTTGATGTTATCTGGTGCTTTTGAGGTTGGCCTGCTGGTACAAATGTTGTGAAGTGATCATTTCCTGCCGATGTTTGTGGGGAAGCATTTGTGATCTTACGCCTCTGTTCCAGGATTGATGCCAGCTGTCTGAGAACTTGGTTATGCCGCCAAGTGTAACGCCCTTCGGCGAGCCTCATAATGCATCCTGTTGAAATGTGCCTTGGTGATGCAGGTGCTTGGCAAAGGAAGCAAGTGGGGTCTTCTCTGAACCACTGCTTCAGGTTCTGGGGTGATGGTAGAACAAAATAAGTGGCTCTGATGACAAAACTTAGCCGAGATCCTTCCATTTGCCAGATGTCACGCCAGCTGAGTTTCCTCTTTTCCAGGCTCTCCCAGTTAGTCCATTGGCCCTGCTTGGCCATTGAGATGGCCTTGGCATGTCGCTCTGCCTCCTCCCGTCTTCTCACCTCCTCCAACATGAGCCGTCTTTTCTGCACTGATGTTGCCTTGTGCCATTGAGGAGCTTTTGGGACCAGCCCGAGCAAGGCTCTCCCGTGTTGGACTTGGCCCACCACATCCCGGAAATGAAGACTTAGCACTCTTAACCCGTTACCATAGAAACCATACTGTCAGGTTACTTCATAGCCCAGTTCATTACACAGACCAGATTGTCCACCATTGACTCCATCTATACTTCATAGAGTGTAAGAAGCTGTGGGTGTCAGTGGCTGTGACGTTATAGAGGTACTAGACAAAGTGGGACCAATTCTCACACAGGAGGCCTCGTTCCCCAATGCAATTTGGTTTCTCCGACTCCGCCCTTTGCCCTTCCCGCCCTTCCCCCCCCCCCCCCACGCACTCACTCCATCTTCCCCTCAAAGCCCCCCCCCACGCACTCACTCCATCTCCCCCCCAAAGCCCCCCCCCCCCCCCATCCGCTCTTAGCGGCTCTCCAGCGGCGCAGTCATTCCCTCCCATCGGGTTCCTATTGTGACATAGAACACGCAGGTATTACTGCGCAGGCGCAGCTGACGGGCACGGCAAGTGGAAAAGGGATTTATTAAAGCTTAAAATGTGAATAACTTAAAATATAACAACAATTTAAACGTTAAAGAGGAGACTAATTCAGCCCATTCTTTCTTGTTGCATCTCTTGTTGCGTCCTACAGGCTGGGGAGGGGCACAGCTTCATGCGGGGCTGTAGGGGCCAGTGGGGGAAGGGGGAGCATCTTGCAGCCGGGGGAGGGGATGGCTTCAGGCGGTGGTCAGTGCGGGAGGGGGGTAGGGTTCTGGAGGGATAGTTTGGGTGTTGTGGGCTGAAGGGACTGGTTTCCAAAGGGCTAGTATAGACATTGTAGACCGAATGGATTCTTGGCTAGTCCTGCAGCTGGGGACGGGGAGGCTTGAGGTGGGGGTCAGAGGGAGTGTTCTGTAGCTGGGGGAGGGGGATGGATTCAGGCAGGGTCGGTGGGGGGGGGAGGAGCGATGCCATGGCCTACCGCTGCCGTGGCCTGCCACTGGGGGGGGGGGGGGGGAGGGTGTGCAAGGGGAGGGGGATGGAGGTGTGTGGGCCGGGGGTGGTGAGCCTCGCCAGTGCCCGGCCCTGCCAGCGCCCAGCCCCGCCAGTGCCCAGCTCCCTCAATCCCCCCACTCTCACTCCTCACTTCCCCAGCATCTCGAGTTTGCAGCAATCGGGCAGGCTCCGCGCTCCGGGCGCCTCCGGACTCACAGTTCACTCACAGCTTGTGTACTCCCAGTTCACTCACTCATGGCTTGTGGACTCACAGTTCATTCACTCACGGCTTGTGGACTCACAGTTCACTCAGTCACGGCTTGCGGGCTCACAGTTCGCTCAGTCACGGCTTGTGGGCTCACAGTTCGCTCAGTCATGGCTTGTGGACTCACAGTTCACTCAGTCATAGCTTGTGGACTCACAGTTCACTCAGTCACGGCTTGTGGACACAGTTCACTCAGTCACGGCTTGTGGACTCACAGTTCACTCAGTTACGGCTTGTGGACTCACAGTTCACTGTCACAGCTTGTGGACTCACAGTTCACTCAGTCACGGCGTGTGGACTCACAGTTCACTCAGTTACGGCTTGTGGACTCACAGTTCACTGTCACAGCTTGTGGACTCACAGTTCACTCAGTCACGGCGTGTGGACTCACAGTTTACTTAGTCACGGCTTGTGGACTGACAATTCACTCAGTCACGGCTTGTGGACTCAACTCTCACGCACGGCTTCCGGGCCTCCAGGCTGACTGACTCACACCCAACTTCTGGACTTACGCCCAGCCTCCGGGGCTTTATTCTCCTCGCCCCGGCTTGTGGACACAGTTCACTCAGTCACGGCTTGTGGACTCACAGTTCACTCAGTTACGGCTTGTGGACTCACAGTTCACTGTCACAGCTTGTGGACTCACAGTTCACTCAGTCACGGCTTGTGGACTCACAGTTCACTCAGTTACGGCTTGTGGACTCACAGTTCACTGTCACAGCTTGTGGACTCACAGTTCACTCAGTCACGGCGTGTGGACTCACAATTTACTTAGTCACGGCTTGTGGACTGACAATTCACTCAGTCACGGCTTGTGGACTCAACTCTCACGCACGGCTTCCGGGCCTCCAGGCTGACTGACTCACACCCAACTTCTGGACTTACGCCCAGCCTCCGGGGCTTTATTCTCCTCGCCCCGCTGATTGACAGCGAGTGCCGGAAGGGGCATTACCTTCATGGTGACTGACAGGCAAGATAATCAATCTGCTGATTTCATGATATTTTAAACCTTCATAACTTTTGTAATATTCCATCAATCGGAACAAAACTTAGTGCGCTTGGAGCAGAGGAGAATGGTGATTAAGGTGGCGAAAAATCCTAGCGATATAGGGTACATTTTTTGCACAAATTTAAAAACAACGCAAACCGGAAGAGGACGAGATGAGAGTTTTAGTAATAGTATAGATAGAAGATAGATAGATAGATATCTTTCAGTTACTTCTGGAACAAATTTTGTTTATTCTTACTGTAAAAAGACACAAAGCGTTCAAGTCGCTCAGTGGGTGAGGCTGCATCTCTGGAGAAACCCCTCCTAGCCTGTGTTCACCTATTACATGCCACCCATTCACTCCCAGCTCCCCGACCCCATCCCCCCTGATCCTCTACAATTAGTCTGAAGAAGGGTCCCAAACCGAAATGTCACCTGACCCGCTGGGTTACTCCAGCACCTTGTGTCCTTGCTGTATTTGTTGTACCAACCAACAAATGCAATTGCTTGTTTATACCACTTATGTAATGATAATACCGTACTCATTTTTTTCTAAACCAGCAACTGCAGTTCCTCGTTCCTACATTTATTCTTACGTCTGAAGTCCTGAGTCTAAGTCTGAAGTTCTCTCCAAAACTTCTTTCAATCTTCTCCGCAGATACCGCCTGATCCAGATACTGCATGACCCACTTTTTTACTCCAGCATTCAAGTGCACGTTATAGGAGTAAAATTAGGCCATTCAGCCCATCAAATCCACTCCGCCATTCAATCATGTCTGATCTCTGCCTCCTAATTCCATTTACATACTTTCTCCCCATATCCCTTGACACCCATTCTAATCAAGAATCGCTCCGTGTCCGTTTTTGTAAACCACCAACTGCGCTTCTTGTTTCTACATTTATTCTTATTATTTAGACTGTTGGTTGTGCACAGATGTTTAAAACTGACTGATCTGGACTGATATAGTTGATGCTGAATTCATGTAGATGGCTGAAACTAAAGACCAACAGCCTGTATCAACCAGACAGGACAAAATGGCTTCCAGCAGCATATTTAAATCAACATAAAAATATGATGATCTGTTTTAAAGCAAAAGGCTGTACTTGCTGGAGATAGCAGAACCAGATTGTTAACTTTACTTCATTAAAAATGGGGGCTGCTGTTATCAAGGACTTAAGCAAAATATACAAAATCAGTCTTAAATGGGAAATTGCTATAATGGTGGACAATAAGGTTATGTTGATTCAACTCTATTATCTTTGGGAGCTTTCCTGCACTGTAGCCCAGCATTTTTACTGCTAGGTCTTTTAAGAAAACATATGTCTTTGGCTGCCTTGCGGTTGATATTCCTTAATGTCGAGGGAAGTTAAAATATTCAAAGGTTAAAGGAACGCCACATGCTGGTTCTTCTATTTCTTCGTTCTCGTGACATGAAAAACACTGCTGATTTGATATTTATTGCCAATCCATGGTTGGCCCAAGGGAGTTTTAGTCATATGGCACAGAAACCAGCCCTTTTGTCCAACTTGTCCATGCCGATCAAATGGCCTGCAATTGGCCCATATTCCTTTAAACCGTTCCTATTTATGTGCCTATCGAAATGTCTTAAAAGTTGCAACTGTATCCACCTCAACCACTTACTCTGGCAGTTCATTCCATATCTGCATCGACCTCTGTGTGAAAAAAAATGTTCCTTATGTCCCTTTTTAATTTTCCCATATCAGTATTTGATAGTGATTAATGAATTCCGTAAGCGGAATTTCCATCGCCCAAACTGCTGCATCACAAAGGTACACAGTGTGTGTATCTGAATGTATCGAGTGTGGTAAATAAGTAACTCCAGGGGAACTTGGCTCAAAGTGGGAAGAAGTAAGGGCCTGTCCCACTTGGGCATCATTTGTGCGTCACGCAGGTGGCGCGCAAGGATTTTGAGAATCCCAAAATCCTGGGCGCCGCGCGCTACCGCGTAATGCACGCCATGCGCGTGCGTCGTGACGCGTAAATGACGCGCAAATAATGCCCAAGTGGGACAGGCCCTGTAGGCATTAAATATTTCTGGATACAAGGTGTGCAGAAAGGACGAGAAAGAGAATAAAGAAGGGGGAGCAGCTAATTAAAGAGAATATTACAGGCCTGCAGAGAGAGGACTGCACAGAGAGCTCAAAGTCAGTATCTATTCGGTTACAACTAAGAAACAGTGGAGAGTATGTTCCACTGCAGGGAGTATTCTATAGTTCGCCAATGACAAGGTTCCGTGTGGTAGGCTGCTCTGGAAGGTTAGATCGCATGGGATCCAAGGAGAGATAGCTGAATGGATAGCAAATTGACTCCATGGAAGGAAGCAGAGGGTTGGAGGTTGCTTCTCAGACTGAAGGCCTGTGATTAGTCGTGTGCCTCAGGGTTCGGTGCTGAGCCCGTTACTGTTTGTCATCTACATCAATGGTTTGGATGAAAACATACAGGGCAAGATTAGCAAGTTTGCTGATGATACAAAAGTTAGTGCAGATAGTGAAGATGGTTGTGAACGATTGCAGCAGGATCTGGATCGATTTGCCAGGTGGGTGGAGGAATGGTTGATGGAATTTAATGCAGAGAAGCGTGAGGTGTTGCATTTTGGGACGTCGAACCAGGGCAGGACCTACACAGTGAATGGCAGGCCTCTGGGTAGTGTTGTAGAGCAGAGGGGTCTAGGAGTACAGGTGCATGGTTCCTTGAAGGTCGATTCGCAGGTAGATAAGGTGGTCAAAAAGGCTTTTGGCACTTTGGCCATCATCAGTCAGAGTACTGAGTATAGAAGTCTGGAGGTCATGTTGCAGTTGTATAAGACGTTGGTGAGACTGCATTTAGAATATTGTGTTCAGTTCTGGGCACCACGTTATAGGATATTGCCAAGCTTGAAAGGGTTCAGAGAAGATTTTCGAGGATGTTGCCAGGACTAGAGGGTGTGAGCTATAGGGAGAGGTTGAGTAGGCTGGGTCTCTATTCAATGGAGCGCAGGTGGATGAGCATTGATTTTATAGAGGTGTACAAAATCATGAGAGGAATAGATCGGATAAATGCAGAGTCCCTTGCCCAGAGTAGGGGAATAGAGGACCAGAGGACATAGGTTCAAGGTGAAGGGGAAAAGATCTAATAGGAATCCGAGGGGTAACTTTTTCACACAAAGGGTGGTGGGTGTATGGAACGAGCTGCCAGAGGAGGTCATTGAGGCTGGGATTATCCCATTGTTTAAGAAACAGTTAGACAGGAACATGGATAGGACAGGTTTGGAGGGATATGGACCAAGCACAGGCAAGTGGGACTAATGTAGCTAGGAGATTGTTGACCAAGTTGGGCCGAAGGGTCTGTTTCCACACTGTATCACTCTATGACGAATAAAGAAACCAATATGCAGGGAGACAACAGAGAAATGCACTAACCACAGAGTATTGTAATGGAGGATTTTAATTATCCCAATTTAAACTAGTAGGATCAGTATTATGAACAGATGAAGTAAAAAGTTTCTAAAATGTGTTTAGGATTATTGTTTGGGCAGTGTGATTTGGGTCCATAAAGAAACAAGCATTGAGCAAGAGAAACTGTTAGAGAAACTCAATGGGCCAGGCAACATCTGTGTAGAGAAATGGACTAACAACATGTTGAATCTTGAAGAAGGGTTCTGACCCGAAACATCATCTGTCCATTTCCCTATACAGATGCCGCCTAACCCACTGAGCTCCTCCAGTAGTTTGTTTTTTGTTCAAGATTCCAGCATCTGCAGTCTCTTGTGTCTCCAAGAAGCAGGTATTGCTTGTTCAGCTTCTGGAGAATGAGGTGGGTCGAGTGCACCAAGTTTCAGAAGGAGAACATTTAGGAGACAGTGATCATAACATCCTAAGATTTAGGTTAGATATTAAAAAGGAGAAATCCACAGTAATAATAATTAATTGGAGGAAGGCCAGTTTCTATGGGTGGGAGTTGATCGGGCCCCAGGTAATTGGAACCAGGGGTGACAGGCAAAACTGTAGCAGAACAAAGAGCTGCCTTTAAACACGAGGTGGATCAGGTGCACTTGAGACACATTCCCAGTAGAATCAAATGAAGTACAGGAAATGTGTAAAACTCGCCAGATGACGCAAGAAAGGCGTTAGTTGGTAAACCAGGCTGATTACAAAACATCAGAAGCAAAGTAAAAACTAAAGGGAGGTCCAGAGAGCAAATTAGGAAAGATTAGCTGCCAACATAAATAGAAATCCAGAAACATTCTTGAGGCACATAGATAGTAAAAGAATAACATATGGAGGAGGGGGGCCTGTGATGAGCAAAAATGGGAACTTGCCCATGAATGCTGAGGGCAACATCTAGATACTAAACTAGTCCATTATATTTGTCTTTGCCAGTGACAAAGGTGCTTCCAAAGTAAAGGTAAAGGAAGAAACAGTTAAGACCTCAGATGCATTAAAATTGGATCATGGAGCTATTAAAAATGTAACTGAACTTTAGGTAAGCAAGTCACCAGGCCAAGATGGGTCCCATCCTTGTACTCTGATGGACGCACTAGAGGAAATCCCAGGGGCGTTGTTCTTAATCTTCCAATGCTCTTTGGATATGGGTGTGGTGACAAAACATTAGTGGTGGGAAAATTTGCATGGATACTTATCTGGGACAGGATTAAGAGGCACCCACAGAAGAAGGATTAATTAAGGCAGGCGTTTTAAGAGAAAATTCTATGTAACCAATTTGATAGAATTTTCTTTGAGCTAATGAATAGAGCTGAAGAGGTAATGCAATTGATTTGGTGTACATGGAAGTTCAGAAAACCTTTGATGAGGCAGCTGAAATGGGCAAATGTGCAACATGAAATTTAATATGAAAGAATATAAAGCAATGCACATTGAATGAACAGTGGCAGTATGGAGTAAGAAATACTATTCTAAAAGAAGTGAAGAAACAGAGGGACATTGAGTATTGCTGTACAAGTCTTTGAAAGTAGCAGGACTTGTTAACCATATAACCATATAACAATTACAGCACGGTAACAGGCCATCTCGGCCCTACAAGTCCGTGCCGAACAATTATTTTCCCTTAGTCCCACCTGCCTGCACTCATACCATAACCCTCCATTCCCTTCTCATCCATATGCCTATCCAATTTATTTTTAAATGATACCAACGAACCTGCCTCCACCACTTCCACTGGAAGCTCATTCCACACCGCTACCACTCTCTGAGTAAAGAAGTTCACCCTCATGTTACCCCTAAACTTCTGTCCCTTAATTCTGAAGTCACGTCCTCTTGTTTGAATCTTCCCTATTCTCAAAGGGAAAAGCTTGTCCACATCAACTCTGTCTATCCCTCTCATCATTTTAAAGACCTCTATCAAGTCCCCCCCTTAACCTTCTGCGCTCCAGAGAATAAAGACCTAACTTATTCAACCTTTCTCTGTAACTTAGTTGTTGAAACCCAGGCAACATTCTAGTAAATCTTCTCTGTACTCTCTCTATTTTGTTGACATCCTTCCTATAATTGGGCGACCAAAATTGTACACCATACGCCAGATTTGGTCTCACCAATGCCTTGTACAATTTTAACATTACATCCCAGCTTCTATACTCAATGCTCTGATTTATAAAGGCTAGCATACCAAAAGCTTTCTTTACCACCCTGTCTATATGAGATTCCACCTTCAAGGAACTGTGCACGGTTATTCCCAGATCCCTCTGTTCAACTGCATTCTTCAATTCCCTACCATTTACCATGTACGTCCTATTTTGATTTGTCCTGCCAAGGTGTAGCACCTCACATTTATCAGCATTAAACTCCATCTGCCTTCTTTCAGCCCATAATTCCAAATGGCCTAAATCACTCTGTAGACTTTGGAAATCCTCTTCATTATCCACAACACCCCCCATCTTGGTATCATCTGCATACTTACTAATCCAATTTAGCACACCTTCATCCAGATCATTGATGTACATGACAAACAACAAAGGACCCAACACAGATCCCTGAGGCACCCCACTAGTCACCTGCCTCCAACCCGACAAACAGCCATCCACCATTACCCTCTGGCGTCTCCCATTCAGCCACTGTTGAATCCATCTTGCTACTCCTGCATTTATACCCAACAGTTGAACCTTCTTAACCAACCTTCCATGAGGAACCTTGTCAAAGGCCTTACTAAAGTCCATATAGACAACATCCACTGCTTTACCCTCGTCAATTTCCCTAGTTGAGTAAGGCATGCAGTGGCTTTTGGCATGCTGGCCTTCATCAATGAATGCATGGAGTTATGAAGTTTGAACATTACATTGCAGTTGCACAAGACGTTTGTGAGACCACATTGGAGTATGGTGTGCAGAAAATTATTTATGAGGATGTTACCAGAACTCAAGGGAGGAGGTTACAGGGAGAGGTTGGGCAGGCTTTATTCCTTCAAACCTTTCGGAGATGGATAAAATCATGAGGGGCATAGCCTTTTTCCCAGGGTTGGGGAATCAAGAACTAAAGGGCAAAGGTTTAAGGTGAAAGTAGACGAAGGTAGTGCATATATGGAAATACCTGCCAGAGTAAGCATTTGAGGCAAGTATTATACCAACAGCTACACGAATAAGAATGGTTTGGAGGAATTTGGGATGAGTGTAGGTAGGTATCTTGGTCGGCACGGATGTTAGGTTGAAGGGCTGGTTTCTCTGCTGTACAACTCTTTAACTACACATCTCTGGGCTTTATCAATAGAGAACAGCATATAAGGATAAAAAGGTCATGCTGAACCTATATAAAACATGGTCTGGCCATATATGTGCATCAAAAATGCTGGAGAAACTCAGCGGGTGCAGCAGCATCTATGGAACGAAGGAAATGGGTGACGTTTCGGCCCGAAACGTCATCTATTTCCTTCACTCCATAGATGCTGCTGCACCCGCTGAGTTTCTCCAGCATTTTTGTGTACCTTCGATCTTCCAGCATCTGCAGTTCCTTCTTGAACACATATATGTGCATCATTCTGGTTGAATGTAGAAATTATGTTTCGGCATTACAATGGATCCAGAAAATATTTAAGACAATGGTTCCTGGAATGTGGGAGTACAGGGCGATATTCACATAGAAACTAACTACAAATGCTTGCTTACAAAAAAACGTCACAAAGTATTGTAGTAACTCAGCAGGTCAGGTAGCATTTCTGGGGAACACTGAAAGGTGACGCTTTGGGACGGGACATCTCCTCAGTCTATATTCACAAGGATAGATTACAGAGGCAAGAATTATTTTCTTTGGAGGAGGATGTGGAAAGAGTTGATAGAAATATATAAAATTGATGAGGCATCTGCACACAATGGATAGTGGCACAGAGGATAAGAACTGGAGGTCACAGGTACTAGGTAAAGGGGAAGAGAATTAAGAGTGATGATGAGAAAAATCTTTTTTGTTTGCCGTGTATGGTTAGAATTGCACATGCCATACCTACAGATGTGGTATAAACTGGATCCACTGTGGCCTTCAAGAGGGAATTGAACAAATAAATAGTGAGAGAAAATTTGCAAGTTTAAGCTCTGAAGGGTGAAACCCGTGGTTTGTTCTGGTAGCGAATCGGTGAACGCAGACACAATAGGCCCAATGGCTTCCTTTTTGTAGTATAACCAAACGATGATTTTGTAATCCGTGTATTCCTTTTTAAATATGATAAAACAATGTCATTTCACACAACCTAGCAATGTAATAGGGAAACAGATGTAAAGCATTCGAGTCAAGATTTCAGCCAGGCAGATGGTATCCTTCACTGAAGCCGTACAGAAGTGATAAAGCACAAGTTAACTCTTGAACAACTGGTTTCCATACTATACTGAAAACTTGGAATTGTTTCCTTAGTGTATTTTTCACTGTAATCAAATGTCCCATTATTTTCTTGATTAATGTTTTCACATTTACATACAGTTTTAAAAATTGTAATTTTTAATCAAACTGTACTGTTCTCCATTTAATAAATGACTTCATTTTTTTTATGGCATGTAACAAATCACAAACTACAGGCACATAGCACGGGGAGGAGGTTGGCAGTCCAAAGACATTACTGCATCCTCTGTCACTTTCCCAACAGCCACATTCCGACTTCCCTTCAACTCCCAAACGCACCCCACCACATTCATTCACACACCCACACATATGCTAGAATTTCCATCTACCATATGTTCCTGCTCGCTCCTTCATCTGTGTCCCGGAAGGACTACGATTAGTCTTTCTCCCTTTCTGCTCCATGGTCTTTTTTTGATTTCTCTCCATTATCCAGCTGCTTCACTTTCAAAATGAGATTTTCTTATGTTCAAGAAATGTGTTTTCTCTCCTCCCCCTTTCAATAAACATACCACAAGCAAACTGCAGCTGACGGGGCTGGCTGATTGGTATGTAGGTAGCCCCAAGGTCTTCAGCTATGGGTAGCCTAGTCAAAGGCTCTGACTGATGGGTTGTCTACCTAAATATTGAGGGGCAGTACACTGGCGCAGCGGTAGAGTTGTTGTCTTACAGCGCTGGAGATCCAAGTTCGATCCTGACTATGGGTGTTGTCTGGTTGAAGTTTGTACGTTCTCCATGTGACCACATGGGTTTCTTCCAAGTGCTCCAATTTCCTCCCATATTTAGAAGACATGCAGGTTTGTAGGTTAATTGGCTTCCCCAAAATATTCCCAATATGTAGGATAGAACTAGTATATGCTGGTCGACGTGGACTCGGTGGGCTGAAGGGCCTTTTTCCACTCTGTATCTCTATAACAAAAAACTCCTGTTATGAGTAGTCTAGTCATAGGCTACAGCTGATGGGTAGTCTACCCAAAGACTCTTGATACGGGTAGCGTAGTGAAAATCTCTAGCTGATGGGTTGCCTACCTAAAGACCAGTGATGAGTGACCACTCAAAGGCTCAATCCGAGGGGTAACCTCACCAAAGGCTCCAGCGGGTACTCTGAAAACCCAATTGTTACAGGCCATCACTCATTTCTCACATCAACTGCATACATAGCACAGACACATAATCAGGAAATGTTTTGAATTTCATTCTACCTCATTACATTTTATCTCCAATTCCATTTAAATGCTGTTAAAGTCTACTTATAAAATATTGATCCAATGTTCTTTTCTAGATACTCTGAACAGCGTGCATTTCCAGCATTTACAGATATATTTTGGTGTTTCTGGAACCATTAAAAAAAAATTGTACTTCATCAATCAATTAATCCACATCGCAGACTTGGCCAAAGCAGAAGGGCGAAGCAGTGCTTGAGCTAGGTCAGTGGGCAGATGTGAATGATGTAATGGCACATCTGCACTGCCACACATTTGCACAAGGAATAATAGTAAGATTAAATGAGAACTTACCAGTTTGAAGTTTGATCTGTATTTTATGAGGAGTTACAATGAGGGATTACGTGAAGAACCTGTCCAGCACGCATGCGCGACATACTTCAAAGCAGCAGTGTGGAATCACAGAAACATCACAATAATTGAAATAAACATAGTAAAGACAAGGAGAACAAAGTTACCAGTTGATCTCTATAATTGAGGGTGGGAGCGGAGGGCACGTAATCCCTCATCGTAACTCCTCATAGAATACAGATCAAACTTCAAACTGGTAAGTTCTCGTTTAATCTTACTATTTTACTTCGGAGTCACGTGAGTGACTACGTGAAGATTTTAAAGCTCTGTGATTTCAAACCGTGTAACAGTTCATACTTCACTCGCTGCCGAAGTCATTCAAGGGAGGAAGTATGTTATCGTAATCAACCATGAATCTGTTTGTAAAACAATAATGGTATTTATTAAACAATAACAAAAATAAAATAATGCTCCCCCGGGCTTAATTTATATATTTGCAGATTCTAAAACTCTTTCTGCAAATAAAACAGGTTCTGCTAACGGCTTATCGTAGAACGTATGGAATGTTTTCTCCATGGACCACCCCGCTGTAGCCAGGATGTGGTCCAATGGCACGTCCATCCTTTTAGCCGCCGATGTGGATGCTGCCCTGGTGGAGTGAGATGTATATACGTCAGTATCTACTCCAGCAGCTCCCAGTACCTGCTTGAGCCATCTTGAGATAGTTTGGCTCGACACCCGACCATGAGGTTTCTTGTGGCTGACCCATAGGGCATTTTCTCTCCCTCGGGAATCTCGTGTTGTGTTGATGTAAACGAGTAAATGAGTCATGACACATAACCGTGGGTCAGGTGGGTACGCCCGGAAATCCATAACTAGGCCTGAAGTTCCTGGCCTGCTCTGCTTTACCAGCTCCTGAATAGTGAATGTGGTACGGTCTGGTGTTATAATCATGTTGTCCAGTCGAAGTAAGTGGAGGGACTGGAACCTTTGTGCTGAGACTAGTGCCATCAGCATGACCATTTTCAGGGTTAGCTGTTTCAGGGTGAGAGACCTGGCTGGTGACCATCCCCTTAGGTATGTCAGGACAACACTGACATCCCAGATTTTGGTGTACGTAGGTCTTGGGGGGTTGGAATTGAATATCCCTCTCATTAGTTTGATCACCAGCGGGTGAGACCCTATGGCCTGTTGTCCTGGTGCCTGATTTAAGTAGGCTGACAGAGCATTTCTGGCAGTATTAATGGCGCTGTAGCTCAGTCCTTCATTATGGTGAAGGCCGGCCAGGAACTCCAGTACATTGGTTACTGTTGTTGATGAATATGTTGTCCCAGTTTTCGAGCAGTATGTTTCCCACTTCCTTATGCTCGATAGGTATTGTTTCCTGGTGGACATACGGTGGGACGCTGTCATCGTGTTGATGGTCCTGTTAGATAATCCCAGGCCCAGCAGTGGTCTTTTCAGAATCTGCAACCCAGTAGCTTGATTCTGTCATGGCATGGATGACTTATGCCTGACACTGGGTGAGTCAATAGGTCTGGGCTACTGGGAATGGTCATTGGAGTTTCAATGAC
Organism: Amblyraja radiata; assembly: GCF_010909765.2. Taxonomy (NCBI): domain Eukaryota; kingdom Metazoa; phylum Chordata; class Chondrichthyes; order Rajiformes; family Rajidae; genus Amblyraja; species Amblyraja radiata. The sequence goes on from NC_045956.1 coordinate 127,665,834, forward strand.
CATGTCGAGGACCACTGGGAACCATGGCTGTGTAGGCCAGTCAGGTACTATCAAAATACCTGAAGCAGAGTCCATCTGTATTTTGCGCAGTACCCGACTGATGAGGCAGAAGGGGGGAAAGGCATAAAATAAATAGTTCCCCCAGTCCAGCGCGAATGCATCTATCGCTGCTGCCTCAGGGTCTGGTTCCCAAGCTACATACATTGGTACCTGGTGATTTAGTCTGGATGCAAAGAGATCGATATCTGGTGTGCCATATTGCTTTGTAATTTTAGCAAATGCTTTAGGATTTAACATCCATTCGGTGTTATCATTGAATTTGCGTGACCTGGTGTCTGCCACTGTATTTAGCTTACCTGGTAGGTAAGTTGCTGATAGCCAAATATGTCTATCGACACACCATTGCCAGATTATGTTGACCAAATTGTCACATGATATCGATTTTATTCCGCCCATATGGTTAATATAGGCCACCACCGTGGTATTATTAATCTGTAAACGAACATGCAAGTGGTGCATATTCATAGAATATGCTTTTAAACCATAAAACGCACCCAACATTTCCAAATAATTTATGCCCAGTGTCTGTAGTAAAGATGATTCTAGGTTAGTCCATCTACCACCTGTGCTGGATATGGTATTAGTTGCTCCCCAGCCTTGAGCACTGGCAATTATTTGTATAGTTAACGTTGGGTTATTGATGATGATAGGGCTGGAACTATGCCAAATGTTCTCTATCCACCATTGTAACTCTGATATTGCTTCAATGGGTAATTTCATGGTTCGGTCAAAGTGACCTGCATGTCGTTTTAACGCCTGCACTTTTGCTCTTTGTAGGTTTTGATAGTGCAAAGGTCCAAATTGTGTAGCTGGAAATGCTGCTACTATTTTGCCAATTACTCTTGCACTTGTCGGATGGTTGGTCGATCGCAAACCATTAAATTCTTACACGTCTGTGCCAAATCTGCTGCTTTATCTTTTGTCAATGTTACAGACATGTGGACTGAGTTAATTGTGAATCCCAGATAGTCCATGGTTGTGGATGGCGTCAACTTAGATTTATCTGGATGTAAGGCAAATCCCAAGGTTTCAAACAATTGTTTGGTAGCTAACACAGCTGATTTAGCCAATTCCATGGTTTTGCCTACTATTAAGATATCATCAAGATATGCCATGACAATATGTTTCTGTTTTCTTAATATTGCCAAGGCTGGTTTTAATATCTTGGTAAATAGTCTTGGGGCTGATGTTAACTCATTAGGCAACGCTTTAAACTGCCATTGTTGCCCCATCCAGGTACATTTCTGGTATCTATGATGATCATTTTGAATGGTTACTGAATAGTAGGCATCTTTTAAATCGATGCTTGCCATAAAGTATCCTTTGAAAATCCGTTGTTTGGCAGTTACAAATGTTTCCATTTTGAAATGTATATACTTAACAAAGGTATTTAGTGAAGTTAAGTCAATGATGTTGCGACATCCACCATCTTTTTTGTTTTTGGTAAATATATTTGAGACAAATTCCAAAGGTTCATGTTTAGATTTCTCAATGATACCCTTTGTAAGTAACCTCACCAGTTCTGCTTGACCCTCTAGTTTTTCTTTGACTGATGGGTAAAGACCCTTTGGGGTGCATGCTGAACTGGTGGCATATTTTCGTGAATGAATTCTATTTTATATCCATGAACACTGTTAAGTATATAACTATCATTCATGATAATAATAATAATAATGGATGGGATTTATATAGCGCCTTTCTAATACTCAAGGCGCTTTACATCGCATTATTCATTCACTCCTCAGTCACACTCGGTGGTGGTAAGCTACTTCTGTAGCCACAGCTGCCCTGGGGCAGACTGATGGAAGCGTGGCTGCCAATCTGCGCCTACGGCCCCTCCGACCACCACCAATCACTCACACACATTCACACACATTCACACACAGGCAAAGGTGGGTGAAGTGTCTTGCCCAAGGACACAACGACAGTATGCACTCCAAGCGGGATTCGAACCGGCTACCTTCCGGTTGCCAGCCGAACACTTAGCCCATTGCGCCAGCTGTCGTCCCATGATAGTCCTCCATGCTTCCATGAACAGGTGTAATCTCCCCTCGTTAGTACAGTTCCCCCACTTTTTATATGCTGGTCGGAACCAGACCCACTTACCTCCATAGTTATGGGTGTGTTCCTTTCCTCTGTTTCTTCATCTGTCGTTGTACTGCTGGGTGTCGTTGTACCGCTGGGTGGGGGTGGCGCATTTTCCATGGGGTCCGCTCTGGGCCCTGGCCTAAAAAAGGCTTTCGGGGATGGTATGCGGACCCCGAGCTTTCACCAGTCCCACGAGGTTGACGTCGACTGGTGGACGCGGTGGGGTACTGCCGTCTGGGTTGTGTGGGTCTGCTCGTTCCGGGGCCTGCCCTATTGAGGCCGAATACTTTTGACTCTTCCTCTAGATCTTTTACTTGTTTGTCTTTACCAAATAGTAGGATCTGTGGCTCTGAGGCCGGTGTTTTGCACAGTCCTGCAAATTTGGGATTTAGGGCAGGTCTTATTACCTCCTTGCGGAGGTTGTTGATTTCATATTGGGTATTACACAGCAGAGCCAGGGTGTCTTGCTGGTTGGTGGTCATGTCCACTCCTTCCACGGAACGAGCATAGGATGTTATGGCTGACATCAGGAGCTTGAGGATGCGCTGCAATTTTAGCTCCTGGTTTCGGATACTCTGCCCAACGTACCCTCAGATTTGGCAGTTAACGGTGGGTACATTGAGCGAAATGCAGTTCTCCGGAGGCGAGTGGAGTTCTAGTGCCTCATTGACTACCTGTTCTTGTAGGGGTTTGAAGGACAGGTAGTCAATGCTGGCTGTTAGTTTTGGCTGCTCGTGGTGTAGCCACGTAGCGATTCACCACACCCAGCAGCTCTTCCTGACCCACACTCCTGACATCTTCGGCCAGTGACCCGTGTTCCTGACCAGCCCAGTCCTGGTCGCCAACGCTGCCCTCGGCTGAGGGGGAAGCGATGGCCAGTGCATTGTAGGGCACTGGTGCGGGAGTGCCTGAACTCCCTTGGCGAGACTGCTCCAGCTCCCGAAGCAAGTCTCGTTGGAGCATTTGCTCCATTAGCCTTTCCATGCGGCTCAGGCGGCTGCCTCTGCCGCTCTCAGGCGGCGAGTCTTCCTCGTCGGAGTTATCAGAGATTACCGGCCGGTCTGATTTCCTTTTTGATTTACCTCCAGTCCGCTGCTGTTGGTCAGGTTGCGCTAGCGGTACTGGGCTCGGCTCGGAATCAATGATAGTGGACCGCAGCGTGTGTGGTCCAGGTGCCGCCACTCGCCCCCCACTGATGGAACGCTCCTGTTCTGTTGGAGTCGAACGGGGGGCGGTCTTTTTTCCCTGTCTTGCTTTGCTCATTTTCCTGGAGTGCACAAAGCAGAACAAGGTATAGTAAATTACAACCTCGGAGTAAGCACGTACCTGACGGTCTGCCTTTTTAAACTTGTAGCGGGAGCGCCTGTACTCCCGTTCGTCGCTGTTGCACTGTGTGAACGCTCATGTCGCGCATGCGTGCTGGACGCGTTCTTCACGTAGTCACTCACGTGACTCCGAAGTAAAATCACAGTAGCCCTATCTGTACTGGCCTTGTTGTGCAATAGCAAATCTCTGTTCAGCACCCATTTAAGAGCAAGCACTAGCTTCATCAGGAATCAAAGGCAGGTAGGTGCTTCATGACTCAGTGGGGTCATGAGTTATGGAGCAAAGGGTCCACGTTCAGGTTTTGTTCTGCAATCTAATGTTTCTTACTGCCTCCATCTCCCGGTCTTCATACTGATTTTTTTAATGCAGTGACACACTTTATCACACAAAGATGATGCAGATTGCTGCCTGAAACTTTATCCAAGTGACTATTCATATGTGACACAGTGTGTGTCAGCAGTATAGTCGAACATAGTCGGGGATGAATCACAGCCTGGGGCAAATGTTCTTAATTATTAACCACTTTATCCAATGCATGATTGAAACTGTGATTTGAGAGAAGACTAATTTATTCCGTGCCTTAACCCAGAGATTTCAAACTATTCTCCTGTTGAGATTGACTAAATCAAACTGACAAAGAAGTTTCCTGGTTCATGCTGCACTGTGTTATGAAGTTAAGCATTTCCTAAATGGGCAAACTCCAAAATGACCAACTTCCCATCGGAGTTTAGTCATAACAACACCCAAAGCATGAATCATCACATATACTGGACTCTGAAGACTGATAAATCTGCTGATTTGAAATAACTTGCGAAAATTTAAACAACTAAATTGTTTTACTGAAGTATTCAAATGTAGATTTTTTTTTAAACATCGCAAGGAGACTAACTCAAGATTTTTAAAAAAAGGAGGAAGAGAGAAAATTTGAGTGCAGGAAGCATTGTAATTTCTCAGGAAATTACTTCAAGCCCTTCCTGTTGCTGTTGAATTTGCCAAAGAGTGCCTTCCATGGTACAATTATTTTCTGCCTGCCCCTTGACAAAAACTGAGAGTTTTGAACCGTTCCATACAGCAAATAAAAATTCTTTGACTTTGGCTGACCACAGCAAGTTCACTGCCAGTGCTGCAAAAGAGAGAAAAAAATGATTTAAAACAATGAGAATCTGGTTGAAATATGATAGCACTTTTGGGACAGAGTAGACAATGTGGCAACAAGACAAAGTTTAGCTTCAATATTTTTCTGAAAGTTTAGTTTCTGAAATTTACATTCAAAATGAAGGTGACATGAAAGGCCAACGTGATTGCTTGTAAGCATTAAACTCAATGAAGATGTTAACTTTTGTCTTAATCACTTGTAGCACACAAGAAGATGGTCCTCTAATAAATGTTTTCTTACCCAAAAAGATGTGGACATATTGTTCATATTATCTTTAAAGCTAGAAAGCATAAACATCAGGTTTTAAAGGCCTTAATAACCTAAAAGTCTCGACCTTCTTTGCAAATGTAATAAATCATTTGCTACAGCTTCACCCTTCTTTCCCACGTGCCATGCCAGAACCACATATTTTCTTTCTGATTTTCCCTGAGAGTTCTTTCTCTACATTGATGCTTGACTGGGGCAGTTCTTGAAACAGGATCAAAGTTTGGACATGAATGTCCTCAAAATCTCTGGGGTCACAGTCTTCATTTTAATTGTTTAGGCCATAGGTTTAGACAGGAGACCATGGATTTATGAAGGGGAAATCATGCTTGACTAATCTTATGGAATTTATTGAGGGTGTAACTAGGAAAACAGACATGGGAGAGCCAGTGGATGTAGTGTACCTGGACTTTCAGAAATCATTTGATAAGGTCCCACATAGGAGATTAGTGGGCAAAATTAGAGCACGTGGTATTCGTGGTAGGGTGCTGACATGGATAGAAAATTGGTTGGCAGACAGGAAACAAAGGGTAGGAATTAACGGGTCCCTTTCAGAATGGCAGGCAGTGACTAGTGGGGTAGCGCAAGGCTCGGTGCTGGGACCGCAGCTATTTACAATATATATTAATGATTTGGATGAAAGGATTAAAAGTAACATTAGCAAATTTGCAGATGACACAAAGCTGGGTTGCAGTGTGAACTGTGAGGAGGATGCTATGAGGATGCAGGGTGACTTGGGTGTGTGGGCAGATGCATGGCAGATGCAATTTAATATGGATAAATGTGAGGTTATCCACTTTGGTGGCAAAAACCAGAAGCAGATTATTAAATAAATGGTGTCAAGTTGGGAAAAGGGGAAGTACAACGGGATCTGGGGGGATCCTTGTTCATCAGTCACTGAAAGTAAGCATGCAGGTACATCAGGCAGTGAAGACAGTGAATGGCATGTTGGCCTTCATAACAAGTGGAGTTGAGTATAGGAGCAAAGAGGTCCTCCTGCTGTTGTACACGGCCCTAGTGAGACCACACCTGGAGTATCGTGTGCAGTTTTGGTCTCCAACTTCAGGAAGGACATTCTTGCTATTGAGGGAGTGCAGCGTAGGTTCACAACGTTAATTCCTGGGTTGGCGGGACTGTCATATGTTGATAGATTGGAGCGGCTGGGCTTGTATACTCTGGAATTTAGATGGATGAGGGAATCTTATTGAAACATATAAAATTATTAAGGGTTTGGACACACTAGAGGCAGGAAACATGTTCCCAATGTTGGGAGAGTCCAGAACCAGGGACCATAGTTTAAGAATAAGTGGTAAGCCATTTCAAACAGAGCTGAGGAAAAACTTTTTCAAACAGAGAGTTGTGAGCCTGTGGAATTATCTGTCTCAGAGGGCGGTGGAAACTGGTTCTCTGGATGCTTTCAAGAGAGAGTTATATAGAGCTCTTAGGGATAGCGGAGTTAAGGGATATGGGGAGAAGGCAGGATCGGGGTACTGATTGTGGATGATCAGCCATGATCACATTGAATGGTGGTGCTGGCTCGAAGGGCTGAATGGCCTACTCCTGCACCAATTGTCTATTGTCTATTGTTTGCTGTTTGGAAATTTAGTGGTATGCAAGGCCCAATGTGTGCGATACTCCATGGTCGACCCTCAACAAGGCTGGGTCCTGCGTCAGTGCAGAGGGCCAGATTCTGGGAGTATGGAGTGGGAGAACATAGAACAGTACAGCACAAGAACAGGCCCTTATCCCACAACGTCTAGGCCAAAATGATGTCAGGTTAATCATTTATCAACCTGCACATAACTTATATTCCCCCATTTTCTGCATATCCATATGCCTATCCAGAAGTTTTTTTAAATACCACAAATGTATCTGCTTCAACCACCACCCATGGAAGCCCGTTCCAGGCAGTCTACTCACTCTCTGTACAATACGTCTGACACATCTCCTTTAAACCTTGCCTCTTTCACATTAAATCTATGTCCTCTAGTATTTGATTCTTCCATCCTGGGGAAATGATTCTGACTATCTATGCCTACCATAATTTAATATACTTCCATCAGGTCTCCCCGCAACCTCCAGCATTCCAGGTATAACCATCCAAGTCTGCCCAACCTCTCCCTGTAGCTAATACTTCCTAATCCAGGCAGCATTCTGGTAAACCTCCTCGGCACACTTTCCAAAGCACCCACATTCTCCCTGAAATCGTGAGACCAGAACTGCACACAATACTTCAAATACAGCCTAATCAAAGTCCTATAAAGCTGCCTCAGAGACACGAGGAGAGGAGAGGGGAGGTGGTGGGTTGGGAGAGAGTTGGGATGGCAGGGATGGTAGATGGTGATGGGGCCTGTAATGTATGTTTCAGCAAAGCATTGGTTTCTGTTTGGTGGGGGGGGGTGGGGGAGTTGAGGAGTTTTGTGTGCGAGTTAGAGGTCAAGCAAGGGGAGATAATCCAGTCTCAGAATGGTGTTTCTGGGGTTGGGAGGGGAGGCTATTTGCTTTGTGGTATTGGGGCTAGGATGTGGCAGGTTATCCAATGGTCAATTGGGTCTGGTCAGTGGGGGACATGTGTTTGCGCAGATGTGGGGTGTCAGTTACATGGAGTTGGGGTGCAAGGCTCAAAGGGAGGCAGAATGCAAACAATCTACATGAGATTGAAGCACCAAATGATCTGCTAGGTGGACTCAGTGGGAAGAGCAGCATCCGTGGAGGGAAGTGGACAGTTGACATCTAGGGTCGGACTGGTTTCCGCATCTGAACTGGATTCCGGCATCTGCAGTCTCTTGCATCTCCTTAAGACAGATTGACCTCCTCTGGTAGTCTAATGTGTAAATTGCAGCATGACTGATCAAGCAGTACTGTGGAAATCTGGATGGGTCACTTGGTTGAATCAGTGTCCAAATTCAGTGACCAGTGATAGGCACATTCCGGGACAGTACAACCTGGCTTCTATCGGCAACTCTGTAAATGTGCTTTGCAGAGGTCAACTGTCTTATTATTGCATTCCACTCCAGGAAACATAAATGTTCCTGCACGCTGTGATAAAGAAAGGTGGCGTCAGGCTGTCCATTCTTGACTGTTTAGGTTTTCCTCTTTCATCATCCTTTTAGTATTTTTTATGGAGCAAGCTGCCTTCACTGAACCCCTGGCAACTAACTTCATATCAGTGTAAATGGAACAAATGGGGTAATAATTCCTTCAAAATTCAAGGATGCAGATCAGTAAGGCTTAGAAAGGAAAGAGCAAAGAACATTTGAAAACAGAAGGTAGACACAAAATGCTGGAATAACTCAGTGGGACAGGCAGCATCTCTGGAGAGAAGGAAAGGGTGACGTTTTGGGTCAACCCGAAACGTCACCCATTCCTTCTCTCCAGATATGCTGCCTGTCCCATTGAGTTACTCCAGCATTTTGTGTCTACCTTTGTTTTAAACTAGCATCTGCTATTCTTTCCTACACATTTCATCCACTCCATTTGAAAACAGAATCTTTTCTTCAACAATAAATTACAAACTATTGTAAGGGGAGCAACTATTGTGTCCCGGGGAGCCGTGCGGGCCCGATCCACCTGCCGAACAACCGCTCCGCCGACGGTCGGGCCTACCGATGTGCCCCCGGTAGGCCCGACTTGCCCCACAGGCCCCCAGGGGACTATGGTGAAGCCAGGCAGCGAGGCGTCTGGGCCAATGGAGCCACAGTGGCGGCAGCGATGGGACCCTCGGTGCCAGCAGCAAGTGCCTCGACATAGTCAGCAGTGGGAGCACTGTGGCAGTGTGAGCCTCAGCGGCAACAGAAGCCTCGGCAGAGGTGAGGCCTCGGTGGCCACGTGAGCCTTGACAGCGGTGGAGATTTAGCGATCGAACCACGATCAGCTGTTGATGAGCGTGAAGGGGGGAGGGGAAAACAATGGCGACCCGGCATGAGGGACGGTGGGAGAACAAGGGGGACCCGGTGTAGGTTGGGGGGGAGCTTTAATAGCAGGAGTAAAATTAAAATCGTCTTCTAAAGCCATCAACGCCGACAACGGACGGATCTCACGTACGGAACAGAGCAAGGTACGCCGTTTATTTTTACCTATAAACGTGTTTCGTTGGATGCCTTTAATCAAAATTTCACGTTGCGAAAAGGTGACTAAGGCCCGGCAGTATTTTTCCTGCCGATATGGGCTTTAAATTCACCGCAAACCGCAACGTTCCAAACGATCGCGTTCCACAAAATCCCACTCGCAAAATGATTAAATAGCCATTAATTTATGGGAATTAAACACTAAATTCCTTCCATTTGGCCTATAAATTCATGATAATGAGATTTAAAAATCATGTTATATTGTGAATTCTTGTGTGAATGTTATTTGGACACTTAGGCTATTTAAAAATGTTAACCTTTTCTTAAGAAATGGATAGATGTTTAGATCTAGTAATTGAATTTTGTAATTAGCTACTATTAGGTAACTAACTCATTATATGCTTTAATTTCAGGTCGTCCAAGTAAGATTGTTTCATATTTGTTTCAGAATGCTTCAATCTATAATAACTGAAAATCTCATTCAGTTCTCTTAATTTTAAAGAAATTTATGGAGTTTTGACTGTCCTTGATCACAACTTTTGAGTTAAGTCAATGGAAAAGCAATAGGGAACAAGATGCTAATTTCCGAGTATAACTTTTTCAATACTGAAGATATGAAAGTGAATTAGGTGTTAAATTAAACTTCTTTTTATGCTTTATCTGATGGGATAAATTGCAGACCTGATTTTTAAAATCTCAAAATTTTGTAACATTGCTAAGTAGTGTTGATATGTTTTATGGGAATGCACTGAATTGTTTGGTATACTGACTGACGATGTGAATAAAGTATATTTTTGGGAACAATTGCCTGTAGGTCTTAAGTTATTGTTTGGTGGGTGATGTGGCATTAATGATGCTGTGTTTAGAGTTTAGAGATAAAGTGTGGAAACAAGCCCTTCTGCCCATCGCGTCCATGTCGATCATTGATCACCCATTCACACTAGTTCTATGTTATCCCACTGTCTCATCCACTCCCTAGTAATTAACGATTTCATTTTTTTTTTTACAGGGACCAATTAACCTACACGTCTTTGGGATGTGGGAGGAAACCCTAGCACCTGGAGGAAACCCCGCATTCACAGGGAGAACACGCAAACTCCACACCGACAGTACCTGAGGTCAGGATCAAACCTGTATCTCTGACGCTGTGAGGCAGCAACTCTACCAGCTGCATCACTGTACTCTCTCCTTTCCCTCCCATTAGGCTATAGAATGCAAATGAGAATGAGAGCTATCTCGGCTTTGTGTAGCAGATAATAAAAGCAAGTAAAGACTAAAGGGCTTGTCCCACTTAGGCAATTTTTTTAGGCGACTGCCAGCAACTAGGCTGTCACCACATGGTCGCTGGAGTGTCGCCTGTATGGTCGTGAGTAGTTTCCTCAGTCGCCCAAAAAGTCGTAGCATCTTTCTGGTCTCCGCTGGATTTTCAACATGTTGAAAAAATTTCGGAGACAGTCGGCGACAGTGGGTTTGACGCCAATGAGCGTAGATTGACTTCTCCTGATGTAGGTGCTGTCGCAGTTGTCGCCAGGTTAACATAGATTGTCACCGGTGCTGACTTCGTTTTTTTGTTGTTGTTAATGTAATGATTCTATTTCAAATTTTATGTCGAAGGGGTCGCCGGTTTTTCGGAGACCTGCTAAGACTATGACAGTCGCCGGCAGTTGCCTAAAAATAGCCTAAGTGGGACAGGCCCATTAGTCATGAAAAATTGCAGGATCTTCAGTTTGCTCACTGAGTTTTGCTGGTCTTTATCAGTGCCAGCAGAAACAAATGTCAAACTTCAAAGATGGGAGAAAAGGAAACAACGTCTATTCTTTCATTTTTTTCCCGCAATTCCTTTTGGAATTATTCATATGAAAATGGCAAGCAAGGATAGTTTTGGACTCAAATATACAAACTTTCATGCTTGACTAGCAGAACATACTTACTGTCTGTGCTCCTTAATGCATATTGCCTCCCAAGCACAATACAACTATTTGAATCATACTTTAGCAAGGAACAAACATTTGTAGAATTTCTGAAGAGAAACATGGAGAAGGGGTAAGAATGGGAACGGTATCAGGAATACTTACTTAATTAGTATTTTAATATCATGAAGCAAAGAAGCAGTACCTATGGTCCAACCCGTCTATGCTGACTGTGAAGGTCATGCCCTGGTTTTGCTTCCCAAAATGCAAAACTTCACAATTATCTGCATTAAACTCCATTAGCCACTCCCTGGCCCACTTGTCCAGTTGATCAAGATCCTGCTGTCATTCTTGATAGCCATCTTTTATAGCAACAATACAATCTATTTTATATCATCTTCAAACCTACTAATCATGTACATTCTCATCGAAATCATCGAGACATACAGCATGGAATCAGACTCGTCCGTGCCGACCAAAGTGTCCCAATGGAGCTAGACCCATTTGCCCGCTTTTAGTCTTTCTCCTACTAAATCTTTCCTATTCCCGAACATATCCAAATTAATTTTAAATGTTGTTATTGGATTAACCCCACTCCTTGCCCTGTCAATTATCCAAGAGCATGCCATGCTTTGTCCCCTCCTTATAGTGCCCTCTACATATGGATATATTCAGGAAACATATTCAGGAAACATTCCTGAATGCATTTGGCAAATTCCCTCACATCTAAGCCCTTGGCACTGTGGCAGTTCCAGACTATATTGAGGAAGTTAAAAGTTAAAGTCCCCTACTACCACAACCCTATTAAACCAGCATTTGCAGTTCTTTCCTACATAACCCTATTAGTCTTTCAGCTGCCTGCCGTCTCCCAGCATATTTGTTTCTCTAATTCCCATTGACCATTTGGGCGTCTATAGTACACATACATCAATGTTGTGGCAGTTCCTGGGGAATAGGCCACTCCCTGGTTCATCCCCCTCGGCACATGATGGACACGTCTGGGGCGGCTTCCAGCTACGAAGATAAGAGCAGGGACTTTTGGTGCGAGACCAGTCTTCAGTCTCTCACTGAAGCAGAGAGTAGTGTGCTGTGCTCATTAAAGCCCCTACAGAATTTGCCTGGCTCCTAGCCTTCATTACGGGCTCTCTCACGCACCCGCTACACTGGTGACCCTCGACATTTCGTTGCAAGTCGCGATGGACCCGAATATTCTACAGGACGCACAACCCGGTCAACCACCCTTGGACCATGTCGGTCAACCGTCCTTGGGCCCTGCCGGCCCCACCAATCTCCACGCCGTTGCGCTGAAACTGCCTACCCTGTGGACCGACGAGCCCGATATCTGGTTTGACCAGGCTGAGGCGCAGTTTGCACTGCGGGGCGTGACGGCAGATGCAACGGAATACTATTATATTATCAGCGCACTCGACCAGGCCACTGCACGACGGGTTAAGCCTTTTCTCCGCGTCCCCCTGGAGGCTAATATGTATAAGGCCCTTAAGGCCCTACTCTTACGTAGGTTTGGCCTCAGCGAGGCCGAGCGGGCGACCCAAATCTTGCGGATGACTGGCCTGGGTGACCGCCGACCGTCGGCCGTGCCGGGCGATATGCTGGCCCTTATGGGTGACCATGAGCCCTGGTTTCTTTTTAAACATGCCTACCTGCAGCAACTCCTGTCCGACATCTGCCTGCAGCTTACCAGCAACCCTTTCACCGACATGCTGTCGGTGGGCGAGCGCACAGATCAGCTTTGGATGGCCCGTCAGCAGGCCCTGGATGCGCTGGAGATCCAGACGGCGCCTGGGCAGCACACAGCAGGCCGGTGCTTCAATTGACCGGGTCTCCGCCGCGCCTAAACGCTCTCCGCGGCGGGATCCGGCCGCCATTGCGCATCCGGGCGCCGGCACGTCATCCCAGCGTGGCCTGCCATCAATTCCTTTGGACGTCACCAGACGTCGCTGGTGGTCGGATCAGCCCGCACCTCCACCTGTTTTTTCAAACAGCAGCAGGGGTAGCTGGTGCTACTATTACTGCCGCTGGGGAGCTGCATCTCGTCAGTGATTGCTTCGGTGGCCGGCTAGATTCATAGCGTGTTTGCGTGGGATCGCCGCACTGGGGCTCGTCGACGCCGGGGCAGAGATAAGTGTGCTGCCCGCTTCTAATGGCGACGTCCGCGCCGCAGCAAATGGGAGCCCAATCCGCTCATATGGGGTGCGCACACTCTCCCTCAACTTCGGGGTGCTTTTCATGGCCATTTGTCATTGCTGACGTTTCCCAGCCGTTGCTGGGCGGACTTCCTACGCGCACATTCCCTGCTTGTGGATGTCAAGCAGCAGCGTCTGATGCACTCTGTAACATTGGAGCCTGTTTCCCTCCATGTGGACGACTCGGTCTTGCTGCCTGATGGGCCCCTGTCGTCCGTGGATGCTACATTCTCGCGTGTACTGGCCGACTTCCCTGAAATCCTCGACCTGCAGTTCCGCTCCTCCGCCCCGAAACACGGGGTGGAGCATCATATTCCGACTGCTGCCCCGCCCGGGCGCAGCGTCTTCCACCGGACAAACTCCGTCTAGCTCGGGAGGAGTTCCGCATTATGGAGTCGCTGTGTATCAGACAGCCCGTGGGTGTCCCCACTCCATATGGTCCCCAAGGCGGACGGTGAACTGTGGCTGGTGCCCTTGCGGAGACTATCGTCAGCTTAATGATGCCACCATCGCTGACAGGTACCCGGTCCCCCATATTCAGGATTTCAACGCGCACCTGGTCGGGGCTGCGGTGTTCTCCAAGGTCGACCTGGTGCGTGGCTACAAACAAATTTCTGTCCACCCCGATGACGTGCCCAAGACGGCCATCTTAACACCATTCGGCCTTTTCGCGTTCCTGCGCGTGCCATTTGGGCTTAAGAGCATTGCGCAGGCCTTTCAGCGGCTTATTGGCTGTGTGTGCCATGGCCTGGACTTTGTGTTCGTTTACCTCAATGACATCTTGGTGGCAAGCCGCTCGCGGCAGGAGCATTGTACCCATCTCCGCCAATAATTCCAGCGTCTCTGCGATCATGTCGTCTGCCGTCAATATAGCCAAATGCCATTTCGGGTGAAAGGAAAGGAGGTCGAATGGACTGACCAAGCAGTAGCGGAATTCCACCAGGCCATGGAGGCCCTGGCTAGGGCCACGATGCTCGTGCACCCACGGGCGGATGCACCAATCGGGCTGACAGCCGACGCTTCCAATGTAGCGGTTGGAGCGGTGCTAGAGCAGCTGATCGATGGGCGTTGGCGGCCTCTGGCCTTCTTCAGCAGGCACCTCAGTGGCGCACAGTGGCACTACAGTACCTTTGATCGCGAGCTCCTAACCCTTTCCCTCTGCGGGCGCCACTTCCGTTACTTTTTGGAGGGGTGGACAATTACCGCTTGCACGGACCACAAGCCCCTCACCTTTGCTTTCGCCAAGGTTTCTGACCCGTGGTCCACTCGCCAGCAGCGGCAGTCGGCGTTCATCTCTCAATACAAGACCTCCATTCGTTTCATCGAGGGCAAAGACAACAGAGCAGCCGACGCCTTGTCTCATTGCGCGGTCAATGCCGTTTTGCAGGTGTCCGATGGCATTGACTACTCAGCCCCGGCTGCTGCCCAGCTGACGGATGATGAGATGTCTGCCTATCATACCACAGTTTCGGGCCTGCGGTTGGAGGACGTTCCATGTGGCCCCGGGGTTGCGAGGCTGCTGTGCGACGGCTCGACTGGTCAGCCGCGGCCCACCGTCCCCTTCGCCTGGCAACGCAGAGTGTTTGAGGTGCTCCACAGGCTGGCCCACCCTTCCGTTCGGGCAACAACGGCCCTCATGGCTTCCCGTTTCATGTGGCACGGGTTGCGCAAGCAGGTTGGGCATTGGGCGCGCACCTGCATCCCATGTCAAACGGCCAAGGTACAGCGGCATGTGTGGGCACCACTCCAGGAGTTCCGCGTCCCTCGCCAGCGGTTTGACCATATCCACGTGGACATCGTGGGCCCGCTGCCGCCTTCTCGGGGCTTCACCCACCTCCTGACCGTGGTTGACCTTTTCACGTGGTGGCCAGAAGCAGTTCCATTGGCAGACACCTCTGCGGCCAAGTGTGCCCGTGCTTTGGCGGCCCACTGGATTGCCCGATTTGGAGTGCCGCTGGACATTACGTCTGACCGGGGGCCTCCGTTCACATCTGAACCGTGGTCGGCCATGGCTCGCCTTCTAGGAATTAACCTGCACCGCACCACGGCATATCATCCGCAGGCGAACGGCCTGGTGGAGCATTTCCACCGCCAGCTCAAGGCTGCCCTGAAGGCTCGGCTCGCGGACCTGGACCGGGTCGACGCATTGCCCTGAGTTTTGCTGGGTGTCCGCACCGCGCCCAAAGTGGACTTGGTCACCTCCTCAGCTGAGTTGGTGTATGGGGCCCCGCTGACAGTGCCCGGTGAGTTTATCCCATCAGCACAGGGCCAGGCGGAGCAGCCATCAGCCGCCCTGCAATGGCTTCGGGAGACGGTGGGCAAGCTGGCACCAGTGCCACGTTTCTTCTGCTCTCCAGGACCGCCCATTTGTTTTCTTGCGTCGGGACGCACATCGCCCGCCCCTTCAGCGGCCGTACAAGGACCATTCAAGGTCCTCGAGTATGTCCCTTTCACTTTCGTTTTGGACATGGGGAGTCGTCGTGAGGCGGTCTCCGTTGCGCGGCTGAAGCCGGCACACGTGGATATCAGCCAATGGTGCTACTTGCACGGCCTCGCCCTCGGGGTTGCCCTCCGTTCCGGCCCTTTCCCCAAGCGCCCGCGCCGACACCTTCGCCTGGCAGTGTGTCTCCGGTTCCTGTGCCCACTGTGGTGCGCACACGGGCTGGTTGTCCCGTACGTCCCATACGTCCCCCTGTCCGTTTCGTGCCTCCCGTTCTTGGGGGGGGGGAGGGTCCTGTGGCGGTTCCTGGGGAGTAGGCTACTCCCTGGTTCATCCCCCTCGGCACTTCATGGACAGGTCCAGGGGCGGCTCCCAGCTACGAGATAAGAGCAGGGATTTTTGGTGCGAGACCAGTCTTCAGTCTCTCACCGAAGCGCAGAGTAGTGTGCTGTGCTCATTAAAGCCTCTACAGAATTTGCCTGGCTCCTCGCCTTCATCCCGGGTTCTCTCACGCACCTGCTACAATGTGATCATTTCCTTCTTATTTCTCAAATTGTTTTTTCTAAGCCTGTGGTGTGGGTCACTTATGAAAGTGGTTCAGCTAAATATGGGAATGCAAAGAGTGCTAAGCTTTAGAAATAGATATAATTGACAACAGCTTTTGATGGAAAGTGATACCACCCATGGCTATGCTTATGATTCCCACTAAAATATTAATAGATTACAGCAGTGTACTATTTATCTAGATGGACACAAAAAGCTGGAGTAACTCAGCGGGTCAGGCAGCATCTCTGGCGAGAAGGGATGGGTGTCGTTTTCGGTCGAGACCCTTCTTCAGACTAGCTGGCACCAAACGTAGCAGTCTGAAGAAGAGTCTTGACCTGAAACGTTATCCATTCCTTCTCTCCAGAGATGCTGCCTGTTCCACTGAGTTACTCTAGCTTTTTGTGTCTATCTTCAGTTTAAACCAGCATCTACACTTACTTCCTACACATTCCTATACTATTTATCTAGCATTTATTTTGGGAGGACTAAATGTAAAAAACTGGGATGTAATGCTGAGGCTTTGCAAGCACTGGCAAGACCGCATATGGAGTATTGTGAGCAGTTTTGGGGCCCACATCTGAGGAAAGATATGATGGGATTGGAGAAGGTCCAGAGGAGGTTTACGAGAATGATCCCAGGAATGATTGGGTTAACATATGATGAGTGTTTGATGGCACAGGGCTTGCATTCACTGGAGTTTAGAAGGACAAGGGGGGGGGGACCTCATTGAAACTTACTGCATAGTGAAGGGCCTGGATAAATGGATGTTTCCACCAGTGGGAGTGTCTAGGACAAGAGGCCATAGCCTCAGAATAAAAGGACATACCTTTAGAAAGGAAATGAGAGTAATTTATTTTGTCAGAGGGTGATGAATCCGTGAAATTCATGCCTCAGAAGTCTGTGGAGTCCGTCAATGTATATTTTTTAAGGCAGATAGATTCTTGATTAGCACTGGTGTCAGTGGTGATGGGGAGAAGGCAGGAGAATGGGGTGGAGAGGGAAAGATAGATAGATTGAATGGAGGAGGAGACGATGGGCTGAATGGCCTAATTTTGCTCCTAATTCAGCTTTACCAGAGGTGCAGTCAGCATTGACTTCATGTTGTAGATGATCATAAATCAGAGCACTTGAAACTATTTACAACGGAAAAGAACAGGCTGAGTACACTTTAAAAAAATCTATCCTGACTGCCTTTGACCAGCAATGGGTTGGGTTCAATAACTGTAATATTGCCAGCCTGCATTTTTCCCTGGAACATGAACTGTAACAGGAATCATCAGTAGGCGAGTTGATGCTATCTTCCCTTTCAATGGCTTTTTTTTTTTAAAGCAAGAATGTGCCAGTTTAAAATATTTTTTGGGTTTCAGCATGACATTAGAGTGCAAAATTTCTAGTTTGATAATAAATTTGCAAAATTCTTCTTGCTTGCATAAAATGTCAAACTATACTTGTTACGTTTTGCTAGCAGTTGCATATATTTTTCAAACAAATAACACCATTTATTTGACTGGGTCAGTAAGCATCCTGAATAAATGATATATTATCTTTTACAAAAAATTGTATACTGAACTAAATCAAAGTAACAAGTAAAATGATAGCAAATTGGGGGTAAAATAAAAATCAGCCAGGTACCCACATGGTTAATGCATTCAAGAGAGATATAGCTCTTAGGGCTAACGGAATCTAGGGATATAGGGAGAAAGCAGGAACAGGGTAGTGATTCTGGATGACAATAGACAATAGGTGCAGAAGTAGGCCATTTGGCCCTTCGAGCCAGCACTGCCATTCACTGTTCATGGCTGATCATCCCCAATCAGTACCCCGTTCCTGCCTTCACCCCATATCCCCTGACTCCGCTATTTTTAAGAGCCCTATCTAGCTCTCTCTTGAAACATCCAGAGAACCTGCCTCCACCACCCTCTGAGGCAGAGAATTCCACAGACTCACCACTCTCTGTGAGAAAAAAATGTTTCCTCGTCTCCGTTCTAAATGGCTTACTCCTTATTCTTAAACTGTAGCCCCTGGTTCTGGACTCCCCCAACATCGGGGACATGTTTCCTGCCTCTAGTGTGTCCAAGCTCTTAACAATCTTATAGGTTTCAATGAGATACCCTCTCATCCTTCTAAATTATCAGCCATGATCACATTGAATGGCAGTGTTAGCTCAAAGGGCCAAATGGCCTAGTCCTGCACCTATTTTCTATGTTTCTAATGGGCAAGAGAAGGTTCTACAGTTCAAAAGCCACAGTGTAGTTCTGAAGTTTTGCTCTTGTAGAGATGGCAGGTGGGATAGTGGAAGTCAGGGTGTTGCAAGTCGGGGATTTCCAGTTCCCCTGACGTTCAGCTGCAGCTCCTCACCGAACGTAAGTGCGTTCAGCTGCAGCTCCTCACCGACCACATTGAGGAACTGGAACTGTAGCTGGATGACCCTGGGATTACCCGGGGGGGGTGAGAGTATCATAGTTACGAGTTGCGGTGCGGTGGTAATGCCCAATATGCAGGTGGAAAATGGGTGAACACCAGTAAAGGGAGTAGGCAGACAGTGCAAAGATTCCCCAGGTCAATTTCCCTTGACAACGATATGCTCCTCTGCATACTGATGTGTGGGATGACTGGCCAAACAGTCGCTGCCTCAAAAAGGCTGGCAGTATCATCAAAGACTCACACCATCCTGGCCACACACTCATCTCCCTGTTACCTTCAGGTAGAAGGTACAGGAGACTGAAGACTGCAGCGACCAGGTTCAGGAATAGCTAATTCCCCACAGCCATCAGGCTATTAAACCTGGCTCGGACAAAACTCTGAACATTAATAATCCATTATCTGTCATTTTGCACTTTATCAGTTTATTTATTCATGTGTTTTGTAGTCAGTGCCTATTATGTTCTGTGTGCTGAAGCAAAGCAAGAGTTTCATTGTCCTATCAGGGACACATGACAATAAACTTGAACTTGAACTTGGCCAGGGGAGAGCAGCAGAAAAAGTGGTCTGGTGTGTGGTCTTGGACCTGGCTTGAAGGCATTGCAGAAAAGGGAAAATTCGTAGTTTAGTTTAGTTTAGTTTTGTTTGTTATTGCCAAATGTACTGAGGTACAGTAAAAAGCTTTCTTGTTGCATGCTCTCCAGTCAGCGGAAAGGCTATACATGATTACAATCAAACCATCCACAATGTACAAATACAGTGTCAGACAGCGCCATAGTGATTGGAGACGTTAGTTAGGGGGACACACAACGATTCTGTGGCAGCAAATGAGACTCCGGGATAGTGTTTAAGAAGGAACTGCAGATGCTGGAAAATCGAAGGTACACAAAAATGCTGGAGAAACTCAGCGGGTGCAGCAGCATCTATGGAGCGAATGAAATAGGCAACGTTTCGGGCCAAAACGTTGCCTATTTCCTTCGCTCCATAGATGCTGTTGCACCGCTGAGTTTCTCCAGCATTTTTGTGGACCACCAGGATAGTGTGTTGCCTCCCTGGTGCCAGTGTCCAGGATGTCTCTGAGCAGCTGCAGAACATTCTCAAGAGGGAGGACGAGTCGCCAGAAGTCGTTGTGCACATTGGCACAATTTACATAGGTAGGAAAAGGAATAAATGGAACAAAGTCCACTGTCCGCAATATGGTAGAGGTGAATTGGGCAGTACACTAACCTATGGAAGAACCGTTCACAAGTCTGATAACAGAGGAGAAGAAGCTGTTCCCGAGTCTGGTGGTGCCGATTTTGCACCACCAGACTCTTCATCACTTTATCAGACACCAGCTTTATCACTTTATGAATGTCATTTAGTTCTAACAGCTTTCAGATTTAGCAATCCCTATAGCTCTCTTGACCATTGTCAATTGTAATCTCAGCCATTCATGAAGGCATTTGCCACATAGATAAGTGGTGATGAGCAACATCTTGCCAATAATGCCTATGCCCAGTTAAAATTAACAATGAATTTAGTTAACTCATAATTGTCGTTTGAAATTGCTCAGCAAGCTACTTAGTTGTACCAAACAACCACAATCACTGAAAGTCAAGGACAGAAAATGAACTCTGCCTCTTTCAAGTGAACCCTTACTGGGAAAGTTAAGGGGCTGTCCCACTTGGGCGACCTATCTGGCGAGTTTAGAAGAGTTTGAAAAAATGACATGTTGAAGACCTCCTTTGACTATGATGAAGACTACCTATGACTACCTTCGGCTACCCTCGACTAACATGCCGACCTACTACGACTAAAAAAAAGTATTGATTTTTTCCATGGCGACCTTATTTTACTCGCGGGCATTTTTTAACATATTGAAAAAAAAGCCGCAACCTAACTGAGGCCTCGAGTACGCGGAGACCACTCTCGAGCATGAAGGAGAGTTACGAAGACCTCCCACAACCTTGTGTCGACCATGCTGCAAGTATGAGTCGAGGGCAAACTCACCAGAACTCGCAGATTAGGTCGCCTAAGTGGGACAGGCCCTTTAAGGTGAAGCCTGCAATCACCGCCACCATTTACTCTAGTCTGATGTACAGCCTCGTGACAAATCACCAGCTTGTGATCATGAAATTATCTCAGCATATCTTTCAACGGAGTGTGAAAATTAAATGCATTCGGAATTGTACAGCAGCATTCTCACTAAACCTTTCACAGCCATGAATAATCCTTAACAAAATAAAGCTTGGGAAATAGTGCTATTCAATGAAAATCTTTTGTATTCACTGTGAAGCAAATAAATGTAAAGATAAACTGAGGAGCGAAAATAGGTCTCTGATATTAAAAAAAAAAAACAGGTTAATTTGGTGGATATGCTGTTTTGATCAATGAGAAAGTAGAGAGGAGACAGACCAGAGGTTTGCACGTGATGTCTGCAGACTACCAAAATGGATTGCCTGAAGAAGGATCCCGACCCAAAATGTCACCTGTCCATGTTCTCCAGAGATGCTGCCTGACCCTCTGAGTTACTTTAGCACTTTGAGAGTGTTTTTAGTTATCACATTTAAATTGGAAAGAAGTGTTGGTGTGTTTGAGGAAAAACAATTAAAGAATTAAAAGACGGGCAAACGTAGTCATCAACAGAGATGAACAAAATGTTAGTCTGGTTACCTAGCATTACTGGTATTTTATTGTATTGTTGATTATTGTATGCTTATTTGCTGTACTGGTGCTTTAATGGATCTGTAAAAAGAAAGAATTTCATTGTTCCTTTCCTGGTGCATATGACAATTAAACATTCGTGCCTATTTATCAGGGACAGTAAAAATGTAAAAGGGAAAAAACTATTTGGGGAGGTAATGGGCCTTGGAAAAAAACCCAGCTATATATGATAGGGAAAAGAGGAATCCCCAAGAGACCGGGATTCGAGAAGCGGGTGGGGACGAACTGGAGTGGTGCCTGGAGATTACCGAGGCAGAAAGGGATGACATCATTAAATGCTCAGATCGTGTGGCAACAGAAATGACCTCATTAAATACTGAACTTACAACACTAAAGGTGCCAATTAAAAAAAAAAAAAAAAACTAGGACTAGGATTTGAGCCCCACAAGAAAAAAGACAAATCATCTTCTTTGAGAACATAGCACTGATTAATCATAAATTACTCTTCAACAAACAAATAACTAACAATCAAGAATGCCATTACAATATTAGTTTAGCTTAGAGATACAGCGCAGAAACAGTGCAGAAACAGGCCCTTCGGCCCACCGGGTTCGCACCAACCAGTGATCTCCACACATTAACACCATCCTACACTCACTAGGGGCAATTTTTTTGTTTCCATTATATGCCAAGCCAATTAATCCACAAACATGTACGTCTTTGGAGTGTGGGAAGAAACCGAAGATCTTGGAGAAAACCCACGCAGTCACAGGGAGAATGTACAAACTCCATACAGACAGCATGATCGTACCCGGGTCTCTGGTGCTGTAAGGCAGCAACTCCAGCACTGCACCACCATGCTGCATTAGTTCAGGGACATTGGTCAAACAAGTAGTAAATGCAGAATGAAATAAGTGAAGATGTGGAGAGAAATTAACAAGAAACAACCATCACAAAATATTCAAATACCCGTTTCACAAAAGTTTCACGAATATTTTCTGCCTAAAAATTAATCATGTCACAATCTTAAGCACTTCAAATGGTCTTTAAATGTTAAAAAAAAACATTCACATTATCTGATACAATTTTGTTATTAATCGCAGTGTAACTATAAGATTACTTCAGTCTTCATGAAACCAAACTAAGTGCCACTGCAGAAGAAATCAGCCACAGCCCAGTATTTGCACATCTTGTGCCATATGGAAACTGCAAAAAGTTTGTGTGTGCTGGAAAACCACAATGACAGGAAGTGCTGCTCAGATTTTATGTACTTGAGGATTATTATTGTGCACAAAACTGAATTATGCCATTGGAACATTGAAAGAGATGGCTACACAAAGTTAAAGAGAGTCAAGAGGTGAGGCACAGGGTGCCTATTAGATGGAACAATAGATGGGGCATCAAGCAGGCAGAAATGGAATTGCCATGGGCATCAAGCATAGGAGATCGGTCTCAAACATCAGGGGAAAGAGGGGCATCACTGGCAGATAAGGTTGAGAAATATCTCCAGGCATTTTATGTATATTCAGAGTAAGAATTATGATCATGGAGAGAGTGGTACCCATTGGGGACCAACGAGGCAATTTGTGCGTGGAGTCAGAGACAAGTTCAAGTTCAAATTTATTGTCACATGAACCAATGAAGGTTCAGTGATACTTGGGTTATTTTTGTGATATGAAGCCTATCATCACTGGTGTACTTTCAGGATCAGTGCTGGGATCCTTGTTTTTTGCCCTACATATTAACAATTTAGATGGGAATGTGGGAGAAATAATTAGTAGCTTTGCAGATAATATGAAGACTGCTGGTGTTGTTGGTAACAGGGAGGTTAGTCAGGCTATAGAATGATGTTGATTAACTGATAAACTAGGAAGGACAATGGCAGATGGAATTTAATCTTGATAGATAGGTGATAGATATGCTATGAATGGTAAGGGCCTGGGAATGATTGAGGAAGAGAGTGACCTTGATAGCGTCCAAAGATTTCTGAAAGTGACAGCATAAGATGGTGGTGAAGGCAAACATGATGTTTGCTTTCATTAACTGGGACAAGGAGTGTAAGAACATAGAGGATTTGGTACAACTATATAAAACTATATAACTATAGTTAGGCCATAGTTGAAATATTGTGTGTATTTCTGGCTGCCACACTACAGGAAGGATGTAATTACACTGGAAAGAGGATGCAGTTACGTTTTGCCATGATGTTGTCTGGGTGGAACATTTAAAAATGAAAATGTTCTGGATAGGCTGGGTTTGTTTTCCTTGGAGCAGAGGAGCATGAAGAATGAGGTGATAAGAAAGTTTTCCCTAGAGTACAGTAGAATCTAAGACCAGAGGTTACAGATTTAAGGTGAAGAGTAAGAGGTTTACAGGGGATCTGATGAAGAATTTGTTCACCCAGAGGGTGGCTTCAATGTGAAGCACACAGCCTGTCTGGATGGTGGAGGCAGGCACTCTCACAAGATTTAAGAAGCTTCTGGACAAGCACTTGATGGTATCCTATGGACCAAGTACTAACAAATAAGATTAATACAGATGGAACATGATGGTTAGCATGGACATGGTGGGATGAAGGGCCAGGTGCTGTGCTTCTCCACTCTATGGCTCGTTGAAAAACTGCACTTTAAAAGAAGCAAGCTAATATGGTGTTGGAATGCATTTGTATATTTGCACATTTCAAAAAGAACAGGCAATTTAATAATGCAGATAAGAAGGCTGTTGTCATACTTGACATAACATTGGGGCATTGAACACAAAAACAGATCAATCAATCATAAAAATCCTTTCAAAGTTCTGAGTTTCAGAAAATGATTTTTCCCTTTACCAGTTCAGCAGTAGGCTCCTTATTCAGCAATCTCGTTATTTTTAGACTAAGTTTAGAGGAACAGATGCATCTGATTAGCAGAGAGGAGAATAAAGGTCAAATAAAAATTACAAAGATTCTGTTAAAGATTGCTAACAATGTATTTCAAAAATAAGGATGTTGTTTAGCATCCCAACCTTCCTTTCCAAGAACAATAGAAGTAGCAATATTCTATTTTTTGTTGACCTTGCAAACTTGTCCTATCTGGGACATATGACAATAAAATACTCTTGACTCTCAATCTCATACAAAGGTGAAGGGCGCAGATGTAGTACACAGGCAGACAATTGTACTTCTCAATTAATGCAGAACTGATAGAGCAAAAGGGAAAAATGAGTTATCTGTGAAAAAATGGTCAGTTGGTGATAAATGTAAAACAATTGTCAGGTGAATTATTTTCCCCACACTTGGTTACTGAGATTTTGAATGCTGCAGCTGAAAGGATAGTAGAATCAGGTCCCACTGGGATTTCTAGAGGACAGCTGGAGATGCACTGGGCGATGTGGGATTAACGTGGAAGAATCCGAGGAAATGGGTGCAGTAAGCATGCAGGTACAGCAGGCAGTGAAGAAAGCGAATGGCACGTTGGCCTTTATAACAAGAGGAATCGAATATAGGAGCAAAGACGTCCTTCTGCAGTTGTACAGAACCCTAGTGAGACCACATCTGGAGTATTGTGTGCAGTTTTGGTCCTCTAATTTGAGGAAGGGCATTCTTACTATTGAGGGAGTGCAGCGTAGGTTTACAAGGTTAATTCCCGGGATGGCGGGACTGTCATGTGCTGAGAGAATGGAGCAGCTGGGCTTGTACACTCTGGAGTTTAGAAGGATGAGAGGTAATCTCATTGAAACATATAAGATTGTTAAGGAGGTAGGTGTAACTATATTTTTCGGTCCCTACCTGGTCGGTGTGGCAGCCTTTTCTCCGGGCTGCCCGTCGACCCGTCCTCGTGGCCTACCAGCGGGCTTGGAGCGCCGTTTCCTGGCGGGGACCGCCCAGCACCTCGGCCTCGGCAGCGGCACAGTGTTGGAGCGCTGGAGCGGAGCGGAGTGGAGCGGGCGATGCCTTGCCTGGGTCGCCGCGCTGGAGCGACGCGCTGGAGCACTGGCGAGCTGGACCACTGAGAGCAACATCTCCGGGCTGCGGGTCTGCGGAGCGGAGAGGCGGCGTGCGGAGAGGTGGCAGTGCGGAGAGGCGGCAGTGCGGAGAGGCGGCAATGCCGAGAGGTGGTGCCGATTTTTTCATCGGGAGCCTGGGAGCTCCAAACCGGCGCGGCCTTGTTGGCTTCGGCAGCCGCGGGATCCAACCAGGAAGCGGCCGTTCCAGGTGGCCCAGCCGCGAAAAGGACTCTCCCGACGCCGGGGCAAGACCACCCGGTGAGAACGGCCAGGGACATCGGGCCTCCGTAGAGGCAATTGCGGTGGCCTCAATAGGCCTGACTTTGGGGTGAACATGGGGTGGGGACTGGACATTGTGCCTTCCTCCACAGTGCTATCCACTGTGGGGGGATGATTTTTTTGTCTAATTGTAGTCCTGTAGGTCTGTGTCCAAGATGGCTGCCGTGAAGAGAGAGTGGACACTGGCGCGCTTTGGCTGCCGCTGCTCTCTCTTCACACTGTGTTTTTGATTTTCTGTTTTTGGATTGAATTCTGTTTTTAATTTGTGTCTCTGTGATGTCTTTATTACTTGTTATATTCCGATTATATGTTATTCCGATTACTATGTAAGGTGTCCTTGAGATGTCTGAAAGGCGCCCATTAAATAAAATTCATTATTATTATTATTAAGGGTTTGGACACGCTAGAGGCAAGAAACATGTTCCCGATGTTGGGGGAGTCCAGAACCAGGGGCCACAGTTTAAGAATAAGGAGTAAGCCATTTAGAACGGAGACGAGGAAACACTTTTTCTCACAGAGAGTGGTGAGTCTGTGGAATTCTCTGCCTCAGGGTGGTGGAGGCAGATTCTCTGGATGTTTTCAAGAGAAAGCGAGATAAGGCTCTTAAAAATAGCGGAGTCTGGGGATATGGGGAGAAGGCAGGAACGGGGTACTGATTGGGAATGATCAGCCATGATCACATTGAATGGCGGTTCTGGCTCGAAGGGCGAATGGCCTACTCCTGCACCTGGTGTCTATTGTCTATCAAAATAGGATAGCTCATTGAAAAATCCTACACAAGCAATACTGGACAAGAGACATCCTTTTGTGCTCTTTCATTCAAACGCATTCCATCCTGCTTATGGAACAGATCAAATCAACGTACTCAGTAGACAAAAATGCTGGAGAAATTCAGCGGGTGAGGCAGCATCTATGGAGCGAAAGAAATAGGCAAGATTTCAGGACGAGACCCTTCTTCAGAGTGATGTGAGTGTGGGGGGGGGGAGGGCGGGAAGTAGAAAGGAGGAGGCGGAGACAGTGGGCTGAGGGAGAGCTGGGAATAGGAGGAGAAAGCCGGGACCAGGCACGGAAATGCCTACGAAAATATGGAGGGGACCGGGGGACAGAATTTTTTGGCGGCCGCGCGCATG
The DNA here is from genome assembly GCF_010909765.2 of Amblyraja radiata. Lineage (NCBI taxonomy): Eukaryota > Metazoa > Chordata > Chondrichthyes > Rajiformes > Rajidae > Amblyraja > Amblyraja radiata. Next base: position 127,692,355 of record NC_045956.1, read on the forward strand.
CGCACACTCACGAGACTTCGGAGCCACAATCCAGCGCTAAATGCAGCTCAACTCTGCCTGTCTTGCTGGGTTAACCTACAGCCCTGCCTGGACTGACGGGACACCAGCACTACTTCTTTGTGCTGGCTGTAAACCTGAGCCATATTTCCTGCAAGTCCAGGTAGGGCTGTAGGTTAACCTGGCGGAACAGGCAGAGTTTATCTGGACTTTGCGCTGCTTCTCTGCGTTGGCTGTGGGCCTGGGAGTACAGTTCCCGTCTGACTCCCGACCTCTCTGGCCACTCGGGTGGGGACGGGACAGCGGGGATCGATCCTGGCTGCGGATGAGGCGCAGGTCTGTGCCGAGAGTGTTTTGGCACGTCTCCTTGCTCCAATCACAGCACTCTATCCTTAGTCCCACCCCACCCCCCCCCCCCACTCCTCCCTCCTCCAATGATCGCGCTGAATCATCACGTCCTGCCCCCATTACCTGCTGACCGACGTCTCTCTCGTCCAATCAGCGCACTCGATCAGCAGTCCCACCCCTACTGTCTCGCGGAATGCGGAGATTTCACCGCGTTTTAAAATCCGGATTACAAAACTTGGGGGGGGGGGGGATCGTCCCCCACCTCTCAAAACAGAGATGGGACGTGTCCCCCCTGGCCCCCCCTGGGAATTCCGCCCCTGGCCGAGACTACCTGAAATTAGAGGTCCATGTTCATACCGCTGCGGTGTAAACTGCCCAAGCGAAATATGAGGTGTTGCTCCTTGTATTCTGAGTTCATTTATAAATTTAACATGAAACATGGATCAGTTGTGATTATGCATTTTGCAGCAGTTTGTAACTAAATTATTTCTGATTCTACAGACTGAAAAAGCAATTACAACTATAATTTGAAAATTTTAACCAAATTAGTTCCTTACTGACTCTAAACTGTGAGATAAGTACAACTACACACATTTGTGCTGTTTGAAAGGTTTCTGCCCTGGAGCACACTATTTACAAGTAACCAGATTGCTGGTTGGAGTCACCAAAAGTAGAAGCAAAATTAGGAAGAATCCTTTTTCTAAAACATAACAACTTCTGTAGATCATCTCCTTGTTGGTTATTTCTGCCTTAAGGTCCCTTGAAAAGAAAACCTAACTTTAGCTTGAGTGGGAATGAACTTCTTCAACAATATTGAGGCACTTCCAAGATGTAGCTTAATTAAATCCTAATTGGCAAGGATTCAATTTTTGCATGACTAGAAAACGAAAAACAAAAAGGCAAACAGGTTTGCAGGATCTTTTATGTAGAAAGGAACTGCAGATGTTGGTTTATATCGAAGATAGACACTAAGTGCTGGAGTAACTCAGCAGGTTAGATAGCATCTCTGGAGAAAAATGATGGATCTTTTACTGTTTGAAAGATTAACAAGGCATTATGCCCTGTAATGCTGTCTCGAAAGCAAGTTCATTTGATTTTAACAGAGGTCTTACCTTTGTCCCCCTCCGTCCCCACCTCAATGAATTCCGCGCCCACCACGACTTGGAGCTCTTCTACCATCGCCTCCGCCTCACAGCGTACTTCCATGGGAAGGAGTCCTCGCCCCCCACTGATGACCCCTTTTCCCGTCTCCAACGCACCCCCTCCTCGTGGAACCCCCCTCGTGGCCAATTTCCGGCTTTAGAACTCTTCATCAATAACTGCCGTCGCGACATCAACGGCCTCAACTTCTCCACTCCCCTGTCTCACTCCAATCTCTCCCCCCATGAACGTTCTGCCATCGACTCACTCCGCAACAACCCAGATTGGGTTATCAAACCCGCAGACAAGGGAGGTGCCGTGGTAGTCTGGCGCGCCGATCTCTACAAAGCTGAGGCCACGCGCCAACTCTCGGACACCTCCTCCTACTTACCCCTGGACCATGACCGCACTGACGAGCACCAGGCCACCATCTCCAGCACCATCACCGACTTCATCAACTCCAATGCCCTACCCGACCGAGCCTCCAACCTCATCGTTCCCCAGCCTCGCACGGCCCGATTTTACCTTCTCCCTAAAATCCACAACCCTGACTGTCCCGGAAGACCCATTGTCTCTGCCTGTTCATGCCCCACCGAACTCATTTCCAAATACCTTGACTCCATCCTATCCCCCTTGGTTAAATCCACCCTGCTTCCTGTAAGGACTCCATCCCCTACTGCCAATTCCTCCGTCTACGCCGCATCTGCTCCACGGATGAGGCGTTCCACACCAGGACATCTGAAATGTCCTCATTATTCAGGGAACGGGGGCTCCCCTCCTCCACCATAGATGAGGCTCGCACCAGGGTCTCTTCCATACCCCGCAACACTGCTCTCTCTCCCCATCCCCCCCACTCGCAACAAGGGCAGAGTCCTCCTAGTCCTCACCTTTCACCCCATCAGCCATCACATACAAAAAGTAATCCTCCGTCAGTTACGCCACCTCCAACGTGACCCCACCACTCGCCACATCTTCCCATCTCCCCCCATATCTGCCTTCCACAAAGACCGCTCCCTCCATAACTCCCTTGTCAATTCTTCCCTTCCCTCTCGTACCACCCCCTCCCCGGGCACTTTCCCTTGCAACCGCAATGCAACACTTGTCCCTTTACCTCCCCCCTCGACTCCGTTCAAGGACCCAAGCAGTTGTTCCAGGTGCGACAGAGGTTTACCTGCATCTCCTCCAACCTCATCTATTGCATCCGCTGCTCTAGATGTCAGTAGATTTATATCGGTGAGACCAAGCGGAGGTTGGGCGATCGTTTCGCCGAACACCTCCGCTCGGTCCGCAATAACCAAGCTGACCTCCCGGTGGCTCAGCACTTCAACTCCCCCTCCCACTCCATCTCCGACCTCTCTGTCCTGGGTCTCCTCCATGGCCACAGCGAGCAGCACCGGAAATTGGAGGAACAGCACCTCATATTCCGCTTGGGGAGTCTGCATCCTGGGGGCATGAACATCGAATTCTCCCAATTTTGTTAGTCCTTGCTATCTCCTCCCCTTTCTCAGTCCCCCTGCTGTCTCCTCCCATCCCCCAGCCTTCGGGCTTCTCCTCCTTTTTCCTTTCTTGTCCCCGCCCCCACCCCCGATCAGTCTGAAGAAGGGTTTCGCCCCGAAAAGTTGCCTATTTCCTTTTTTTTTTCTTTTTTTTTCTTTTTTTAAATTAGAAGTACGGTAAATTACAATAATACAACACATATATCTTAATACATTTTTTGTACCGCTTCATTTTTTTGAGCTTTAAGAAAAAGATAGAAGTAAGGAAAGTAAAGAAAGTGCGCAAGAGTCGTGAAGTGCAAGAGAGTGTTGGGAAAAGAAAGCCCCTTAGAAAAGAAGTTAGAGAAGGAAGTAAAGTAAGAAAGTAGACCCTAGAAAAGAAAGAAAAAGAAAGTAGGGACAATCGCTCTATTATAACATTAAACTCCGCAGAAAGGGGACTACCAACCAAGTCTGTTTTTGTTGTTTTACCGTTGCCTATTTCCTTCGCTCCATAGATGCTGCTGCACCCGCTGAGTTTCTCCAGCTTTTTTGTGTACCTTCGATTTTCCAGCATCTGCAGTTCCTTCTTAAACATTTGATTTTAATATTTGGCAGCAACCCTGAGCTCAAGAACATCAGTCATCCTGCTAACATTCACTAACAATGAAATATGTGAGATATTTAATTTACTCTGGCAAAGGATGTAAATGGGCAATTAGTAACAGAAATAGTTCTTTGTTCCACACATTCTAAAGCACCAAATTGCAATTGCAGATGGGACGTATTGAAATCACATTAGGGCACAGCCCATTATTCAGAATGTATTGTTTATTCAACGATTAAGACACGAGATGAATCGGAATTATATTTGGTGACTTTTGTAATATTACAGCATAAAATTATGCAAATACACAGAATTAAGATCCCTGTTAAAATTCCAAGGCAATTCTGTACAAGCTTGCCACATTTTTCCTGCACTAACATCACAGTGCAATTTCACCCCAAAACACTGAGCAATACAAACTAATTTTAAGGAATATCTGAAATAAAAGTAGTGTCTTCCTCCATTTACCAATCTTCAATTTTAATATCTGATATTTTGCTTCAGAAATCAGAAAAATATCCCTCTCTTTATACAATAAAACAGTAATTATAAAAAGCTATTTAAACCAACCACTAACCGTTTACAATTGAATATATATCTGTAACATTGCAAAGTGTTTTACAACTATATCATCAGTCAAAATTTGACACTGAAGATTAGAACATGTGTTGGAAAGCTTAATCAAAATAACCATATAACCATATAACAATTACAGCACGGAAACAGGCCATCTCGGCCCTACAAGTCCGTGCCGAACAACTTTTTCCCCTTAGTCCCACCTGCCTGCACTCATACCATAACCCTCCATTCCCTTCTCATCCATATGCCTATCCAATTTATTTTTAAATGATACCAACGAACCTGCCGCCACCACTTCCACTGGAAGCTCATTCCACACCGCTACCACTCTGAGTAAAGAAGTTCCCCCTCATGTTACCCCTAAACTTCTGTCCCTTAATTCTGAAGTCATGTCCTCTTGTTTGAATCTTCCCTATTCTCAAAGGGAAAAGCTTGATCACATCAACTCTGTCTATCCCTCTCATCATTTTAAAGACCTCTATCAAGTCCCCCCTTAACCTTCTGCGCTCCAGAGACTAAAGACCTAACTTATTCAACCTATCTCTGTAACTTAGTTGTTGAAACCCAGGCAACATTCTAGTAAATCTCCTATGTACTCTCTCTATTTTGTTGACATCCTTCCTATAATTGGGCGACCAAAATTGTACACCATACTCCAGATTTGGTCTCACCAATGCCTTGTACAATTTTAACATTACATCCCAGCTTCTATACTCAATGCTCTGATTTATAAAGGCTAGCATACCAAAAGCTTTCTTTACCACCCTATCTATACGAGATTCCACCTTCAAGGAACTATGCACGGTTATTCCCAGATCCCTCTGTTCAACTGTATTCTTCAATTCCCTACCATTTATCATGTACGTCCTATTTTGATTTGTCCTGCCAAGGTGTGACACCTCACATTTATCAGCATTAAACTCCATCTGCCATCTTTCAGCCCATTTTTCCAAATGGCCTAAATCACTCTGTAGACTTTGGAAATCCTCTTCATTATCCACAACACCCCCTATCTTGGTATCATCTGCATACTTACTAATCCAATTTACCACCCCTTCATCCAGATCATTGATGTACATGACAAACAACAAAGGACCCAACACAGATCCCTGAGGCACCCCACTAGTCACCTGCCTCCAACCCGACAAACAGCCATCCACCATTACCCTCTGGCTTCTCCCATTCAGCCACTGCTGAATCCATCTTGCTATTCCTGCATTTATACCCAACAGTTTAACCTTCTTAACCAACCTTCCATGAGGAACCTTGTCAAAGGCCTTACTAAAGTCCATATAGACAACATCCACTGCTTTACCCTCGTCAATTTCCCTAGTAACCTCTTCAAAAAATTCAAGAAGATTAGTCAAACATGACCTTCCAGGCACAAATCCATGTTGACTGTTCCTAATCAAACCCTGTTTATCCAGATGCTTATATATATTATCTCTAAGTAACTTTTCCATTAATTTGCCCTCCACTGAATAACTATTGTATTAAAAATTTCCAATCTCAGCAATTTTAAAAAAAAGCAACAATTATTATAGAATCGTACAATACAAGACATTCAACCCATAAACCATGTGTCCATATTTTAAAAGAGCAATCTACTTAGTTCTTTGCCAACATCCTTCAGTTTTACCCTATCTTGCATTTTACCCAAATCTCCTTTGAATGCTATTTTTTTTAAATCTACTTCCCCACCCTTAAAGGGTGCAGTTTCCAGCTCACAACAACTTCCTGTGTTTAAAAAAAAAGGCACTTTCAGTTCAGTTCTCAAATGTTAAAGCTTAAATCTGAGACCATATCAGTTCTCATTTATATTAATAAAACCACTATTTTTGAACAGCTCTCTCAAATCTATTCTTAATCAATTCTCTATTAAGGCAAACTGGTTACTCCATACAACATACATCCCTCATATCAGGTAAAAAGCTAGTCATTCTTATTCCATTTTTTCTAAGAAATTGACACCTTTCTTGGATTGTAGTGCCCAGAATTGGCCCAAGTACTTTATAAAGATTTATTATGACTTCCACCATTTTGTACTCTATTCCTCTATTAGACAAACCTGCAAGAATCAAATCTTCTCAATTGAATTTTAATTCACTGCCCACTTTAAAACTGTACAATTTAATTATCGTAGACTCTTCTCATTCATCCTATCAAAATGTGCCATTAGACTTAGAATCAAAATAAGAGTATTATAGAATGTTTAGAGCATGGAAGGTGGCTATTTGGACTGCCATCCATATTGGCTTTACTCAAGACCATCCAGCTAATCCTAGTCTCCTGCCCACTCCATAATTGCCCTGCAAACTCTATGTTTTACATTTTCATTGTAGGTCCGTTACCTCTTGATGTTTCCATTAATGGGAATAGTCTATTTCTATTTATTACATATTTTTAAAATACTTTGATCAAATAACAATTACTAGTTGTTTTTTTTAGAAAAATAAATCTGAGATTCTCCAGTCTATCCACAGAAGTAAAGTTTATTAACCCTGGAATCATCTTGACAAAGCTTGCCTGCATATTTACCAGTGTGTCACTGACAACGACCAAATACTTCAGTGTAGCCAAATCAGTACTTCACAAGTATGTGGAGGCTTTGGAGAGGGAACAGAGGTTCACCAGGATGCTGTCTGGATCAGAAGGCATTACATATGTGAAGAGGCCGAACAAACTTGGATTGTTTTCTTTGGAAATATAAGATTATAAGAAAATCAGATTGGGTAAGTGCAGTCTTTTATCCAGAGTAGGGGAATCAAAAACAAGAAGACATCGGTTTAAGGTGAGGGGAGAAAGATTTAATGGGAACCTGATGGACAACTATTTTGTTTTAAACACAAAGGGTGGTGGGGGTATGGAATGAGCTGCCAGAGAAGGTAGCTGAGGCAGGTACTATCACAACATTTAAAAGACATTTGGAAAGTTACATGGATAAGATAGGCTTAGAAGCATATGGGCCATTCGGCTGGCTCGAAGGGCCTACTCCTGCACCTATTTTCTGTTTCTGGCCAAACGTAGGCAGGTGGGACTAGTGTAGATGGGACACATTGGTCGGCGTGGGCGTTGCTTTTGCTTCACTATAAAAACTAATCTTCTCTTACAATGTTCATTATTTTCATTATAAAAATTGACTGACTACAGAACAGAATAATATAACTGTTACTTTTGTAGAATATTGTTATTTATTTTCTGTTTTGTGTAAGGTTACTTAATAAAATATTCTCATCAAACTTGAAATTTCGGTTGCTATTTTTAAAATATAAAAAGAACGTTTTCTTTGTGCCCACAGCAACATCATAACTACTATCATCTTTGAGTTTTATTAATCTTCAAAAAAATTGAATTGGCATTGTAAAATACTTCAAGGCACTTAAGCACACAGTATTGGAAAACTTCAAATTTAAAAATAAATGACATGTAATAATCTGCTACATTATCAGATATTCAGCTCAGTGATTAAAACATGTTCACTTTAAAGTTGAAATAGTAAAACAAAATATTATTTGGTTCCTTATTTAAATTTGTGGTATTGCCTCAGCTATCAAAGAATGTAACAATTTCATCAACTGCTTTTTCCTAATTCATTATTTTACCTGAATGAAAATTTATACATTGAGATCAAATTTCTAAATTGACAGAAAATGTTAACAGGAATTTATATTGACCTTTCAGATTCTTAAATAAAGGCACAATTAATTCCTTGAAAGATGATTATGGTTTTAGACCAATGGAGTATTGTGTGAAGCCAAAAAAGAGCCACCTGCTTATGAATTGATCTATATAAATCAAATATCATTGCAGCGATTTTCAGTTAAAAAAATTACCTTAACTCATAGGTCATAGGTTTCCCGCTGAGAATGGGTCCTCAAAACAAAAAGGGGACATAAAGAAATGATTGAATTCATTGATTGAAAGAAAGAGCATGGAAATAAGATCCTTGGGTCACCAAGTCCACACTGACCTTCAATCACCTGTTCACACAAGTTATCTCACTTTTGCATCCACATCCTACACACTTGGAGCAATCTAGAGGCTGATTAACCTACAAACTCACAGGGGTTATGGAGTGAAACTGTTGCGCCCAGAGGAAACCCACATGGTGACAGGGAGAATGTGCAAACGCCACAATCTAGAGTTGTCAACAATTTCACCTCGGTACACATGACAATAAAGAACCTTTGAATCTTTGCACTTCACTTATTTGTAACTTTTGATTCTTGCTATTACAATGCACGGCCACACATTTTGCTAAATTTAATTTAATTTGCCAGGTTTTCACCTGTTTATTCTACCTACTTAAATCCTGTTTCAAAGTCCAAATGCCCCAATCTCGGCATGTTCACCAACCTATTTTAACTTCATCAATAAATTTAAATTACTCCAGCACCTTGTCGCATAATTTACAAGTAAATTTTTCATTTGCATAAAAAGTATCTTACAACCTGGACATCGAGAAAAGGTGGCAAAAGGACAGGCATTTCACATCTTGCAAAGTGTTGTGGAGATTGGAGGTTATGCTAGAGTGAATAGTGCCTTTGGAATAGTTGAAAGGGAAGGGTGGAGAATATGCATCTGGCAGTGGTACAATATTGGAGGTGTACACAAGCAGTCGATCTGTTGAACATTAAGGCTATAGGAGTAGAATTAGTCTACTCCACCATTCAATCATGGCTGATTTATCTCTCCCTCTTAACCCCATTCTCCTGCCTTCACCCCATAACCTCTGACACCTGTACTAATAGAAAATCTATCTATCTCTGCCTTAAAAATATCCACTGACTTGGCCTCCACAGCCTTCTGTGGCAAATAATACCACAGATTCACCACCCTCTGACTAAAGACATTTCTCATCTCCTTCCTAAAAGAACGTCCTTTAATTCTGAGGCTATAACCTCTAGTTATAGACTCTACCACTAATGGAAACATCCTCTCCACATCCACTTTATCCAAGCCTTTCATTATTCTGTAGGTTTTAATGAGGTTCCCACCCCCCCTCCCTCCCCCTCTCATTCAACTGCCTCTCCACCTATTTTCGTATCATCCGCAAACCTTGCTACAAAGCCTTCAATACCCTTGTCCAAATGATTAATATACAAAGTATTTATAAAAGTCAGGATAAAGCATCTTGGCTTTGGGAATGATGCGAAACAAAGGATCATAGTACAATCATAAACCTGAACCATTTTCAAACGTGATTGAAGTGGACTTTCTGGGAGCAAGGAAACACAGAATCCTTACAATAGATGCAATGTATGGAAACGTATATTTTGCATGGTGCTAAACAAGAAGAAATTTGGTTCACATAACTGGACAATTAGTGGACTTTTCATATATACCAGTTATAAATTTATGAAGTGACGATGAAAGTCTAGGTGAGGAAGAATCAGAGGCAACAGAGCAGCTGTAAGAAAGTAGAGGTTGACTAAAAAGGTGACCAAATGTTCAGGGTGTTGGCAGAAGGCAGCACTGCTGTATTCTTAAGTGAGAGGAGATTATGAGGAGAATACCACAAAATAAAACCATAAAACAGGCAGGCTTTAGAGCCACGTGGGCTCTAATTGCAATATTTTTTTATTTTGATTAAGAGAGAAGAGTTAATGGAGAAATTGTTCAATGCAAAAATAAAGTACATCCAGGATCAGGAGAAGGCTGGTGAAGGGTGGAGGGAATTGATGTGTAAAGTAAGTGGATGCCATGGTGAAAATATGAAACATATGAAAATGAGAAACGGTAGAATATTTGTGGTAAAGTGTCAGTGTTGCAGGTGCAGATGCAATTAAACAGGTGAAAGAAATATAATGTCAATAAAGACACAAAAGATAAGAACAGGTTGCAACGATGAGTGTATTAGGCAAGTCAGCTTGTAGATTCTGAGCACAAGGTTATGCACAGCAGCATGATTAGTACCATCTGGGAAAGAATATTGGGAGGTACAAGTAATTAGAGCTAGTGTTCAACCTCTGCAAACGAGGGTAAATGTCCATCACGCAACAATAGCACTATCCTTGTCTGCAGGTTTAATGAATGCTGGGGTTGGTCCTTGCTGAATAAAATCATGCAAGCTCAGGGAGGGTTGGCTAGGAGTGGAATGGAAAGAACAGCCAACATCATGATGAAAAGATTAGAAAGGGCAAGAAGCCAAAGCGTTCAGATGGAACAGGAATTCAAAGTGAAAGGGGGTCACTATGCAGGCTGAAGACTGACTTCAAAGTCTTACCATTAGAAAAAGATAATATTGATGAAAAGACAAACACTTTTTTATATACACATTAATAATAATGCCCAGTCATCTCAGTTATGGTAATCTTTTTTAATCTATTATATTGCATACAATGAAATCACTTTTAACTGTGCTGATTTGTATAAACTGTACTTTCACAGAAAGTCTGACATTGATACAATTTTTATGAATGAACCATCACTTTATTACAGATTGTGGTATTCAAACTGTCGCAGATGAGGAACCATGACAAGTAATACAAAAAGCTGTAAACATCTTCAGATCCTCGGGTTTCCCACACATATCCTCTGTAAAAACACTTTATGGCTATTTAGTGTGCACTGCAGCAAAGCACCAGTTGACTAAAAGGATCATTACACAATGTGACATTTTGACCAGTAGCACAAATGTTCTTCAGTAAGTTTTCCTTTAGCCAATGACACCGCAATAACTGTACATTGACCAGTAATGCCAGACTATTTCAGCGCAGTTGATTGCCAAATTAAATTAATAATTTTAGTTGATTCTCAAATCTTTTACGATTTGGTGCAATTTTAACATATTCGTATGAAATATAATACCTTCATTTCCAGATGAAAGATAGTCTCAAAAAACTGCCTCTTCTTTGGTTGTTCTGCCCAGAACAGCTTACAATAACTCCTTGTCAGCTACTGTATTCAAAGGATACAATGGATTGCAACAACTCCCACCAAGCAACACATTACAATTTGTCAGAATATATATGCGCTACACACAAGGCATTGTAGACAACCCAGGCAGGGGAGGGGAGGGGTGTAGAATAAGGGAGAGATAAGGCAGAATGGATTGGTTTCATTGATTTGTCAAAAACAGGGGTTTCAATTTCTGTGTATATTTATTTAAAAATAAATTTAATTTTCTTTCATTCTCGTTTTGGAATTTAGAAAACTCCAGCTGGTAAAGTAATTTTTCCGTTATTACTTTTAATTCTTAGTGAAATTCCCATCAATTTGAAATATTGTAGTCAAATATCCCAATATTCTGTTAGCCCAAGACATCCACAGACATAATATGTTGAGGAAAATAAAAAAAAGAATGCTCCCACATACTTTCACAAGATTTCACAATGTAAATAAAGTCCTCCCCAACTGTTGATAACTTGGAGATTTCCAATCAATGTGGATAAGTCACTCTGAAGCCTGCAGGCCATTCATGCCAGCATTATAGTTGTGTTAATAAATAAATAGCATCCCCTGCTTTCCTGAGTGAAACTTCATTAGTATTTACTGTGATTGCCATCAACCCAGAGTGATGCAGTCTTCCTTCCCTGACAAGTCAAGGTCAGGATCATTTTCTTCATTTCCTGGAGCAATTCAAGTAGAGGACATTCATGATATCCTCTGCCTTCAACAGAAGCATTTATTAAAACTACAGAAGACACATGACTCAAAAGGCACATGAGTACATAGTTGCTGTGGCTGGAATCCATCAATGTGTTAACCCTTACGTTTCATTACAGAACAAACCAAAAAGTCTATTGGCTTCCTCAGCAGTTAGAACAGGCCATATGGAGAACATATTTAATGCATTCATCCACCCGCCCATCCTGTTTTTGGATCATGCACAAGATTTTGGGTCTAATAATATCCCGGATAGCCTTGTTAAATAAAGCAAAATATTTAGATAGTATACACATACTGCATTTTGCAGAACAAAGTTAGTATGGTAGTGTAAGCATACAGTACATAACATTCCAATAGTTTTCCTCCCAGTTCCTTTTCCCACACAATTTGGAATAAATTGGCAGGTATTGAACTCCATGTGTTTCTTTTTATACAAAAGATTGCTCAACAAACTTTGATGCCAGATCACCCAAATCGGAAGCTCAATGTAATCAACATCAGGGCTACTCCATGAACGTTTTGACCACCTGCGGGTCACCTGCATTGTTTAGGTGTAAAAGGCCACGAAAGAATGGATCAGACTTTCAGAATTTAAACACCATCATACTTTTGCAAGGCTTCCTCCAATTTTTGAGTCACCTTCTGGTAAAAATGAATCTGCTGCTTAAGAAAATGCTGCATTTGTGTCTTGAAGTCTGATACACGAATAGTGTGAAAATGGTGGATTTCTGCTAACGTGGCGAAGGAAATAGTGTCACAACGATCACGGACCCCGTCTGCCTGATGTAGCTCCATCTTCCCTTCTTCCACATGTCGGTTACTCTCCTTTACTTTGGTGAGAGCACCTGTTGCAAACAGAAATCACACAGTCAGTCAACTAGGCAAATTTAAAGAAGAGTATATAAGCTCCATAATGATTCTAGAAATCATGAAACATTTATGGAGAGGTTTGCATTGAACAGTTTGTCTTTGTACATGAATTTTAAAGAAACAATTGAGCAAAATGAATACAGTAAAAAAAGTAACTCTTTATTGCTCTTAGCAAAAGTTAACAGCTCAAAAAGACAAGCTTTAGTTACGCTAAGAATCTAGTTACTCCAACAAAATCCAGTTTCCACAGGCACTATGCTCTCGACCGAAAAGGAATTGAACTGCTTTAAATATAAAACAGGTGATTTTTTTAAATTATTGAATAAAAATAATGATTTTTATTTATATCATATATATAAATGTATATATATATATATATATATATTATATATATTTTAATATAATGCTATTCATATAACAGCATTATATAAATTATAATGCTGTTTTGCATAATAATTTAATGCAAAACAGCATCATGCAACAAATTGCAGGGTGACTCCAAAGTCTATGCGTCAAAGACAGATATTAGTTTTATTTAAGCACACAAGGGTATTTGTGGACTGAAGCAAACTGCTTCCTTTCAATTGCTGAACATTGCTAATGCAATTGCATAGATATACAGCAAAGCATCAAATGATATAACTAAAGCTAGCGCTGGATATTTAATTCAAACAAGCCTCTAAGTAAACTAATCTTGATTTCTATAAAAAGTCTAACGTGAAATAATAGTCCCATAAGCGACTACCAGCACAAAAACATTGTCATTTTGGTTAAACATCTCTCCCCTAAATGGAGCCCCACAGAGAAATAATGTTAACAGCAGAATTTCAAAACCACAAATCACACTGTTTTAAGAAATAGATATTCATGTAATAATATACAGGTGAAAGAAATGTATTTACAATTAGATTTGCTCATGTTTGCTTCTCTCAGGGTTAACTGCGGGCCATGTTTGAATGCCTGTTATTAAACCGAATTTCCAACTTGTTACCATAATGAATTAGCAATCATGCTGTGATACATCAATTACACATCTCCGTGAGTATATTCCTTGCAGGCGCTACCCTTCAGGAAGACAAATAGATGGCTTTGGGTGGGCAAGATTAAAACACAAACCACCTGAATAGATATGTGTGTGCCATTTATCACCAGCAACAATTCTCTATTTCAAGATAGACACAAAATGCTAGAGTAACTCAGCAGGACAGGCAGCATCTCTGGAGAACGAATGGGTGATGTTTTGGGTCGAGACCCTTCTTCAGACTAGAATCAGGGAAAAGGGAAACTAGATATCTGGATGGTGATGTAGAGAGTTATAGAACAAATGAATGAATGATATGCAAAAAAGTAATGATGATAAAGGAAACAGGACATTGTTAGCAGTTTGCAAGGTGAGAATGGGAAGCTGGTGAAGTTGGGTGCAGGATGGATGGAGAGAGAGGGAATGCAGTGGTTACTTGAAGTTAGAGAAATCAATATTCATGGGTTGTAAGCTGCCCAAGCGAAATATGAGATAGTTCCTCCAATTTGCGTTTAGCCTCACCCTGACAATGGAGGAGGCCTAGGACAATAGGTGCAGGATAGGTCATTCGCCACTTCGAGCCAGCACCGCCATTCAATGTGATCATGGCTGATCATCCCTAATTAGTACCCTATTCCTGCCTTCTCCCCATATCCCCTGACTCCGCTATCTTTAAGAGCCCTACCTAGCTCTCTTTTGAAAGTATCCAGAGAACCGGCCTCCACTGCCCTCTGAGGCAGAGAATTGCACACTCACAACTCACTGTGAGAAAAAATGTTTCTCGTCTCCGTTCTAAATGGCTTACCACTTGTTCTTAAACCGTGACCCTTGGTTCTGGACTCCACCAACAACGGGAACATGTTTCCTGCCTCTAGCATGTCCAAACCCTTAATAATCTTATATGTTTCAATTAGAACCCCTCTCATCCTTCTAAACTCCAGAGTATACAAGCCCAACAGCTCCATTCTCTCAGCATATGACAGTCCCGTCATCCTGGGAATTAACCTTGTAAACCTACGTTGCACTCCCTCAATAGCAAGAATGTCCTTCCCCACATTAGGGGACCAAAACTGTACACAATACTCCAGGTGTGGTCTCACTAGGGCCCTATACAACTGCAGAAGGACCTCTTTGCTCCTATACTCAACTCTTGTTACGAAGGCCAACATGCCATTCACTTTCTTCACTGCCTGCTGTACCTGCATGCTTACTTTCATTGACTGATTAACAAGGACCCCCAGATCCTGTTGTACTTCCCCTTTTCCCAACTTGACACCATTTAGATAGTAATCTGCCTTCCTGTTTTTGCTACCAAAGTGGATAACCTCACATTTATCCACATTAAACTGCATCTGCCATGCATCTGCCCACTCACCCAACTTGTCCAAGTCACGCTGCATTCTCATAGCATCCTCCTCACAGTTCACACTGCCACCCAGCTGTGTGCCATCTGCAAGTTTGCTAATGTTACTTTGAATCGCTTCATCTAAATCATGATGTATATTGTAAATAGCTGCGGTCCCAGCACCGAGCCTTGCTGTACCGACTAGTCACTGCCTGCCATTCTGAAAGGGACCCGTTAATCCCTACTCTTTGTTTCCTGTCTGCCAACCAATTTTCTATCCATGTCAGCACTCTACCCCCAATAACATGTGCCCTAATTGTGCTCACTAATCTCCTATGTGGGACCTTATCAAATGCTTTCTGAAAGTCCAGGTACACTACATCCACTGGCTCTCCCTTGTACATGTTCCTAGTTACATCCTCAAAAAATTCCAGATTAGTCAAGCATGATTTCCCCTTCGTAAATCCATGCTGACTCAGACCGATCTTGTTACTGCCATCCAATGTGCCACTGTTTCATCTTTTATAATTGACTCTAGCATCTTCCTCACCGCCGATGCCAGGCTAACTGGTCTATAATTCCCTATTTTCTCTCTCCAGCCTTTCTTAAAAAGTGGGATAACATTAGCTACCTTGCAATCCACAGGAACTGATCTTGAATCAATAGAACAATAGAAAATTATCACCTATCCGACCACGATTTCTAGAGCCACTTCCTTAACTACCCTGGGATGCAGACCACCAGGCCCTGGGGATTTATCAGCCTTCAGTCTACCCATCACCATTTCCTGCCTAATGTGGATTTTCTTCTGTTCCTCCGTCACTTCAGATCCTCTGGCCACTAGCACATCAGGACCGAAAGGTCAGTGTGGGAATGGGAAGGGAAATTAAAATGTTTGGCAACCGGGAGTTCAGGTAGGTCCAGGCGAACCGAGCGAAAGTGCTCAGTAAAATGATCGCCCAGTCTACGTTTGGTCTCGCCAATGTATAAGAGTCCACATCTAGAACAATGCATACAGGAGATATCCGTAGCTACAATAGGACTCCTCAATTGTCAGAGTGAGGCTAAACGCATCAACCATGTCCTCAAAGACTATGCTTGCCAGCAGGTCTGTATTCACAGATATCTTTAACCTCCTTCTATTCCATTAAGAGGCTCCCACCTGCTTTAAGAAAATTGCTATTATGCCAATACTAAAGCAAAGCAGCATGCCTTAATGACTACCGCAAAATGGATGAGACATCCACCAAGAAATACTTCGGTCTGGTCAACCTCCCACACATGTTTGATCCACCACAATTTGCCTGCTGATACAACAGATCCACAATAGACACACTCTCTCGGCCCCTACATTCATGGGTGTAGGAGTGAGGCTGAGGGAGGAATCTCGTTGAAACCTACTGAATAATGAAAGGTCCAGATAGAGTGGATGAGATTATGATGTTTCCAATAGTGGGTGAGTCTAGAACCACAGCCTCACAACAAAGGGACATACCTTTAGAATGGAGAGGAGGAGGAATTTCTTTAGCCAGAGGGTGGTGAATCTGTGGAGTTCATTGTCACAGATGGCAGTGGTGGGCCATGTCATTGGGTATTTTTAAAGCAAAGATGGATTGGTTCATGAATGTTAAGGGCGTCAAAAGTTACAGGGAGAATGCAGGAGAATGGGGTTGAGAGGGTGAAAAATCGGTCAGCCATGATCAAGCAGATTCTATGGCTGAATCTGTTCTTATGTCTTATGGTCGCATCCCTGGAAAATCCAGAAAACAAGGACACCAATGTCGGAATCCTATTCATTGACTACAGTTCCGTCTTCAATAATTTAGCTCCTCTGAAAAACTTCTGGACCTGCGCCTCAGCCACTGAATCCTTGACATCCTAACCAAAGGTCTGCAATCATAGAAACATTTAAAAAAAATAGGTGCAGGAGTAGGACATTCGGCCCTTCGAGCCAGTACCAACATTCAATATGATCATGGCTGATCATCCAAAATCAGTTCCAACTTTTTCCCCATATCCCTCCATTCTCTTAACCCTAAGATTCCTCTACAAGATCCCCTCTCATCCTTCTAAATTCCAGTGAATACAAGCCCAGTCAACCCAACCTGTCATCATGTCAGTCCCGCCATCTCGGGAATTAACCTGGTGAACCTACCCTGCACTCCCTCAATAGCAATAATGTCCTTCTTCAAATTAGGGGACCTAAATTGCGCACAATATTCCAGGTGCGGTCTCACCAGGGCCCTGTACAACTGCAATAGGACCTCCGTGCTCCTAAACTCATATCCTCTCGCAATGAAGGCCAACATGCCATTATCTTTCTTCACTGCCTGCTGTGCCTGCATGCTTACTTTCAGTGACTGATGTACCCAGGTCTCATTGCACCTCCTCTTTTCTTAATCTGACTGCATTCAGATAATAATCTGCCTTCCTGTTCTTGCCACCAAAGTGGATAACCTCACATTTATCCACATTATACTGCATCTGCCATGCTTCTGCCCACTTACCCAACCTATCCAAGTCACCCTGCAGCCTCTTAGCATCCTCCTCGCACCTCACACTGCTACCCAGCTTTGTGTCATCTTGGAGATGTTACATTTAATTCCCTCGTTTAAATCGTTAATATATAATTGTAAACAACTGGAGTCCCAGCCCCATCACAATCAGTGATATAGATGACAAATTCTCGACATTAGTGCCCTACAAAGATGCATTCTTAGCACCTTAAGCTCCCTATACACTCATGACTGTGCAGCCATATACTGCCCTAGCTCAAGTTTAGATGTTTGCAGATGACACCACTGTAGTGGGCAGGATCACCCATAATGACAAGATGGTGTACAGGAAGGAGATGGAAAGCTTAGTAATAACATGGTGACAACATATCAACATCCCCCTCAATGTCAGCAAAACAATGGAGCTGGTCGACTTCGGAGAGCACAGTGGGTGAACTACATTAACTAGTGCTGAAGTGGACATTGCCAAGAGCTTCATGTTCCTTGGCGTAAATACATCATTTTGTCCTGTTTCAATCACATAGGTCCAAGAAAGCACACCACCACCACTACTTCTTCAGAAGATTAAGAAAATGTGGCATTCCTCAATTGATTCTTACTAATTTCTATCGATACAACATCGAAAACATCTTAAGCAGCTTGATTTGACAACTGCTCTACGCAAGACTTAAAGAAATTACAGAGAGTCATGGTCTCTGCCTAGTACATCACACAAACCAACCTTTTCCCCACCCTCGTTTGACTCCGCAAACACTTCTTATTGCCTTGGGAAAGCCGTTAACATAAACTAAGGATGTAGTCATGATCCCCTGATCTAATACATGCTTTTGCACTTTTTTATCTGCACTTTTTCTGTAGCTGTAACACTGCTCCCCATGGCTTGATAGTATTTATGTATGGATATTTTACTTGGAAATTATATAAAACAAGTAAAGTATCCTTTATTGTCATTCAAACTGTCTCCAGTTTGAACGAAATTGCATACCTTGCAGTCATACAGAAAATAAAATAACAGAACACACAATTAATACAGTTTAACATCCACCACAGTGAGTCTACCAGACACCTGCTCACTATGATGAAAGGCAAAAGTCTTAAAGTCCTTCTCTTCCTTCCTTGTTCTCCCTCTGCGTTGAGGCGATCCAGGCTTTCAATGTTGGGCCCCCCGCCAGGTGATGGTAAGTCCCGCGGCCGAATCAGAGTTCCGCGAATGGGCCAGTTCAAACTCCGCAGCCCGGGGCGGTTGAAGCTGCCACCCTCCAGTCCAGTGGATGAAGCTGTTGTTGCGGGAGCTCCGGAGAATTGGTCAACAACCTGGGACCTGTGAGCTCCCGACGTTGTCGTCCACTGGGCCCGCGGCCGAAGCCTCCGAGGCTCCGAAGTCAGGCCGCCGCCACCACAGTGCCACCACAGACCCGAAGTCGGCCAGCTTCGCAATGGTAAGCCCTGGCTCTGCCTCCGGAGCCCCGAGGTCGGTCCCACTTGGAGGCCGGCAGCTCCGCGATTAGGCCTCAGCGCAGACGGAGACGGGGATACGACAAAGAAAAGGTCTCATCGCCCCCGAAGGAAGAGACTAAAAACAAGTTTCTCCCACCCCCCACAGCTAAAAATAAACTAAAACATACATCTAACATGACGAAAGAAAAAAAAAAGACAGAAGGACTGCAGGCGAGCCGCAGCTGCTTGGGCAGCGCCGCCACTTCCGGAACTTATAAATTGGTGCACATGACAAGAAAGAGGTGCACAGATGCACATGAGGCATAATGATGGGGCAGTTAATGAGAGGACATTTGTCCTGATGAGAACTAGAATTAGAATACAGCTGCAGAATAAAAAAAGTTACATGCAATGTAGGTTGACGTGAGAAACTTTATCCCAGGGGCTGAGCATTTTTGCAAATAAAAAGATTGATGTGAAACAATTTTCATTAGTCAACATTAATAAGTCAGCAAGATAATAATAGCATAAATTATTACTAGAGCAATCTTATCAAATGGCATTGATGTCCAGATTTGAAAATTGGTTACAACATGTGGCTATGTGGCTGGTCACATTTAAAAAAAAAAAAATCAGAATAGGGTCAGCCGAAGATCACTTTTAGAGAATCCAAAGCGAAGATTTTGATTACAACTATGTTTTATCCGATATTACACAAACAAATATCTAGTCTCTAAAGCTTTCAATTCACTTGGCTTGGTAATAGAAGAGCTTCAATAAAGGTGAGGTTTCAGGTCGATGCCCAAAGTGTCACCCATTCCTTCTCTCCAGAGATGCTGCCTGTCCCGCTGAGTTACTCCAGCATTTTATGTCTATCTTCGGTGTAAATAGAAGATATACACCTTCTATTTGCAATTCCTTCCTGAACAAAGAACAACACATGCTTGATCCATTATTACATTTGATCAAGTTAACCTCAATTTAATTATTTTTCTGTGATTGAGTGTCCATTCACCAAGTGACAGAATAACTTGCTTTGTTATACTCACTTTACATTGCCGTAGTACAGATCTCACTTCTGT
Source organism: Amblyraja radiata (assembly GCF_010909765.2). Taxonomy (NCBI): domain Eukaryota; kingdom Metazoa; phylum Chordata; class Chondrichthyes; order Rajiformes; family Rajidae; genus Amblyraja; species Amblyraja radiata. Next base: position 127,712,383 of record NC_045956.1, read on the forward strand.
GGGATCATACTAGAATTCAGTTTGTCTTTTTGAACAAGTATCCTAGAGCAGACCCAGAAACCTGGCATCCCTGGACAACTCCACTCCACAATATAAACAACCTAAGCTTTCCACTGACTGGCAGCTTGCATCTATTATTAGGAACGCCAATATTTACGATGCTGCCTGACCCACGGAGTTATTCCAGCACTTTGGGGCTTTTTTGTAAACCAGCATATGCAGTGCCTTGTGCCTTCAATCCAAGATTACTCCTTAACATAAAATTCCCTTAAAACTTAAAGTTTTAATTATCTCTTAAAAAATCTCAAATTTAACTATTTTCATATGTGCTTCCAAATGTTTGGACTAAAATGTATTTAAATACTAGCCCCATAAGTACCTGCAAATGTAAAATTTGGCTGCTACTTGCACAATAGTATTGAAACGGTGAAATCTAAGAACAATAGCAGATATAATCAATTTAAAGAGGTGAGCGTTGTACACAAGCAGAAGTGTTAAAAGTTCTAAATTCTGCCCCCTTATAAAACTGTCCAGTTAATAGCAGCCATTTCTGATGGCCAAAAGAAAATATAGTACTAATGGAAAGTCATTTAACAAAATATAATGGTTTAAAAATATATATTATTGCTGAACAAAAACTCTTCACAATGCTGAATTAAATGCTTTCTGTGTCCAATTTGACATTGAAATAAAAAATTCCAACAGGTACTGCCTGGCTCATTGGCCAGATTAGAGAATATTTAATGAAGCCAACACTGCCCCATTCATTATCTGAAAAATCCACAAAAGAGGGGATGAAAGTTACAAGTTTTTTTATAAAACATTTAAAAATTTTTGTACACATGCTCACATCATCTGCAAAAGTATTCTCAGTAGTCAGTAATGTTTCAGAGCCCCAGACAGAGGGGACGAAAAGTTACAAAGGGAAAAGGGATCTGCTCAAGAAATTCTCCTTTTAATCATGTTTATGATTAGGACTTTAACAGTCATATGCATTTCATATTATCTGACAAAGGTCTAACATGGGCAAAAATTGATCTTTACACATTCTTTTTCAATTACTTAATGATTGCCCTTTTCAGTTTTAATACAATTAAAAAGATTAGAAACAGATTATGAAATAAAAGTAATAACATGATTTTGAAGGACAGGCATTATGGTTGACTTGAAGCAATATATAATTGATTAATTAATTTAGATCATAACTGCAAGAAATTATGAAATCTTGTCATGAGAGAAATATTTCCAAAACAGGAGATTGACACAACCAAATCAAACAACTTTTCACAGAATTAACAAAGAATTAGATATAAACATGATACGTCGAATGAGAAATGGAGCTAAAGCAAGACCAGGCCCCTTGATAAATATCAAAAGGAAATGGTTTACTTTGTGAATGTGACAAAAATAAAGTAAATTGACATATGGGGGGGCTTTAGCAAACACTTTTCCCAGCATCAGATACAAAAGCACACTAATCTTCATATCCAGTCCTTACGAGAAGCAACAAACTTGCTCTTATCTCTACAATATCCAAGTTTCCAGTCTGTTCATTCTAGACATGGCTTTATTCCAAGCCTCTTGTGAAATTGTTACATTAATAGCTACTATTCTACTAAATGGTATGACTGGGATTTTTTGTATGTTTTAACTCTATTTCCTTGCTGGATGCATCACAAAGGGCGTGCCAATAATTCTGGATCTTGCCAAGGAGCCAACTTTGTAGAGCTTATTCTCAAATCACAGGACCAAATGTAAACAGACAAACTACGACTAGCCCTAATTTTCCCGAAGACTAACAAAATCACAAGCCAAGAATAGTTTTCTGGCAGCCTGCCAGGCTCAAGCTGATAGATGACTGTGCCTGGTTTTGCAGAATCATTAATTGCATAATTACCTGAAGCCCCAAGTCCCACTTGTTCCTGCCTGCTTCAAAGTCTCCACTGTTGTTCGCATACCCCAAAAGCCAAAGGATTATTGGTCTTGATGACCACAGGCCTGTCGCACTGACCACTGTAATCATGAAGACTCTTGAAAGACTTGTGCAGACTCACCTGAAAAATATCACAAACCCCCTGCTGGATCCCCTGCAGTTTGCAAATAGATCAGTGCATGATACAGTCAATCTAAGCTTGCACTTCATCCTCCAGCGTCAGGGGACCTATGCAAGGATTTTGTTTGTAGATTTTAGCTCTGCATTCAACACCATTGTGCCAGAGCTACTACACTCCAAACTCTCCCAGTGGACTGTGCCTGAACCCCTGTCAGTGGATCACCAACTTCCTGACAGACAGGAAGCAGCATGTGAGGCTGGGAAAGCACATCTCGGACCCGCTGACCCTCAGTATAGGAACATCGCAAGGCTGCGTACTCTCCCATCTCCTTTACTCTCTCTACACCAACGACTGCACCTCCACAGACTCCTCTGTCAAACTTCTCAAGTTTGCGGACAACACAACCCTGATTGGACTGATCCAGAATGCAGGGCAGCCAACTCACACGCTTTGAGCGTGAGACACAGCAAATTCTCACGCCGTCTTCAGTCCCTGCACAGCAAGGTTCCTATAGCGGAGCTATACGATCTTTGCTGCACAGTTTGTCTCTTTGCGCCACAACAGCGATCTGCGGAAGCGCGTCGGTTGACGGCTGTGAGTGATGTCGTGTCTCTTCTCTCTTGGTTGGATGTGTAGCCGCCGGGTGTCAGCGCATCTGTTTGCCGGCTATGAGCGCTGCGCTGCCGGCTGCCGGCTGCAACCTCGCTCCCTCCCTCCCATTCAACTCACATGGCAGCGCCAGCGCCACCAATCCACGTTACACCACGCCCGCCAGACTCCCCATTGGGCCGCCGGGGAGAGAGAGGGAGGGGGGAAAGAGAGAGAGAGAGAGAAAGGGAAAGGGAAAGAAAAAAAGGGAGGGATGAGGCAAAGAGAGACAAGGGGAGGGAATGTAGAAAGGGGATGAAGGAAGGAAAGGAGAAAGGGAAGAGGGAGGGTGAGGAAAGAGGGTGGGAGGGGGAGAAAGAGGGGGGATGAGGGCAGGAGGGAGGAAGGGGAGGATGGAGGGAGGGAGGGGGAAGGAAGGTGTGTGTGTGTGTGTGCGCTTGTGTTTCTGTCTCCCTGTGTGTGTCTCCTTGTGTGTGTCTCCTTGTGTGTGTGTCTCCTTGTGTGTGTGTGTGTGTGTGTGTGTGTGTGTGTGTGTGTGTGTGTGTGTGTGTGTGTGTGTGTGTGTGTGTGTGTGTGTGTGTGTGTGTGTGTGTGTGTGTGTGTGTGTGTGTGTGTGTGTGTGTGTGTGTGGTCACATCCTGGCCTTAGACAGGGCTGCCAACTCTCACGCTTTGAGCGTGAGAGTCACGCATTTCAGCCAATTCTCACGCTGATGACAGAATTCTCACGCTGTCGTCAGTCCCTGCACAGTTTGTCTCTTTTGCGCCACATCAGAGCGATCTGTGCGGTCTGTGGAAGAGTGTCAGTTGGCAGCTGTGAGTGACGTCGTGTCTCTTCTCTTCTCTTCTTTCTTGGTTGGATGTGCAGCCGCCGACAACATGAAGCAGCCGGAGATAGAACTAACCAGGTGAATTGGTTGTAAAACATGGGGGGGGGATCACAATGAGGCCAAACATCTAGGACAGGGATCGGCAACCTACGGCACACGCGGTTTTTTTTTCAACTCGTTTTTGCGGGGTCGGTGCAAGCGAGCCGACCTGAGAACTGCAGCCAGTCCCTGGGACGCAAGCTGATCTGGGAACGGCAGCCAGTCCCTGGTCACGCAGAATGCCAACTTAATCATTATGGACAAATTGGGCCAGCCATGTACATGTTGTATAACTCTATGCAGATCTGAATGGGCTTAGAATGACCATTTAAGCAAAATTGCCCTCACTTTCCCCATTTTGATTCTTGAGATTAATATCCCTTTGCTCTGTTAACAGCGTTAAAGTACTTATGAGGTAGAGTCAGGAAAGGGAACATGTTTTTTTTTTTAGTTTGCTTTAATTTGTTAATTGATTTTTTGTTGACTGCCATAATTTCTGAAATGGTCTTAAAGTAACTTAACTGTTATAAAGCAGTAATAAGTGATTTTTGTCCAAACAATTGGAACTTGCAGAAAATGTTTGCATTATTAGCAGGGCTGCCAATTCTCACGCATTGAGCGTGAGACTCACGCATTTCACAAAATTCGCATGCTCTCACGCTGTTCACAAAATTATATAATGAGAATAGGACCTGTTTAGCTTAACAAATAGTGTAGGAAGATTCAGATTCAGACTCAACTTTAATTGTCATTGTCAGTGTACAGTACAGAGACAACGAAATGCGGTTAGCATCTCCCTGGAAGAGCGACATAGAATATGATTTCAATAAATAAATCTATTTACATGAATACATAGTGTTTTTCCTGTGGGAGGAGTGTCCCGGGGGGGGGGGGGGTGTTTGGCAGTCACCGAGGTACATTGTTGAGTAGTGTGACAGCCGCAGGGAAGAAGCTGTTCCTGGACCTGCTGGTCCGGCAACGGAGAGACCTGTAGCGCCTCCCGAATGGTAGGAATTGCAGATGCTGGTTTAAACTGAAGATAGACACTAAAAACTAGAAAAACTCAGCAGGACAGGCAGCATCTCTGGAGAGAAAGAATGGGTGATGTTTCGGGTCGAGACCTTCAGACTGAAGAGGTTGAAAACCAGCCATAAAACACAATTACTGGAGATGTGTGTTATCCAACTAAGGGCAGAAATCAGAATCATGTGTTCATCTTTATTGGCGTGACACCATAATAAATATATTACAGAAAAGGTAATTTAATGGGATGGCACGGTGGCGCAGCGGTAGTGTTGCTGCCTTACTACCACATGGGTTTTCTCTGGATATTCCGGTTTCTCCCATATCCGAAAGAAGTGCCAGTTTGTAGGTTAACAATATTGTAGGTAACAATAGTTTGTACAGAGAAGGTTCACCAGACTGATTCCTGGGATGTCAGGACTTTCATATGAAGAAAGACTGGATAGACTCGGTTTGTACTCGCTAGAATTTAGAAGATTGAGGGGGGATCTTATAGAAACTTACAAAATTCTTAAGAGGTTGGACAGGCTAGATGCAGGAAGATTGTTTCCGATGTTGGGGAAGTCCAGAACAAGGGGTCACAGTTTAAGGATAAGGGGGAAATCTTTTAGGACCGAGATGAGGAAAACATTTTTCACACAGAGAGTGGTGAATCTCTGGAATTCTCTGCCACAGAAGGTAGTTGAGGCCAGTTCGTTGGCTATATTTAAGAGGGAGTTAGATGTGGCTCTTGTGGCTAAAGGGATCAGGGGGTATGGAGAGAAGGCAGGTACAGGATACTGAGTTGGATGATCAGCCATGATCATATTGAATGGCGGTGCAGGCTCAAAGGGCCGAATGACCTACTCCTGAACCTATTTTCTATGTTTCTATGTTAATTGGCTTCTGCAAATTGTCCCTGGCGTGATGGATGGAACAGGTGTATGATAGATTGCTGGTCGGTGTGGACTTGGTGGGCTGAAGGGCCTGTTTCCATATATATTTTTTACATGTAAATCTTAATTCCATTGAACCATATATGACTGAAATATGTGGCATTATTTTCGTCTTGTTTCTATATTCAAAGGGTAAGGTTGATTGATTTATTTGTGCAGAACAGTGATGGAAGTCCGACTCTTGCCTTGTTTCTCTGTGTTTTTCTGTATATATATGCATAACAGCATGAATATAATCTGATTTCCACACATGAATATAGTCATTCATGTGCTGCACCTGTTGATCAGAGCCTGGCTCTATTGTGGAATGTAATTAGGAATGTAATTTAGCCTTACCTTATTCATACCTAATCCAATTAAGTTGGATTATCAAGTTCCACATAAGGTCTAAATTAAAAACAAATAGTTTTACATGGCTTTGGTATCAAATATTTTGCATGCAGAATGTAAAAGTCTGCCTTTACATAGTTCAATTTTAATAAAGGTCACCAACCAACACCTTAAACCACATTGCTCTCCATAGAAATGTGTACATCTTGATTTGTATTTTCAGCATTATTTCCCGAGTGTCTAAAAGAGGTGATCTTATCACTCCATTAATATTTTCAGGTTCCAAACCCTCTATATTGACATTAAAATGATTTGTTTGATTGGAAATTCAAATCACTGGTGATCTTGAAATGTTGTTGTGTCACAGCATGTGGTTCCCAAAATAACACTGAAAATAGCAAAATTGCAAAGGAGGCAACTGGCAAACTTGGGATTGGCAGATCGTCCCAAAACTATTTTTGTAAATGTTTGGAGAGGTTACATGTGAAATTCAAATCTCATTCAAATTAGGAACTCTGCCCTTATAAGAGTGTGAATACATTGAAAAGACCTAAGAGACTGCAGATGCTGAAATATGCTGCAACAAAAACCTGTTTGCGGAACTCAGCAAATTGAGCCATGTCTGTTGAGCAAAGGGACCGACTGCATCCACTATACATCCTTTGCCATTTCTGCCACTGTAACTGGATCCCACCACCAGTCATTTCCCTCCCTCCGTCCCTCTCCTGGTGACCACTCTTTCTGTGATTTCCTGCTCTTCCTCATCTCCATCTCTGGCATTTTCCCCTTCAACTGCTAAGAGATGTAACCCTCAGCGCCATCCAGGCTTTTAAACCACCCATCCATGAGAGGCAGAAATTCACAGCACCTGCTCCAAACTAGTCCACCGCATTCAGTGCTTGGGAGTGATATTTTTTTTGCATTGGCAAGCCCAAACTTAGACTAGGCGGCTGTTTTGCAGAAGATTGCGTTCAGGAACCCACCCTCCCCTGTGACGACCCCTCCCCGGGCACTGGATTGAAGCCGCTGAACTCGCAGTCCTTTGGTTGATGCCCGCCCCACTGCCCACTGCTGCTCCCTGCTCGCTTCCTCCTCTCCTGCTCCTCCTCCTCTCCCTCCCCCCTTCCACCTCCTCTCCCCCCCCTCCTCCTCCTCTCCCCCCCTCCTCCTCCTCTCCCCCCCTACCCCCATCCCCCCTCCAATATCAAGGGGGGTGGCTAGTGTGTGCGTGTGGCGTGTGTGCACGCGTGCGGGGTGTGTATGTGAGTGTGTGCATGCGAGCGGGGTGTAGGTGTGTGTGTGCGTGGAGTGTGTGTGTGTGTGTGTGCGTGACGCCGCAGGCCCCCCTTCCCCCCCCCCCCCCCACCGCAACCGCGCGTTGAGGGGACGGGACCCACAGGTCCCCCTTGGTCTAGTTGTAGCATAAAACCAAATAGTATGAACATTCTTATTTTCCAGTTTCAGGCAACGCATTATCCCAGTGTTCCTTTGCCATTCGTACCAGTCCATGGATAGGTTCTCTCATCCTTTGTTCCCTTTCCATCTGCTTTTCTGCCCTTCATCCTATCCTCCATATCCCCTATCCCATTGGATTCCATCTCACTTGGTTTCACCCATCACCTATCGGTCTTTGACTCACCCCTCGCTTTCACCCATTTATACAGGAAATCTTCTCTCAGCACTCTCAGTCCTGATGCAGGGTCACAACATTGGCTATCTCTTTGCCTCCATGGATGCTCTTCGTTGCCAAATACACTGTGAATTGTTAACAAGCCAGTAGCGGAAGTGGGATCCATTTTTGGCAAATTTCAGACAGATGAAGTTATCAAAAGTAAAATCTGCATCCACACAGTGGGCAACTTTTGGGACTAAGGTCGCTAGAATATCTGTTGACCCCTAGTAGAAAGACACTTACAGCGGTCTTTCTAGGGTGTAATGACAATTTAGTCTAGACAAAAAACAAAATCCCACACATCTGGAACAAAGCTCCACACATGATCAATGTATTCACTAACCATTGTTTTCACTAACCACTCTCTCTGGTATCAGCATATTACGGCACATTTATAACCTCTGCTTTGGCAGCCCCTCAGAATTGAGAATGACTTCCTTCCACTGCTGCTATTGAGTCTACATGGCTGATGAGTCATCTGTAACATCTGGACAGGCAGTTAGTTTGTGAGGTGGTGCACTTCTGTCATTCACACAAGGACATGTGCATCTTCCTCATGCACATACATTCTCAATATCATCCCAGAATACTCCTCCTTAACATAGTGGTCACAGGCCCAGAGATTCTCAAGATTCAGAAGGCACATTTTATTTTCTCCTTGAATCCTTCCCTCACTCCACCAGGCAATCTTTCTGCTACAGAATTCAGAATAGAGTGTTTGTATCACATGCAAATAACATGGCCTGCCAACTGACAAGGGCATCAATACTGAGACTGGTGGCCTGGGAGAGAACACTGACAATGGTTTGCTTACCATTCCAGTGAATGTAGAGAATTTTGAAGAGATAGTATTATTAGTACTCATGATGGGTGTTGTAGGTAGACCAATCTCAGAAGGATACAGAAGGGCAGGGAACACCCCGAGTTCTTTGAAATTCCACATTCACAATTCAAGATTTCTCTGTTTATAAGATTGAGATGCACTCACCTCAGGTCAGGAGCAATTAGGAATGGACAATAAACACTGACATTGTCAATAATGCCCTTATGCTGTGAACGATTAAATACAACTAAAATTCTTATAACTTAAAAATTAAATAAATAGTTGAACAATACAAGCTCAATTGAATCCATAACTATCATCATTGACAATTCTCAGTTTTATTGTCAGGTTTATAGTACCACCACTGCTGATACAATAATTAGATATATTACTCTGAAATATTTCTAAGAGTTCCAAAAATTATTTAGCAAAATAGCCTTGCTATTCACTCTCGCTTACATCTGTGAAACACCCTGGGACATTGTTCCGAGTTAATAAATGGAAGTTGTTTCAAGTTCAAACTTCTGAATAGGTTGCTATGTTTTTTTATTCCGGTAACCATGACCACTCACTATACTTGCATACCCTTAAATGAACTTTAATAGGAGTACTCCTAGAGCATTGCACAATGCCGATTTGGGAAAGACACAAAAATTAAAAATAGGGTAAACGTTTTCTTTTTTTAAAACGTGACGACGGGAGATAGAGCCAAACTGTCAATGTCACAGAACAGCAACAAAGTTATCCTACTGACTGAGCAGATCTAGGGGAAAGGTCTGAGATTAGGTTGACTATTGTTTCATTGTACCTTAGATACTGCCAGGAGTGAAAGGATCTTAAAGATGCTTTGGCACTTCCATTTTGTTAAGAATTTGAAAAAGAATTGGAAAAACAAGACATTGAGTAAATAGCTGATATGTGCAAGTCCAAGTGCTGGGGAAGGAATAGAGAAAGACTGCATAAAATCTACAGCAACAATTTAGTTGGATGGTTTAATCTATGATTCTCACAACCCTGATTCAGTCCACACCATCTGAATATACCACACTGAACACGGTTGATACCCAATCTCTAATCATTTACTGTCAGAAAAATCTACAGCATAGAACATTCTAGAGTCAAATAAAATGGAATGGGTTGGGGTGGAAGAGATGGTTTGCTATAACCAGGCTGAATGAATTTCAATTTCTTATGCAAAATCTAAATGATCTTTCAATATATTTTCCATAAACACTGCACACAAAAAAACATTGATGACCAAGTTGACAACTATTAATATTCATTATAATGTAGAGCATTCAATTCTTCAGATGTCACTGGTATGCAAATTGTCCCCAATTGGTCTGACATGATAGGCCTCAAATGCAAATTGCTCACCAAGACTTTAAAGACTACATCATACTACTGACCAAGTTAACATATTTTATAGCTCTTTTTACAAACAAAATGTCAAATTAAAGCAATACATTTAATACAGACTTTATTACATGAAGCAACCCAAAAGATAAATACGTATTCTTTCAAATTTGCTTAAATCCAGTCTGAAATCCCAAAGGAGCAGAAAATGAGATCTCATAGTCTACGCCTGTTTATAATGCTATTTTCCTTTTACTTACAACATTGAGATGGTGTAATTTTTTTTTAAACATCAGTTTCTTGTTGCTGCCTTCATCTTTATCATTATGAGCTGAAACTTTGGTTTTAGATCAGCTGAATTTAGTTGAACGCTAGACATTGTGCTTACTTATCTATCAAGTAATAATGCCTCTAAAAACAGTGGCAATCTCAATAAAATAAATTATAAATGAACCTTCGAGTGTGTGAAGATGTTGAAATTTAAAAAAATTCTACAGGACAGGGACCACAGATTAACTTCTCTGCTACAACTCAAGTGATTTGTATGAGCAACATTAAGAATTGTAAAAGGCATAGAGTTTCTTTTTTTTTTTTAATTTGTTAATCAAACGTAATTCATGTACAAATCATTGAACATTATTCTTCTGAACGGTTAGAAGATATACAGTTAGAAGTTACGGTCATTTTGTAAAAAAGAGGTATGTTCATAAACTGTGAACTTCATGGGGAGCAAGAGAAAACAGTGCCCAGTGTTTTGCATTGCCCATTCTCAATCAGCTGCTTACCTCAAGATTAATTAAATCTCAATTATCAAAAAATATTAAAATGATAGATTACAGTTTATGACTCACAATTATGCCAATTGACACTTGCAATCAGTAAGATACAAATCATTAACATTGGTTGAGTCATTACATTAGCCAGATTATATTAGAGGTTTTTTATTTTAAACTTCACAATTAGTTAACTACCAGTGCACATTCAACTCCCTTGGGATTACGAGGAATCTTCCCTTCACCATGCCATCTGTTCCCAATTATGATGTCATTTCCAATCCCATTTTTATTTTGCAGCACTGTCATCCCATCTGGTATAATTGAGTTTCTTCCCCTCTCAAACCAAAGCTTTTGAGTAAATGAATAGCACGCTGTTTGCATTTCCCAAACACACACTTACTGGCCCAGAATATTAGATGTAAAGATTTTAAACAAGTTTTCAATTATTACGGCTATCTCGTAAATGTGAGCAATTTTGCATTGCCACATTATGCCTCACTTAAAAGGGTTTTTTGTTTTGGGTAAAAAAAACATTTCCTCTGCATGCTAAGGATGTGAATTCATGCAATGTTTTTAGGCTAAATGGGAGGTTACCATCTTTCAAAGCTAACAGCAGCTCAGTTATCCAAATTGAACAAACGTAAGCAATTAGATGAGGTTATGTCAGCAGCCTGACTCAGCAGCTTGCTGCTATAGATCAGCCAATTTCAGTTTTAGTTTGCATGGATATTTTGTGTAATACAAAATACATTATAAACTTACTCGCTTCTTTAGATGCTTGAAGATCAAGAATCATAACACTTTACATCCTGATTTTGAAATATTCTTAGGAAATGCAGAGTGTGGATTAACACTATTTGTTCTGACCCTACATAAGCCTTAAATTTGACAAAGTGAGAGACATGAGTTAAGATTTCCAAACCAGCTGCAATATATGTAAACTGGACAACTGAAACTGGTATGTTGACTATAATTTGACGAGAACCAGTTGATTGTCAAAATTAATCGAGCTGAAATCTTTAATGACATGGCACAATAATTACTTGTTTTAACACTATCAAACTACCTCAAATAATTACAATAAATGCTCAAATCTTCACTGCACACACAGTTCAATCCAACATTAATCTGTTGGATGAACTCGATCAGCATATCTCGGGGGTGGGGAAGAGACTCTGTTTTCTCAGTACAGATGCTGCTCAACCTGCAAAGCTCCTGCAGTAGAGAATTGTTGCTCCAGATTCAACCATCTGGTGTCTCTTGTATCTCCCTACAGCTCACCTGACAATCTAAACAAAAAGGCCTTTACATTATTTTTCAAGGCAGTCCTTCAGGTGCATATACTTGCATGGTAAGTAGAAATGACATGAAAAAAAATAATAAATAACTAATCTTTTCGAAATAAAACTGTCAAAAAATTTGGAGAATAGAGAATAGTAATTAAGAACTGGACAAAAAAAGCAAATATTAATAGAGAAAGCCTGCACATTCTTTTTTGAAAAGTTATCTTTACTCTTAAAAGTTTAAACAAACTTCCAGCAATCCAATTGTCTTTAAGGTTTGGTTTTAGAAGTTTAAAATTGGTGCAACTAAATAGTTTGTAGGTTGTCAGCTATGAACGCCTGGTAATCCCTGGACCTTCTGAATAGATTATGGTCCAGAACTTTATAGTCAACAGACTCAGTCAAGTTATTCATTAGATTCAAGCAGGCTATGGAAAAATTCAGAGCCTTTGCTCTGCACCCAAACACCTATGCTTATCCATTTAATATTATGACAGGTTTTTATAAAATTGTGACTTGACATCAGAAAAACAGTATATGATAACTGCAGTGGGTTTTATCACCTTGGAACAGCGAGTCCACCAATCATTTTACAGATCTTAAATACTAATTTTATTGGTTGTCTTTAATGCAGCCATTTATCAAATTCTGAAACACACTAAAATTCAACAATCCAGAACCCTTTTACAGACCTTGGTAGGGTTGGACTGTCCAATGTTGTAGAGTATTGACACGTTGCACTTATTAACATTCCAACACAGACTTTAAAAGAAATTGTATTTAAACTATGTACACAATCATGTTCATAAGCCATAGGAGCAGGAAAAGGTCATTTGGCCCATCGAGTCTACTCTGTCATTCAATCGTGACTGATCTAACTTTCCCTCTCAATCCTATGCTCCTGCCTTCTCCCCGTAACCTTTGACACACTTACTAACACAATAAGAAAAACTAAAACAAATGTTATTAAAGATTTCAGCTCGATTAATTTTGACAATCAGCTGGGTTTAGTCAATTTAAAGTCAACAAACCAGTTTCTGTTGTCCATTTTACATATAGAAATACTTTAGTAATCAAGCAAATCCTGTTATAGCTATATCGCTCAACTTTTGCTGAACTTTATTGATATGGTGCCTTTAATTTATCGAAACACCCCAGCAAATAACAGCAGCACCAAAGTACCACTTTTACTTCAAAGCCAAATATTCGTGCAAAACCACCAACGTGGGCAAATGTGGCAGTCATTTGACAGGTCAACACAAAGATCAAAACATGTTTTGGAAAGCACACTATTTTGAAATGTAACTGAAAAACTGAATGCGATGTCCTTTTTTCCAGCATTTAGAGGATACTGATAATATCCAAATGTAGAAACAAGGAACTGCAGATGCTGGTTTATACCAAAGATCGACACAAAGTGCTGGAGTAACTCAAGCGAGTCAGACAGCATCTCTGGAGAAAAAGCATGCGTGAGGAAAAAGGGGTGTCCCCACCCAAAAAGTCACCCATCTTTTTCTCCAGATGTGCTGCCCGACCTGCTGGTTAACTCCAGCACTTTGTGTCTGTTTTTGATAATCTCCGACCTTTCGATGTCCTTCTGCTGTGAAATCACCACTGTGACTTAGCGGATGTTGCAGGAAATTTGTGCAAGGTTTCACAAACCACAAACCCATAATCTCATCAAAAAGGTCAACATGTGAGTGCAGCACTGGAGGAGCAAAAATCACGTCCTCAAATTTTTCAAAATCAAGATTTTACCTTTGGCTTGACTGGCAAGAATGCAGCCACCAAATCAAGCTGACTTGGTCAAGTTTACAAAAATATTTTTTATATATGGTAGATGTTATAATCTAGATCACAAGGACATGGAGTGGATGGGGAGAGGATGTTTCCACTAGTGGGAGAGTCTTGGACTGACAATTAAAGGACGGCCCTTTAGGAAGTAACTGAATTTCTTTAGTCACAGGGTGGTGAATCTGTGGAATTCTTAGCCACAGAAGTCTGTGGAGGCCATGTCAATGGATATTTTTAAAGGAGAGATAGATTCTTGATTAGTACGGGTGTCAGGGGTTATGGGAAGAAGGCAGGAGAATGGGGTTTGGAGGGAAAGATAGATCGGCCAAGATTAGAATTGAAGGGCCAAATGGCCTAATTCTGCTCCCATTACTTATGACCTTATTCACAACATTTACTGGTCTGGTATGGTTTAAAGTACTATACTATAATCACATAAATTACTTGGATCAGGAAATAAGTCTAGTTTTTTTGTATCAGGAGTTACAGTAAACTTGAGTAATATGCATAAAAGTATAGATACCTTTCTGGACGTGGATAATATCAGGAAAGTTGGTCAGGTGGCCCTGGTAAAGGCCTAGTAAGTCCACAATAGGGTCTATATCTTGTTTAGGCTGTTCTGCAAAAAGTTCTCCTATAGCATCGTACGCGTCGCCAGTAAATGCGATGGCACGATTGAGTCCAACCGAGAAGGTCTGCTGGTCCATTTCGAAAGCTTGGCTGAGCAATCGGAAAGAGGTGCCGACTTTCTGGTACTCTTTCTTGAAGCCGACCACCTGCTTCCTGGCAAACTCGTTGGCAGTGTGGCTCAACTGGAACACGCTCTCGTCCATCCTTTTGGTGAACGCTTTGAAGCCGTCCACCCTGCTCTCCACCTCCTGCAGGTCCAGGGGGGTGGGCGGAGTGCTGAGGGTCAGGAAGAAGTTGGCGCCCACCATCTCATCCTTCTCGGCTTTGCGCTTGCCCTGCTTCCAAGCCTTCTCGTCGTTGCAGGTGAGGAAGTGCTGGAAGGCGTCGCAGCGGGCGAGCACCGGGTGGCTGGTCATGTGGTTCATCCACAGGATCAGCCCCTTCTTGCGCTTGGAGATGAAGTCCTCCTCGAAGCGGCCGGTGGCTTGTTTCTCGGGGATGTGGGGCACCGAGATGACGGGGAACTTCTCCACCAGCCGCCCGTACAACCAGTCGAAGTGTTTGTAGCGCCGGTTGACCTGGCTCTGGGTGTGGCTGGGTACCAGGCGGTAGGAGATGTAGCTCTTGATGCCCTTGAACTTGGTCTGCTTGGTGGGCTCGTCGATGGAGCAGGAGCAGGGGTAAGGGTTCTCCTGCCACTCGGGGCCGTGCGGGCCCAGCACCACACAGATCTTGTCGCCATCCTTGACGAAGCCGGCCGCCTCGCCCAGGATGAAGGCCTCGCCGCCCGACTTGACGAAGGTGGAGAAGCGGTTGAGGTTCCTGCCCACCGTGGCCGTGCTCTTGGCCGAGGCTGCGGACGAGACGGAGCCCGAGGCTGCCCTCCCGCCGCTGCCCACACTCACTTTGTAGCGGCCCGTCCCGTCGAAATCCGAGTATCCGCCGCCTCCTCCTCCTCCTCCTCCTCCTCCCGCCATGGCCGCCCCGGCCAGAGGCTCGTCCGCCACCGTCGAGTTGTCGTCCCAGTCATCGTCCCAGTCGTCGTCGTCGCCGCTGCCGGACGCCTGTTGTTGTTGTTGTTGCTGTTGTTGTTGCTGCTGCTGTTGTTGTTGTTGCTGCTGTTGTTGTTGTTGCTGCTGTAGATGCTGTAGGTGCTGCTGGAGCCCCCCCAGGCCGCCCCCCGGCTGCACCAGCGGCGGTGGCGGGCAGAAGGTGCTGGCGACGGGGAGGGGGGGCAGCGCGAAGCCGCCGGGGGGCTGGGCCTGGGCCTGGGGCGCCGGGGGGTCGTAGCCGCCGCCGCTGCCGCCGCCGGGGACGTTGGCGTAACGGGAGGCGGGAGGCTCTGCATCGCCACCGCCGCCGCCGCCGCCGCTGCCCCGCAGGATCTGCACGTAAGAGGCCGGGAAGAGGCCCCGCTCGCCGCGGCTGTTGGTTCCCTCCAGCCAGCCCTCGATGTCGTGCTCGCTGTACACGGTCAGCATCTCATCCTCCCGCACCGAGATCTCCCCCACATTCTCGCTCTGGAAGTCGTACAGAGCCCGAGCCTGGAGCGCCATCGCCCTGACCTGCCCTGTCCTGCCCTGCCCTGCACTGCACTCCCCCACCCGGAGTCCCGCCGGACCCCCTCCCTCCCTCCCTGCCCTACACTGCACTCCCCGGTCCCCCCTTCACCCCGGCTCACACACTCTCCCTCCCGGGGCGGCTGCACTTTTCCCCCCTCACCCACCGCTGTTCGGCGATTTGTTTTCTTTTTCTTTCTCTCTCTCTCCCTCTCCCCCTCCAGCAAGCTGTTGCTTTAGTCACGGATGCACATTAAATCCCGCGATTCAAACAGAACACCGAGTCCCGGCTGGATTCAGGATGCAGAAAGAAAGAAATCACTTTTACGGGGTGGAAATGTTGAACCAAGAACTCCCGTGTTATCTTCTTGAACAGACAACTTCCAGCTGCAGCCTGGAGAGCAGCTCTGTCTGAGTGAGTGAGTGCCCGAGTCAGAAAAACACACGTAACCAGTCTGAGCAAGCGAGCTCCGACAGCAGGGGCAGGGCAAAAGAGCAGCTCCCTCAGTAGGTTATGCACAATGTGACGAGCACCAACCCACTCACCAGCAATTCCATTCTTCAGTGCATATTAGTTCATACACATTTTTTTAGTCCACACATGTGGCTTAATCTGTATATTTCATAAACTTCCTACTCAGAAATCATAAGTTTCATTCACTGGAATTTATGATTTCTGAGTAGGAAATTGGTTTGTTCACGAAGGAGGGAGGGAGGGGTTGAAGAGTTCGCATTACTTCAAAGTAAATAAATATACAGTCAGTAATAATTAATTGTCGTAATTGTAAAAATATTTATGTAACATCTCTGCATTTTAAATGCATATTTATGCAATTATGTTACTGACAGCAGGACAGTATCTTAAACTGAAAGCTTATCATTTAAAGCACAACTTAATACTGGGGCACCTAAGGAGATGGTGTAGAGCAGTGGTTCTCAACCTTTTTTCAGTGATGTACCCCCTGTGAAATATTTTTTCAGCCAAGTACCCCCTAACCAGCGCAAATATATATATTTTGAAATCTCACGTACCCCCTGGAGTGCCTTCACGTACCCCCAGGGGTACGCGTACCCCCATTTGAGAACCACTGGTGTAGAGGAATACCAAGAGACACCAAGGTGCAATGAAACTTCTTGTTCACAGTTGTGCAAAATATATCAAAGTACAATAATGTCGTAATGGAATGAAGTAGAGTTTAGAATGAGAATGCATGGCAGCACTGCTGATTAAGGGGTATGAAACAGGTGATTGGTTCAGGAATATAGAAGCAGGGAGAAGAAGCTGTTCTTAAGTCTGAACACCCAAGCTTTCAAGCTCCTCTACCTTCTCACTGAAGTAAAAGGAGAAAAGGGAAATGCCAAGGTGGTAAGCATCCTTGAGCCTTCAGCCTTCCTGATGCAATGCAGGGCTCTCACTTAACTTTTTTTCACTGTTGCCAGCCGGGCAACCTTGGCAGCTTTTTAGGTTGCCAAAGACAGTTTAGGTGGTCATTTAAAGATGGCTTGCATGACGCGTGCGATAATGTGCTCGGACGAAGTGCGTAGTTACCAGTTGGAATTATGCTCAATGAAGCATTCACATATTATTTCTGCTTCAAATAAAGTCACAAACTAAACATATTCACCAATCAAGGCATGATATATACCACAATGACATGCAGCAACATTATAATACAGTATCTCAACTCTTTTTACACGTTGCAATGAATGCAATTTCTATTATTTCTTTCCACTTCCAAACAAAAATGTGGTTGGATTATTCAGCGTATGATGAACCTCTGTCAATACATCCTTGACCATGGTAATATATATGCCTAACCATGCACACTACAGATTGACGCAAGCATGTTTTCTGTGAAGGACTGAAAATTATCATGACATGGTCATAGCATGGGTCTTTTCCTCTTGAATCTTCAATCATCAATCTCTGTTGTGCCCAGTCACAGCAAGGTAAGTTGATAAAGAATTGAATCAATCTGTTTGACACCTTTGAAGGTGGACACAGTAACAACATCAAGAGGGGAAAATAGATACATAATATATCCCTTCTGCTTTACGATTTTGTAATTTAACAGAAATAAAGAGAATGGAAGTGTACTTTGATTTTCTTTTTCTTGTAATATACTTGTTACTGAATTATTATTATTATTATTATTATTATTATTATCTGACCAGACCTACACCATACTTTTGAATGTACATAGTACCTCTTTTACTCTGTGCCCACTAAGAAGATGAGTCATGGAAGTAGGTGACTATATTGAATCAATCATGGAACTTGGCAAGTGAGATTGCCTAGAAGGGCAATAAAAATGGTTGAAGTGGTTATTTATTTATTTATTTTTTTGAGGTGGTGGTTATCAACTTTAAATGAACAGAAACATTATACTTGTCAGAACTTGTGTAACTTTTCTGCTTGATATTTAAACCATCTCCTGAAAAGCAAAGTAAAGACAGAGCTGTTCAAATACATGTAAAAGTCACTTTAATTGTCATCTGAGTCACTCTCGAGCAGAGCATCCTCCTCATCAGACTTGTCACTGTCAGGGTGAGGTCCCAAGGCAGATGCTGCAGCTGGGTCTTCTCCCGTGTCAGGCCTCCTTGCCCTCATCCCTCCTGCATGTCACAAGCTGATGGCTGGCCGGGGATCAAGGTCCTTGATGTTACTGGCATGCAGCATGATGAGGAGCTGGTCCGTCACCAGGTCGTCCTGGAGGGAACTTCTGATGGTGGTCTTCAGCTGCTTCAGCCGGCTGAAGCCTCGCTCAGCCTCAGCTGAACTTGCCGGTATGGTAAGGACGAGGTCAAGGAGAGTGCAGATGTTGGGTAGCTCTACTGGTGTGGGACTTCAGGAACACCATGCTATATCACAACAACCCTTTCAGCAACATGGCTGTTATTTGGCACTACACTGGAACATTAGGGGGAGCTTCAATGCCCACATTTCGGGGTGGGTTTCGGATGAAAAAGTGGGGGAGAACTGGTAAGCGAGAGACAGAGTCGCAGAAACAGAGAGAGACAGAAAGAGCAGAGACAGAAAGAGAGAGACAGAGTCAGATAGAAAGATAGGGACAGAGACAGGTATATGAATAGGACAGGTTTGGAGGGATATGGTCCAAACGCGGGCAGGTGGCTTTGCAGTTTCTCTCCCCCGCCCGTGGGGTGAGGGATTTAAGGGCGACATTTTCGGCGACAACCTGCAAAGAGGTTGTCGCGGTCGGGTCGTGACACGTGACGCATGTAGTGACGCGCGGTGTCTCCCTGTTGCGCCAGGATTTTGGAATGTTCAAAATCCAGGGGCGACATTTGGGTGTCTCATCATGTCATGCGCCCTGTCACACGCTGACGTATGCTGTCCTGTGGGTGACGCCCGGTTAGGGTTGGGGTTGGGGTCCACAGATGGGCTGTAAATTATTCTTCCCTCAATGCATGGATTTTAAACATTAATATATTGAAATTAATACAATAAAATCAATTGTGCAAATGAAAAGATGTCTGAATCATTCAGTTTTATTTTGTATTGGTCCGCTTCCAGATCCAAATCACCATCTCTAACTTTTCACAGGGATGGATTCAGTGAGTGTAGACTGAACTCCCCTCCTCCCTCCTGCTCCCATCCCTCCTTCTCCACTCCGCCCCCACTCTTCTCCCTTCCCCCACTTCCTCCTTCCCGCTCCACTCTTCTCCCCCTTTTCCACTCCCCCTCCCCCCACATACCCTTCTCCCCCTCTCCCTTCTCCCATTTTCCAACCTCCCACTTTCCCCGACGCCCCCCATTTGTGGACCCAGCCTGTGATAGCTAGATCCCACTAAGAGTACTGTACAAAGTCTACTCCACATCATCTGTTTTAGTAACATTGACTATGGGATAAATGCAGACTTTGGGAACAACCCCCGCCACCTCGACTTGCTTCAAAATGGGTGGTGGGTATTTAGACAGTGGGCGGAGCAGGAGGGTGGGTACATTGAAAACATTGCCTGTACCCAGTTGAAAAGCCTGCTGCCTCTGGGTGTTTGGAGAGACCATTGGAAGAGAGATCTGCCTCTGGGACAACTCGTGACCAACAGTTTAGTTCCCATGCAGAATACTGGGGGTTCGAGTCCAAACCCTGGGGCCCTGTGTCACATTTAGTTCAGAGATACAGTGCCCTTCGGCCCACCAAGTCCACACTGACCAGCGTTCCCCTGCACACTATCCCACACATACTAGGGACAATTTATAAATACCAAGCCTATCAACCTAGAGTTAGGGTTACCTCCCGCACTCCAAAGGTTTGTATAAATTGTCCCTAGCGTGTGTGGGATAGTGAGCGGGTGGATCGCTGGTCGCAGGCTGGGACCACAAATGGGGGGCGTCATGAAAGTGGGGGTTGGAGAAGGGAGGGAAATGGGGATAGGGGGGGGGGGGGAGTGGAGAAGGGGAAGAAGAGTGGAGCGGGATGAAGGGAGGAAGAGTGGGGAAGGGAAGAAGCGGCTCAGGTGCTCGACACCGCTGCAAATTGTTCTGTTGCTGTTGTTCCCTTAAAGGACCTGTCCCACTTTGCGATATTTTTCGGCAACTGCAGAGCGTCAGTGACTGAGGCCCTTTAAAACCGTCACTGATGCTCCGCAGCGCCGAAAAAAATCACAAAGTGGGACATGCCCTTTAAGGGAACAACAGCAACAGTACAATTTGCAGCGGTGTCGAGCGCCTATCCGCTGCCTGAGCCGCTGGTTCACAAATAAGCAGCAACTCCACAGGGCAAGGCAGGGAACAAGGATTAGACAGGAGCTCTCTGAGAAACGCCGGCACAGTTTGCATCAGGCCGCCCGCTGTCCACACCAGCCAAGCTTTCCTTCGCTTGCCAAGCCAGTTAAAACGACACGGCATTTAGGTGTCCCGGCGGGACTTTAGGTGGTCATTGGCACCCGGGCAACAGTTAATTTCGAGCCCTGCAATGCACCATGAAGATGGCTGGATGAAACAAAGTGACAACATGTGATGGACTGGGCTGTGTTCACCACTCTGCAGGTTCAGGCAATCAAGAGCAGAGCAGGATGGCACGGTGTCACAGAAGTAGAGCTACTGTCTTACAGTGCCTGAGACCCGGGTTCTATCCTAACTACTGGTGTTTGTCTGTTATTTTTGCTTTTGAGCAATTATTGCTCTTGAGAGAGTGCAGCGTAGATTCACCAGGTCACTTCCCGGGATGGCAGGACTGACATATAATGAAAGAATAGGTCGACTGGGATTGTATTCACTAGAACGTAGAAGGATGAGAGGAATTCTTATAGAAACATTTAACATTCTTAAGGGATTCGAAAAATGTTCCCGATGTTGGGGGAGTCCAGAACCAGGGGTCATAGTTTAAGAATAAGGAGTAGGCCATTTAAGACCTAGATGAGGAAAAACGTTTTCACCCAGAGAGTTGTGAATCTGTGGAATTCTCTTTCACAGAAGGCAGTGGAGGCCAATTCACTTGATGTTTTCAAGAGAGAGTTAGATATAACTCTTAGGCCTAGTGGAATCAAGGGATATGGGATAAAGAACACAGGAATGGGATACAGATTTTGGATGATCAGCCATGAAGATATTGAATGGTGCTGGCTTGAAGGGCCAAATGGCCAACTCCTGCACCTATTTTCTATGTACGGAGTTTGTTCCCCCCGTGACCTGTGTGGGTTTTCTCCAAGATCTTCGGTTCCCTCGCACACTCCAAAGATGTACAGGTGTGTAGGTTAATTGGCTTGGTATAAATGAAAAATGTAAAATTGTCCCTCGTATGTGTAGGGTAGTATTAATGTGCGGGGGCTGTATGTCTAAACTAAACTAAAACTAAGCAGTTGCCATACCAGGCTGAGATGCATCCATCTGAATACTTTCTATAGTGCATCTGTACAAGTTTAAGAGAATCCACATTTACTTGCCAAAACTTTTCAGACACCTAAGAAAGTAAATATGCTGATGCATAGGAAGCAACTGCAGATGCTGGTTTACACCAAAGATAGACACAAAATGCTGGAGTAACTCAGCGGGTCAGGCAGCATCTCTGGAGGAAAGGAATAGGTGGTATTTTGGGTCCAAACCCTTTGACGGGGAAGATACAGTGCAGAATATAGCTCTCAGCATTGTTCAATAGATAAAGTCCAATGTCAAAAATGGG
This sequence comes from Amblyraja radiata, assembly GCF_010909765.2. Taxonomy (NCBI): domain Eukaryota; kingdom Metazoa; phylum Chordata; class Chondrichthyes; order Rajiformes; family Rajidae; genus Amblyraja; species Amblyraja radiata. The sequence goes on from NC_045956.1 coordinate 127,734,238, forward strand.
GTAGAGGTGAATCAGACTGTTTCCTAGCTTATGGAAGGACCATTCAGAAGCTTGATAACAGATGGGAAGAAAGTATTCCTGAGTCTGGTATTATTTGCTTTCAAGGTTCTGTACCTTCTGACGGGCGGGAGCAGGGAGAAGATGGAATGACCAGGGTGGGACAAGTTTTTGATTATGTTAGCTACTTTTCTGAGGCAGCGCAAAGTGTAGATGGAGTCAACTGTGGGCTGTCTGGTATGTGTGATGGCCTGGGCTACATCTACAACTGCAATTTCTTGCGGTCTTGGGCAGAGCTGTTCCAAAACTATGCTGTGATGCAACCTGACAACATGTTTTCTATGGTGCATCTGTAGAAGTTAGTAAGAATCATTGGTGACATATAAAAATTTCCTCAGAATGTCCTCAGAAAGTAGAGGCGTTGGTGTGACTTCTTCGCTGTGACATTAATGTGGTTGGTCCACGACAGATCATGGTAATATTAATGCCAAGGAACTTGAAGCTTTCAACTATTTCCACTTCAGTACAATTGATGCTGATTGCGGCATGATTTCCACTATGCCTTGAGACTTTAGAGATACAGCGTGGAAATAGGCCCTTCGGCCCACTGAGTCCGTGCCGATCAGTGATCACCCCCTACACAAACACTATTCTATACTAAGGACAATTTACAGGAGCCAATTAACCTACAAATCTGTATGTCTTTGGAGTGTGGGAGGAAACCGTAGCACCGGAAGAAAACCCATGTGGTCACAGGGAGAAAGTACAAACTTCGTACGATAGCACCCGTAGTCAGGATCGAACTTGGGTCTTGGGCACTAAAAGGCAGCAACTCTAGTGCTGTGCCACTGTGCTGCCCTAGGCCACTGTGCCTCCATATGCTTCCTGATGTCAATAACTAGCTCCTTCCTCTTGCTGACATTGAGGGAGAATCTCATCAATGTTCATGATTCGACCCACCACAATGAACTTTGGGGGTGTTTGACAGCAAGAAATTAAATTTGAGAGTTATTGTCAGTCAGTAAGCTTGAGTGGTACAGCTGAATGGGGCTTGATGCGGGATAGGATACAGGCCCCCTCCCATTACATTTCCGATTAATTCCCCATTTACCTACACAAGGGGCACGGGGTAATTTATAGTAATCTACCAACCGACATGTCTGCAATTTGGGAGAAATTTGAAGCATTTGGGGGAATCCGGCATGGTGACAGGTTGAACATGGTTGAACGTGTAAACTCCACGTAGTCAGACCCAAGTTCACTGGAGTGGTGAGATACCATCTGCTGCACTACTCTGCCACACTCTTCTGAGCTTCTGTCAACACTGTCTGATTACAGTCTGAATGCTGTCATCTTTCCTCATGGGAAGCCCTTCCATAAAATAACAATGGCTTAATTTGGAAAGGTGTATTCAGATATGCAAAATACTGAGAGATCCTTGTAACCTTGTGCACAAAGTACTACATTTACATATCTGTTGTGCTGCTGCAAGTAAGAATTTCATTGTTCCATTTCGGGACATACTGTAAATAAGTCAATAAAACATTCTTGACATATCCCTAAAGGACAACAGGCAGGTGTACAGGTAGTTAGAAGCAAGCTAGTAGATTGGCCTTCATTGCAAGGTGAAGTTTAGAAAGTGATGGATTACTACATTTGAACAGGATGCTGGTGAGGCTACAATTGGAGTACTCTGTATTGTTTTGATCCCCGTATTTTAGAGAGGATGTACTGGTAGTAGAGGCAGTCTAAAAGCTATTGACTAAAGAAATTCATCCTCATCTCCTTCCTAAAGGAACGTCCTTTAATTCTGAGACAATGACCTCTAGTCCAAGGACAGGCAGACTTTACTCAGAACTGCTGTAGATTTGGGAGCAAAAGCAGCAGGAGCTAGCAAGAGATACGACTGATTGGCTCTAGCCCAAGTGGGAGGAGAGAAGTGAGTCAGTGCCGGGAAAACAGTTGAAAACTGAGGAATTTGGTTTGTAAATTGGTAAATCAGGCAATTTATCAGTCAATTTAAGCAAGACTGCTCTTGGGGAGCAGCAGTGAGGAGTGGCCTTGTGAGGGAAGTGCCCTGTGAGAAAAGTGTGAGTCTTTGGCTCGAGAGTCTTCGGCGGGGAGGCTGCTGAGGAGAGGAGACCACGCAATACGCTTGAGAGGTAGAGACGAAAGAAGGAGATGTCAGGCAAGCTGATTCAGTGTGATGCTTGCAGTATGTGGGAGGTCAAGGACACCGCTGGTGCCTCTGGCTGCTACAAATGCGAGAAGTGCATCCATATAGAGCTCCTGAAGGGCCGTGTTGGGGAACTGGAGAAGCAAGTGGATGACCTCCGGTTCGTCCGAGAAACTGAGTCGTTCCTCGACAAGTCCTACAGTACGATTGTTACACCTAAGGTACTGGAAGAGAGAAGGTGGGAGACAGTGAGAACGGGAGGGAAGCATGGAATGCCAATGTCCCCGGGTGTTGTACTTCTTGTGAACAGGTTCACCCACTTAGAAGCTGTCGGGACAGAAGAGGTGTTTACAATGGGCGGCGGACTGGCTTGTGATGCGAATAGGGCTGTTGAGCCAAAACCAAAAAGGCCTAAGGCAGGCAACGCCATTGTAGTGGGAGACTCCATTGTGAGAGGTGCGGACAGGGGTTTCTGCGGCAACAGACGGGATGCGAGGATGGTGTGCTGCCTTCCTGGTGCCAGGATCCAGGATGTCACGGACAGAGTGCAGAAAATCCTCAAGGGCGAAGGTGAACATCCGGAAGTGGTAGTGCATGTCGGCACAAACGATGTCGGAAAGAAGGGGATGAATATTCTGCAGCGTGACTTTAGAGAGCTCGGAAAAATGCTGAAAAGCAGGACCTCCAGGGTTGTTATCTTCGGTTTGCTTCCAGTTCCTCGTGCTGGTGAGAGCAGGAACAGGGAGATACGGGACCTGAATGTGTGGCTGAGGAACTGGTGCACGGGGCAGGGATTTAGATTCTTAGATCACTGGGATCTGTTTTGGGGTAAAGGGGAACTGTACAAAAGGGACGGATTGCATCTTAACAGGTGTGGGACCAGCATTCTGGCAGGCAGGTTTGCCACTGCTACACAGGTGGTTTTAAACTGAATAAGGGGGGTGGGGTGTCGAATGGGACAGTGGAGGATGGAGTTAAAGGGAAAGGGTTTCTTAAATGTGTGAGCGTAGAGACAGAGGGGTGTAAAATGAGGGTAGAAGCAATAGGTAGCAAGGTGAAAAGTAAAAGTGGCAGGCAGACAAAACCAGGGCGAAAATCAAGAAGGGCCACTTTTCAACATAATTGTATAAGGGGTAAGAGTGTTGTAAAAACAAGCCTGAAGGCTTTGTGTCTCAATGCAAGGAGCATTCGTAATAAGGTGGATGAGTTGAATGTGCAGATAGCTATTAATTACTATGATATAGTTGGGATCACGGAGACATGGCTCCAGGGTGACCAAGGCTGGGAGCTGAACATCCAGGGATATTCAATATTCAGGAGGGATAGAGAGAAAGGAAAAGGAGGTGGGGTAGCGTTGCTGATTAGAGAGGAGATTAACGCAATGGAAAGGAAGGACATTAGTTTGGAGGATGTGGAATCGGTATGGGTAGAGCTGCGAAACACTAAGGGGCAGAAAACGCTGGTGGGTGTTGTGTACAGGCCACCTAACAGTAGTAGTGAAGTTGGAGATGGTATCAAACAGGAAATTAGAAATGCGTGCGACAAAGGCAAAACTGTTATAATGGGTGACTTCAATCTACATATAGATTGGGTGAATCAAATTGGCAGGGGTGCTGAGGAAGAGGATTTCTTGGAATGTATGCGGGATAGTTATCTAAATCAACATGTAGAGGAACCAACGAGAGAGCAGGTTATTTTAGACTGGGTATTGAGTAATGAGGAAGGGTTAGTTAGCAGTCTTGTTGTACGTGCCCCCTTGGGCAAGAGTGACCATAATATGGTTGAGTTCTTCATTAGGATGGAGAGTGACATTGTTAATTCAGAAACAATGGTTCTGAACTTAAAGAAAGGTAACTTTGAGGGTATGAGACGTGAATTGGCCAAGATTGACTGGCAATTAATTCTAAAAGGGTTGACGGTGGATATGCAATGGAAGACATTTAAAGACTGCATGGATGAACTACAAAAATTGTTCATCCCAGTTTGGCAAAAGAATAAATCAGGGAAGGTAGTACATCCGTGGATAACAAGGGAAATCAGGGATAGTATCAAAGCGAAGGATGATGCGTACAAATTAGCCAGAAAAAGCAGCATACCGGAGGACTGGGAGAAATTCAGAGACCAGCAGAGGAGGACAAAGGGCTTGATTAGGAAAGGAAAAATAGATTATGAAAAAAAACTGGCAGGGAACATAAAAACTGACTGCAAAAATTTTTTATAGATATGTGAAAAGAAAGAGATTAGTTAAAACAAATGTAGGTCCCTTGCAGTCAGAAACAGGTGAGTTGATCATGGGGAACAAGGATATGGCGGACCAATTGAATAACTACTTTGGTTCCGTCTTCACTAAGGAAGACATAAATAATCTGCCGGAAATAGCAGGGGACCGCGGGTCAAAGGAGTTGGAGGAATTGAGTGAAATCCAGGTTAGCCGGGAAGGGGTGTTGGGTAAATTGAATGGATTAAGGGCCGATAAATCCCCAGGGCCAGATAGGCTGCATCCCAGAGTACTTAAGGAAGTAGCTCCAGAAATAGTGGATGCATTAGTAATAATCTTTCAAAACTCTTAGATTCTGGAGTAGTTCCTGAGGATTGGCGGGTAGCAAACGTAACCCCACTTTTTAAGAAGGGAGGGAGAGAGAAAACGGGGAATTACAGACCAGTTAGCCTAACATCGGTAGTGGGGAAACTGCTAGTCAGTTATTAAAGATGGGATAGCAGCACATTTGGAAAGTGGTGAAATCATTGGACAAAGTCAGCATGGATTTACAAAAGGTAAATCATGTCTGACGAATCTTATAGAATTTTTCGAGGATGTAACTAGTAGCATGGATAGGGGAGAACCAGTGGATGTGGTGTATCTGGACTTCCAGAAGGCTTTCGACAAGGTCCCACATAAGAGATTAGTATACAAACTTAAAGCACACGGCATTGGGGGTTCAGTATTGATGTGGATAGAGAACTTTCTGGCAAACAGGAAGCAAAGAGTAGGAGTAAACGGGTCCTTTTCACAATGGCAGGCAGTGACTAGTGGGGTACCGCAAGGCTCAGTGCTGGGACCCCAGCTATTTACAATATATATTAATGATCTGGATGAGGGAATTGAAGGCAATATCTCCAAGTTTGCGGATGACACTAAGCTGGGGGGGGCAGTGTTAGCTGTGAGGAGGATGCTAGGAGACTGCAAGGTGACTTGGATAGGCTGGGTGAGTGGGCAAATGTTTGGCAGATGCAGTATAATGTGGATAAATGTGAGGTTATCCATTTTGGTGGCAAAAACAGGAAAGCAGACTATTATCTAAATGGTGGCCGACTAGGAAAAGGGGAGATGCAGCGAGACCTGGGTGTCATGGTACACCAGTCATTGAAAGTAGGCATGCAGGTGCAGCAGGCAGTGAAGAAAGCGAATGGTATGTTAGCTTTCATAGCAAAAGGATTTGAGTATAGGAGCAGGGAGGTTCTACTGCAGTTGTACAGGGTCTTGGTGAGACCACACCTGGAGTATTGCGTACAGTTTTGGTCTCCAAATCTGAGGAAGGACATTATTGCCATAGAGGGAGTGCAGAGAAGGTTCACCAAACTGATTGTTCAAAAGGGAACTGCAGATGCTGGAATATCGAAGGTACACAAAATTGCTGGGGAAACTCAGCGGGTGCAGCGAAGGGTTTGAAGAAGGGTTTCGGCCCGAAACGTCGCCTATTTCCTTCGCTCCATAGATGCTGCTGCACCCGCTGAGTTTCCCCAGCAATTTTGTGTACCTTCACCAGACTGATTTCTGGGATGTCAGGACTGTCTTATGAAGAAAGACTGGATAGACTTGGTTTATACTCTCTAGAATTTAGGAGATTGAGAGGGGATCTTATAGAAACTTATAAAATTCTTAAGGGGTTGGACAGGCTAGATGCAGGAAGATTGCTCCCGATGTTGGGGAAGTCCAGGACAAGGGGTCACAGCTTAAGGATAAGGGGGAAATCCTTTAAAACCGAGATGAGAAGAACTTTTTTCACACAGAGAGTGGTGAATCTCTGGAACTCTCTGCCACAGAGGGTAGTCGAGGCCAGTTCATTAGCTATATTTAAGAGGGAGTTAGATGTGGCCCTTGTGGCTAAGGGGATCAGAGGGTATGGAGAGAAAGCAGGTACGGGATACTGAGTTGGATGATCAGCCATGATCATATTGAATGGCGGTGCAGGCTCGATGGGCCGAATGGCCTACTCCTGCACCTAATTTCTATGTTTCTATGTTTCTATCCTCTCCACATCCACTTTATCCAAGCCTTTCACTATTCGGTACATTTCAATTAGCCCCCCCCCCCCCCCCACTCATTCTTCTAAACTCCAGCAAGTACAGGCCCAGTGCTGTCAAATGCTCATCATATGTTAATCCACTCATTCCTGGGATAATCTTTGTAAATCTCCTCTGGACCCTCTCCAAGATCAGATTTCATAGAATCTGCAATGTGCATGTATGTTTTTAAATGTAAAGACCAAAATTTCCTCAAGTGTGGTTTCGCCAAACACTTGTACAATTGAAACTAAAGCATCCTTAATTTTGTACTCTAAACTTTGTACTAAAATAGAAATGCCAACATACCGCTTATTCTTAATGCTACATTCTACATTCATAATTGTTTGTTAAAGCTGTCCATCACTGGTTTACCACCATTTCAAATCCATCTTGTTTTTTTTCGACCAAAGTAAATAACTTCACATTTTCCTACATTTTATTCCATCTGCTACCATTTTGTTGAAGCTGACAGGTTCCAATGTATGGTAATTGACCTGAAACATTAACTTTTTATCTCTCCACACATGCTGTTTAATCTGCTGAGTATTTTAAGCAGGTATTTAAAACACTCAATAGAAGGTTCCAAACAAAATTGGTGCAGGATGTAATTAAAACTATTGCCGCGCTGGAGATAGTCAAAGACAGAATTCATTTTGTCAATGATAAGAAATAATAGTACGGCCATTATGCATGTCTGTATTCTTCAAAATACCAATATTGGAGTTGTATAGATGAACCAATGTAGGAAATTATGAAGAACAAGGACTATGCAGTAGTGAAAATGGGAAACTTCAGCTAACCTAATACAGATTGAAGTGATGGGGTGAAGGGGTAAGTGCAATTGATAATTTCTCATGCACCGCACTCATTCTACAATGTTCCTTTTGTGTTTGTCACATTAGTTGCATTGATAAACTGGCACCTGAAGTTTACACCCACAGTAGCACTATGCAGTGTGTTTCAACATCTTGTCCTTTGAAGAAAGGTATATCGGTTAGCTTTGTGCATGCGGTTGGAATGGTATACCTGTCATTCTTGAATAGCTGTGTGTGTTAGCCGTGAAATGTGGATTTGAGGCCGGTGGCACCGTGGGAGAATGCATTAGAACATTACATATGAATGTTAGGTATGAGTTCTGATTGAGATCTTTGCAGGTGAGTAATCACAGAGATGTGTTTCATTGAGCAATGTGCATAGTTTGTGATGCATTTGGTGGAAAGGGGGACTTGAGGAACATGTGCTGATCTTAAATATGCCTTTTGAGCTCACTGAACCTCATGTGGTACTAGAGTCATGGAGTGATACAGTGTTGAAACAGGTCCTTTGGCCCAACTTGCCCACACCGGCCAACATGTCCCAGCTACTCTAGTCCCACCTGCCTGCATTTGGTCCATATCCCTACAAACCTGTCCTATCCATGTACCTGTCAAACTGTTTCTTAAACATTGGGATAGTCCCAGCCTCAACTACCTCCTCTGGCAACTTGTTCCATACACCCACCACCCTTTGTGTGAAAAAGTTACCCTTCAGATTCATGTGAAATCTTTTCCCCTTCACCTTAAACCTAAGTATGTCCACTGGTCCTCGATTCGCCTACTCTGGGCACGAGACTCTGTGCATCTACCACATCTATTCCTCTCATGGTTTTATATATACCTCTCTATAAGATCACCCCTCATCCTCCTGTGCTCCAAGGAATAAAATCCCAGCCTACTACTGGGTTTATCCTGGCATTGACCTCAATTACTGTCAACTCCCACTGCCTACCCTGCTGTGTAATGAGGACATCTCTCTTCCTCTCCGGCTTCTTCACCGTTCTCCACTGCAGCTATTGAGAAATGGGGTATTGGCTCTCTCCCATGTAATTGCAAATTCTTGGCCACTCCTGAAACAGAATGTGTTCCAGAACACAGGCCAGTACCTCCCGCGGCCACACTAAACCTCACCAGAAGAACTGCTGGCTACCTTTATCCAGTGTAGCAAGCTTCAGTTATTCTACTTGTAAAATTGGGGGCCCAGCTGAGACAATGTCAGTGAACACAGCTCATACTCGGCAACCATCACAAGTGAGCCAGTAGCATGAGGTTGGTGTGGTTTCAAAAACAGGTACCTGTAGTGGGAAAATATTAACGAAACATTGTAAACATTGTATTATTTCTCGGGTTTTCCCATTTAGACACAACTGACTGGAGACATTACACAAATGTGTTCGTGAAGAATGTCCTCATATGTTTGTCGAATATGTGTAATTGGAATGTTTTTTTGTTGTACAAAATTACAGATTAATTAACATAATCTTTTGTTAGTGAAGGTAAACATTAAATGTAAAAGTTAAGTTTAAGAAGGAACTGCAGATGCTGGAAAATCGAAGGTAGGCAAAAATGCTGGAGAAACTCAGCGGGTGAGGCAGCATTTATGGAGCGAAGGAAATAGGCAACGTTTCAGACTGATGTGAGGGTGGGTGGGGCAGGAAGAAGAAAGGAAGAGGTGGAGACAGTGGGCTGAGGGAGAGCTGGGAAGGTGAGGAGAAAGCAGGGACTACCTGAATTGGAGAAGTCAATGGTCATACCGCTGGGGTGTAAACTGTCCAAGTGAAATATGAGGTGCTGCTCCTCCAATTTACGGTGGGCCTCACTGTGGCCATGGAGGAGGCCCAGGCCAGAAAGGTCGGATTCGGAATGGGAGGGGGATTTGAAGTGCTGAGCCACAGGGTGATCAGGTTGGTTATTGGGATCCGAGCGGAGGTGTTGGGCGAAGTGATCGCCAAGCCTACGCTTGGTCTCACCAATGTAGAGCAGCTGAAATCTAGAGCAGCGGATGCAATAGATGAGATTGGAGGAGATGCAAGTGAACCTCTGCCGCACCTGGAAAGACTGCTTGGGTCCTTGAATGGAGTTAAGGGGGGAGGTGAAGCAACAAGTGTAGCATTTCCTGCGGCTGCAAGGGAAAGTCCCAGGGGAGGGGTTGGTACGGGTGGGAAGGGACAAATTGACCAGGGAGTTATGGAGGAAGCGGTCTCTGCGGAAAGCATACAGGGGAGGAGATGGGAACATGTGGCCAGTGGTGGGATCATGTTGGATGTGGCGAAAATGTCGGAGGATTATTTGTTGTATGTGACGGCTGGTAGGGTGGAAGGTGAGGACAAGGGGGACTCTGTCCTTGTTGCGAGTGGGGGGGATGGGGAGTGAGAGCAGAGTTATGGGGTATAGAAGGGACCCTGGTGAGAGCCTCATCTATAGTCGAAGAAGGGAATCCCCGTTCTCTGAAGAATGAGGACATCTCCGATGCCTTGGTTTGGAACACCTCATCCTGGGTGCAGATGCGGCGTAGACGGAGGAATTGGCAGTAGGGGATGGAGTCCATACAGGAAGCAGGGTGGGAAGAAGTGTAGTCCAGATAGCCATGGGAGTCAGTGGGTTTATTGTAGATGTCGGTCAGTAGTCTATCACCAGCGATGGAGATAGTGAGGTCGAGAAGTAACTTTAATTATCATGTCATCTTGTCAATCATAGAGATGCGGCATGGAAACAAGTCCTTTAGCGTACGGGCAGGACTTCAGGTCAGAATGAAGCGCAGGGGCCTTCGGCCCCATCTCCCTACTATCCTACCGGCCAATGTACAGTCCCTTGAAAACAAAGTGGAGGACTTAAGGGCATGACTGCTTTATCAAAGGGAGCTGAGGGAATGCTCTGTGTTCTGTTTCACAGACATGGCTCACCCCCAGCTCCCCAAACTCAGCGGTGCAGCCTGAAGGGTTCTCCATCCACCGTATGGACTGTACCCTGGCATCTGGGAAAGGGAGAGGAGGGGGCGTCTGCCTCATGGTCAACGCTGCGTGGTGCTCAGACGTGGCAGTCCTGACCAACTCCTGCTCTCCACACCTGGAACATCTGGCGGTGAAGTGCCGTCCCTTCTACCTCCCGAGAGAATTCACCTTCGTTATCCTGACCGCGGTCTACATCCCACCCCAGGCAGATGTCCGTCTGGTACTGGAGGAGCTGCACGCCGTGGTCAACAAACACCAGACGTCTTACCCCCAGGCATTTACCACCATTGCTGGGGACTTCAATAAGGCGAACCTCAAGAAATCACTCCCCAACTTCCACCAACATGTCTCCTGCTGCACCAGAGGACCTAACACCCTTGACCACTGCTACACCACCATTAAGAATGCCTATCGTTCTAACCCTCGCCCTCACTTCGGTAAGTCTGACCATACCGCGGTGCTGCTTCTTCCTGCCTACAAGCAGCAATTGAAGAGTGCACCCCCAGAAGTGAGGACAGTACAGAGCTGGTCGGTGGAGGGCAGAGGAACAACTCCAGGACTGTTTGGAGTCTGTAGACTGGGCAATGTTCAAGGATTCGGCAACGGACTTGAACGAATACGCCACAGTCGTTACAGACTTCGTAAAGAAATGTGTGAAGGACTGCATCCCTACAAAAACCTTCCGAGTGTTTCCCAATCAGAAACCTTGGATGAACTTTGAGATCCGCACTCTCCTGAAGTCCAGACAAAGGGCATTCACCTCCAATGATACAGTGGCCTACATGAAGACCAGATACGACCTTGGTAAGGCCATCAAAAAGGCCAAAAGGGACTTCTGCTCCAAACTGGAGGACGAGACAGATGTTCGGCAGCTGTGGCAGGGCCTGAATGCAATCACCTCCTACAACGCGAAACCAGGAGGCAGCTCGATTGTCGGTGTAACATCACTCCCTGACGAGCTCAATGCGTTTTACGCACGTTTTGACAGGGAGAATACTGATGTGCCTTCCTGATCCCCCATTCGCTGTGATGGCATTTCAGTCTCAGTCACAGAGGCTGATGTCAGGAAATCCTTCAGAGGGGTGAACCCCCGAAAAGCACCTGGACCTGATGGTATACCCGGTCGTGTTCTAAAAACCTGTGCGGACCAACTGGCGGGAGTTTTTACGGACATTTTCTCCCTCTCACTTCTGAGGTCTGAGGTCCCCACCTGCTTTAAAAGGGCATCAATTATACCGGTGCCCAAGAAGAGTAAGGTGACGTGCCTCAATGACTATCGACCAGTGGCACTAACGGTGATGAAGTGCTTTGAGAGGTTGATCATGGAGCAAATCAACTCCTACCACGACAAAAACCTGGACCCACTGCAGTTCGCGTACCGCCACAACAGATCAATGGTGGATGCGATCTCGCTGGCCCTCCACTCCGCACTGGACCACTTGGACAACAAAAACTCATATGTCAGGCTGTTATTCATTGATTACAGCTCAGCATTTAACACAATCATCCCCTCCAAACTGGTTACCAAACTCGCAGAACTGGGTCTCTGCGCATCCCTCTGCAACTGGATCCTCGACTTCCTCATCCACAGACCACAGTCTGTTCGTATTGGTGGAAATGTGTCAGCCTCGATAACAATCAGCACGGGAGCACCTCAAGGCTGCGTGCTCAGCCCCTGCTGTACTTACTCTATACCCATGACTGCGTAGCGAACCACAGTGCGAACTCCATCATCAAGTTCGCTGACGACACCACTATTGTGGGGCGTATCACTGATGGGGATGTCAGAATATAGAAGAGAGATCGAGCAACTGTCCATATGGTGCAAGCGCAATAACCTGGCCCTCAACACCAGCAAAACCAAGGAACTGATTGTGGAGTTTGGAAGGAGTAGGAGGGGGACCCACAGCCCCATTTATATCAACGAGTCGATGGTTGAAAGGGTCAAGAACTTCAAATTCCTGAGCGTGCACATCTCTGAAGATCTTTCCTGGTCCGAGAACACTAACGCAATTATCAAAAAAGCTCATCAGCGCCTCTACTTCCTGAGAAGATTACGGAGAGTCGGATTGTCAAGGAAGACTCTCTCTAACTTCTACGGGTGCACAGTCGAGAGCATACTGACCGGTTGCATCGTGGCTTGGTTCGGCAATTTGAGCGCCCTGGAGAGGAAAAGACTACAAAAAGTAGTAAACACTGCCCAGTCCATCATCGGCTCTGACCTTCCTTCCATCGAGGGGATTTATCGCAGTCGCTGCCTCAAAAAGGCTGGCAGTATCATCAAAGACCCACACCATCCTGGCCACACACTCATCTCCCTGCTACCTTCAGGTAGACGGTACAGGAGCCTGAAGACTGCAACAACCAGGTTCAGGAATAGCTACTTCTCCACAGCCATCAGGCTATTAAACCTGGCTCGGACAAAACTCTGATTATTAATAACCACTTTCTGTTATTTGCACTTTACCAGTTTATTTATTCATGTGTGTATATATTTATATCATGGTATATGGACACATTTATCTGTTTTGTAGTAAATGCCTACTATTTTCTGTGTGCTTAAGCAAAGCAAGAATTTCATTGTCCTATACAGGGACACATGACAATAAACTCACCTGAACTTGAACAAATCCACACTAAGCACCAAGGAGCCACTTTTTACATTTATCCTACCCTAGTCCATTTTATCCTCTTCACATTCCCATCAACTACCTCACATATTCTATTACAATTTAGCATCCAATTAACCCACCATCCCATGCATTCCTGGTATATGAGGAATGCGGAGCACATGGAAGAAACCCATATGGATCACCTACAAAACGTGCAAACTCCACACAGACTGCACCAGAGTCAGGACTGAACTGAGGTTGCCAGTGCTGTGAGGCAGCTAGTCTACCAGCTGCACCACTGTGGTGCCAAAAGTCACGTGGCCATCACTGATTTACCTGACTGTCATTAGGCTTCATTATCACAGAGTTATTGAAGAATTTCTCTCATCATTTACTGCTGCAACTTGGTTCATGTATTTTGGAGAAAATATCTTGGTTGAGAAGCAGATTTTTTTCACATTTTGTCAGCAGCTTACCAAGATCATTTGAAGTGTAGGAAGACGAAGGGTCAACTTTAAGGGTAAAAAGGAAGAAGACATCAGTGTAAGAAAAGACTATCAGAGAAGTTAATGGCAACTGATAAATCCCAAAGACCTGATGACCTACATTCCAGAGTTTTGAAAGAGATGGCTATGGAGATAGTAGATGTTCTGGTTACCATCTTCCAAAATTCCACAGATTCTAGAAAGGTTCTTGCAGATTGGAGGGCAGCAAATGTGAACCCACCATTTAAGAAAGGTAGGGAGAGTAAAAAGGGGAACGACCGATCCGTTAGCATAACATATGTCCGGCTAACTTCCAATGATCCACTCACCAGTTATTTGGAAATTCTGATGGTTCAGCATCTGGCTCAACAGCTGTTGACTAACAGGCTCCCATCACAATTAGCAGGACCCTGCTTTCCACACTCCTTTCCCACCCAGTGGGGTCCTGGTTTTTGGTTCACTGCCTACACACCAGGACTCCGGTTCCTGTACTCCCCACTCTCCAGGGCCACAGTTCAAATACTCCATTTTTACTTCATCAACGCTCAGATAATTCACTGCCTTCCAACTCAACAGATCCCCATTCCCTTTCCATTTATTTGACTGTAACTCTGCCCTGAACAATATAACCTTGTCAAATACAGCTCCAAACTTCTGGGCCTAGGAGTCAGAAACACCTGTCACTCATTCCTTCCAAAGAAGTGGGTTGGATCTCAACCAATGATGAGACGGGGAATAGGAAAGAAATAGAGAACTTAGTAAAATGGTGGCAAGATAAGAGCTCTATCTAACTCTCTCTTGAAAGCATCCAGAGAACCAGTGTCCACCGCCCTCTGAAGCAGAGAATTCCACAGACTCACAACTCTCTGTGTGAAAACGATTTTCCTCATCTCTGTTCTAAATGGCTTACCACTTATTCTTAAACTATGGCCCCTGGTTCTGGACTCCCCCAACATTGGGAACATGTTTCCTGCCTCTAGCATGTCCAAACCCTTAATAGTCTTATATGTTTCAATAGGATTCCCTCTCATCCATCAAGTTAGATGGTTAACCCTGGTTCAATGAGAAGTACAGAAGAGCATGCTGGTAATAATAGCAGGCATCCCTACAAATGATGAGATGCCTGCGTAATGAACCTGCAAAACCACACCATTTGCATGTAAAAGAACAAAAACTGAATAACACGACAAGGTTATTTCAAGAGATCTGAAAATAGCTCTGCCACCCTTTCACATCTAGTCAATGGTGATAAGCTAGCAGGAAAAGGCTCCAAGAACATCGCAAATACTCAGTGATGGCAGGGCCCAACATGCGAGTACTGAGGAAGGGTTTCTGTCCGAAACGTTGCCTATTTCCTTCGCTCCATAGATGCTGCTGCACCCGCTGAGTTTCTCCAGCATTTTTGTGTACCATGCGAGTACTATACTTTTAGACTTTAGAGATCCAGCGCAGAAATAGGCCCGCTGACCAGTGATCACCCCACGCACTAACATTATCCTACACACTAGGGACAATTTTACTGAAGCCAATTAACCTACAAACCTGTACATCTTTGGAAGTGTGGGCGGAAACCGGAGTTCCTGGAAAAAACTCACGCAATCACAAGGAGAACATAAAACTCCGTACAGACAGCACCCATAGTTAGGATTGAACCCAGATCTCTGGCGATATAAGGCAGCAACCCTACTGCTGTACCGTTGTGCTGCCCCTGTATTAAACAAAAGGCTGAAGCATTTGCAAACCTTTCGAGGCAGAGGGGCAAAATAGATAATCTTTCTCAGCTGGGCTCTAAGATCCCCACCGTCACAGAAAATTTCAGACAATTTGATTTGCTCCACACAATATCAGATAAATGACTGAGAACACTGGAAGCAGCAAAGGCTGAAGCCCAGACAAGATCAGCTGATGCCGAGGACCGGCATCCAGACTTATCTGCATCTGAACAGCTGTTCCTGCACAGTTCCAACACTGGCATCTACCTGACAGTGTAGAGAATTACTCAGGCGTGTCCTGTTCATGAAAAGTAGAACTTAGATTTCTGGATCATTGGGATCTCTTCTGAGGTAGGGGTGACCTGTACAAAAGGGACCTAAACTGTAGGGGTACCAACATCCTAGCGGGCAGATTTGCTAACGCTACACAAGAGGATTTAAACTAGATTGGCAGGGGGGTGGGTTCTCGTACAGGACAGAGGCAAGTGAGAGGCTAGAAGTTGGTATGGTGGGTGGTGTGGGAAAGGTTAGTGGACAGAATCGGCAGGTGAAAGATGGAGAGCGAGAAAGGAGAGTTGGTTTAAACTGCATGTATTTTAAGGCAAGAGTCCTGACGGGTAAGGCAGATGAGCTTAGGGCATGGATAGGTACGAGCGACTGGGACGTTGTAGCCATGTCTGAAACCTGGTTAAGGAAGGGGCAGGACTGGCAGCTCAATGTGGAGGGGTACAGGAGCTTCAGGAGAGACAGGGTTGAGGGAAAAAGAGGATGGGGGTTGCATTGTTGGTTAAGGAGGATGTCACGGCAGTGATCAGAGGTAATATTATGGACGGTTCATCTGGTGAGGCTATATGGGTGGAGCTAAGCAACAAGAAAGGGATGGACACCTTGTTGGGGGTGTACTACAGACCTCCGAATAGTCAACGGGAATTAGAAGAACAAATATGCCAAGAGTTTGCAGACAGCTGCAGGTCAAATAAGGTTGTTGTAGTAGGGGATTGTGGCGTCAGCCTAAACACAGGCCACTCATGCTCGAACCCTCGTCAGGAGATACGAGGGCGGGCACGTGAAGTCATGGGCTAGAGGGAGTGTCCTGGTACTTAAGGTCTCTCACCGCGAGACCTTGAGGAGTCGACAGGTAGCTGAGCCCGAGATAACAACCTCGCTCAGCTACAGCAACATTGTATTATAATTAGCGCACCACCTAACGTGTCACCACTGAATAAATGACTCTTTGAACCGGCCTGACGTCTCACCTTTATTCACCACGTTTGGTGCCACAACAGGATTTTACTTTTCCCAATATAGACTGGAAAAATCATAGTGTGAAAGGTTTAATTAGAATAGAATAGAATGCCTTTTATTGTCATTAAAACAGACAAGGTTTGAACGAAATTTCATTCCTACAGTCATGACATTACAAAAAAAACCCAAGGCACACACTTAACACAATTTACACAAACATCCATCACAGTGAATCTCCAACACCTCCTCACTGTGATGGGAGGCAAAAGTCTTATCTCTTCCCTTTGTTCTTCTCCCGCAGTCCAGCAGTCCAACTGCAGCATCGAGGCGACTGGGCCTCACGATGTTAAAGCCCCCGGCGGGCGATGTTAGGCCCCGCTCCGAGTCATTTAAACCCCGCGAGTCCAGTGGGAGAAGTTGCCGTTGCGGGAGCTCCGAAAAGCGGTCTCCCACTAGGGACCCGCGAGCTCCCGATGTTCCTGTCCACCGGACCTGCGGCTGGAGCCTCCGAAGCTCCGAAGTCCGGTCGCAGCCATGCACCACCACAGCTCTCCCCACTCCAAAGTCGCCCAGCTCCGCGATGGCGAGTCCGCAGGCTCCATGACTGGAGCCCTCAGATTGGTTCTGGTTGGAGGCTGCCGTCGGCTCCACGATGTTAGGCCCAATGACACCGGAGACCCGACAGGGAAAAAGTTGGGTCACCGTACAGGGAAGAGATTAAACGGTGTGTCCCCCACGCCCCACATATACACAGCTAAAAAATAATAAAAATTAAAACCAAAAACATACATCTATATAACCATATAACAATTACAGCACGGTAACAGGCCATCTCGGCCCTTCTAGTCCATGCCAAACACTTGTTCTCCCCTAGTCCCATCTACCTGCACTCAGACCATAACCCTCCATTCCTTTCCCGTCCATATAACTATCCAATTTATGTTTAAATGATAAAATCGAACCTGCCTCCACCACCTCCACTGGAAGCTCATTCCACACAGCTACCACTCTCTGAGTAAAGAAGTTCCCCCTCATGTTACTCCTAAACTTCTGTCCCTTAATTCTCAAGTCATGTCCTCTTGTTTGAATCTTCCCTACTCTCAGTGGGAAAAACTTATCCACGTCAACTCTGTCTATCCCTCTCATCATTTTAAAGACCTCTATCAAGTCCCCCCTTAACCTTCTGCGCTCCAAAGAATAAAGACCTAACTTGTTCAACCTTTCTCTGTAACTTAGTTGCTGAAACCCAGGCAACATTCTAGTAAATCTCCTCTGTACTCTCTCTATTTTGTTGACATCCTTCCTATAATTAGGCGACCAAAATTGTACACCATACTCCAGAATTGGCCTCACCAATGCCTTGTACAATTTTAACATTACATCTCGACTTCTATACTCAATGCTCTGATTTATAAAGGCCAGCACACCAAAAGCTTTCTTTACCACCCTATCTACATGAGATTCCACCTTCAGGGAACTGTGCACAGTTATTCCTAGATCCCTCTGTTCAACTGCATTCCTCAATTCGCTACCATTTACCATGTACGTCCTATTTTGATTTGTCCTGCCAAGATGTAGCACCTCACACTTATCAGCATCTAACGGGACAAAAATTAAAAAAAGACAGACGGACTGCAGTCGCGCCTCTGCCGTTAGGGGCCGGGACACTCCAGACATGGGGTGCAATTCCACAAAAGTGTTCAGGAGAGTTTTCTTAAGCTGTATGTAGAGACCCCCACACGTGTGAGGGCAACACAGGATCTAGTAATGAGAAATTAGGAAAGGCAAGTTAATGAAGTGTTGGTGGAGGAGCCATTTGGGACCAGTGACCACAGTTCCATTAGGTTTACGATAGTTATGGAGAGGGGTTTAAGATAGGGATGGAGAGGGTCCACGTGTTAAAATGCTCAACTGGGGAATGGCCAACTTTGAGGGTATGAGAGAAGATCTCGCTCAAGTTGACTGGAGCAGGTTATTTGAGGAACATCGGCCAAGTGGGATGTTTTTAAAAGTATGCTGATAAAAGCTCAGGGTATGTACATCCCCATTAGAGTGAAGGGCAAAGAAGGCGAATGTAAGGAAGCTTGGCTGACGAGGGAAATTGAGGCATTGGTCAAAAACAGGAAGGATGCATGGGACAGGTGTAGGCAGCTTGGATCAAGTGCATCCCTGGAGGAGTTTCAGGAACTAAGAAGTAAACTGGAAAGGGAGATAGAAGGGCAAAGAGGGGCCAGGAGATAGCTCTGGCGGGAGGCGTTAAGGGCAATCCCAATAGATTTTATAAATACACTAGACCAAGTGGGACCCATTGGGTCCCGTCCCCCAATGGGGGAGGGGAGGGGGGCATGGCATCACACGGGTGGACTGGTCCCCAAACATGGCGTCGGCACTCACCCCGGAGACAGGCGCCCCCCTGGAGCCAATCACCCCCGTCACCCATTCCCCCTCGGGAGCGGGGTCGAGCCCAGTGAGCGGGGCCGAGAAAGTGAATAAAAGCAAGGTTGATCTTTTTTTTTAAACCGCGAGGTGTTTTAAAATAAATCTTAACTTAAAAAATGGCGAAAATGATGCAGTCAAAATCAAGCGTTGCTGATGTTGATGTTGAGTCGACCTCAAGCAGTGCAGAAGTGACCGCTGGGGAGCTGATGAAGCTGTTTTTGAAATGTGGCCCTCCCCCTGACGTCCCTGGAAGGTGGTGGAATATTCTTTCACTCTACCGTTGGGGGGAGGGGCATTGCTGTAGTGGCCATTTGGCTTGTTTTGCATGCCATTGATGATGGCATGTATCTTTAAATTTTAGACTGCCCATTATATTGTGGGTGGAATTTATGACATATTTTTGCACGTGTTTTCGGCTATGTATCTTGCGCAGAAGCTTACTTTTTAGTTTTAGTTTGGAGGAGCATGGAGAAGCTTTATCCTTCGATCATACGAAATGGAACGGAGACACAAGGAATTTTCTAATGTTTGAAATAATAAGCTGGAGTTCGATGAAGATTGTACTAACGAGTCGGGAGAAGTTTGGATGTATCTGAATGTTTTTCATCATCAATAAAGAACTTATTAATCAAAACATAGACATAGAAACATAGAAAACAGGTTCGGCCCTTCGAGCCTGCACCGCCATTCAATATGATCATGGCTGATCATCCAACTCAGTATCCTGTACCTGCCTTCTCTCCATACCCCCTGATCCCTTTAGCCACAAGGGCCACATCTAACTCCCTCTTAAATATAGCCAATGAACTGGCCTCAACTACATTCTGTGGCAGAGAATTCCAGAGATGCACCACTCTCTGTGTAAAAAATGTTTTTCTCATCTCAGTCCAAAAAGACTTCCCCTTTATCCTTAAACTGTGACCCCTTGTTCTGGACTTCCCCAACATCGGGAACAATCTTCCTGCATCTAGCCTGTCCAACCTCTTAAGAATTTTGTAAGTTTCTATAAGATCCCCCCTCAATCTTCTAAATTCTAGCGAGTACAAGCCGAGTCTATCCAGTCTTTCTTCATATGAAAGTCCTGACATCCCAGGGATCAGTCTGGTGAACCTTCTCTGTACTCCCTCTATGGCAAGAATGTCCTTCCTCAGATTAGGAGACCAAAACTGTACGCAATACTCCAGGTGTGGTCTCACCAAGACCCTGTACAACTGCAGTAGAACCTCCCTGCTCCTATACTCAAATCCTTTTGCTATGAATGCTAACATACCATTCGCTTTCTTCACTGCCTGCTGCACTTGCATGCCTGCAAGACTGTGTTTTGGAAGGCTTATCTATGAAGAAGCTCTGAAGGTCTCTGTGGGTGAGCTCGCATGCATATCGAAGGTATTCCCCTTAACCATACTGTCTATTTAGCGACTAGAGGGTTAATTTCTCGAATATAAATATCTCGATATAAAAATCGGCCGCTACAATTGTAACGTCACAGGAAGCTGGTGTTTTAAAAAGTGGTTTCGGCTTTTTTTAAAAACTTTAATAATGAATAACCCGGGGGGAGAGGGGGGGGGCTTGTGGCACTCGGCAGCTTGAGAGCCCATTGTGATTAGTGCACTGTGAGTGGCATTGTGATATCATCACTGGAAGCTGCTGGAAAAACTCTCTCCCTCTCTCTCTCCCTCTATGGCAGTTTTGGCCAGGCCCTCTCATGGATGAACTGAGGCCCAGTCCAATTTCAATTTTAGAGGCCCCCAAACCAAGGTCAAGCAGAGGCCCATCAATTTTAGAGGCCCCTAAATCAAGATCCCTATGAATCAGACAGGCATGAGGCCCCTGCCAAATTGCATTTGTTGCCCCCCCTTTCTGATAGGGCCTGCCTTTGGCAACCTCTCCTTCTGCTGCAGTTACCATTGGCAACGTCCCATTGTGTTGTCATTGTCGTACTCGGCAGCTAGAGAGCCCATTGTGATTGGTGCACTGTGAGTGGCATTGTGACATCAGTGGAAAGTCCTGGAAATAGGCTGCGTGAGAATGATTTTTTGCCTTTTTAAAAAAAACTTTAATCATGAATAACTTGAGAAATATAGGATGAAATCTTAAGGGAAGTTGTGTAGGGTGTGGCGGGGAAAAATGAGTCAGAATATGTAAAAAATTTAAGCGCTAGCTTAATGTATGAAAGTAGACAAATCTCCAGGGTGTTTAAAATGTTACAAAATTTTGAGATTTTAAAAATCAAGTGTGTAATTTATCCCATCAGATAGAGCATAAAAATAAGTTTAATTTGTCACCTAATTCAGAGAGAGAGAGAGAGAGAGAGAGAGAAGAGAGAGAGAGAGAGAGAGAGAGATGAGCGCGAGAGAGAGAGACGAGAGAGAGATTGAGACGAGAGAGAGCATAGACGAGACGCGGAGAGAGAGGAGAGCGAGATAGAGAGCGAGATGGAAGATGTGAGAGAAGGAGGACGAGAGGAGAGATGACCGAGAGAGAGACGAGAGGAGAGAGAGATGAGAGATGAGAGATGACGAGAGAGAGAGATCGAGAGAGAGAGAGAGAGAAGACGAGAGGAGAGAGGGAGGGGGGAGGGAGGGAGGGAGGGAGGGAGGGAGGGAGGGAGGGAGGGAGGGAGGGATGGTGGATATATGGCCTGTATTATAGCAATGTTACAAAATTCTGAGATTTTAAAAATCAAGTCTGCAATTTATCCCATCAGATAAAGCATAAAAAGAAGTTTAATTTGACACCTAATTCACTTCCATATCTCAAGTATTTAAAATGTTGGCCATTTTCATACTCGGAAATTAGCATCTTGTTCCCTATTGATTTTCGTGGACAGTCAAAAGCCCATAACTTTCTTAAAAATTAAGAGAACTGAATGAAATTTTCAGTTATCATAGATTGAAGCCATTCTGAAACAAATATAAAATAATCTTACTTGGATGACCTGAAATTCAAGCATATAATTAGTTAGTTACCCAATTGTAGCTAATTTCAAACTTCAATTACTAGATCTAAACATCTATCCATTTCTTAATAAATGATTAACATTTTTAAATAGCCTAAGTGTCCAAATAATATTCACAAATAATTCACAATAAAACATGATTTTTAAATCTCATTTACATTAATTTATAGGCCAATGGAAGGAATTTAGTGTTCAATTGCTGTAAATTAAAGTCCATTTAAATCAGCTTTCTAGTGGGATCCTGTGAACGCGCTGGTTTAGAACGTTCACATTGCGGTAGATTTGTGCCCTCAAATGCCCAGAAAAATACTGCGGGATATAATGGGGCCCAAATTAGCTACTCGCAACATTAAACCTTGTATAAAGGGATCTTAAGAAGCCCTTTTTAACGTAAAAATAAACAGCTTACCTTCCGTTTTCCTCTTTATGAGATCAGACCCGTTGTCGGCGGTCGTGGGTTTAGAGGTTAATTTTTAACCTACTATAACAAGTAAAGAAAACCCTTAAAACTAAAAATAGCTCCAGCTACGGAATCTTCCAGCGATATTTCGTTAATAATTAACTAGGCTGAAAAACCTCGATTTGAACAGCCTAGGGAAAATCGCGTTTTAAACCCGCCCCCCTCTAAACGGCGCCAAAATCGCGCACACGGGCTGGGACAAATTTTCAGCGATCTTCAGGTAGGCTTTGCAACATACCTATGTATTATCCCCCAGTTTTTGGAGGTCGAGCAACAACAAAAAATGATAATTGTGCCACCCTCCCACACCTTCCCCCCGCTCGGTCACTCTGCTCCCTCACCGTACCGCCGAGGC
The DNA here is from genome assembly GCF_010909765.2 of Amblyraja radiata. Taxonomy (NCBI): domain Eukaryota; kingdom Metazoa; phylum Chordata; class Chondrichthyes; order Rajiformes; family Rajidae; genus Amblyraja; species Amblyraja radiata. The sequence continues at coordinate 127,756,731 of NC_045956.1, forward strand.
CGGTGATCAGTGATCGCTCAGCCCCCCCACTTTCAAAAATGTTCCGTGGCCCCTGACATTTAGTATATTGTGTTCAGTTGGAAGATGGAAAGGATTCAGAAAAGATTTACAAAGATGTTGCCAGGACTAGAGGGTGTGAGCCAATGGGCCTGTCCCACTTAGACGATTTTTGGGCGACTACAACCGACTGCCACAAGATTTTCAACATGTTGAAAAGTTTTTGGTGACAGCGGCGACAATTCTTGCTGTCATAGGTTGAAGTAGGTATTGTCGTAGGTTGTCATAGGTTGTCATAGATATCATAGGTGAATTCCATTAAAATTAGTCCCTGGCTGTTGCCTAAAGAGTCGCCAAACTGGGACAGGCCCAATAGGGAGAGGTTGAGTAGGCTGGGTCTCTATTCCATGGAGTGCAGGAGGATGAGGGGAGATCTTATAGAGGTATACAAAATCATGTAAGTAATAGATTGGGTAGATGCACAGACTCTCTTGCCCAAAGTAGGGGAATCGAGGACCAGAGGACATAGGTTTAAGGTGAAGGAAAAGATTTCATAGGAATCCAAGGGATTCCAAGGAATTCAACATTTTCACACAAAGGAACAAGCTGCCAGAGGAGGTAGTTGACGCTGGGACTATCCCATCATTTAAGAAACAGTTAGACAGGTACATGGAGAGGACAGGTTTGGAGGGATATGGACCAAGCACAGCAAGTGGGACTAATGTAGCTGGGACATTGTTGGCCGGTGTGGCCAAGTTTCCAACACTGTATCACTATGACTGTGGCCAAGTTTCCAACACTGTATCACTATGACTCTAAATGTAAATGGGCTAATTACACCCAAGTGAACTCTCAATCATCAGTAAATTGACGCAACTTGCCTGACAGTGCTATCATGTGGCACTTTTTCATTAATAACCCACCCGCCAATGCCCAGTTTGGGTTTTGCCAGGATTACTCAACTCCAGAGCCTATTACAGCTGAGTAATCCAGAGCCGTAATGAGCTCTGCATCACCCAGCTGCAGACCTGTAATGAGGCTTAGTTCCAGATGTGTGGTGAGAGTGCTATACTTGACATGAATGTGGCATTGTTTTGAGTTTGGCTTTTGGCTGCTGAATCATAAAAATCACGTGGAAATGTTCATTGATGATTGGGCATTGTTCAAATCTATTCACACCTCTCCAGCAAACAAAACAGACGATGCATAGAATATAGAAAAATACATCACGGGAACATGTCCTTTAGCCCATGATACAGTATCTACCAGCCATGATGCCAATTTAAATTGCACATCTGCGTGCACATGGTCTATATCCTTTTATATTGTTCATGTGCCTATTTAAATTGCTATCATATCTGCTTCCACCATTTCCCCAGGCAACACGATCTAAGCACCGACTGGTTACTGTTAAAAAAATGGCCTTGGAAATTCTCTTTAAACTCCCCCTCTCACCTTAAATCTATGCCCACTAGTATTTGAAAGATCAAGTGTACAAAAGACTTAAGCAATATTCAGCCTTATATTTGTAAGTGGAAAATAAGAAGAATTCACGGCATAGTTTGGAATATGAGAATGGAATATTACGACTATTACAGAAATATGGGAGAGGGACAGCACAATATTACAGGCTCCAGATGCTCAAGGAGGGATGGAGATGGAGAGGTGAGGATTTGCGTTAATGATAATGAAGAACATCACGGTGGTACTTGGAGAGGATATTCTTGGGAAATCATTCAGTGTGGCTCAATGGGTGAAACAGGAAAGGGGTGATAACTTTGATGGGATTGCATCATAAGCTCCCTAATACTCAGCGGAGTTGGAGAAGGAAATGTGAAGGAAGAACACAGAGAGTCGTAAGAATAATCTATACATAACTAAAACCCTGATCTTGTTATCTTCCGGTTTGGCAGTCTATTTATTTGCGCAAAAAAGGTTTGCGATAGTGCTACAAATTTTCACCAGTTCATTCATCGTTCTCCTATGCTGCGAATGCACCAAGTTTCGTTCCGAAAAGTAGGCGAGGTTTAAAAATCTTAAAAACCGCTCGTGCGCTGATCGATCTCTTCTCCTGCCAGTCAGCGCTGCGCAGATTAGTCTCTTCCCCTATCACTCTCCGGGACGGTCCGCCCATTCCTGCGCCATCGCATCTTTACTGGAGCTGAAGATGGCCAGCAGAGGTTTCCAACCGGACTTTTGGAGAAACACGAAGCAGCCCCGCCCCAAGCAGCAGCCCCGCCCCAAGCAGCCCCGCCCAGGCCCAAGCAGCAGCCCAGCGTGGGAGACCCAGCCCAGCCCAGCCCAGCCCAGTCAGAGACCCAGCCCAGCCCGGAGTCAGAGATGTCACCGATGTCGCCAAACGGCCCCTGGCTGGCTTCTCCCCCTCCCTTGTGATGCCCCCCTCTCCCCCATGGATATTCCCCCGTGTTTTCTCTGAGCTCACTCCCCCCATGCCCACACACCCACCCCCCCACACCCCCCCCCACACACACACCCGCCCACAAATGCCCCGCCACACATCCTCCGCCACACATCCCCCCCCACACACCCCCCCCATACACACACTCCCACACACACCCCCCAACACCCCCTCATACACACACCACCCCACATACCACCCCCACACAGCCCCTCCACACAACCCCCGCACACACCCCCGCCCCCACAACCCTGCCACCCACACACACCCACCCCCCCCACACACATCCCCCCAACACACACCCACCCCTCACATACCCCTGCCCACACATCCCGCCACCTGCACACCCCGCCGCCCCAACACCCGCCACCCACAACGCCCCCCACAACCTCCGCTCACAAACCCCCCTCCCCCACAAACCCCCCCCCCCACAATCCCGGTCCCCATAACCCACACCACCCTCTCCCCCTTCCCACACCTTCCCGTCCAAACACACTCCTCCTCCCCTCCCACCCCACACTCCCCCCTGCCACGCAACCCACTTCCTTCCCTCCTCCTCTCCTCCCCTCCCACACATGAAGTGGAGGGGGAGGGAGTGCTTGGGGATGAGGGGAAATAATCCGCGCCTGCGCAGTTAGGGTCTATGGGTGAGTGGTGGAATATTGCATCGGAGGAACGAGTTACGCTTTCGGGAATGGGTGAGTGGTGGAATATTACGTTGGGGAATGGGTTGCGTTGGGGGACCAGGCCTCCCATGTGACTGGGACCCATCGGATCCTACTTAGTCTACTATGGTTATAATTGTGGAGAATTTTAACTTTCCAAATAGTAACTGGGACTGCCATAGAGCTAAGAGCATGGATGAGGTGTAATTTGTTAAGTATGCTCAGGAAAATAATTCAAACAAAATATGGGTGGCCTACTCGAAAAGGGCCAAAACTCGACCTCCTAGATGGAACAATTCAGCACAGGTCAGCCCTTCGGCACATAACATCTGTGATGAACATAATGCCTATTAAAATTATCCCTTCTGCCATCCAGTGCTCTTATGTCTATCCAAAAGCCTCAATCTCTACTATTCAATTTCAATTCAATTTAAAAACATTATTGGAATGATAAAAAAACATTGTTATATTGCCAAAGTATAAAACATGACATACATATTTAAAATGCATAAGTATAAATACGTATACAGTGCATGGATAGATATGTCCCTGTACATAAACTCGCAATAGGCCTATAGCCCTTTATTGATTGCTACACGTTCTTGCAGCTGTAAGCAGTACAACACAATAGCAAGTTTAGCAATTCAATATTAATTTCTTAGTGTTATTCTCTTCTTTTTTTAGTTTAAATAAAACCTATTTTGTGGGAGGTGCGAAAACACTAGTTTTTTCTATAATTGGGGAATGTTAGGTAAAGTTTTGTATGCCATGGTAAGGCAGACTCATACTGCCACATAGTAATAATAACTATATTAATAATCAATATCAACAGTACTAATTCAGTGCAATCATATGCAGTTTTTATCAGTCAATCGGAAGGGACTGTTGATATATTTGTATCCTTTGTTACCATAGGAGGGAACATAGGGTTCCTATGCTAAAGGAACCTCAGCTAAAACATCAGCAGCTGCCTGACCTCTCCCATCTCCGAGGTGATCCGCGGCTGTCTCCGAGGTGATCCGCGGCTATCTTCTTCCTCCACCACCACCTTAGCACGTTCTAGATGCTTACAATATTTTGTGTGAAAAACATTCCCCTCTGGCGGCCGCAAGAACGACAACTAAGTTTTGTAACTTTTTTTAATTCTCAAAATAGCTTCTTAGCTCACAGGTTCTTACAAACACGTCTGGACACAACGGTGGTCAGCACTGAACTGCCGCGCGAAAGCGAAACTGCGCGAAAACTAGCAGCCCCTCCCAAGTTACGTGACCACTGCCGGGTTCGATACCTGCATGCGCCAGCAGGCACCGCTACATGGCCCTCCCCATAGTCCGAGGTCGCAGGGCGAGCGTAACAGCAGGGGCCGGAAAACCATAACAGGAGGGGCGAGACACATGCGAACGAGGAACGGGCGTTACAGAGGGGACCGGTGAAACATAACCGGGGTAACAGGTGCAGAGGGCAGTAAAACGGCTGGTGGACGCCCTCTAGGCCACGGATTGGCCACCGCCACCGGGCTATCCTGGTCGACGTGTGCTGGCTTAAGGCGGCTGACGGAGATGAAGTTCTTCTTGCCACCCATGTCCAACGTGTACGTCGAGGTACCAGTCCTCAGCACCCTGTTCGGACCCTTGTACACCCGCAGTAATGGCAAGCGGTGAGCATCCCTATGAAAGAAAACATAAGCACAATCTCGTAACATAGTAGGCACATGCACCGCGGACGACCCGTGTCGGGAAGTGGGAACCGGAACTAAAGCGCGTGCCCACTCGCGAAGGTCAGCTAACACCGCCGAAGCCGGGACCTCCTGATCCCGGGGGATGGGCAGAAAATCCCCAGGTACCCGCAAAACCGAGCCGTAAACCAGCTCGGCTGAGGAGGCGTTGAGGTCCTCCTTAGGTGTGGTTCTGAAGCCTAGGAGGACCCAAGGCAACTGGTCGACCCAATCGGGGCCAGTGAGCCAAGTCTTCAACGCTGACTTGAGGTGTCTGTGGAATCGCTCAACCAAACCGTTGATCTCTGGATGATACGCAGTGGTTTGATGCAGCTTCGCACCATACAGCTGCGCCATACCACACCACCGGGAGGACGTGAACTGGGCCCCACGATCGGTAGTGATATCGGAAGGAACCCCGAAACGAGCGATCCAATGGGAGACAATGACCCGCGCACAAGCCTCAGCGCAGGTATCGGTTAACGGTATCACCTCCGCCCACCTGGTAAACCTGTCCACAATAGTCAGTAGGTGAGTGGCCCCGCGCGAACACGGCAAGGTACTTACCAGGTCGACATGGATGTGCAGGAACCTGCCGTCAGAAAAAGCGAAATCCTGCACGAGCGGGCGCACATGCCTCTGCACCTTGGAAGTCTGACAGGGGATACAAGCGCGGGCCCATGCTGCAACCTGCTTCCGTAACCTATGCCAGACGAACTTGGCCGCGACCAGGGCAGAGTTGGCGCGAATGGACGGGTGAGCTAGGCTGTGGATAGTGTTGAATATCCGACGCCTCCAGGCAACCGGGACAATGGCACCTCAGCCAATTTAAGGCCCGACTCAGCATTGCGGTAAACCTCCATGCCGGCATCTACCTGTTGGGCAGTGGCCAACTCCTCATAATGCACGCCTAGGCTTAAAGCGGAGACCTGCCGGACGGGACAGCGCGTCAGCCACAATGTTCAGCTTCCCTGCCACATGCCGAATATCAGATGTGAATTTGGATATGTAGGTGAGGTGCCTCTGCTGCCTGGCGGACCAGGGATCGGACACCTTGGTTAAAGCGAACGTGAGTGGCTTGTGGTCCGTGAATGCAGTGAATGCCCCTCCAGGAATAACGGAAATGGCGGATCGCTAGGTAGCGCGCAAGGATCTCCCAATCAAAATCGCTATACTTAACCTCGGCAGCTCGCAGCTGCCTGCTGAAAAATGCCAGCGGCACCCAGTGACTATCTACTCGTTGTTCGAGGACAGCACCCACCGCGATGTCGGATGCGTCCACGGTGAGGGCCGTTAGGACTGACGCCCTAGGGTATACTAGCATAGTGGCATTGGCCAACGCTGTCTTAGCCCCCTCGAAAGCCATCTCAGTCTCCTTGGACCAGAACAGGTCCTTAGGCTTATCAGCCAGACATTGGAATAACGGCCGCATGAGGTGTCTGTGGCTGCTGACGGGACGAATCGGTGGTAGAAATTGACCATTCCAATAAATTCTTGCAGGCCCTTGATGGATAGAGGCCTCGGGCAGCGGCTGTGCGCCATGGCAGGTAATGCTGTGACCCAAAAAGGAAATGGAACGCAATCCGAACTGGCACTTCGCAGGGTTGATCACCAACCCATGTTTGCGTAGCCGTTCGAAGAGCAGGCAGAGGTGCCTGACATGCTCTGCCTGCGAGCTGCTGGCCACCAGAATATCATTGACATAGATGAATATGAACGGCAAACCCCGACCGACCTGATCCATTGGCCTTTGGAACGCTTGAGTGCCGTTCTTCAGGCCAAAAGGCATTCTTTGCCATTCGAAAAGGCCGAAATGGGTGATGGTGGCTGTAATGTATTCATGCATATTCATGTATATGCTAATGAGTTGGTGTTATATATAAGTAGGGAATGTTGGGTAACAAATCTCTTGTTACAAATCTCTCTTGTGATCCAGGCAGCCTGCGTGTAAGTTGTTATTCGGTCCGGAATATAACAAAATTGGCGATGAGGATGGGATAGCGTTTGTGAACTCATCCTGTAAATACAGTGCAGGACTGTTTTGCAACATGCAGTATTGTTTAACAGTTTAAACAGTAAATACGGAGTTGTGTCACAGTTGTTTTCGAGCTGGACATGAGAGGCCTGCAAATCCATCTATGCAGGGGACTGTAGTTTAAAACATCAGCTGGATAAATCGGCGAGTTTGTCAGGCTATCTCTTGGTTGTGTCTACGTGGCAAGATGTCGTCCTTGGGAGTGTATAACATTTTAGACTGAGTTTTTTTTGTTGAATTCCTCAAGCTGAATAGTCTTTGTACAGCTAAGTTTTAGGTGAATTGATACACCAGAACAGACAGGAATTCGGGGTTTTTGAACGGAACGTTTATTTTTTTTAAAAAGAGAACGACACGATGGCAGTGTCCACCGGCTACATTGGAAACCTTGGCACTTTTGACAAGAGGAGAGAGCTGTTCAGCTCCTATATGGAGAGAGCTAACATGTTTTTCACTGCGAACAGTATATAGGAGATTAGTGGTGAAGGAGAGAGAGTGACTGAAACAAATAAGGCCGTTTGCGAACGCATGAAAGGGATTCTGCTCACGGAGGTTGGTCCTGAAGTGTACGACACTCGTGAATCTCCTTGCACCCTTAAAGGCAAAGGACGTGCCATTCAACGACATTATAAAGAAATTGGAGGAGCACTTCAACCCAAAGCCTCTGGAAATTGCAGAAAGCTATACATTTGGCACTAGAAACCAGAAGCAGAATGAGACAATCAATGAGTACATTGTTGCCTTGAAAAACTTAAGGTTACACTGTAACTTTGGAACCTTTCTTGGACGAGCATTACGCGACAGATTTGTTTGTGGTCTAGTGGATGAACGAATTCAGTCCAAACTCATGAACACTCCAGATCTAACATTCGAGAAAGCATGCAAGATTGCCACCACAATAGAGATGGCATCAAAGAATGCTCGCGAGTTTCACCCACCACAGACTGCAGTGGCCATTTACAGTCACAAGGCAGTGCCTATGGCCAAACCAAGAGGCGCTAAACCAAAACCGAAGTATGGTGGGGAGCCGAGTTCAGCCAGATGTTATCGTTGCAACGGTAATCACTCATCCCAATTTTGTCAGTTCAAAATGGGCAAGTGCTGTAACTGCAGAAGAAAGGCCATAACGTCTCAGCATGTCGGGCCAAGCTTAAAACAGGAAACCAACAATCTGCGGGAATCAAGCAACAACACCGGACAGGAGTTCACAACTTGAAGGTGAACCCAGATGGAAATGAACTTGTGTTGTACACCATTTATGCAACCAACATCGATAAGCCTACAACCAGCCAAGGCAAGGACTTTCCAATTAAACTATTGGTTAATGAACAGTTAATCGATATGTGTATTGACACGGCAGCAGATTGTTTGGTCATGAGCAGATACCTGTACAAAACAAAGTTCCCACATATACCATTGTTTGAGAGTAAGGTCAAGCTGAGAAACTACTCGGGCAAAGTTTTGGAGACATGTGGACAAATGAACTGTAAATTTCAGCATAATGGTCTGTTAGTAACTCTGCCCATCATAGTGGCTACAGAATTAAACCAACCCGTACCCTTGGCCGTACCCAAGGCTGATAAAACTGTTCGACTATGTGGTGACTACAAAGTCACAATCAACCACGCCGTTGATGACGAACAATATCCGTTACCAAGCTTGCAAGATCTGTATGCAGAACTTGGCGAGGCAAGAGTCTTCACTAAACTGGATTTGTCTCACGCTTACGCCCAACTCAATGTCGACAAGCAGTACTTGACTATCAACACACATAAGGGCTTGTATTCATATACAAAGCTGCCCTATGGTGTAAAATCCTCCCTGAAAAATTTCCAGTCTGTCATGGACAAAATGTTACAAGGCATTCCGCACTGTGTGTGCAACCAGGATGACCTACTGATATTCACAGAGGGCATGGTGGAACATCTGGAAATCCTTGAGCAAGGTATCACACGACTGAATTGCCACAATGTCAAACTGCGTCAAAGTAAATGTGCATTTGCGCAGTCAGAGATGGTCTACCTTGGACTCAACGTAGACACCAACGGACTTCGCCCTGTGAAGGCGAAAGTGGAAGCAAAAGTGAATGCTCCAAAACCCAACAATGTCTCAGAGCTACGATCATTCCATGGGATGTAGCAGTTCTATACACGATTCCTTCCAGATTTAGCAACTGTGCTAAAGCCACTACATCATCTGCTACAAACAGATGTGAAATGGACGTGAGGAAAGGAACAGCAACGTGCATATGGCATCTGTAAGGAAAACTTGACAAGTGACAAACTTCTTGTTCACTATGATACGATATGCGAGATGAGACTTGCTTGTGATGCTTCAAGTTATGGTGTAGGTGCAGTGATCTCCCACATAATGAATGACGGACAGGAAAAGCCTATTGCTTTTGCATCCCGCACCTTATCACTGAGTGAACGCAACTATGCACAGATAGAAAAGGAAGCACTCAGCATCGTGTTTGGAATAAAGAAATTCCATCAGTTGCTTCTCGGCAGACCATTCACCCTGGTGACTGATCACAAGCCACTACTAGTGATACTTGGTCCCAAGTCAGCTATACCTTCCATGGCGGCATCAAGGATGCAGCGCTGGGCAATGTTGCTGTCCCAGTATGACTACAAGGTGTAGTATAGAAGCTCCAAGTGCTATGCAGTTGCAGATGCGTTGTCCCGGTTGCCCTATGAAAACTCTGACGTGGGAAGTGAGAACTCTATCTACACACTGCAAGTTGTAGATGAAGACTTTCCAGTGACTGCATCAGAAATTGCAGCAGAAACAGGGAAAGACAATGTGCTGAAGTGGGTCTATCAACAGACATTGAACGGTTGGACGGAAATCGATTGTGGATTCAGAGCTGAAGCCTTTCCATAATCGACGCCATGAATTATCATGTGAGCAGGGATGCGTTAAGTGGGGTTACAGAGTGGTTGTACCAGAGTCTTTGAGAAACAAAATTATGAAGGAACTTCATGCCGAACATCCTGGCATAGTAAGCATGAAGTCAATTGCCAGAAGTTTTGTGTATTGGCCTGGTATTGACAGTGACATTGAGTCCCTGGTGAGCAAATGTAGCGTCTGCCAAAATTGCTGGAGTAAACCACCAAAAACACCACTGCAACCCTGGTCATGGCCAAGTAGACCTTTTCAGAGAGTTCATGTAGATTTTTGCGAAAAGGATAATGATCACTTTCTGGTGCTGGTAGATAGTCATTCTAAATGGATTGAGGTTAAACAAATGGATTGAGGCACTGGAGGAGCTGCACGCCATGGTCAACAAACACCAGACGTCTTACCCCGAGGCATTTTCCACCATTGTTGGGGACTTCAATAAGGCAAACCTAAAGAAATCACTCCCTAACTTCCACCAACATGTCTCCTGCTGCACCAGAGGACCTAACACCCTCGACCACTGCTACACCACCATCAAGAATGCCGATCGTTCTATCCCTCGCCCTCACTTCGGTAAATCCGACCATACCACGGTGCTGCTTCTTCCTGCCTACAAGCAGCAATTGAAGAGTGCACCCCCAGAGGTGAGGACAGTACAAAGCTGGTCAGGGGGGGCAGAGGAACAACTCCAGGACTGTTTGGAGTCTGTAGACTGGGCAATGTTCAAGGACTCGGCAACGGACTTGAACAAATACGCCACAGTCGTTACAGACTTCATTAAGAAATGTGTGGAGGACTGCATCCCGACAAAAACCTTCCGAGTGTTTCCCAATCAGAAACCATGGATGAACATTGAGATCCGCACTCTTCTGAAGTCCATTCAGGACATTCACGGCCGATGATACAGTGGCCTACATGAAGTCCAGATACGACCTTGGTAAGGCCATCAAAAAGGCCAAAGGGGACTTCTGCTCCAAACTGGAGGATGAGACAGATGTTCGGCAGCTGTGGCAGGGCCTGAATGCAATCACGTCCTATAAGGAGAAACCAGGAGGCAGCTCGAATGTCAGCGAAACATCACTCCCTGACGAGCTCAATGCGTTTTACGCACGCTTTGATAGGGAGAATACTGATGTGCCTTCCCGATCCCCCACTCGCTGTGATGGCATATCAGTCTCAGTCACAGAGGCCGACGTCAGGAAATCCTTCACAGGGGTGAACCCCCGAAAAGCACCTGGACCTAATGGTATACCCGGTCGTGTTCTAAAAACCTGTGTGGACCAACTGGCTGGAGTTTTTACGGACATTTTCAACCTCTCACTTCTGAGGTCTGAGGTCCCCACCTGCTTTAAAAGGGCATCAATTATACCAGTGCCAAAGAAGAGTAAGGTGACGTGCCTCAATGACTATCTACCAGTGGCACTAACGCCGGTGGTGATGAAGTGCTTTGAGAGGTTGATCATGGAGCAAATCAACTCCTACCTCGACAAAAACCTGGACCCACTGCAGTTCGCTTACCGCCACAACAGATCAACGGTGGATGCGATCTCGCTGGCCCTCCACTCCACTCTGGACCACTTGGACAACAAAAACTCATATGTCAGGCTGTTATTCATCGATTACAGCTCGGCATTTAACACAATCATCCCCTCCAAGCTGGTTACCAAACTCGCAGAACTGGGTCTCTGCGCATCCCTCTGCAACTGGATCCTCGACTTCCTCATCCACAGACCACAGTCTGTTCGTATTGGTGGAAATGTGTCAGCCTCGATAACAATCAGCACGGGAGCACCTCAAAGCTGCGTGCTCAGCCCCCTGCTGTACTCACTCTATACTCATGACTGCGTAGCCAGTCACAGTGCGAACTCCATCATCAAGTTCGCTGATGACACCACTGTTGTGGGACGTATCACTGATGGGGATGAGTCAGAGTATAGAAGAGAGATCAAGCAACTGTCCATATGGTGCCAGCGCAATAACCTGGCCGTCAACACCAGCAAAACCAAGGAACTGATTGTGGACTTTGGAAGGAGTAGGAGGGGGACCCACAGCCCCATTTATATCAACGGGTCGATGGTTGAAAGGGTCAAGAGCTTCAAATTCCTGGGCGTGCACATCTCTGAAGATCTTTCCTGGTGATAATGCAATTATCAAGAAAGCTCATCAGCGCCTCTACTTCCTGAGAAGGTTACGGAGAGTCGGTTTGTCAAGGAAGACTCTCTCTAACTTCTACAGGTGCACAGTATAGAGCATGCTGACCGGTTGCATCGTGGCTTGGTTTGGCATTTTGAGCCGTGGAGAGGAAAAGACTACAAATAGGAGTAAACACTGCCCAGTCCATCATCGGCTCTGACCTTCCTTCCATCGAGGGGATTAATCACAGTCGCTGCCTCAAAAGGCTGGCAGTATCATCAAAGACCCACACCATCCTGGCCACACACTCATCTCCCTGCTACCTTCAGGTAGAAGGTACGGGAGCCTGAAGACTGCAACAACCAGGTTCAGGAATAGCTACTTCCCCACAGCCATCAGGCTATTAAACCGGGCTCGGACAAAACTCTGAATATTAATAACCCATTTTCTGTTATTTGCACTTTTATCAGTTTATTTATTCATGTGTGTATATATTTATATTATGGCATATGGACACACTTATCTGTTTTGTAGTAAATGCCTACTATGTTCTGTGTGCTGAAGCAAAGCAAGAATGTCATTGTCCTATACAGGGACACATGACAATAAACTCACTTGAACTTGAACTTGAACTTGAACATATAGGGTCAAGCACTACTACTGAGCGTAACAATATCAAGAAACAGGTTTTGCGGGGTAGTTCAAAGCTCAGCATGAAACATCTTTTGGCTAGTTTCTTGCTGAAGTACAGAACACACAACACACAACAACAGGTTACTCACCTGCAGACCTGTTGATGAAGAGAAGGCTAAGAATACGCCTGCCTAGTTCAACCCAATTTGGCTTTGAGAGTTGAACAAAAACAATTAAGTCAGAAACGCCATTTTGACTCCCACAAAAAGGAGAGATACTTCAAGCCAGATGAGCAGGTTTGTGTTCTCAGTCCTCCCAACAAGTCCAGTCGAGGCAAATGGGATATCGGGAAAATAGTGGAAGTGTGTGGAACAAAAGGATACAGTTGAAGTTGGAGATAGGATCAAAAGTGTTCATGTTGATCAAATGATTCTAGCCAAAGATGAACCAAAAACTGAGCATGAAGTCCTAATCCCTGAGTCTTTATCTGAAAGTGAGTTGGAAGAGCCAACTGTGATTGAAACACAAAGTTCAGTCAGTACAGACAAAGAAACAGATTCCTCTGGTCAAAGCCAGGGTACTAAAACAGAGCCAAACAAGCCTACAGGTGAGTCAACACCTAAACCTGTTACACCTATTACTGTTAGACGATCAGGCAGGATCCGTAAACCAGTAGTCAGATTAGGTTTTTAAATTAAGTAACTCACAGCCTAGGTAGAATGAAAATGTGTAAATATGTAAACTAAATATATTGTGTTATCATTTAAGATTTAATGAACACTGGTTTAAATCAAGTATCACAACAAGACAATTGTAATTTTACTTAGATTTAATGCTTAAAAAAGGGAGAGCAGTGTAATGTATTCATGCATATTCATGTATATGCTAATGAGTTGGTGTTGTATATAAGTAGGGAATGTTGGGTAATAAATCTCTCTTGTGATCCAGGCAGCCTGCGTGTAAGTTGTTATTTATTCTGCTGTCCGGTATATAACAGTGGCCATCTTAGGGACGTCGTCTGAATGGACTGAAATTTGATTATACCCGCAAATGAGGTCGACCTTCGAGAAAAAGGTTGCGTCCTCCAGATGAGCAGAGAAATCCTGGATGTTCAGGACTGGGTACCGATCTGCCGTGGTTACGGCGTTAAGACGCCTGTAATCACCGCAAGGTCTCCAACCCCCGGACACTTTGGGTACCATGTGCAGTGGGGAAGCCCAAGCTCTCTGACCGCCGGACAATCCCCATGTCCTCCATAAGCTGGAACTCGTCTCGTGCGATGCGCAGTTTATCGGGCAGGAGGCAGCGTGCGCGGGCGTGAACTGGTGAGCCCTCGTTGGGAATGTGGTGGACCACGCCATGACGGGGCGCGACCCCGTCGAACCGGGGCGTGAGCAACCCTGGGAATTCGGCGAGCAGGGCTGCGAAAGGTTGCTTGATCTCAGCTACGTCGAGTTGCTGTAGGGGCGTGGACGGATTACGCGGCTTGGCAGGGCATGGGTCTGACACAGGAACCATGCGCCCGCCTCGCACATCGACTAACAGGGAGAAAGCGCTCAAGAAATCGGCCCCCAGGATCGGTTGGGCGACGTCAGCAACGGTGAACTTCTACCTGTACTGGCGGAAGTCGAAATTTAAGTCCAGGGTCCCCGTACCGTAAGTGCGAATGTCGCTCCCGTTGACAGCAGAGAGGACGGGTCCTACCTTACCGACGCGGGTATTTCGGGCGCTCGGCAGCAGGATGCTGGCTATGGGACCGGAGTCCAGCAGGAAATGGTGGCCGGAGTGGCGATCACGGACGTAGAGGCGTTCGTTTGGGCCAATCGCGTTCGCCTCTATGAACGATCGGCCGAGGCATTTCCCAGAAACGAGTAGGGGCCGCTACACCCCCTCCGTTCATCCTAAAACTATGCCCTCTAGTATTTGACATTTCCACCTGGGGAATAGGTTCTGACTGTCTACTCAAATTATGTCCCAATAATTTTGTAAACTTTCATCAGATCTCTTCTCAGACTCTGATGCTCCAGAGAAAACAATCCATGTTTGTACAACCTCCAATACAGTTAGCATTCTGGAAAATCTCGTTTGCACCTTTTCCAAAGCCTCCACATTCTTCCTGTGAGGGGCAACCAGAACTGCACATGATACTCTAAATGCAGGCTAACTGAAGGTTTATAAAGCTGCAGCATGATTTCTGACTATTATAGTCAATGCCCTGACTAATGTAAGCATCTATGCCAGTGGCCCCATAACGCTGCAATCATCAGAAGAAAGCAAACTGTTTTCTGTGCCTGTTCTGCACATTTATGAAAGTCACCGGCTTTACAGTGTTCCTACCTTTTCAAATCAAAGAAAATAGTTTGATTCATGAAACATTACATTCAAATAAAGTATGTGTTATGTACCAGCTGCAGCTAATTTGATGCGGAATTAATGAGGGACAATCTTAAGAGGTGATCAGGCAGAATAAGATTTTAATTACTAGACTGGTCAGACTATTGGCTATGTCGCATTTATGTCCTTAGTCAGCAGCTTCAAGTGTTTAGTACATTGAGATGACAAATGCTTGGCAGTAACTTGTTCACTTACATTGCTATATATTGATTTATTCAAAAGCCTTGCGTTTGTTTAAATTTAGAAGATTTGATGCGCATCTTCAATGGGAATTAGATGGAATGCTCTGCTATCTCAGATCAGACTGTATTCTAAGATATATTGGATGTGGCAGCTAATAGCTTCCAACATAAGATGCATTCAGACAGTTTGCCTCATGGACATAATTCATTCAAATAACATCTTACGGTCAGTTTTGCAAAAGACTAGCATTCAAATGGTTCCAAACCCACTTTGTATCAAAAAAGCATAACTTTTTAATGGAAAATAGTGAAGCCACTGATATGTACTTGCAGAGGGCAAAGTTAGATTTTTGTTTCCTTTGTGAATAATGAATAAAAACAGCAATTTCACTGATACTTCTGGTGGTGAAAGGAACAATTAATTGTGTAAATTTGCTGTCCAAACCAAGAAGGCCTGTGTCAGATATGAATGTGTGGGGTTAGCTGAAATCAAAAGAAATAGCATCAGATCAGTCAAGAAAATGAGGACTGTGGTCCAATCTGTGATCATTATGCCTTCCCCCCTCCTTCCCACCCTCCCCCTCCCCCTCTCCCATTATAGTATCTAGTTGCACTTTAAACTTCAGTCTCCAGGGGAAACAAAAACAAAAATGGGGAAGGTCTCCTGCTCCTTGTTATTTGAAAGTGGAAATCTGGTTATGTTGGTTGGAGATAATGCAGGGCCAGCAGTTTTGCAGCCATTGACTATTTCCTATTGTTCAGACAGCCTAGTAACAATTATACAGGCAATGTATTAGACTGAAAGCAAATTTGTGGCATAGTAATTTGAATGGGGTACTTGACACTGCCTGGCACATTCCCAACTACACCTGATAAAACTCACGACTTTCAAAAGGGGAGGTGACTGGAATTAGTGTTCTAAATACACACACACACACACACATGTGTGTGTGTGTGTGTGTGTGGGTCTTCTCCCCTCTCTCATCAAGCAAGAGGTACATAAGTTTGAAAACGCCTACCTCCAGATTCAGGGACAGTCTTTTCCCAGCTGTTATCAGGCAACTGAACGATCCTCTCATTAACTAGAATGCGGTCCTGATCTCCCATCTACCTCATTGGAGACCTTTGAACTATCTTTAATCGTACTTTATCAATATTATAATTTTCACTAAAAGTTGTAATCTTTATTATTTATCTGTGCACTGTGGACAGCTTTATTGTATTCAAGTATAGTCTTTCTTTTTACTGAATAATAACATGTAAACAAAAGCTTTTCACTGTACAGTAGATGTGACAATAATAAATTACACTGAACTAATAGAATATGTCTATGTATGGTGTCAGGATAATACCAAAGATTTATATTCTGTCACAATTTCAACTTTTAGTGAGATTTAATAATGGATAATGACAGAAATTCCTGAAAACTAGCTGATTGTTCCCTATTTTGCCAAAGGGTTGTTTATGTGCATTCAGCAATGTTGTTTAGTTTATTGTTTTATTTCAAAGATGATAGGTTTAATCATCCAGCTTGTCCTTAGCACCACAGTGCAATGGCATTATAAATAATATACTAAAATCATGGAAAGGCACATTAGTCAGAATCCTTTCAACTTAAAGGATAAATGACTCAAAAATGTAATTATTGTGGCATTGTCAAACATAAGGGTTAGCACTACACGCTACGAATCCCAGTTGTGGAGATACTGGTATCGTTGTCTCATTGTAGGACATTGATCATTCTTTTAATCTGGATTTTTAACTCATGTATTGTGTTTTTTTAAATATAATTTATGATGCTTTTATAAGTGACTAGACCAAGTGCAGACCCGTTGGGTCTGTTCCCCCAACATGCGGTTGTGGGGGGGGGGGGGGGGAGGCGGCATGCAGCATCACACACACTAACTATCCCCCCCCCCCGCACTCACGCTAATTACCCCCCTTGATATTATATTAATATTATTAATTTGCTCCTTTTACCCCATAACCACCCTATCTACAGACGCATAGCCCCCAACTTGCAGTCACATCTAGAGAGGGTGGGGGGGGGGGGGGCGGGGGTAGAGAGTGAGGGCAGAGAGAGAAGGTGCAGAGACAGAGAGAGAGACAGAGAC